>NW_023270825.1:28838198-29438198 GCF_011800145.1 Mirounga leonina
TCCTTCCTTCCTTCCTTCCTTCCTTCCTTCCTTCCTTCCTTCCTTCCAGGAGTCTGCTTTTCCAGTTCCTATGGAGAAAGGGCATCTCTAGCCCGCAGCAAAGCTGGGGGCAAAGATATGGCACAGAGACCTGGGCACTGGTCTTGCTTCTGCTTCCAGGGGAGGGGCCTTGCTTGTCCTGAGTTTGGCTACAGAATCAGGAGGGTCAGTTGTTTTAAAATGTTCTGTGAAACACAGGGCACAGACTTCTTCCCAAAGCCTCTGAAATAAAGGCCTGTAGAATGGGTAAGAATTGAACTTCTCAGATCCAGACAGAGGCCCTCTTGTAGGATAGACTCTATGCAGGCCTGCTGGAGAATTAGGAGGGTGAGGGAAACTTTACTGAAATACACCACATGGGCTCTTACTCTGTTTAGACACCTCTTTCCCAAAGAGATTTTGTACCCACAGCTGAGTGATTTGGCTTTTCCTCTAATCGTGTCATGGGGGCGCTGCCTGGTCCCTCCCCTTCCCACCTTATCACCAGATTTGGGTATTATTCTTCTCCCGCTGGTGAAGATGACTTGTTTCATAAAGTATAGAGTAGTCCCTAATTTGTACAAAGTGACATGCACATGAAAACAATAGAGACTTGAAGTAAGTATGTGCTAAACAGTCCTCGGAGCTTCCATGTTAATGCTTGCCATAGAAGAAGTGGATATTTGATTCTGATTTAAACCCAAGTCTGCCTAGATTTGCAACCAATGTTAAATATACCAATGTATATCGGGAGGCTCACTCTAGCTGACCTAATCCTCAGAGGGCGAGCAATGCTGGTGTGATGGGGAATGACCGATTTGGCTAAGATACCTCTGGTGTCTTACATTATTTTGGTTACTCCCACAAAAATTTATTTTTTTAAGCAATGTAAACTTAGCAGTAAATATCTCCTTTTAGGAACCATCCCTACATCATACCATACTCCCTTCATCCTCCGATGATTTCCCCTAGTCATGTCCAAGTAGGAAGTCATCTCCAGTGAAGTGTCCCAAATAGCATTTGAGTCTTCTGCTTTTTGTGTTAGCCTTATGTGGTTCTATACAAAAGCCAACTTCATTGAGAGAATTCTTTTTAAGTCTGGTATCTTCCTGAAGATTTGGGGCCTTTGAGCTAAGAGAGGCAGACTGTGATCTTCACAGCAAATTCAGGATTAGGTACACTGAGCCATACAGCCATGGGAGGCAGACTCGTGCCATTTCCAGGACATCCCTGTCCCCACCCTTTCTCCTTGGGCCACTCCCATCCTACCAATCTCCCCCAACACCTCTAAGTTGGTCAAATCATTAGGAGACCACAACGCTGCTTACTCCCCAGAGGCGTAAAAGCTTCAAGTGCAAATACCCTCAGAGGAAATGAGAAGGGGACAACATGAATTTGAATGGAGATGCAAATGAGGCAGCGGGAGCCTTCGGTGATGTGGCTGAAAGACAAGGAGGAGTCAGAGCACTGTGTCCCAGAGGTGGTGAGGGAGAGTCAGGGTATAGGTGGGAGGTGGAGGGCTGACAGATGAAAACACACGCATTTAACTCACAGCTCAGCTCAGGCCAGCTCTACCAGGTAGGGTTCAAAGATTACAGCAGCATCGCACCAGCCTCCAATTTCCTAACTATTTTAAGACAGTAACAATTGATGTTGAGAACAGACTAAATTCCCTCATAGAGAAATCAAAGAATCTTACACAAAGCAACAATCATCTAGAATTTCCTAATTGTAAAAACAGAACAGATTAGAACACTTTAGAGAATCAAATAACTGAAATTACATAAGCTGAAAGCACAGGGCAGAAATGATTGTATTTAGAATGCGTATGTCAGGGGTCTGCCAGATAGTAAAGATTTTAAGCTTTGGGGGGCCAGAAGTCTCCATCACAACTACGGGACCATGTTATTACTTACAGTGTGAAAGCAGCCACAGGCAATCTGTAAACAATGGGTGTGACTAAGTTTCAATAAAACTTTATTGACAAAAATAGTCTGTGAGCCAAATTTGGTCCACAGGCTATTCAGTCTGCTGACCTCATGTTAAACATATTACATCATGTTAAATGGAAGATACACCTTTTCACCATTCAGACCTTGTATATCATAACATCTTACAATGGATTAGGTTCTAAAGCTAGCAAAACAATAGTCAGAATTACCTCTTAGATTTTAGAATCGCCTACGGGAACAGCCACCTACTGAGGGAAGAGCGTATCACGTCTCCCACACCAAGTTCCTTCTCAGTAATTCACTTGGACAGCAGAAGAGCTCATGCCACTGGAATTCTCTCATGCCAACAGTTTCTCATAACTTAAATGCTAATGCGACAGGAAGTCAGTGAATGCAACAACCTTGAATATTGTATGGGCTCCTTTTAAAGGAAAGAGAAAATCTCCTGTACCTTCAGCATTTAGATTACTTTTATCGCAACCTTGCTTAAATATGTATAAAACTAACACACCCCGATGCAAAAGTGCTTTTGCTTGTCGTTCTCATGTTCTGAAACCAAAATAAACACCTGTTCAGCAACAGGTGATCAAAGGCACACACATTCACTGTTTTCAAAGGGAACCCCAAGTCCCCTGAGTACACCCCACTTTGAAGCCGATTGCCATGGACACTGGATTACTGAAGCCTAGTTATGTGTCTGAAGGGATTTCTGTCCTCCTACAAACCCCTCTAGTGTTTACTATTTTCACCATTCAGGAGACACTGGGCATTTACTTTGTTCTTTCCTTCTACAATGATCACTGGCTGCTTCAGATGAGAGCCCTAGGCAGGTGGACTATTTTCTGGAGGCTCAGGTTCTAACCTGAGTTATGACTGCAAGAAAGTCACTTATCTTCCCCAAGCCTCGGTTTCCCATCTGTGGTGTAGGAGGCTACATCCCACGGTCTTCTCCCTCCCTCACATCCTCTACTGCTATGAGCTTAAAGGGAGGGAACTAAATCAAAGAAGAACATCTTACTCAGGTATACATAGAGACAAACAGAATATTTTCCTCGTAGAAGGAATCCATGAATGCCTGTTCATATGAAGAAAAACATCACAACTATGGAATATTACAATTAAGATAGACCATAGAATGGAAATTGGGGCCCTGATGTGCCATATCTTCTGATTTTTTTAAGAGAAGCAGGGTTATTTGGGTTTGTTAAATAAAAATTACCGCTTTTAAAAATTTGGCACTTAATGTGAATTTTAAAAAATACTGTTAAAGAAAGCCCTCACCAAGCCCTTCCGTTTCCCCCTTACACTTTCTGCTCTTTGCCCACCATTCTGCTGGGCTCTTTTGCATTTGCAGTGTTCTGCCCATGGATCCATTGCAGGACGGGGAAACTTGCAGACGCAGGACTCTTGCCTGGGTTCGGTATCTTTAATGAGGTCTGAGGTAGGCACTCTGGCATGGGTATTTGAACTCAGAAATCAGAGAATGTTTGGAATTTAGTGGACTGGCGGGGGGGATCCTGAACACCCTTTCTTTAGTTCTCACGCGCCTCCAACAGGAGGTCAGGATGTACTTAACTTCATGATTTAAAGCAACTTACATCTCTGGGGGAATTTATGAATTTCAAAAGCATTTACTGAATTCAGCTTCGGGTTTCTCCCCAACACTCAGTGTTGAGCTACTGTATCAGCCTTGGGGGATTTTCATTTTGTATTAGAATAGGCAGTTTTCAGGAGGGCAGAGCCCAGGGCAGGGGAAGAGGGACCCAGGTCGTAGTTCCAAAGTGGAAAAATGAACTTTGATGTGCACTTGACAAATGCATGAAAGTTGCCGTGGTGTTTTTGTTAAACATCGCTACTGAGAACAATAGTTCTGTGGTGCACATATCGTCCCCTTGCTCTGTCTTTTTTTACCATTAGGCAAAGAACATCTGCAGAATTATGGGGAAACAGAATCTGATGTCCAGGATGCCCCTTCAGAGCTGGGTTTATGGGAGGAGAGGAGGAACTGTCATATAAAGACGGAGACTCTGGGTGCCCCTCCCTCCTGCACCATAGCAACTCTGGGGGTGGCTCAGAGCCTCTCCTCCCACCCCACAGGGGGCAGGTGATAGCATTAATCAGCCACTGCCTAATTACCAGCTAACTAATTCATGAGGAGGGGAGCTCCCAGGTCCCTGCTGTGTCTTAATAATTAATCCATAAACTGGTTAATCTGGCAGCCCCTTCCCTTGATCTCCTGACAGAAATCCACAATGGGCCCTATCCCTGAGCCACACAAGAGAGAAACCCAAGAGTTGTCTTCAGTCTTCGCTCTCTCAATATCCACCCCCATCACCTACCAAATACTGTCAAATCTGCCTTCTCGATGTCTCTCGCCTCTCCACCCCTTTGCATTCTCCCTGTGTCTCCTCTGGCACAGGACCTCCCATCTCTTGCCTCCACCACTGAAAACAAGTCTCCCTGCCTATCCCCCATCTCTCCCCACTCCACCCCATCCTCCCTTCCATTCTTGAAAAGATCCACATGACACAGGCTAAGACATGTCACTTCCCCTGCTCAAAAACCTTAACCTAAACCCCACTACCTTTAAAATTAAGTCCACGATCTTGTTTTTTAATTTTATTTTATTATGTTATGTTACTCACCATACTCATCATTAGTTTTTGATGCAGTGTTCCATGATTCATTGTTTGCGTATAACGCCCTGTGCTCCATGCAGTATGTGCCCTCCTTAATACCCATCACCGGGCTAACTCATTCACCCACCCCCCTCCCCTCTAAAACCCTCAGTTTGTTTCTCAGAGTCCATCTCATGGTTCGTCTCCCCCCCCGATTTACCCCCCTTCATTTTTCCCTTCCTACTATCTTCTTTTTTTTTTTTAACATATAATGTATTATTTGTTTCAGAGGTACAGGTTTGTGATTCAACAGTCTTACACAATTCACAGCGCTCACCATAGCACATACCCTCCCCGATGTCTATCACCCAGCCACCCCATCCCTCCCACCGCCACCACTCCAGCAACCCTCAGTTTGTTTCCTGAGATTAAGACTTCCTCATATCAGTGAGATGATATGATACTTGTCTTTCTCTGATTGACTTATTTTGCTTAGCATAATACCCTCTAGTTCCATCCACGTCATTGTAAATGGCAAGATTTCGGTTTTTTGATGGCTGCATAATATTCCATTGTGTGTGTGTGTGTGTGTGTGTGTATACCACATCTTCTTTATCCATTCATCTGTTGATGGACATCTTGGCTCTTTCCATAGTTTGGCTATTGTGGACATTGCTGCTATAAATATTGGGGTGCACGTACCCCTTCAGATCACTACATTTGTATCTTTGGGGTAAATACCCAGTTGTGCAATTGCTGAATCGTATGGTAGCTCTATTTTCAACTTTTTGAGGAACCTCCATACTGTTTTCCAGAGTGGCTGCACCAGCTTGCATTCCCACCAACAGTGTAGGAGGGTTCCCCTTTCTCCACAACCTCGCCCACATCTGTCATTTCCTGACTTGTTAATTTTAGTCATTCTGAGTGGTGTGAGGTCCTATCTCACAGGTTTTGATTTGGATTTCCCTGATGCCACGTGATGTTGAGCACTTTTTCATGTGTCTGCTGGCCATTTGGATGTCTTCTTTGCAGAAATGTCTGTTCATGTCTTCTGCCCATTTCTTGATTGGATTGTTTGTTCTTTGGGTGTTGAGTTTGATAAGTTCTTTATAGATTTTGGATACTAGCCCTTTATCTGATATGTCATTTGCAAATATCTTCTCCCATTCTGTCGGTTGTCTTTTGGTTTTGTTGACTATTTCCTTTGCTGTGCAAAGCTTTTTATCTTGATGAAGTCCCAATAGTTCGTTTTTGCCCCTGCTTCCCTTGCCTTTGGCGATATGTTGTGGCTGAGGTCGAAGAGGCTGCTGCCTGTGTTCTTCTCTAGGATTTGGATGGATTCCTGTCTCACATTTAGGTCTTTCATCCATTTTGAGTTTATTTTTGTGTGTGGTGTAAGGAAATGGTCCAGTTTCATTCTTCTGCATGTGGCTGTCCAATTTTCCCAACACCATTTGTTGAAGAGTCTTCTCTTCAACTGTCTTTTGACATTGGACATTCTTTGAATGTTGAACTGTCTTTTCCATTGGACATTCTTTCCTGCTTTGTCAAAGATTAGTTGACCATAGAGTTGAAGGGTCCATTTCTGGACTCTCTACTCTGTTCCATTGATCTGTGTGTCTGTTTTTGTGCCAGTACCATACTGTCTTGATGACGACAGCTTTGTAATAGAGCTTGAAGTCCGGAATTGTGATGCCGCCAGCTTTGCTTTTCTTTTTCAACATTCCCCTGGTGATTCGGGGTCTTTTCTGGTTCCATATAAATTTTAGGATTATTTGTTCCATTTCTTTGAAAAAAGTTGATGGTATTTTGATAGGGATTGCTTTAAATGTGTAGCTTGCTCTAGGTAGCTTGACATTTTCACAATATTTGTTCTTCCAATCCATGAGCATAGAACATTTTTCCATTTCTTTGTGTCTTCCTCCATTTCTTTCATGAGTATTCTATAGTTTTCTGAGTACAGATTCTTTGCCTCTTTGGTTAGATTTATTCCTAGGTATCTTATGGTTTTGGGTGCAATTATAAATGGGATCGACTCCTTAATAGAAATTAAGGAGTTTTTAATGTCTTATAGTTGGAGTATAGAAATGCAACTGATTTCTGTGCATTGATTTTTATATCCTGCCACTTTACTAAATTCCTGTATGAGTTCTAGCAGTTTTGGGGTGGAGTCTTTTGGGTTTTCCACATGAAGTATCATATCGTCTGCAAAGAGTGAGAGTTTGACTTCTTCTTTGCTGATTCGGATGCTTTTTATTTCTTTTTGTTGTCTGATTGCTGTGGCTAGGTAAGTCCACAATCTTGTGTGTGGCATTCAGAGTCTCCCATGATCTTGAACCAGGGGCACTTCCTTGGAGAACAAGCACTTATTCTTAAGTGAACCATATCAACACTGGCCAACAAAAAGGGCTCAGCCCTGGTGGGTGCACAGTGAGAGCACACCCTTCTGTGACTCTACACCCCACAGTGAAATGGTGACCACAGGGTAATGTGATTACTCGCCACCCAAGAAGGAGCCTGTAAGAAAGACCTTGTTCATTTCCCTGACCCATCAGCATCTTATTGGATGCTTTGGACACAGTTGATTGCTCTCTCCCTTTTCAGCCCAGCTTCCACTTTTCTTCTTGCATGCTCCTTGTCTTTCCTCTGCTTTTCCGATGGCTCCTTCTGGGTTTCCTTTGCTAATTCCTCTTTTCTTTCCTCCCCTTGGAGGACCCAGGAGCCCTTGGACCTCTTTTCATTCTACACCCATGCCCTTGGAGATCTTATCTGGTGTTGTAGCTTTTTTTTCTTTTTAAAGATTTATTTATTTCAGAGAGAGAGAGGGAGAGAGCACAAGCGGGAGGGGTAGAGGGAGAGAGCTTTAAGCAGACTCCACACTGAGTGTGGAGCCCAATGAGGGGCTCAACCTCATGATCCTGAGATCAAGACCTGAGCTGAAACCAAGAGTCAGATGCTCAACCAATGGCACCACCCAGGCACCCCTGCTGCTGTAGGTGTTTAAAGACCTTATAATCTCTGATGCCTGAAATCTGTAGCCGTGACCTTTCCCTAAGGCCCAGACTTGAATATCCAGTTACCTACTTGATATCTTCACTAAGGGGCAGCTCAAGCTTACTACTTAAACAGCTTGTTTACCACCCTTTCAATCTCTTCCTTCCTCCAATTTTATCTTACTCTTTTTAGACATCTCATTAGATAGTGGCATTATCCATTTAACTACTCAGACCAAAAATCTGGGTGACCTCTTAAGCAGATCTGCTCGGACAACCCTAACTAAAATTGTAACTATCCTTCTCCTAAGGGTCCCTCCCCTGCTCTATTTTTTCTTTTTGCCACAACATCTATCATCTTCTGAATATGCAATACAATTTATAGTTTTTTACTTTGTTTTCTTTTTCTGGCTTTCCCCTGCTAGAACATAAGCTCTACAAGGGCAGGAATCTTTGACTATTTTGCTCACAGGTATATCCAAACACATAGAACAATGGCTGGTCCATAATAGGTGTTCAATAAATATTCATAAACGAACTCCTGAGGGATGCTTGACTCATCTCTTTCCTTCATAGCTCACCTCTGGTCCAGCATCAATGGTGAATGAGCACCACCTTCAAAATACACAAGCACCTGACCTCTTCTCGCCACCTCCACTTACACTCCATTCCAAGTCCCCTTCTTCTTTTACTTGGAATGTCCCAGTAGGCTCTCAGTGGATCTCCCCTGCCCAACTAGAATCCATTCCTCAGTGCACAGAGCATCCAGAATGGTCTCTTTAAAGCATCAATTTGATCATGTGCCTCCCATTACAGACAGTGGTGTGCATAAAGTTCCTCCTGCTTTGGCCCTGCCCACATCTCTGGTCTCACTTTCTGCCACTCTGCCCCTCACTCCACGCTTTCTAGCCGCCATAGCCTCTTGCTCATTGTTGGACAATCAACCTTACTCTGGATTCAGCTTTACATGTGCTTGGTACCTCACCTGGTAAACTTTTCCCAGACCTTCATGTGGCTCCCTCTTCCCAAGACATTCTGTTCAAATGTCCCTCTCTGGGGAGGCCTTCCTTGACCACCCCACCTGCCAACTTCCACCATCATCAAACATTATCCCTATTATCCCTAATTTTCTCCATGGCACTTGTACTGGAAATAAAACTTATCTGATTACTTGTTCATTGACTGTTTCCTTCACGAGAATGTAAACTTCAAGGGGACACGGGCTTTAAGTTGTTCACCACATATGCCCAGAGCCTAGAAATGCCTAGCACACAGTGGATGCTCAGTAAATATTTGCTGAATGAATGAATAGAAAACCATGGAGGTAGCACCCAATCCTCTCCGAGGCATGCACTGTTTATGGGGGAAAGGATGTGGACTCACGTTAGAGGAAGCAATTGCTACTGATAGAATATTTCCCAGGCTTGACCCTGCACCACAGTGGGGTTCAGGCCGAAGTGCAAACAGCAGCCAATGACTTCTGCCATGACCACAAGGAACCATTCAGAGCTAGTGTTCCGTTCCTACACTGATGAATACCTCAGTCTGTGCTTAGCTTCCGTGAAGGTTTGTCAAGTGAACAAGTCTAATAGGAGACAGTCTCTCTCTGGAAGCCAATTTAACCTGAGGGCTAATAAGAGAGACAGATCCAATTAAGTTCCTCCCTTAAGGTGAAGAGGGTAAAGTCAACCTGAGAGAGTGGACAAGAGAAAGAAAATTATCTTCTGCCAGGAGACACCTTTCATTGCTTTTTATTTGTTTGTTTTATTGCCTTTTATTCCCTGTGGAGCTTATACCAAACAGCCTCTAAGCGCAGAGATGTGCAAATGAGATGTTTTAAGGGATTAACAGGAAAAGGAGGTCTAGAGATTGGTAAGGCATTAATGCTAAGAAAAGTTTCCTCATCTCCTTTGTCCTTTTGCTGGAAAGTGAAAGGAGAATGTCCTTCAGTACCTTCTCTTGACAGAGCGAGCAGAGGAGAATAGAACGAAGAGGCACACCCAGAGTCGTAACACCCAGGTGAGAATTCTTGGCCATACTACCGACTCCCCTCATTGGGCTCCACACTCAGTGTGGAGTCTGCTTAAGTCAGTCAACCTCCCCGAGATTCCCTTTCCTCATCTGTAGTGATGGCTTCATTTTTCCTTTGACTTGTACTCCCTCCTCTTGAGGATTAGCTTGAGACAGAGATAATCAGAGATAACGGTGCATCCTACCTGAGCTGCCACCTGCTGTGAAGATGAGAAAGAACTCCACAAATGGCAGACAAGGTGTCCTCTTACTCCCACCACCAGGAAAACAACCCTTTGAAATCTCCAGATCCCATATCATGGGGATCACCAGAAGCAGAGTAGACAAACACCCATTCATTGTTTATTAATCATCGAGGTGGGAGCCGCTGTGCAGAGAGAGGTAGAAAAGAATCGTCCTACTCTCAGGGAACTTCTGGTCAGACGGAGGAGTTAGATGTCAACAAGCAAAATGCTCCAGTGCATATCTACCTGCCCAATGCTCTCCAGGAAGGGCACTCACCTCCATGAGGACATACAGTGGAGGCAGCTGACCCTGAGAAAGGACACTGAGTGAGTCCTAAAGGGTCAGCAGGGACAATCCCAGGCAGGGATGAAGAAAGGGAACAACACATGCAAGGGCTTACAGGGGAGGAAGCATTGTGGGTTCCAGAAAGGTAAGCGGCCACAGAGGTCAGTGTGGACGGAGTTTAAAACGAGAGGTAGAGAGGTGTGATGAGGCCTATGGTGGCCTCCCGGAGACATGATGAGTGTGGGTCAAGGCCTCATTTATAAATACAGATGTGAGCTGTAGTTTGCCTATTAGATTTTTAGAAAATAGTGCATTAAATATTTTTTATCTTGATTACTGACTTTTGGCACTCCCTTTCCTTTGCATCCTGTCTTTTTCCCTTAACCCTAACATTCTTGGAGAGCCATGAGGGGTTTTAAGAAAAGGAGTCACATGATTAGTTTCCCCCCTTTAAAAGATACTGCAGGGGCACCTGGGTGGCTCAGTCATTAAGCGTCTGCCTTCGGCTCAGGTCATGATCCCAGGGTCCTGGGATTGGGCCCCTGCATCGGGCTCCCTGCTCTGTGGGAGGCCTGCTTCTCCCACTCCTTCTGCTTGTGTTCCCTCTCTCGCTGTGTCTCTCTCTGTCAAATAAATAAATAAAATCTTAAAAAAAAAAAGATACTGCAGAATTCACTTAGAATAATAATGATGAGATAATTTCTTAAATAGAGTAGCAGGAGCACCTGGGTGGCTCAGTCAGTTAAGATTTGGACTCATGGTTTTGGCTCAGGTCATGATCTCAGGGTCATGGGACTGAGCCCGAGTCGGGCTCCATGCTCAGGGGGAGTCTGCTTGAGGAGTCTCTCCCTCTGTCTCTCTGCGCCCCCCACTCTCATGCACACATGTACACATTCTCTAATAAATAAATCTTTAAAAAAATAAAAATATAATAGAGTAGCAAGGGGGCACCTCGGTGGCTCAGTTAGTTAGGTGTCTGACTCAATCTCAGCGCAGGTCTTGATCTCAGGGTCGTGAGTTCAAACCCTGTTTGGGCTCCAGGCTGGGCATGGAGCCTATTAAAAAAAAAAAAAAAAAAAAGTAGAGTAGCAAGGAAACCTTCCCACGGAAAATCAACAAAGGATAACAAACCCATTATGAAAATAAACATATTGCTAAGGAAGAGAGAGAAATCTCTTTCTCCCTGATATCCAGTAGTGGTTTAACAACTTCACTATATGGGACAACCTACACTTCTAATCTCAGGAACTTACAGAGATTTCAAAAGGACTAATGTAAGGATTGAACAGCAAAAAAAGAGGCAGCATCAGGAATTTCTGCTCGTTAACAGTGTAATCCATGCTCTGATGGGCTGCACAGCCTGCTGGAAAGCTGGGATCACATTAACAAGAATAAACTATAACAAAAACCTAAAAGAGTAAAACTATATAACTCAAATTCTCAGCTGACCACACTTCATCCCCTAGAATCTGCTCCACATACTTCTAGAAGTCTCTGGGCTTTTCCTGTGTACGTGCACCAACACATCTCATCCCAAGAAGTCCCTTATTGGCGTCCGGACCCTGCCCCAGTGCAACCAGTGGAGAGCTGGGGTCTGGAGCATGAGCCCTGTCACTCTCCACTGCCCCCGAAGCATCAGTTGCTGGGCAGCAGTCAGGCAGTTGCTCTGGGGGCCACTTCCCCTGCCACTGTCACCCGGGCTCATCCTGTGAGCGGCTGTCCCACCCAAGCAACAGCTGTCTCCCGCTCTCTGCCGCGCATGGGAGTTCCAAGATGTCTCCTTATTCCCCACTTGATTCACAGAATCAAATCGTGGAAAGATAGCCCTTTCCCATACAGAAATAAGACTGATTAAACGCTGAAATTGTCAGTAGGGGGTAATGAAGTCGAGCATTTTACTTACCAGAGTGAGAGAACAACTGCTGTCCCTTGGGAAAGACGATCAATGAGGAGGCACAAGGCTGCTAGGCTCAGGCAGCCTCAATAGACTCCAGGTGACGGGAGGGCAGGGGCAGGTGCAGGTACCCGTGGGTGCCCCTCCACCAGGGCAAGGAGACACAGTGGTCGGGTAAGGGGGACAGAGGTTTGACTTAACAGAAAGTTGCCCAAGGCTAAAGATAACCCTGAATCTTGTGCATGTCCCAAGCATACGCTACTCATTTCTTCCTGGAAAAAAACATAACACATATATACATACATAAAATACTATTAAGGGGGTGGTCAACACTAATAAATCCAGCCCCAGGTCAGAAAATGAGGAGCTGGCAAGTAAAACTGTAAGAAAAAAAAAGATGTTATATAAAAAGGATTAAAAAAAATCTGAGTTTTATAATAAGAATCCAGATGGCATGGTTGTTATAACCACGGGTAAACGTTGAGGGGTCATCTGAGGGATTATTAGTTCAAGGTAGAAAGCTCCTATTTTGCCCTGGTTCAATGACCAACTGAGCATTGCAAATCTACGAAGAGCTAGCAACTCCTTACTGCTGGGCCTGCACATCAAGTGCTTGGTAATGAAAATTACTTATTCTACAATGATCAAGGCCCTACCTTTTCAGTGAGCTTCTAGTGGGATCCTCAAAGTGCAGCTCCTTCTCTTAATGCCTGAATCTCTTATAGATTGTCTTCCTGCCACTAGTCTTTCCTTCACAGCATTTATCAGCATAGGTAATTAAATGTTAATTCGTATGATTATTCATTAAGATCTCTCTCTTCCCCTCTAAACTGTAAACTTCATAAGACAGGGAAATTGGAAAATCATGTTTTGCTGCTCTTGCTGGTGTTCCTGGCAGCCAGTGTAAGACCTGACACATACTAGAAGTGCATGTAACAGAGTAACAAAAGCACGGCCCACTTGAGCTTCAGACATTCTGTTGTACCTTAATTGGAAACCAAGTTTTATTGGAATATAGCCACATGCTTTTGTTAGGCATCATCCACAGCTATTCTCTAGCCACAGTGCAGAGTTGAATAGTTGTGACACAGACCATATGGCCCACAACATCTAATGTGGTTACTGTCTGGCTATGTACAGAAAAAGTCTACCAACCCCTATATTAGACCATGGCTTTCACTCAGGTTAGAATGACTCTTCCTTTGTACTCCCAGCACCTTTTTTCTACTGAATAATACCCCAGACCCTCGGGCTTAAAAAAAGGTTTTCACTAGAGATAAAAAGATCGCACGGTTGGGGCACCTGAGTGGCTCAGTGTGTTGAGCGTCTAACTCTTGGTTTTGGCTCAGGTCATGATCTTGGGGTGGTGGGATCAAGCCCTACATCGGGCTCCACACTCAGGAGGAGTCTGCTGGAGAGTCTCTCCCTCTGCCCCTCCCCCCACTTGTGTGCGCGCTCTCTCTCTCTCTCTCTCTAAAATAAATAAATAAATCTTTTTAAAAAAAGATTGCATAGTAAATTTCTCTGCTCAGTAAGAGTCTTCTCTCTATTGCTGAGCTCTTTTTTTTTTTTTTTAATGCTTAATTACAGAATTTTAAGGCTTGTTGGGATCGTGAGGGATTAATCAGCCTCAAACCAGAAAAAGACTGCTCTGGAGTCATCCCAGGAACCACGTTTTCAACAAGACCAGGGAAATGAAGGCTGTGTCATAACACAGAAAGAAGCACATGACAGGAAATAAGTTAATAGAATTATTTGAAGTTGTATGCATTGTGGAACTGTGTAAAAATGTGAATACAGAGAAACAAAGACTGAAAGGAAGACTCAAAATGTAGCCAAGTATTGGGATAAAATAGTGGAATTATCAGTAATTCTTTTTTCTCTTCCCATGTGTTAACCTCCACGGACAACGACACCAATGGCAGCCATGCCAGGCACCCTGCAGTCGACAGGCATTACCTCATGTGGTCCTCACGGCAACCCCAGAGCAAGGTGCAGTCTACTCTTGTTACTTGTAATAATTATGTTCTACAAAGTATTTGTGAAGGGTGCCTGGGTGGCTCAGATGGTTAAGCGTCTGCCTTCGGCTCAGGTCATGATCCCAGGGTCCTGGGATCGAGCCCCCGCATCGGGCTCCCTGCACCGCGGGGAAGCCTGCTTCTCTCTCTCCCACTCCCCCTGCTTGTGTTCCCTCTCTCGCTAGGTCTCTCTCTGTCAAATAAATAAATTAAATCTTTAAAAAAAAAAAAAGTATTTGTGAATACTGAACCACTGCTCCTAGAAGAAACACAGAGTTAGGTTCCTGGGAGTGTCTGGTTACATTTTCATCAACGGATCAACACAGAAAGTTGTCTTGCATGTTTCTATTTCAGGACACCTTATTTAATATATTTCGTGGATTTGCTAACATTGAACTCACAGGCAGCAGCACTGTAACTTGTGCCTTGACAAAGTTTACCTAACACATGTTTTCTCTCTGAGTCATGTCAGAACCTTCTTGCACTTAGGAACGCAAGAGAGAGCACATCAGCTCTGAGATTGGGGGCCATCCTGAACAGTGAAATCACTGACAAAAAGCACAAAGAATGCAAAAAATGTGACACCAAATAGAGGGAGAAGAGAACACTTGAATACAGCATAAGGAGTGAAGCAAGGAGTCTGAGGATTTGGTTCAAATATATTATTATTTTCCCCATTGTATAGATGGGAAATCTCTGGGGAAAGAAAAAAAGGAAAGGTAGCAGGAGTAGATGGTGGGGGAAGGGAGCAAAGGAGAAGGCTTATAAGATCCCCATTTTTTAAGGGAACATTAATGGATGTTCAAAATCAGGAAGGCCTTCCTAATGTTGAACTTGTCTTTGAAATTTCAAACCCGTTCCTTGTTTTGTCTACTGCCAAGACCGAAAAAGGCTGCTCATCTCTGTGCATATACAGGTACACAAGTGTATTGCCAATTTGGAAGGAATCTGACCTAAGGAACCAAGCTAGATTTTTTTTTTTATTCTTATGTTAATCCCCATACATTACATCATTAGTTTTAGATGAAGTGTTCCATGATTCATTGTTTGTGCATAACACCCAGTGCTCCATGCAGAATGTGCCCTCCTTAATACCCATCACCAGGCTAACCCATCCTCCCACCCCCCACCCCTCTAGAACCCTGTTTGTTTTTCAGAGTCCATCGTCTCTCATGGTTCGTCTACCCCTCCGATTTCCCCCGCTTCATTCTTCCCCTCCCACTACCTTCTTCTTCTTCTTTTTTTTTTCTTAACATATATTGCATTATTTGTTTCAGAGGTACAGATCTGAGATTCAACAGTCTTGCACAATTCACAGCGCTTACCAGAGCACATACCCTCCCCAGTGTCTATCACCCAGTCACCCCATCCCTCCCATCCCATCCCCCACTCCAGCAACCCTCAGTTTGTTTCCTGCAATTAAGAATTCCTCATATCAGTGAGATCATATGATACATGTCTTTCTCTGTTTGACTTATTTCACTCAACATAATACCCTCCAGTTCCATCCACGTCGTTGCAAATGGCAAGATCTCATTCCTTTTGATGGCTGCATAATATTCCATTGTATATATATACCACATCTTCTTTATCCAGTCATCTGTCGATGGACATCTTGGCTCTTTCCACAGTTTGGCTATTGTGGACATTGCTGCTATAAACATCGGGGTGCACGTACCCCTTCGGATCCCTACTTTTGTATCTTTGGGGTAAATACCCAGTAGTGCAATTGCTGGATCATATGGTAGCTCTATTTTCAACTCCAAGCTAGATTTTTATGGCAGAATTAAGAACCAACTGGTACTAATAGACCACCCATGGGCCCTAAGCTTTTTAGGGTGGCAGATTCAGCACAACACACTTGTAGCCACAATGACAGAGACATCTCTGAAAAATGTCATCGAGTCCACCAAGTTTTGTGTTCTTAATGGTGTGCAGTGGTCGGGTTTCCCAAAGTATTCAAGACATGTTCAGCAGTATTCTGCCGGGCAAAGTTCATTTATTTAGGACCAAGTTTCTTAATGTCAATAGCATATTTTAAAAAAATCAATACATATATTTGAGTAAGCCAGGAGATTTGCTTAGACACATAAAGACTGTCAACCAATCATGATGGCTTTACATTTTCCAGGCCCGTGTAGAACTTTTTGAGGGCTTTTCTATTATTTCTCTTTTTATTTGAGGCATTTGTTGTGGTTACAAAGCAGAAAATCCAAATGGCCATTTCTTGACATTTTCCATTCAGGGAGAAACTGATCCTTCCACCTGAACATGTATGATCATTACATCAGCCTTTCTGCATCTGAACACAGTCCTCTCAAGGGCTTAAAAGGAGTTCTGTTGCCCTAGAGACAAACATTATTCCCATGCATTTATGCAATCAGATCCCACAACTGCTTCCACTGACTCACTGAAGCTGGGACACATGTATTCAGCGTCTATTTAAATATCACTTATTGCCATAGTAGCTAGGCACTTGGACAAGTCTGCTATTTTTGCAAGAAAATAGAAAAACAGTGTAGAGAAATAAAAAGAGGTTGGCGCTAAGGCCTAGCAGTGATCATCTGCCTTGGCAAGTAAAGCAGGAGGGTGAGAATCAGGTCAAACTGTCCCCAATAAAAGGCATCAGTCATCTGGAATGTTTTTGTTATCCCGGACAGAAATAGGTCACCTTAGCACATGCAAAGTTGCCCAATTCAAGTTCTTGGGAAGTAAGAAATAAAGGCAGTAGATGTTTAGCAGAAGACCTCTCCCCCTCCCAAAGGAAGCCAAAGTCCTGGAGAAGATAAACAAATCAACACCTGTTCCAGGAAATCTACCTCCTTCAACCCAGGCGACTTGCAGGCTCACATTAGGGCACTGGTGACGTGCCACACGGTTCTTATGCAAAATCTGGCTGTGTTTCATCTGCACTAATACCCAGCAGAATGCACTCTGGAGGAACGCAGGGCAAGACAGAGGACAGATCTTGTCTACGCTGGGGATTCTTGGGCTTCATCTGGCTCAGCGAGAGAGAAATGGGATCAGACAGTGGCATGTGCTTTGGTGCATGAAAGAGCAAGGGCGGTGGGCTTGGCCCACATCATCTGCAAAAGCACCAGACTCAGATCACCAGAGGAGGCCCCACCTAACGAGCTGCCTAAAGGCCAATCCACTCTTAGAGACTCCTTTTTGCCACTGACAGAAGAGAGAATAACGACGCTGACAGGATTGTTTTGAAGATCAACCCCATAATGTTTGGAACATAGTCAATACATCAGAACATTGGGTACAGATGCTAATTTTCACGATTTTCAATTACTGCAATCTCTTTCATGCAGAGCATTTATATCTACCCTATAATCCCATCCAAATAATCCACACTGTACGCCAGTTAGCGACACCCTGTCCCTCATGTGGAGTATTGTCATTTGTGGTGTCAAATACTGACTGAAATAAATGTGTTCCTGAGAGGACTTGGGTGTAATCATGATGATTATCAAGAGTTTTCTATGAGGGGATTTTAATAAGATTGGACCTGGCACAAAATGGAGTATGTCATTTACAGAAACACTCAGAAAGGAATATACAAATACATATGTTTAACAAAATTCATGTTTGTGCAAACAATGCTTTGTGCCAGTAGCAGAGAAATATGTATCTTCTTGTGCTTAGGCAAATCTGGACTATGTGTGATAGCCGTGGAAATGGTCGTAGTTTATTTGTAGCTATTACATAATGTGTACAAAATATATTCAGGGAAAGCATAAATGAACTATAGACTCAGTAACAACTAGCAACAATGGTATCATTCTAATGGTTTCCCTTAAGTGGTTTGTTGGATCGGGTTGTTTTTTTGTATGTACGTAAAATACTTTTGTTGTATGAAGAGGTCATTGCTAAACGCCAATACTTTTTGTTGCTTTACTAAGTATCCTAAAGGAGGTGTTTATAAGCGTCACAGACTTTCTGTAAATTATATTATTTATTTAGTCAGTATATATTTATGGAGAGCACTGCAAAAAATAAAAAGATCAATGAGGTCCAATTCCTGCCCATAAGAAGCTTCTTGAGAGAGAAATAACATCTGACCAGTGACTCAAAGAATGTGTGATATGGGGATACACAGAGACAAGATGTAGGTACAATAAGTTTGCTTTTAATTAGAAAATTCCTATCAAAAGCAAACCTCTGACTTTAATGTTACAGAAACTACAGAGGCTCTCAACTGGCAGGAAATTCTTTAACTGTGTAGACTGCTAATGAACAATCCCCTAAATGGCACATTATTTGGTACATTGATCATCTAGAATATTTACCCAGAGTTGAGCCAACACAAGTAAATAGACCTTCCAAGATGAAGAGCTTTGACTCCCAACACTTACCAGACCCCTCGATCCCCAAGGCGGACCCAGTCTCACAGAGACAGCTCAGATTGACAGAGGAAGGAACAAGCATTCTCTACATCTAATTTGAGATGTGAGCACATGTGCTTTGGTATTTCTTTTCTTCTTTGTTTTCAAACTTCTCTGCAATCTCTTTCCCCACTTGCTGCAGGCCCCCCTCCCTGTTCCCAGGTTTAGTGTGTTATTTATGTCCTTTATACTACACTGTTTCCCCACCCCTCACCCTATTGTAAATTGACATACTATTTATGTACCAGATTGGAACTGTGCGTCTTGCCTTGGGGTTGAAGGCTAATAATCGTTCTTAGTGAATGAATGATAAAACCACCATAGAACCAGGCAGATATAAAAATGTACCTGAAATTATGCCTATATTATTACGGTAATTTAGAGACCTACAATATAAGGAATTCTCTGGACCCAGAGTCCATTAATCACGCAAATTATACCAGAGGCTACACCGGGTTTTGGGTGCACATGCAGCAGAGATGTATCATTGTGAATGTGAAAGGTACAAGAGAGGTTCGGGGGGACAGAAGCGATTCAGCCGGGTTTGAACATTACAGCACAATTACCTAAGCCAGGCTTGCTTTGTCCCAGCAGAAATGGAGCACTTGAATACTTGATTGAATACTTGATATCTTATAGTACTTAGATTCTCATTTTAAAGTGACATAAAGTAAGGCTATCCTATCAGATCAAATAGAAGAGGATTTTTAAACTTGTAATTAATAGCATATCTGAAGGCTAGGAAGAATGCATTTTCCAAACCACAGCCACAGAAGCATCCACCTTTGCCCTCCATGGTCTCCATCAAATGTTGTAGGGACTACACTATATGGTCCAAGAAAGTACTAGCTTAGGGTAGGTCACGGGAAGTGGACCGACCCTACATTACTTTTTCTTTCTCTCACATATATCATGTACAAGAGACAGTATGATAAGGAAGTCATCAATGACAACAACACTAGATGTCTTTCTAAGAGCTTCAGAATGCATTTGTAAAGTACTGCTAAATCTTGTCCATTCCAACATTTAACTATAAACAGTCATTGGCAGATTTCCCCAGGATGGATTTTCCTTCTTACGCACTACAAAATTGCTGCTGACCTTATCTAAAATAGTGTGTGCTCTTCTGCGATTTATTCTCCGCTTCTTTGAAAACATCATCCATATTTTAATTTGCTCTCATCTGGACCAGGTTTCCACTCAACTTGCAATGTGGATGGATGTTCCTGTCAGCATTTTCCCAGAATAGCCCACCCACCATCTCTTGCTCACTGAATTAAAAAGCCCACAGTGTTGCTGGGTTGCACCCCTAGGACCAACCTTGCATTTTAAAACTTGGGAGGGGGGTTTGGAGTTAATAAGCTGTACATTTTCAAAAGAAAAAAAATTAGGAAAAAACTCAACCCTGATATCATTATGGAAAGAACAATTTTCATTTCTGAATTGTTGCAAAAATCCAAACTGAACCATAATGCAAAACAAGGAGCAGAAAGCAACAAATCTCAGTAATTTTCCTTTCCCTTTTTTGTAGTAAATTGGTCACTTAGTAGTCTGCGAGTATACACACATTCATCACTAACAATCATTCCTATTGCTGCCACTGTATATTTGCATAATAAAGACAAATTTTGGTAACTCAAATTAATTGTAACGTGAGCTACCCTTACACCTTGTATTAGGCACATAAAAGGCACTCAAATGCCAGTTAGAAAAAAGGAGCCTCATACTGTTGGTAGGACTGCCAAAGAATCAGCTTGCTTGTATTCAAGGTTAGCAAGAACCTGATGATTTTATCACATTGTTGAGATATTTCCAAGAAAATACCCATCTTCCTAATCTGGTTGAAGAGGTCTCTAGTCCACGCAATGCGGACTGTATATAGTATATTATGTTGAAGAAATCTGCTTGGTCTTCCTGCTAAGCCACGTTCTGTGACATACATAGGTTTCCTGAATCCCTACACCTGAAGGCTCAAATCACAGTGGTGTCAATTCAGCTCTTTATTCTTCAAAGGCAGACACATTTAAGTAACAAGCAATTTGCTCTCTTGCAAAGCTCTGAATGATGGCAGAAATGAATGTTCTGTCAGCACCTTATGGTCAGAAAGGACCTGGCTTTGAACACTGTCTGTACAGCAATTACAAGGGCCTGGATCAAAACGTCTGTTAACAGCCTTACCTCTCCCGATGGCATAATAACTACCCAGCAAAGCAAGTTATTTCATCCGCTACTCACCTAGTCACGAGGATCAAGGATGGGAAATCCCATTCCCCATTCTGTGAACTAACCAAACTTTCCAACAATGGTTTTCTAATATGTGAATTATTATTAAATGGAGACAAATAAACAGATTATTTTTAATATCAACACTGTAGAGACACCGAAGACATGCTTTACAATGTCAAGTTTCCAACCCCCAGCCAGACTTTCCAGGATTAAGAGAGCACCTGAATACAAATATAGGTAGAGAATTATAAGACAGGAGGTTCTTACACTCTGGCTATCAAGACACATGGGGTGAATTTTAAGTTCTTAAAATTGAGGATGAACCTAAATATGCCTTAGAAGAATAGACTTTGGGGCATTTCTGAGATGGTCTCCCATGATAGCCAACTGAATCCATAATGTCTTAAGAGAAGAAAGGTTAGGGGCGCCTGGGTGGCTCAGTCGTTAAGCGTCTGCCTTTGGCTCAGGTCATGATCCCAGGGTCCTGAGATCGAGCCCCGCATCGGGCTCCCTGCTCAGCTGGGAGCCTGCTTCTCCCTCTCCCACTCCCCCTGCTTGTGTTCTCTCTCTCGCTGTCTCTCTCTCTGTCAAATAAATAAATAAAATCTTTTTTAAAAAAAGAGAGAAGAAAGGTTATATATTATAAAGGCTAAGATCAAGTTGCTGCTGCCTTTTATAAAGGTTGGAGAGAGCCATTCAACAACTGCATCCACTCTATGCAATTAAACATTGAGCATCTCTCACATTCAGTCATAAGAACAGCTGCTATATGGGAAGTCCCTTTGTCTAGTCCAACTCAGGAGTTTTGGTGCTAAGATTCTGGGGGACACATGTGTTACTTAAGTGCTACCACCAACATGGCGGCTCAAATGTAAGCACAGGTGTAATGCACTGAGGTTTCAACAGACCCCAGCAGTTCTTGCCACATTAAGTCATCACATAAATAATGGAGACGAAATGAACTTGTCTTATAATTCTCCCACCAGTAAAAGCTTAAACTTCCTTCTTAATCTCCCATTCATTTCCCACCTCTGAAAATCCAAGTAATTATCAAGAGATGATCTGCCGTACCAACAAAGAGAACACCTGACCCATCAGAACAAAGAGGTAAAAAGTTGTGTTCTTCTGACCATGATGCTGGATTGGTATCAATCCTTAGATAGCAGTGGTTCATGAACTTTAATGATGGTGGGCCTCTGGAAACACTGATTGCTGCCTCCCTCCAATTTTGATTCAGTAGGTTTGGGGTGAAGCCTGAGAATTCTCATTCCTAACGAATTCCCAGGTGATGTCATCCTGCTGGCTCAGGGACCAAACTTTGAGAATCACTGTTACTAGAGGATTCCATTCACAAATAACCTAAAAGAACAGCCTCTTCAAGTATGCACTTAACAGAACAGTGGAGGAACGGGACATCTAGGTCATGCAGAATTGGTGGCGGCAGGGGCCAGTGCAAATAACTTGGCTGAATAATCCCTGCTTCTTTTATGACCAGAGACATGCTTTGTGTGCAGCAGGGGCTCAGAGAAGGCTTGCCTTTCCTGTCCCTGCCAGGGGGCTATGTCACACCTAATTACCAGTGCCACTGCCTATACCTGTTGGGAATACCTACTAGTTTAGTCAACACTGGACCCACCATGTGCCAGGCACTATTATAAACCGAGCAGGGCTTGCCAGCTCCGGGTGGCTGGGCAGAAGTTATTGAAACATGAAATAGCCTGATAGCCCTCCTTAACCAAGTCAGATGGATTTGAGGGATCCCCGCAGACCCTCCACAACTGGAGCCAACACTCAGATGCAGGTTAAGCATACATTTTAGCCCTTGGAAAACTGCAAAGCAGATAGCTTGCATAACAGGAGAAAAAGATCCTTGCTTGCAATTTTTGGAAAAATCTGTTCCAATGCTAGGGCTCATTTGTCTTTTCTTCATTTCTCAAAGCAGTATCTTATTTTTCCAAGAAACGGTCTTAGGCCAGATTTTATAATTTTCTGATTATTTTTATGACTGAGTTTCTCTTAGCTTTCATCAGATCAGAACTATGTGCTGGATCCCACATGAAAAAATGTGGTATATGAATGTTTAGAGGCTATGCTTACTGATATTTACACGAGAGACTTTCACCTGGATCAGATATCAATTCTTTCCTGATCTATCACAGCATTGCCACAAGTGCAGGAATAGTCTAAGTCTTAAATGTTGAACTATTTATACTAATTATGAAGACCTTTCCCCTTCAAAATATTCTGTGGTATACCTGAGATGTTCACATCAATACCCTGTCTTGTTGCATATTCCTGCAATTCATGTACTATATCACCAGGTGGCAGTAATACATCAGCACCTCTCAGCCTTGAGTGGGGCTCTTGGCAAAACTACTTCCCATTTTCACTTTATGCAGTATGAAGGGTTTGTGTATACTGGATATCAAACTAGGAACCAATAATAGGAAAGAAGGACTTATATGGCCCTTCCTTTAGCACAGATATAATTATTTAAAAAAAATAGCTAAACTTCAACAAACAATAAACAGAAGTTGTAAAGGTATTTTAGTGCAGCTCTTAAAAGAAGAAACTAGAACTTGGTGAGGTCTAGAATTTCTCAGGTAGGACGGGAATAAATTGTCTCTGGTGATATGTCTATTCTAAGGACCAGGGTAGTTTTAGGAGAAAAGGGGTTCCCCTCCTGCAGGAGGTTGGGCTCTTTAGGTGGAAGCATCCTGAGATATCACAAGTGTGGGCTCCATCCAGTAGGCTGTGAATTAGCAGCCCCCAAGAGTCCCATCTTATTTCTCCAGGGCCCCCACCCATCTTGGTGGGAGGGTCATTTCACAGCCCCTGATGAACATCAGAAAGGCTAGGGCTGAACTGTTTTTTCCAGTCCCTGAGCTGAAAGGCTGGGGGAGAAGCAATAAGAATCAGGAATGTCCTCTGGGGACTGCTGATTTTGCGGCGGGGGCGGGGGGGGGGGTGATTTGACCCAAGTCACAAAAGGAGAGTAACGTCTAGGCCATGTCTGGGGATGGGCCAGGGTTGGCAGCCACGGCCATAGACAAATGTCAAGAAAGGTATCATAGCTCAGTGTGGCTCAGAAATGGCTACAGTGGCCCTAACTGGAGTTACTTCATGAATGGATAAATGAGTGAAAAGAAAATGGTCCCCCTACCTGTGTCCACCCTCACAGGTGGTTTTTAGTAAGTGCATCAGAACAGCCAGCAGACTAGCCAGGAACAGTGGCTGAATCAGTGAGAGATGGGGAGGAAATGGACTGGCACCTGTGGGGTACAGGGCTCCCTGGTGAGATACAAGGCATAGAGTCGGGGAGGGGACAAGAAGAGGCTCGGGGGCTGCCCATGAAGGACCAAGGGCACACAGCTGGACTGATCTAACCCTAGGAAGGACAGATCCTCATATTCCTTTAACATCCAGTGGTGGATGTTAAGAAACAGAAGGAAGCAACTTCGGGCTTTTCTTAGTAATCTCCACGTGATTTTTCTCTTATACTTGAACTGATAATCCATAACAAAGCTACTATTCATATAATGAGATGATGAGGGGCGCCTGGGTGGCTCAGTCAGTTAAGCGTCTGCCTTCAACTCAGGTCCTGGGGATCGAGCTTGGCGTCAGGCTCCTTGCTCAGCAGGATTAAAAACCTTCCAGTTTCTTAAATCTACCCCCTTGGCCCTTTAATCAACTTCCCCTGAACCCAGACATAGTAAAAAGTGATTCCTAATGAATCTTTCTGAGTCTCTGGCTGGACTGGGCTCAGTCTTCCTCTGGGGTCTTCCCAGTTCCTGCTCCCCTGCCTGCACTCTGCTCCCAAGAGCCTTTGCAACCTCTCTTTCAGACACCATGTTTGCTACCTTTGTCCTGGGCAGCAGAATTGAACAAACCAGGTGTAAAGCTAAACCTAGACCTACCTGGCAACAGATAATTCCAATCTTAAACATGTATCTAAGAGAAATGAGTGCCTTTGTCCACCAAAAGGCACGCACACAGGGAGGTTCACGGCAGTTTCGTTCAAAAGTACCCCAAATCAGAAACAATTCAAATTTCCATCAACAAGTGAATGAATAAACGAATTGTGGTTTATTTATACTACGGAATGATAACACAGTATTTAAAAATGAGGGAAAAAAAATTACCGATAGGTACAACATGGAAAAACCAGGGCACCTGGCTCCGGACTAGGCTGCTCAACAGTCCCGCATGGTGCCACCTCCGTCAGTGGCTGAAGCGTGTCCCCGGGGAGAAGCCACTGTGCGGACCTCTCTCCTGCACACCCAGGGCGGGAAAGGAAGGTCCTCTCTCATCCTCTTTTGGAACCACAGCTACAACAAAGTGGACGTTTCTGTGTAACTTTTCTACTGAGGGGAAGGGGCAGGAGGGTGCCATTCGGTTATTTTAATCCCAAGAATCTGGGGTCATGGAGTATTTTTAAATAAAATCCATGAGACAGGCCCAAAGCCCAGATGGCCAGCTCCTGTTGGAACCTCCAGCACCTGGTCAAGGTGGGAGGTTCCTGGAGAAGAACAGAGAAAGGCATCATGTCACGATGGCTCTCTTCCTGAACGCGCATTGTATCGGTGAGTATTCTTGGCAAGTGTAAGCATGAAGGGAGCATCCTGGTGCCAGTCACTCTGGGGCTCAACAGAAGACAATTCTGTCCCCGAGACAGGCTATGGCATAGGCTCTCCTGGGCCAGGAAAAGGGATCCCAGACAAAAGGAGTTTAGATGTCCATGCCTACTTCAGGAAGACTACTGGACCCCTGAGCATGGCTCTCGTGCAAGCTTTCTCTGCGTTGGCACTATTTTGACATTCCGAGGTCAATAATTCTTTTTGGGGGCAGGGGCTGTCCCACCCATTGTAGGATGTCAGCAGCACTGCCTCCCCCAGATGTGGCAACAAATTGCCAAATGCCCCTCGGAGGCCCACATTGCCCCTGGTTGGGAGCCAGTGCTTGAGAGTAAGAAAAGCCTCAGATGAGGTGAGACCTGGGAGAAGCTGGGGAAGTAGCCCTCTGCCCAAATGTCACAGTGGCTTAGCTGACTTCATGGTTCTTCAGAAGCACTGCCTGCCCCCTGACAGAGGACACATTTATTTTCTCTCCGGGTGGCTCCCCCTATGAGATGGCCACGTCCTCAGGTGGACTTGGTCTATGCGAGTCCCTGCTCTCATACCAGGGCCTGACCTGCAGCTGGCCCTCATAAATATCCACCGAGCCCATAGAAAGGATTCTGGGACACGGTGCTAACTCGAATGCCAAACTGCTACCTTGTCATGTACTTAAAAAACTCACGTTTTGGGCGCCTGGGTGGCTCAGTTGGTTAAGCGACTGCCTTCGGCTCAGGTCATGATCCTGGAGTCCCTGGATCGAGTCCTGCATCGAGTCCTGCATCGGGCTCCCTGCTCGGCAGGGAGTCTGCTTCTCCCTCTGACCCTCCCCCCTCTCATGTGCTCTATGACTCTCTCATTCTCTCTGTCTCAAATAAATAAATAAAATCTTAAAAAAAAAAACCCTCACATTTTAAAGTCACAATTGGTGGTCGTTGCAAAATACCAGAGGGGGTCAGCAGGACACTGCCTGAGTTATGTCCATAAATGCTGCAGAGTCCATGTTTTTCAGACTGTGGGTTAGACCCCATTTGTAGGTAATACAGTCAGCTTTGTGGGTCACAAGCAGCATTCTTAGTGGAGAAGAAAGGAACAGAATGCAACACATCAAGACATATCACATACACTAAGAGAGTTTCATGAAACTTTTATGTGTATAGATATATTTGATACATGATATACAATATTATATAGACAGCATATACACAGAAGCGTATGAATTCTCAGTTGTATAAAAATAAACTTTAAAAACCACAACCTAATTTTTATAGTCCCCTAAACAGTAACTAAACACCACTCACTGAGCCTCAAAGGTGCGATAAGGATAAGATAACATTTGTGAAATGCATTGGCTTCCTCCCCTGGAATACTAGCTTACACAGAAGAACTATGACATCATCTCAAAAGGACTGCTGAGTGAGGTTCTATGGAAATCTGAAAGAGTTCAAATGCATCTTAAATCATCACAGTTCTTGATTTTTGCAAACTAGCAGAGCCCATTAAGAAGGGAATGAAATGGATTTCCTTGGAAGCCCCGCCCTGCCCATGAGCCATTTTCATATGCCTGAGCAATCTGAATCTTTGTGAAACTCCCAAATTTAAGTGAGTTAGCCAGAATCATAGGATGCAAAGCCTCAGGGAATGACCATGAGGTGTGGGCAAGCTTGTCAACTCCACTGCAGAGGAAGGCTGATTAAAAAGCCAGTTCCTGGAGCCAGGTCACTTGGGTTGGGATCCTAGGAGACGGTGGGCAGGAAACTTAACTCCCCTGTGTCTATTTCCTCCTCTGCCTCATGGTACAGTAATAGTACCCATCTCATAGGGTTGTCATAAGGATTAAATGAGAAAAGGCTCACACAGCACTTGTTAATAATTCAGATTTCAGTATGAAAGGTCAGGCTAATTGAGCTCACATTTTGTGATTGTTACTGTTTCCCTCCCCTTTGCCAATCAAGATAGTAACAATCAGGCTATGAAGGATAGTAACAATTGGGCTGTGAAGTCTTACAATATAAACCAGAGGACATGTGTGTGTGTGTGTGTGTGTGTGTTTCCTCCTCCTGCTTCAGGAAAAATATAGCTTCCTCATTTAAAAAAGGGTGAGGGGGCACCTGGGTGGCTTGGTCGGTTGGGCAGCGGACTCTTGATTTTGGCTCAGCTCATGATCTCAGGGTCCTGGGATCAGCCCTGCATCTGGCTCTGTGCTCAGTGGGGGACTCTGCTTGAGAATCTCTCTCTTCCTCTCCCTTGCCCCTCCCCCTGCTCTCATTCTCTTTCTCTCTCTCTCTTAAATAAAGAAATAAAGCTGTAAGGGAAAAAAACAAAAACACCTCAGCACATATAACCCCCACCTCAGCATATATAACCCTCACCCCCACTTCAGATAAGAAGTGACAGAAAGCTAAAATTTGGTAAAACCTCCATCACAGTTGCACCTCATCTCTTCAACACCTTGATGGATCCCTGTGTTGGGAAACATTGTCTATTGTTAGTATAGCCCAGGTGCAAAAAGCTTCAAGGAATCTTCTTTTCTCTACCACTAGGCTGGTGGTTCTTGTATATTACACTTTTCTGCTTGAATTTTTGCAATAAATGGAAGTTGTCATTCCTCCCTACAATGACTGGCTGGGAAAAAAAAAAAAGGAGACGCTGAAGGGATGTGTGCATGCACGTGTGCACACATCCTTTCAGCTTCTCTTTTTTCTTTCCTTTTTAGCATGTGTGTGTGTGTGCATGGGAGTGTGTATGCATGCATACATGCATCTAAGTGCAAGCATGCATATATGTGTCTAAGGAAAATGATGAGATTTAGACATGCTGGTGCTTTAATAATTTAGTTATATGTATAATGTAAGCCAATAAGGAAAAATTACCTGGATTTCTTAATTTAAAATGTATAAATATAGGGAATTCTTTTTTTAAATCTTTTTTAATTATATTAATCACCATACATTACATCATTAGTTTTTGATGTAGTGTTCCATGATTCATTGTTTGTGCATAACACCCAGTGCTCCATGCAGAACGTGCCCTCCTCAGTACCCATCACCAGGCTAACCCATCCCCCCACCTCCCCTCCCCTCTAGAACCCTCAGTTTGTTTCTCAGAGTCCATAGTCTCTCATGGTTCGTCTCCCCCTCCGATTTCCCCCCCTTCATCCTTCCCTTCCTGCTATCTTCTTCTTCTTCTTCTTCTTCTTTTTTTAACATATATTGTATTATTTGTTTCAGAGGTACAGATCTGTGATTCAACAGTCTTGCACAATTCACAGCGCTCACCATAGCACATACCCTCCCCAATGTCTATCACCCAGCCACCCCACCCCTCCCACCCCCACCACTCCAGCAACCCTCAGTTTCTTTCCTGAGATTAAGAATCCCTCATATCAGTAAGGTCTAAATATAGGGAATTCTGATGAAGGTTTTAACATACTGTTTCTGCCTAATCCAACACAGACAGCTCCTCGGATACACTCAGATACACACATACACATCTGATAAATTCATCCATCTTGCGAATACCTTGCATTTCCACATCTATAGGGGGAAAAAATCAGTAAATCTCTTATTAACACCTTTGAGGCTGATTTTTGAGGGCTGTCTTATACCTGTCATAGGTATAATGGATTATTTTTGATTGGATTCTTCTCTATACCTAGAATGAACAGATGAATATACAAATAATTGTATCCCTTGTGATAATAAAGATTGACCTTATTTCAACTTGTATAATTAAGTTACAGAAATCAATGTGGCGTAAGGAAATTAAAGATAGTCAAATGAAAATAAGAGATATGAAAATCTGTACGTTTGCCTTTGCATCTTCCTATACTTCAGCTTCCATGGGGATTTTGTAAATGAGTGATCTCCTCACCCATCATGGAAGCAAAGACAATTTTCACCCCTTTGGTGCTACTGGGAAGTGAAGGAGGCAGCTGAAAAAATAAAAGGAAGGAAAGACGGGGGATAGAGGGAAATTTATAAAATATATATATAGGGCAAAGACAAATTTGCCAATGTTTTGTAATTTGGGTGATTCCTAAAAATTATCTACCAGGTTTCACAAATATCACTTATAAGATCTACTTTAGTCTTTATTAAATAATTTGGATAATGGAGGTATATAATAAGATCATTTTGGTGTGCAAAACATTAGTAAGAAGGGAATACATTACAGGTGCACAGTTCTTCAAATGCTTTGTGAATATATTAACTGGGGAGGGCTAACTGGTGTAAAAAACTAACCTCAAATCTCAGTGACTGACTACAAATAAGCTTTTATTTTTAACATGTGGAGGGGTGGCTCTCCTGGGTGGCTCTCCTCTATGCCACAAGGAAGGGACCCGTGCTCCCTCCATGTAGGTGGTTCTGTTATCTCCTAGGGCAGTGTTTTTCAAATGTTCCTGTGCATAGGTATTGGCCTGAAGATCTTGTTAAAATGCAGATTCTGAATCTCTCCCTTCGATACTCTGTATCCACAGGCAGAGGAAGAAAAGGATAAAGAGTAAATGACAATGTGGGCAGGAATACATCTCGTGGGCCAACATCTCAGAGCTGGTCTCAGTCCTATGGCCACCCCTAATTGCAAGGGAGGCTGGGTAATACACTCCAGCTATGTGTTCAGGAGGAAAAAACAGTTTTATTAAGAGTTAGTCACCCTCTGCCACAATAAGAAAAGAAGCAATGAACTAAAGAGATTTCAAACATCTAAATTATTAATCCTTCCTACTTGTAAACTTGAATCAGATTTATTCAGGAACAGAAGGCACAACCCTCCTAACTAAGCCATTGTTGCTGTTGAAACCCTAAAGCCATAGTCTAAAGCATTCATTGTAAATTCTTAAAGCTGTCAGAAAGCAATATACCATAAACATGAATTTCTTAAGCAAGTCATAAGGGACTAGCTACTACTTTCTCTCTCTAGAGATTAGACAAGTAAGTTTTCTTCTTAGACAGTGTCTGTACTGTAACTTAACAGTTTATGTTAACCCCTAAAATACAGTAAAATGTTTGCCTCTTGAATCCAAAAAGGTATTCCTTATCCTTATGTCATCATTCTACTAGAAGAACCAATTCAGAAAGATAGATGTGTTCTCCAGACTAAAAAGAGAGGGAGGGAGGAGGCTCTGTGCCTGCAGAAAAATTGTTCAGTGATTGGATGCTGTCTTATCCAAAGAATGACAGCTTCTCAAAAGATCATTGTCAAAATACAACATTTTTACTTCCAGTGCCTGGTACATGTTGATTCAGAAGTAGTTGTGATGGGGTAGAGGGCATGTGAAGGTGATCTTTTTGCCTCAGGTGAGACCACCTGTGAGCAAAGGGGAGCCAGATTCGGAGGTCATTGAGCCAGGAGAGGGTGGAAAAGCGAATTAATTTTGATTAATTAATTAATTAATTGATCACCTTAAAGCAAAACCACAAGGGGCCTCTGCCCAGGACCCCATACTTTAGAGGGCTCTGCTGTGGCTCTTCCTCCTCACAAGGCAAAAAGCCCAGGGTACCAAGGGGATGTGCCCTAGCAGACCCCTATTTCCTCCTCCTAGACCAGCAAAACCCAGTAGAAATGTTAGGGGGGCCACAAATGAGATCTCCGTACATAATTTTAAAGTTGTTAGAAGTCCCATTAGAAAGTAAAAAGGATACCAGTGAAATTAATTTTAATACTGTATTTTATTTAACCCAATATATCCAAAATATTAGTATTTCAATATGTAATCATTAATATAAAATATTCACTTCCCTTTTCATATGAAGGCTTCAAAATCCAGGGCGTGCTTTACACCTACAGCTCATCTCAACCAGGGTTCGGTGGCCACCAAGTCGCTGCTGTGTCTCAGAGCAGAGTTCCAGACCACGCTCTGGGTTCCTGATCCTGGAATTCCCGCCAGCAGGATTCTATGTCCACTCCCAGGGCCTGCGAAAGCCGCAGCTGAGCCCCATGCTCCAAGGTATGAGGGGAACCAAAGAGCAGCTGTTTGAGGGGTGTGTGGGTGGAGGCTCGCCGACATGCTGGGTCCCCTGAATGTGTGCCGGGCACTGCACAATGAAGGATGCGGCAGGGATGCAAAATGGAAGGAAGCAGGACACAGGCCAGAAGCCGGCTCTCCCCCGACCCTACCATGTGGGGGCACAGGCCCTGAAAGTGTCCAAGATTCCTAAATTCAAACCTGGCCTGCAGATCTGTGGAAAGGCACATCTGTCAAGGTTGGAAGATAGAAAACCTTTGTTTTGTTGGCTTGATTTATGTCTTCTAATTATTTAGCCATTTGGTATTTGTTCATCTGTTTGTATTTTGATCCAGCCCCATAATATTAAGGGAGCAGGAGTTGCTTTAAAAATCTGATTAAACTCAAGGCGCCCGGGTGGCTCAGTCTATTAAGCGTCTGCCGTAGACGCAGGTCATGATCCTGGGGTCCTGGGATTGAGCCTGGCATCAGGCTCCCTGCTCAGGAGGGAGTCTGCTTCTCCCTTCTCCTTCCCGCTCGTGCTCTCTATCTCTATCTCTGTCTCTGTCTCTGTCTCTCTCTCTCTCAAATAAATATATAAAATCTTTAAAAAAAAATCTGATAAAACAGTAACAGAGCAGCTTGGACTACTAACAAAATCTGCAATCACCCAGGGCAGAGGAAAAGGACCTCCTACTCTAATTTCAGAAGAAGGCAGTAGATAAGCTGAGACGATTCGTGAAGCCCCAGAGAGCTAGCTCTGTGTATGATGATGGACAACCTCCTACTGCCCTGGACTCCCCCCCAGTCAGAACTGGGCCTCTGTGCTTTATTGTTTGTAATAGGCCCAACAGGGTAAATGCCATGAGGTTTCAGATGAGTCCGTGTCCTCAAAAGTTTAGGGCTAAAGATACTGCTAGACATGTTTATATTATGGAAATAAAGCACTAACAGTTCAAACTATGCCTTCGTTCCCTTGTTTTGTTTGCTCCTATATCCCCAGAAACTAGAACCGGACCTGGCACATAGCAGGTGTTGAGTAAACTTTTTTTGAATAAATTGTCCTTTCTACTTTGGCCCTTTCTACGAAAAGCTAGAAATCAAATCACATGGACTGCTAGTCCCTCTGATAAGAGTTTCGACTGGTACAGGAAATATTGGCTCCATTCTTTTTCTGTATATTACAAATACTAGATATTAGCTATTATTAAGAGCTGATATTCAGACAGTATCGCTGGCGGGTGTACCCATCATTGTTATTAAAATATGTCTCTAATGGTCAGTAAATATAATTACTCTCAGCTCCCCCGGAGTCCTCAGTCTCCACCACTCAGACTCCTTCCCCAGAATTCCCACCAGAAATCTCCCCACTATTCAGTAACTGATGGCTGAATACCAGGCACAACCAGAATCTTCCAGGCACGGTACCAATAGGGCCAGAGTCATTGATCAACACCCTCCCTGTACAGGCTGTTCAATGCTCTGCCATCCCTAGCTGGTTAATATTAGCTACTGTGTTTTATATGTTCGGACCCATTTCTCCTGGCGATAATATGTTAGTACAATACACAAATGGTCCTATCTCATGTTGGCTATTAATGACATTTCTAGAAAAAGGATTCTGTTTTACCACTGATATGCCCTTAAGTTTTGTTAGTTATAATCATGGATGGGGTAAAGAATTAAAGCAAGAAGATCAAAGTTATCTGGCATACAGCGAATTTTCCTCTGGAGAGTACTGGGATGCAGAAGTACAAACGATATTAATATTCAGTGTTCAAACCGTGTAGAGGACAGAGTCTAGGATGGCCCTCAATGATCCCCACATCTTAATATTCATGTGCTTGTGTAATCCCCTCCCCTTGAGGGTAGGTAGGACTTGTGATTTGCTTCTAACCAATGGAATATGACAAAGGTGATGGGAACGCCACTCTGTGATTACATTATGCAGAACTCTAACTCCCATTTGCCGGCAGACTCTCTTCCTTGCTGGCTTTGATGAAGCAAGCTGCCAGGATGGGGAGGCCCATTTGGCAAGGAACTGAGGGGGTCTCTGGCCCACAGCCAGCTGGAACCTGAGGGATCTCAGTCCTACAGCCCTCTGGGAACTGAATCCTGCTATCAACTACATAAATGAGCTTCGATATGGACACTTCCTTAGCTGAACCTGCAGATAGGACCCAGTCCTGAAACTTCCTCATGAGAGCCCCTATAGCAGAAGATTCAGTAAAGCTGCGCCCAGATTCCTGACCTACAGATACTATCAGATAACAAATATGTGTTGTGTTAAGCATCTACGTTTGTGGTAATTTATTACACAGAAATAGATAGCTAACACAGTTGGCAAATGTGTTTTGGTTGAAATGTATAAATAGGCATGTATACACATACATACACATGTAAATTTGTGTACATATACAAAATTCTTCGACTAATAAACTCTTAAGAGGTGTTACCTGCTCAGTTACACTCAGATTCAGGGGAGAGAAGGAAGATTTTACTTTGCTTGTATAACCTTTTGTATTATTTTAGTTTTGTCATTGTGTTCACATTTTTATAAATTAAAAAAAAAATCTAGCCTAAATGTACAATAGATTTGAAACCCTTTTGTTCCAAATAATATGATCTAGCCAAGAAAATATTCTTATTTTTAGAACTTCAGTCTTGTACTTCTACCTAGAACAAGATTATTAAGCCAATAAAACATGAGTCTACTAGTTCTGATGCACTAGCTTTGCAAGAAAGGGACCATCAAAGGGCTTGCCTTGCTGACCTCACAGGTAGGACCTTAGGCGTGCAGGGCAGGGGTGTGCCTTATTGAAGATCTCAAACTGTGTTGGGTAGGGGGTGCAGTGGTTCACCTTGTTTTTTCAGATGATGCTTTTAATCCCACTTGGCCCCTCCCTCTGAACTTCCCCTTTAGGAACAAGGGGCAGATTTGCAACAAGGTGGATGGAGGGTATTATGCTGAGCGAAATAAGTCATTCAGAGAAAGACATGTATCATATGACCTCACTGATATGAGGAATTCTTAATCTCAGGAAACAAACTGAGTGTTGTTGGAGTGGTGGGGGTGGGAGGGATGGGGTGGCTGGGTGATAGACATTGGGGAGGGTATGTGCTATGGTGAGCGCTGTGAATTGTGTAAGACTGTTGAATCTCAGATCTGTACCTCTGAAACAAATAATGCAATATATGTTAAGAAAAAAAAAAAAAGATAGCAGGAGGGGAAGAATGAAGGGGGGGAAATCGGAGGGGGAGACGAACCATGAGAGACTATGGACTCTGAGAAACAAACTGAGGGTTCTAGAGGGGAGGGGGGTGGGGGGATGGGTTAGCCTGGTGATGGGTATTAAAGAGGGCATGTTCTGCATGGAGCATTGGGTGTTAGGCACAAACAATGAATCATGGAACACTACATCAAAAACTAATGATGTAACGTATGGTGATTAACATAATAAAAAAAATAAAGTGACAGAGGCAGAAAAGGTTAAAAAAAAAAAAAAGAACAAGGGGCAGAAACTGGGTTCCCACAGATTAAGTGTTAGACCAAGAGGTGGCCCAGATACAACATCCGGTACCAGCCCACCTGGTTGGATGCAGAAAGCTGAGGACTGGGAACTCAAGGTGGGGCAGGGGGGTGCATTGCTATCTTCTCCTTTAGGCCACTATACCCAATAAACAAACATTGTCCCTTGGGCTGGCTCAGTCTGTAGAGCATGTGACTCTTGATCTCGAGTTCAAGCCCCACATTGGGTATAGAGCTCACTAAAAACAAAACAAACAAACAAAAAACAATAAACCTCCCTTAACAATACTCTCCCTTTAAAAATGACTTATTCATTTGAAATGTGCTAGTGAATTGGTAAGGAATTGAAATAAATTCCTGAATCTAAAGCAGTGCCCAACAGTTAAAACAGTACCTAGCGAAAAACACACGCAAAATGATCTGGTGATCAAATGAATGGATAAGAATTAAATGAATCCAGCTACCAGCCCTCAAAAATCACCACCAAACATTAGGTAGAGAAAATATTCAGAATAAATTTAGAATGTTTGAGAAGGAAGAAAATAGAAGAGTGGAGCCTGGAGCGTGAGCACTGCCCTCCCCCCGCTGTGTCCTGTCTGCCGAAATCAATGGGTCCGTAGAGAAGTGCACCCTCTCCTTAGAGCTTTTCCAGTCATGAGATGGAACCCTTCTCACTGATCATTTTTTACCTCGAGCCTTAGGAATAGCTCCCGTGCTTCCTTAGTGAGGCTTTTCAAACCTCCCTCCCTCTGCAGTCTGCTTCTGAGACCTATCACAGACAGGCTCCAAGGAGATACCTGTCTAGCTAGTGTTACCATGTCAGAGGTCTTCCTCACCCTGAAAACTCCTCCCGTGGGAAGCTCCTGAGTGTGTGAAGCAGTGTAACCCCCTGTCATCTCTTGCACTAAAAATCTGCTGGTCTGTATTCACGATTAGCAGTGGGAAAATGAGTACATAGAGAAAGAAGTTTGCAAATATAACAAATGCCCTCTAATTTCCACTTTCCTGCATGTCTTTTAAAGTAAGAAACATAGTAAAAGAAACACAGAAGGTCTGATTTTGACGGCAGAAAGATAAGGAAGTGGCAGAGAAGAGGGACTTACCTAACCAGTCAGTTAAAAACCAGTAAGGTATGGTAAGGTCTGTCCCTGTCTGTCTATCTCTGTCTGTCCCTCTCTCTCTCAAAAATGGGGATAAAAGGAGGGGTGGTTTAAAGGGACTTGCAGAGGGAAGTCAAATTTTCAAACACAGACTAGTTATTGCAAAGTAACTCTAACATCTCTTAGCATACGTTCCCTGTGGAGTTTTGATACATTTAGTAATACCGGGAGTTTATAAAAAGGCGTTTTCTAGAACGTGTGACAAATTTATTTCAGTGCATTATTACACAAAGCCTAGCAGGGATTCCCTGAAAGGGTTTTGACTTCCAAAATAACAGCATGTCCACAGAGAACAGGCCCTTTTTGGACTGGTGCTGGGGAGCCACACAATGGACAGGCACCATGAAGCATGAGTCTGAGCAAAAATCTCACCAGGAGGAGCCCGGACTGGCGGCTGGCTGCCTAGTCTCCTCACACTCATGGCGCATCCCAACACAGTTGCTCTTTTCAGCGGTATTTTCAGAAAACGGAGGGCTGGCATTTGTAAACATGTTGCTTGGGTGGAAAGATGCCCATGCACAAAGCAAGCTGTAAAAATCCGTGCGGCACATTTTGCCAGACCACAACAAATAAAAGCAGGGCCCCAAAGGAAGCCCAGCAACACTCTTTTGAATTGTGAGCTAAGCGAAAGCTATCCGATGTACAGCGTAACTACCTGCAGCTGGGGTGGTGGAGACCACACGGCTCGTGCCAGGTAAGGCTGGATGAAACCCACTGCTGCCACCCGCCACATTTCCCCCTGTGATGCAACTACTGGACTGCTTTATTCCTCCTTCACACTCTGTTTCCTACAAGTGAATCCACCTGCTGGATCCATGTCCCCCAGAAAGTCTTCCTTGCATCTCCAGGCTGATGCACATACATGTTGTGTTTCCTTGCCTGGGTCTGACTCATTTTCTAGGCTTGGTGAACAACCCAAATGGAGCCTGGCTTCTTGGGTTTTCTATCCCTGGCACCGTGTTCTTGGCTCCTTGTTGGAACTCACAAAGTGGTAGCCGAGTGACCGCCGAAGCAGCGCCCCTTAGACAGAGGACATGGACCTATAATGTATCCCCGCTTCCTGGTCCCACCCCAGCCCTACTTGGTTGCTGGGGCCGTGTCATCTTTAGAGGTTTGCAAATTGACCCTGAATTTCAGAGCAGAAGATAAATGATGACAGTCACAGTCAAACACCACCTTGTCAGGCCTATTGAAAAATAACCTGAAACATGTTACCTCTGTTAAAATTGTAGAATAAAGTATGATTACAAATTCAAGTGTCATGGGATGCCTGGGTGGCTCAGATGGTTAAGCGTCTGCCTTCAGCTCGGGTCATGATCCCAGGGTTCTGGGATCGAGTCCCGCATCGGGCTCCCTGCTCAGCGGGAAGCCTGCTTCTCCCTCTGCCTCTCTCTCTCTCTCTCTCTGACTCTCATGAATAAATAAATAAAACATTTAAAAAAAAATGTACCTGTACTACTCAAGAGTTATCACCTTTCATCTTAAGATAGACCAAAAGAAAGGAAGGGAAGGGAGGGGAGGGAAGGAGGGAAGGAAGGAAGAAGGAAGGGAGGGAAGGCTAAGTCATGAAATTTCCCACCTCTGACAAAAGAACACTTAGCACATGACTGCACTACGCCACTGCGTAACTAGGAGCTGCTTGCTCAGGCTTTCTGTGGTTCGGTCTCCTCATCTCTAAAATGGAAAATCATCCCCGTATCAAAGGCTTGTGCTGAGGATTGGATAAGACGATCCACTTGAGGTAGCTGACACAGAGATGGTCTCCAACCCTGCATTCTGGGTTCCCTCCCACCCCCCACAGCAGGTCAGGCAGGGGCTCAGTGCCCTCCCTGAGCAGCCAGATGAAATAATCCCTCTGAGGTGTACTGGATACAGAGAGCAAAACATATGACCTGCAGATGAAACATAGGTTTCTTTTTACTTCCACAGAGCAGCACAGCTCTGAAACCCGGTGTCTGGAAGACGGAGCACTGGATACCGCCTTCCCCCGTCCCCACTCCTGGGCTCTCAGTTACTCTCCTCAGAAAATCTCTTTGCATAAGAAAGTACAAAACATTACAAACTAAAAGGCAGGCTGTAGACAGGGAGGGCAGGTGGACCCTGGGAGAGCAGGAGTTGAACAATCAGCTTGCTGCCTAGAATAGGTCATTATTTTTCTTTCCTAAAATCTTCTTAGGTGATGAACCACCACCACATGGGATGTTTCCATCTTATTTACCTCTCCTGTTACCCACCTTCCTCCTGCCACCACCCTTGGGAAAAGGTGAAGAGTCCCTCTTTCCAACGGCATTTGAACAGAAACATTCTCTCCTTACCCTCAGGTAGAGATCTCAAAACTTCTACAACTGCAGAACCCAAGCTTTTGGAGCCTGGCTTTCTCCCAAGATCTCCAGCTTTCTAGGTGTTACTATGAAGGTATTCATTTATAATGGTTCAAAGCAAACCCTCACTAATTGCACATTCTTGTGGGAGTCCAGTGCCTCCTCAAAATTTCTGTATACTCCTGGAGGGTTTACAGTCTCTGTCACCTGTTGACTTTGATCTGCTGGTCCCACTGAGTGTCATTTGCATTTTACCTCCTGTCGTGATGCTCTTTTGCCCCCTCATACTAACTCTAATGAGGAAACCATAAGAGTTTTCATCTCCCAGAGACGAGTCTCTAGTCACAAGGCAGTCTTTTATGAAGGTTTTGGGGAATGCAATGGGCAGAGGTCACACCCTAGCCAAGTCCCACAGTCCCTGCTGCCCTGGCCCCCACCTTGGCAACCATCTCCCGGCTGGGCTGAACTCCTTAGTTACCCCCGCTCCACACCCTCAACCCATCACACCTCACCTCTCTTCTCTCCACTCCCCACAACTCATAAAATTCCTCCGATTTCACCTTGCAGAGTAATTCTGCCTCATCTCTACTCAGAAGGATTCCCTCTAGACAATTCGGTGGGAAACAGAGGCAGGGTGGGCTCTACTGCTCTCCCACTCTGAAAAGACCATCAAAGGTGTTTTCCTCCATAAAGAGAATAAATCCAACCCTTTCCTCGAATGGGAAACAGAAGAGCAATCATTTCTTTTTTCCCATATAGCGGTTGTCCCCCCTTTCTAGTACACTCATTAGGCATTTTATGCTAGTTAATGAAAATTAACAATGTCAAGTACGTGCAAGTGCCAATTATGGACTATATCACAAAGTTTTGATTCTTGAAATCTTGATAAAGAATTCACGTCACTCAAATTTTCATAGCAGCATTCTGCTCTATTAATCTAGCCCTTGAGTATATTATAAAAACACAGCACAATAGATGAGAGAAAGAACAAAGGAGATGAAGAGATTTGAAGTCAAACACCCTGGCTAGTGTCTCTCCCTTCCCATGGGTTTCCCACAGAACTTAAAGAACAGGAGGAGGGGCACCTGGGTGGCTCAGTCTTTAGGCGCCTGCCTTCAGCTCAGGTCATGATCCCGGGATCCTGGGATTGAGCCCCGCATCGGGCTCCCTGCTCGGCGGGAAGCCTGCTTCTCCCTCTCCCACTCCCCCTGCTTGTGTTCCCTCTCTCCCTGTGTCTCTCTCTGTGAAATAAACAAAATCTTAAAAAAAAAAAAAAGAACAGAAGGAAAACAAAGAAAACAGAAGCACCATCATATGGTATAAGGAAGGACTCACATTTTGTTTTTCTCATTTATTATCCAACACTCTAGTTGGTAGCTATGGTCAAATAGTTTAATTCAAGCAAGGCTGGCCCTAAACAAAATTCTACATCAAAGGCATCATTCCTTGGCATTCCTGTAGTTTTGCTAATTGCTGAGGTTGGAGGAGAAGGACCTAGAATGATGTTCAGAAACTTCATGGACCTAGACTATGACTTCACCACAGTGTCTGTGTTGAGCCCCCGAAGTCGTGGCACCCGTGTGGAAGATCCCACTTGGCCTCTTCCAAGACTGGTTCTGGCATCAGAATTGAGAGATAGAAGCAAGTTTGGGCACGCAGAACGACACCAGGGATGCGTATGCACAAAAGTAAGGCCACATGAAGACACAGGGAGAAGGGAGTCATGTGGAAGCCAAGGAGAGAGGCTGCAAGACTCATGGATTCTTTCACAGTCCACTGTGATAAAATAATTCCATGAAATAAGAAAAGGTCTGTGTCCATTCACATCACCTCCCCTTTTATTTTTGACATTCTCTACTCCTTGGATCCTTCAGATGCTGAAAAGTAGGTGGTCGTATTAGTTTGCTAGAGCTGCTATGACAAAATACCACAGACTGGCTGACCTAGACAATAAACATGTATATCTCACAGTCCTGGAAGCTGGAAATCCAAGATCAAAGCATTGGCAGGTTTGGTTTCTTTTGAAGCCAAGGCTTCTCCTTGGCTTACAGATGGCTCCCTTCTCCCTGTGTCTTCACACGGCCTCACCTTCATGGGCATGCATCTCTAGTGTCATTCCGTGTGCCCAAATTTCTTCTTCTTAGAGGCATACCAGTCAGATTGGATTAGGGCCCAACCTAATTTAATCACCTCTTTAAAGGCCCTATCTCCAAATACAGTCACATTCTAAGGTGCTGGTGGGGGGGGGGGCGTGGGTTAGGGCTTGAACATGTGAATTTGGAGAGGAACACAAATCGGCCCATAATAGTAGTCCAGGTAAATCATTTATCAACAGAACTGAGTCTCTCTCTACTTGACACAACCGCTGTCCATTTCCTCCCACGTGTAATCCAACAAGAGGAATCATTTGTAAACCAAATAGTAGTTCACTCTTTTGTATATTTATTAGCTTCCAATTTTATATGTTGCTTTGATGGTGAGGGGAAAAAGAAATAGCTATAATTCTGCCTTTATCAAAGCACACTGGATTTGTTAAAATAACTTATATTTTTGCACCTGAATTCAATGTGCTTCAGTGCACAATATAGGCATTGCCAGTTGCCCAGGGAGGTGGTTTAGATTATATCTAAGCTTTGGACAACATTTACCATTTACTAAATACCTACTATTTCCCAGGCATTACTGAGCTCTCTGGTACAAAGTTAATTAGGTCCTAGTGCTCACCCATGAGTTGGCTCATCACCTAAAGGGTAAAAGACACATGCTACAATGTGATAAAAAATAATTTCATAGAACACTTTATATTAATTTAAAATTTTTTAAATTAGCCAGATTGGTCAACTTCGCAAATGTCTGCAAAGTTCCAAGTTGGCGATACATAGACACGTTAATGGTGCCCTCCTCCAACGCGGCCTCATCGCTAAGAGAATATTGACTTCTCCTCATTAATTTCTGGTGCCCATGCTTGAGGATGCAACGTACCCTGGTGAGGACCACACTTCAGCGAACAGGGAGGAACTTGTTTCATCTCAGTGCACCGAGTATACAACTGCGAGTCTTGGGGAAAAACAAAATCACAGGCTGTACGCTGAGCACTGGAAGCATCATAAGACTCACACAGGGTGGTCACCGGGCAGAGCCAGCACAGGACTGGGAAATCTGAGGCAACTGGATTCCACAAATCTCATAAAGGAAACCATCACATCCAAAGACTGCCTTTAGCATCAAACAGCCAAGAAGCGTTCAAAGTACAACCCACCTGGACAGTGTCACAGCTGGTGATGCATCGACCAAGAGGCAAGGTTCTTGGGGAGTGAGCTCCTTCTCACCTGCCATTTGCTCCTTCCATCACTTTTCTCCTCAGGATGACTCTCTCTGAGGAGCTTACACCCTTGCTCTGCCCCAAGGTTGTCCTGCAGGAGCCCACACTCTGGCCTCACCTTCCTGGGAAAAAGCTTATCATTTTGGAGTTCTACTTCTTTTCCAAAAGGCATCATGAACGGTGAGACAGAATTTGGGAACACTGCCATATGCTGTGGGAAGGCTCATTTGATGGCTTACAGCCTCAGTCTCTTCTTCTGTAAAGTGGGACTAATTACTTTTACTCCACAGAGTTGTTTCAAGAGCAAAGAAGAAAACAGAGAGGGCTGTGCTTCATAATTCATAAAACATCATAACAACAACAGTCATACTAGCAGCTAACTTCAACTGAGAGCTGACTAGAGGCAAGGCGCTTTATATATATTAGTTCGTTTATCTTCTAAACAACCATATAAGGCAGGTGCTACTATTATGCCCATTGCTCAGATGAAGACAAAAATCACAGAGAGAATAATAATTAGCCTAAAGTCACACAGAGAACGGGGCAGAGCTGGGATTCAAACCCAGGCAGACTGGTCCAGAGCCCATGCTATGTCCAACAATACCATAGGGATAGATTATATATTCTGTATTGTAGGCTCTTAGGCTCCCTAACTAGTGCTCATACATTAGCATTTGCTCATAATTTGGTAAACAAATTCATCCAGTAAATTGGCTGCCCTTATTACTCTTACATAAAAGGAGTGTATGTGTACAGAAATTATCTTAGCAAACTTCTTTATTCAACCAAGTAATTCTAGTGACTGGATACAAAGCACCAAGAGATGATGAACATAATTTCGGGCAGATGGTGGGTCGAGGTGGGGGGTTGTTGGGTCTTAAATACACCTTAAAATAGCCTGTAGTTATCTAAGTGTAAGGCCCTAAAAGAGAAAACCTCCAAGAAGACTGGGTGTTATAGGCTGAATTGTGTGCCTCCAAAATTAATATGTTGAGGTCCTAATCCCCAGAGCCTCGAGATGTGACCACATTTGGAGATAAGGGCTTTATAGAGGTAATTAAATTAAAATAAGGTCATTAGGGTGGACCTTAATCCAACAGGACTGATGTCGTGTAGGAAGAGGAAATTTGGACACAGAAACACACAGAGGGAAGACAATGAAAACATGGCCATCCACATGCCAAGGAGAAAGATCCAGAACAGATCCTACCCTCAAGGACCTTAGAAGAAACCAACACCGCCAACGCCTTGATCTTGGACTTCTACCCTCCAGAACCGTGAGAAGATAAATTTCTGTTGTTTAAGACACCCAGTCTGTGGTACTTTGCTCTGGCAGCTCTAGCAAACTAATGCACCGGTCAAGGAAAAATTGTGTTCTTGGGGGCACGCGGCGTCAGAGGAAGCACAAGAATGGACGACGGCATGGTGGTCCAGCATCTTCACATTCACTTATCCGTTTCATTTACCCTTCACGACAAGCCAGCGGTTAAGTATTATTGTCCCCCACCTACACTTGACAGTCAAGTGTACGTTCCTAAAGTTTTTGTCAGTATGTTGCCCACCTGTCCACACATGTCAGTAGCTCCTCACTGTCTCAAGGGGAAAGTTCCAATTCTTCCCCAGCAGTCCTGGAAATATCTGTCATGTGTAAGCCACAGGACAGAAAACATACTCTTGCAGAAGCACATATCCACAGCACGGTGGTAAAAGCAAGCTGGGATCCCCCTCCCAGCACGATGAGGACACTCTGTACCTACACATTCCACCTGGGCTGTGAAGGGACAAGAAGCCAGATTTCCTACAGGAGAGACTTCGCCCAGTTTCAAGTGAGTAACAGACGTATGTACCTGGGAATCCAAACATTCTCAAACCCCTAGCGCTGCCAATCCCGAGCTGCATCCCTGTTTCCAGTGGGCAGATATTCCGTTTTCCCACATCAACTCCTTTGCCTCCAGCTGCTTGGGGCCCACTTAGAGGTGAATCCTGAATGCCCCAGTGCAATGCTTTGTCCACCTGCTCTTTCTGCCCTATCTGCACACAGTGTGCAAATGATCTTCCTTCCTAAGGAACCCAGAGAAATCTTTAGAGACAGGTGTTATCAGCGTGGTTTGGGAGATGAAGTTACTTTCACAAGAAGACACAGCAGAGTATCTCTACCTTTCCAGTCAGTCCTAATGACTGCCCTGGTAATTACAACAGACTCAGAGCCAGCCTTTCTATCCAGACCTCCATGTTCCGGAGTTGGTCAGCCTCCGACGGCCTCTGTCTTGGTTGACATAAGAACCTCCAGCCTGGGCGCCTGGGTGGCTCAGTTTGTTAAGCGACTGCCTTCGGCTCAGGTCATGATCCTAGAGTCCCGGGATCGAGTCCCGCATCGGGCTCCCTGCTCGGCGGGGAGTCTGCTTCTCCCTCTGACCCTCCCCCATCTCATGTGCTCTCTCTCATTCTCTCTCTCTCAAATAAATAAATAAAATCTTTAAAAAAAAAAAAAAGAACCTCCAGCCTTTGTTTTCCTGCAGGCTCAGCCTTGAGCCTGGACATAAATGAGGAGCCCCATCACCCAGCCAGCAGGCAGGCTCTGTAGTCAGCCTTGCTGTCCCACTGTCCCTGCGAGTGGCAAGCCCAGTGTGAGCATGACAATCAGGCTGCTGCCTTTTCTTTGAACCACAGCTTGTGGACACAGCCCAGATGGCTGGCCCTTTGTCCGATTCCCTATTTGACTCCCTCCTGCTGGAACTGTAGATCCCATCTTATTTGCTAGGGAACTGTCGATCTGCTCAGTCCTTGCCACCCATCTAGGTTGTGCTCCCATGTCCTGCCCCTGCACACTCATCGACCTAATGAATAAACATTCCCGCTGAAATTCCTGCTTCCATCAAGTTTGATCTTGAGGGTTAAAACGCCATCACGCATCACAACTCTGTTTCCAATCCCTCGTGGCCACCACCATTTGGATGGCCTTTCCTGATGCTCAGTCCCCCCAGTCACTGGGTCACAGCCCTGCCTGCACACTGGGATTAGTCATGGGGATTATAAAACTCCTGACGCCCAGGCTGCATCCCAGATAAATTACATCAGAACTTCCAGGAGTGATGGGGCTCCTGGGTGGCTCAGTTGGTTAAGCGACTGCCTTCGGCTCAGGTCATGATCCTGGAGTCCCGGGATCGAGTCCCGCATCGGGCTCCCTGCTCGGCGGGGAGTCTGCTTCTCCCTCTGGCCCTCCCCCCTCTCATGCTCTCTTTATTTCATTCTCTCTCTCAAATAAACAAATAAAATCTTAAAAAAAAAAAAAAAAAGAACTTCCAGGAGTGGGATCCAAGTGTCAGAATTTTTTTAAAGGTCTCAGGTGATTCTGATGTGCAGTCAAGTGTAAGAACAACTACCCTCAGCCTCTTCCCTGGTTGAACCTCACTCCCTCACTGGTGCAGAGCTGAGGTCCCAGCTCAGCACGGGCTGTACCTACATAGGTAAGGACAGCCCCACAATATAATGCCAAACTGAGAGAATGAAGATTAAGAGGTCCCCAGCCAGCTCAGTAGATGGGATGATTCCAACAGCCAGTATTAGAAGGGGATATGGTCAATTGTTAGGCATTTGCTACTGTGCTATAGAAAATGGGTCAGAGCTTCATGTTGCAATCAAAAAATGGCATGTAGTGAATCATAATTGGTAACCAAAAAGCCCATCATAAATTTAAGGCATCCAGGGGCACCTGGGTGGCTCAGTTGGTTAAGCATCTGCCTTCAGCTCAGGTCATGATCCCAGGGTCCTGGGATCGAGCCCCGCATCGGGCTTTGCTCAGTGAGGAGTCTGCTTCTCCCTCTCCTTCTGCCCCATCCCTCCCCCACCCCCGTGCTCTCTCTGTCTCTCATTCTCTCTCAAATAAATAAAATCTTTTAAAAAATAAATTTAAGGAATCCAAAGCACTAACAGTTCAGGTTGGTAACCAGAGCCCAGCTCACTGCCAGGGGTTTCCTGACACCCTGTGGACGGGCCCCTTCTCCTGCAATGACACGGCTGCATTGAGTAACCACATAGAATATTATTAATCAGCACCGTGGGTGGTTTGTTCTGGAAGGCATATCCCGGGTGGGAGGTTGAATTAGCTGACCTTTAAGATCCTCTTTAGTGTTGGCAAGTCTTTGATTCCAGGTGACAAGCCCTGAGGGTTCTAGAGGAGGGTAAGGAGGAAGAGACCTGTTGCTTGCCTGGGCCACTGATCTGCTCGGCAGAGTTAAACCAAGCCAGGAGGAAAAGAACGTCCTGCTGCTCAGACAATGTCAGAGGTTGGATTTGTCATTGCTGCAAGACCTGAGCTAACGAGAGACAATCATTCCAGTTCCAGAAAGTCGGGGGGTGACTCAACGTGACAGGCAGGAGGACTGTGTGGGTGAGAGGGGGCCCCTGCGCTCTGGAAGGAATAATTCGTTTCTCTGCCTTGTTTACTGGCTTCCCAGAAAACCAACAATGAAACCTGCAGAGTAAACCATGAAGCACTAGAAATATTTACTTAGCTCCGGATCACCTTCATAGAGAGGGCCAAATTCTCAGAGCTTTTGTTACTTCCTGCTCCCTGGCAGTTCATTGCCTCTCTTAGGCATGCAGAGCCCAGAGAAGTGTTTTTCTTCGCATGCTGCTTGGTATCATGGTTGTGCCCTTGTAACTCATCAAGGTGTCCTGTGACAGCCAGCCTCCCTGGGGAACAGCCACAGAGAAGGGATGTGGGATCTTCCCACTCACTAGGAAAGCAGAGCAAACAACATAACAGTTGGAGAGAGGCACTTACAAATAAATGGATGGATAAATAAATAAATAAATAAATAAATAAATAAATAAAATAGAAGGAACGCTTAGCATCATTTATCTATTTAGAAAGGGAAAGTCTGGAAACTTGAATTAGCTGGGCCTGACAGTAAATTAATTAAAAATCACTTTTGTGTCAGTTAGCTGGAGCCTGATGCCAAGGCCAAAGTCAGACATCTCATCCCCATACATCCTGGTTAGCACCACGCAGGGAGATCAAACTCTATGAACACAAAGTCTTCCCCTTACCCCCATCAAGAGGCCCTCCAAAGTTCCATTGATAACAAGAGAGTTAGACCAGGAAAATGGTTAACTGCACTTCTTAAAAGCGAGTCAGCATTCATCCAAATGTGATCCCCCGCGAAAACAAGGGAAACCCCCTTCCCTCCCACCATTGTCTTTACACTCTGCTTTCCCCAACTGGCTCAGTCCGCCTTCCTCCTGAGGCTTTGCTTTGAACGCATGGTCACCAGAGAGTTCCAGGAGGGAAGGCTGAGCAGCCCTGTAACCCATCCCACACCTGAGGTTTCCAAACCAGGCTGCAGAAAGAACCCTCAGGGGCTGATTCAGGGGGACCATCTGACCTTCAACAAGATGCAAGGTTTCTCAACAGAGCACTATTGGCAGTGGGGTGGGATAATTCCTGTCTGGGACAGTCCTGATCATGTCGGCACATTTTCTAGCTCTAGCCCCCTCCCCCAAAATGCCAGTAGAGCTCCCCAGTTAGAGTAGAGAAACCTAACTATGCCCCATTCTTTTCTGAAAGGCCTGGAGAAAGGGTGACAACAAGTCCCTCAGAGAGAACCCCTGAAAGGACATCCCTGCTCTTATAGGTCTTATCCGTATATGCTTTCTGCTAAAACTTCCTTCAAACAAGTGTTGATGGTTTACAAAATGATTGTATGCTGGCCGCCACTCCACAGGAAGCCAGAGACCCCACCAGAGAGCTGATTCCAGGTGGTCTCCATCAGCTGCTCCAATATGGCAGCTGCCATAATTGTTCCAGTGATTTGGAATGTACTGTCCTCAGAAATGAGCTGATGTCATCCCCGCATCATTCATAAGAAAGTTCCACTTAATATTGCATTGAAATTCAACTCCCTGTGACTTCTGCCTGATGGGCCTGAGTCTGACCTCGAAAGGCCACAAAATGTGAATTTGTTACCTCTTCCTCACAGCTGCCCTTTAAATATTTGAAGAAAGCTGCCTTATCTCTCCCGATTTAGCAAGCAGCCTGATTGACTCTTCTTATACCGTTTTATCATTTTTAGATCGCTTACTGTGTCTCAGGCACTTTCCTGATGTGATCTTTGACCATCACAAAACCCCATTAGGTAAGCTTATTATCCCAATGTGATGGAAGAAGCTAAGCAATCAACTCGAATCTACACAAGAGTAAAGGCGAGAGCCTGTATTGACTTGTTTTCAAGGCCACACACCTTTTACTAGAAGCCTGTGCTTCCCACACCCTGACCCCCAGAGCACCCTGGGAAGGCTTTTTAAAAAAAAAAAATAGTAACACACAGATCCTAAAAGATGTAATGGACCAGAACTAGACGATTCTGATAGAACAAATTCAGAGATCAGCATTTAAATACTGCTGCGTTGTGTAATATTTAATCTCCTCAACTTCTGGTTTCCTTTTTTGGGGAAGAAACTTGAATTTTTACAAATTAACATGTGATTACAACTTGTTATCCAAGTGTGTCCAAAATAGATCAACTACTTTTCTTACTCTGGGCTGCTGTGCCCAACAATGAAAACGGAGTTCATATCCCACAACCCATGAGAGTGGGAAAAACCCCACCCAAGGACACAGTCTCCACCTATCCTGCCAATGTTGGAGATTCAACATGGCCACTCACCTCTGATTTTGTCCCTGTGGCTTCTTTTCCCCATGCTAGTCTTCATGGAGTGCATCTCTTAAAGGCAATTAAAATTACACAGTGCCCTGATTTCAATCCTCCTGTAACCATGCTGAATATTTTCCACTTAAAAAAATTAAATTTTAATCAAGTTTTTTTCATCAAAACACCAGTCCTGCTGATAATGTCAGGAAGGTCTGAGAAAGTAATTATGTGCACAATCTGTTTTTGACACACTTCATTCTCCATTGGGAGAATTTCTTCTGTCTCCTTTACTTCATTAAAAATCCCCTGTTGCCATAGGAAGGCTTGCTTTCTTCCCTATTTACCATATTAGAGATAAAGAACCGGGCTCCCTCCTTCGGTACATAGTAGCAACATGTCCAGCATTGACTGAGCCCTGTCAGCCATCAGGTCACACAAGGGAGTGTTCATTCTCCACTCGTCTTTTGGTGACCATCCACCAGTGCAGATCACATGCCTGCCCAGAGTTACGTGAGCACACTTTGGTGGAGCCCATTATTTATTCCTCTTACCCCTTTCCCAGTCTGATATACTTACCCATTACATTAAGAAAAGAAATATGTTAGACTCTCTGATTCCCTGAGGGTAGACATGATAAAAGTAATACCCAATTATCAACAGACTCAAAATTGTTTCTGTTGGGCATCTGGCAAACCAACACCCGTATTTTCTCTGCCTGGCTCAAACTCCTCATATTGGTTTCCTAGTGCTGCCATTACAAATTGCCACAAACTGGGTGGCTGAAGAAAAAATGAAAATGTGAAAAAAAAAAAATACCCACACCCACAAATAAAAACAAAAACCAAAAAAGAACAAAAAAAGGAAAAAATAAACCAAAAACTACACACACACACAAACCCCGCAAAACAAACAAACAAACAAACAAATAAAACAAAACAAAACAAAACAAAAACCCAGAAATTGATTCTCTCCGTTCTGGAGGTCAGAAGTCTGAAATCAAGGTGTTCATAGGCCTGAGAGGAGAATCCTTCCTTGTCTCCTCGAGTTTCTGGTGGCTCCTGACAACCCTTGGTTTACAGAAGCGTAACTCCCACCTCTGCCTCTCCATCTTCACACGGCCTTCTTCCCTCTGTCTCTGTGTGCTCTCTCTTTCATATAGGGACAGCAGTCATTGGATTGAGGGCCCACTTTAAACCCATGATAATTTCACCTTGAGATCTTTAACTAATTACATCCACAAAGATCCTATTTCCAAATAAGGTGACATCCTCACATTCCGTGTGGAAATGAATTTGGGGAGATACTATTTAATCCATTATACTCCTCCTGCTCCAGGCCCTTTGGGGTAGTCCAATAGTGACACGGAGAACTTTGAAGGCACAGCCAGGAACAGAAAGACCAAGATTCCTGCAGTGAATCCACTAAAGAATAAAGGAGAAACACCTCCAAATGGAACCCCGAGGCATGCTTTTGTTTGACTCACATTTCCAACTGGCATAAGGCAAACCACAAAGCCCAAATAAAAAGATTTGAAGATGTAAGCAGTTTAAATTTGGAGACACAGGATCCAAAATTTGTAGACCAGAACTAATTGGCATGAATCATTTTATCATCAAGTATAATTATTCCTAATCTCTGCCAGTCAGCCACTGAACTGTTACCTCTACTTTTGATCTTTATTTAATAAACATGAACTTGTATTCTTCTCTGACAATGTGTTTCAGGGTTTAACACAATGGATTTCCAGAAATTTAGGCTCTACTATAATTTGGTCCCAAACTTTTTTTAACCTGTATTTCCCACTATTTGTGACTCTCCATGAACTCTAATTCAGTCAGCAGCACTTTTATTGAATACAACTACTTTTTGCTTCAACCTGTTCCCTCATTCTGGAATGCTCCTGGCCTTCTTCTCTCAACTTCTTACCCCATGGGGTGGTTTTAAAACATATTTGCAAATTCTTCGATACTCCTCCCATTAAAAGGTAGACTAAGTCCTCTCCTCTGGAATATGGTCTGGTCTAGGGAGGCACGTCTAATGAACAGAATCAGTGGAAAGCAGAAGTGATACTGCATGACTTCTGAGGGTAGGTCATGGAAGATGATGGAACCTCTGCCTGGCTCTCACTCTACTCATGTGACAGTCATCTTGGAACCCAGACAACCAACCTCAGCCAAGAAGCCCAACAGCCACATGGAAAGGTCATGTGTAAGTGTTCTGGCCACAGCCCCAGCTAAGGTTCCAGCCAAGAGCCAGCATCAACTGCCATACATAGAGGTGAGCCAGCTGTCTGATGATTCCAGTCTCCTGCATTCAGGCTACCCCAGTTGACACCAAGTGAAGCAGAGACCAGCTATTTACACCAATGCCTACCAAAATTGCAGATTCATGAGCAAAGTAAATGTTGTTTTAAGCCGTAACTGTTGGGTGTCTGTTATGCAATATTAGTAACTGGAAAACTTTACCTCTAGCCATCTTGAATTTTTAAAAATCCATTCATGGGGTGCCTGGGTGGCTCAGTCAGTTAGGTGTCCGACTCTTGGTTTTGACTCAGGTCATGTTCTCAGGGTTGTGAGATCGAGCCCCATGTCGGGCTCTGTGTTGGGCGTGCTTAAGATTCTCTCTCTCCCTCTCCCTCTGCCCCTCTCCCACTTCTAAAAAAAATCCATTTTTTTAGACTATGTAACAAGAACTTACTTTACAACACTGTATAACAGTTCAAACGCCACGTGTCCAAAGTAAAACTCAGTTTGCCCCTCAAATCTTATTTTGTCCTAGGTTTCTACCTAAGTTAATGGTACCACTGTTTACCCTGCTAAGCAAGCTAGAAACATAGAGATCATGCCAACACCCCTCTCCCAGACCATATTCAATAACTACCAAGTTCTATTGCTTCTGCCTCTTCCACATCTCTAGAATCCATTCATGGCTTCCTTCTCCACGATGTCCACCTGAGTTACTGTCACTTTTCACCTGGACCCAATAGTGCTCTAACAGATCTTGCTACCACTCCACTCTAATGGTACTAGAGTAATCTTTGCAAAGGACAGAGGCGTTCCCTCCATTTTTCATGCTTAAAACCCTTCAATAATTTCCCACTGTTCTTAAGATAAAACCCCCAATTCTTGAGATGGCTATTAGGTCCTGCATGGTCTGGCCCCACCTCCCACTCCAGACTCATCTCATTCTGAGTTCCCCCTGTACTTTGGGCTCCACTGTCATGACACTTACATGCTTTTTCAACTGTGCTGTGCTCTCCCTCACCACTGACCCTCAGCAGCAGCTGCTGCCTTTACTTGCAATATGGTTCTGCACCCCACTCCTTACTAAGTTAATCTTTCTTCGTCCTTCAGTCTTCCCTTAAAAATCACTTCTTCATAGAAACCCTTTGCTCCTAGACGATGTGATTCCTCCCTTTTAGATCTCATATCACACACTGTAGTTGTATGTGTACATACATGTGTGATTTTTGATTTATAGGTGTCTCCTCTACTAAACTCAACTCCAAGAGGGCAGGAACAATGTCTTCTTTTGCTCTCCACCACTCCTAGTTCTTACCTACATAGTGCGTGCACAACAAATATTTGCTGGGTGAATGAACCATTTCTCCTCTATCTTTAAATCTAGCCCAATACCTTGCTCCAAATAGATTTTCAATAAGTTATGAATGAATGAAGAGTGCTATTTCAAGTCATTCCAAAGGGTTCTTGCTTCATAAAAGGCTTATAAGAGCTTCAAGGCTCAAAAACACAACCATCTTCCAACTGTTAATCTGTGAGTTAAAGAAAGAGAATGTTCTATGGGGTGGCAAGGTCCATTGGAAGAAAGGGGCTTAAAAAGAGAAGTTGTAACTCTGTAAACTTTTCCTAAAGGGCCTAATAGCTTTAGTTTTTTGTCAGTTATGACTCCCAAGCCTTGTTGAGTGGGCAGTAATTGAAAATAACACTAAAGAGAAAGAAATGGAAAGAAAGTAGTCTCATGGATCCATGCATTTGAGACTAATTTATTATGGTTGTAACTTTTCTCTAATTTGTTTTTATTCAAGTGTAGTTGACACACAAAGTTACATTAGTTTCAGGTTTACAATATAGTGATTAGACAAGTTAATATACTATGCTTTGTTCCCTGCAAGTATAGCTGCCATCTGTCACCGTACATCACTATTACAATGTCATTGACTATATTCTTTATGCTGTGCCTTTTATTCTCATGACTTCTTCATTCCATAACTGAAAGCCTGGATCTCCCTCTCTTCTTCACCCATTTTGCCCAACTACCCCCTCTCCAACCAGCAACCATCAGTAATTTTTCTCTAATTTTTGTGGATAAAGGTTTCCTAGACTAAATACACCAAGAAGCATGACGGCTTTCTAAAGGCATAACAGCCAAATGATCTGGTAATGGGTGTGGTTGGGTCAAGAATCAGAAATAATTTCTCAGTTTTACCCGTCTATCACTGATGATTTTGAGATTCTCCAAAGATGAATCCAGTCATTTCCTACATTTCTTTTGTCTTCTTTACCTCACATCCCTAAAAGTCCTATGATTGAGGGGCACCCTGGGTGCTCAGTCAGTTAAGTGTCCAACTCTTGATTTTAGCTTAGGTCTTGATTTTAGGGTCATGAGTTCAAGCCCCACATTGGGCTCTATGCTGGGCATGGAGCCTACTTAAAAAAAAAAAAACAAATCCTGTGACTGAGATGCCACTTACTAATCTGATATTAACTTGGTTCTAATCTGATGGCAATAAATATTACTGACATTAAACTAAGATATTAGTAAGCATTATTGTTCCTGTGTTACTTTTTGTTATATATATTTCTGAGAGAAAAGTGTGACTTAATAATCTAAACAAACCATCAAAATAACTCTAAATAAGTTAGATATTTGAGATACCAAGTAAAAAATATCAGATATTGGACCTTAAAGACATGTTTTGACAGGAGAAAAGTCTATGAAAGGCTGAATTTTCTCTTAGCTCAGAAACCACTGTCCATTTTGCTTAAGGGTTCATTGCTTTCACCTTGACATTAATTGCTCCCCAAAAGTCATTAATTGTTGGCAAATGGGCCATTTCAAAACTGATGACCTGCAATGTTCATAACCTTTCATTTCCAACTTGAACAGCAAAAGGCCAGTAGTCTCTTATGGCACAATTCTGCAACAGACATTAATGTTATTTAATCAACAACTGATCAAATAAAAGGCAAATGGAGGGCAGGGAGAAATAAACAAAGCTGGAAGAAAGTTTTCTTCTTTATCCAGGCTTCTCCCTCTTTTTCTTCCTGTACCTCATTATAGTCTTTAAGAGTTCTTTCCCTACTACATGCTTCTTACCCAATGGCCAACGATGACAGCAGAAGCTTTGCACTGAGAGGTGGGAAAGAAGGATTCCTCCAAATTCTATTAATTTATATTGATTAGTATCCACCTGAGATTGTGTTTGGCTCTTATTTTGGAGTGACAGTCTTCAAGGTTCCTCAATTTATGAGCCTCTCTTGCTCATAAGTTAAAGGACCCCTTAAATCATCTGCCCCAGCACCTGCTCTCAACTGTCACTACTAAACAGAGCCTTACCTGTGTGAAAAAAGGGAATGGAATCATCCTTGAACATTAAATGGAAATTGATTCTTGAGGGAATGAAATGTGGACCAGGTTATATTATGAGACCATAGCTACAAAGACTAGTCTATGAAGAGCTGGACTGCAGGGCCCTACCTGGCCATCAGCAATTGGCTGCTAACTCCCCTGGAAGAAAGAGCCCCTTTCTTCAAACCAGCCAAAATGCCATTGTCCTTAATTCCTTCTGATTTACATCAGAGAAATGCATGAAACAGATGGAGGTGATCTCAGAGGCCCCTGGGACTTCCTCTGAGTGATTTTCATACCGGCCTAGTGAAGCAGTGACGCAGAAAAGGGGACTGCATCAGTATATTTATTTTAATCACTGAAAAGTTTTCATTTATAATTCATAAGTACTCAGCCTGCTTGGGATGCCTTATTAAAAAGGATGTCTTTTTTTTTTTTTCCCTCTTTGTGACCACAGGGAAGAGAAACCTCTCAAACGTGGTATAAGAATAAATTGTTACCAAAATAGAAGCTGGTGCCCACTAATTACAGTGCTATCCAACCAGCATTTATAAAATCATCATCACCATATGAAGAGAGGAACATGCAATTTAGGTTTAAGCTAGTACAATTAACAGGTTCTTGAAAACTCAGCACCATAACAGTAACTCTCTGATGACTGCTAAATATACCAATTCTTCTCTCTCAGAAAGTCCTGGCTGAGTGGCTCCTCAAGTAGGGAAGTTAATAGTAGGGATAACGAGAGGAACGCTAGAGGAGACAAAGTTACTTCAATATATACTTAATGGATGCCACACTGTTAACGGGCATTTATTTAGGATCCAGTGTGGTCCTAGATACTTGGGGGGATTTTTTTAGTGTAAAATACATAATCTCGGAATGTAATTTGATAAGGAATCATATGGAACATGGTACTGGTACTGAAGTTTGCCCTGAGTCCCAAGGTCCTATGTAGGGCATACAAAGATGTGTTCAGGGTTGATGCCACATGCTGGAGGAACCCAAGTGAGGACACAGCCAAGAAGAAATGATGGGCTCCTAGAAGTACACCTTTAAGACATCTTTGGAGAGTATGAGAAATCACCTGGAGCCGAGAACTTTGGCCTTGTGCCCTCTTCACTGTCCAGTGGAGGACAAGCTCCAAGAGAATCACGAGGATGACAGCTCAGACTCAGCAGAGATGTATGTCTCTCTGCAGCTTTTGAAAGCCTAAGAACATTGCCCAGAGAATGAACTCATGCGAAGAGGGGTGGGGACTCAGGGTTGTCCCTACGGACCCACTAGGGCACTGTGACTGGCCACTTAGGGAGAGGGTCGAGAACCATCAGAGGCTGCCAGACGCACCAGTTCCAGTGCTGCATGCCGAGGACAGAGATAACCTTGGGGCAGCTGAGGAGCCATATTCCTAAAACCAGTCCTCAGGGTGATGGCATCTTCATGAAGACTGGAGTTCTTGAGTCACAGATAAGTCATCAAAATGGGGATCGGAGCACTAATGACCTGTGTTAACACTCTTTAGCGGGGTGTTGTTCCTTTCCTGTGCCATGTCATGGTCTACTGAGTGAGGGAATGGCTACAGAAACTTCAGGTGAGGGCTGTGATCAATCATACAGACTCAGAATACATCGGATTAGATGCTTGCTTCTGACGTGAATGGAGAAGGATAGGTCTTTACCTCACAGTACTTACCATCTGCACATAACAGTAAATGGTAAAGCAATGTTCAAATAGAGTTTATGTCTTGACAAGGACACCTGCACATTTTACACAGTAAGAGTTTGAATGCTCAAATAACCTCTCTCAAGTCAAAGGAAAGGCAGCTGGGGTGTAGTCCATGCCTATTAATGAAAGATTAAGGCAGGTCGCCAACAGCCCACTGCAAAGAGCCTCAAAAATCCTGTGCCTGGCTCACCCCTCTCCCCAGGCTCAAGGTCCAGCCTGCTCAGAAGCCCAGCTGAAAACTCTCAGGTGAAGACAAGAAACCAGCACAAACAGCCATTCTGGAAAGGTTCAAATCCAAATGTGATGTCAGATGCTGGTTACATGCTGGCTAACATAGGAAGGATGCTTCACTGCAGGTGTGAGTTTTGAGAAACCCTGCTTTAATTTTGAAACAGACTTCTGTTAACATTTCTAATGATGCTTTTGGAAATCATGTCTGCCCTCTTTACTATAATAATCCCATAGTCATCAGCTCCTCCCTCCCCCCCTCCTTAAGCCTCTAAAAAAGGGGGGGGTGGAAATAGCCTGGCTCACCAGGCTATGGAAGAAACCTGCCATCACTCTGGTGCTATCACCAGCTCACCACCAATTAGCGTCTTGTGTCAATTTCATGTCATTAACTACAGTTTTCCTAGAAAAGGGTGCCAATCATGTTACACCCAGAGCATTGGTGAGAAAGCACTAATTAAAATGATTATAAAGCCTTTTTCAGCTATAAAGATTTGCCATATAAAAGCTGAAATGGTAATAGGGGTATAGTTCCTTTTTTGCCTATGAAGGATCTTGCCCAGCGCTCAAGCCAAATGGGAATCTGATTTGCTTTACAAGAAGCTGTTATGGCTGTTTGTACCCATGACGTGTCGTTCTGCCTTGTGCAAAGGCCATGCCCATTCCAGGGGGAGCAGTTAGCATGGAGGTCAGATGGTCACTGGTAAATGATCACATGAGTCAAGTCCATGGAGAAATGTCAGGACCTTTTTAACTAGCAATCGACGAGAGAATTTCTAATCTTTCCTTTGGAATGACTTGGTGGCATTTACAACTCTAAATGGTTTCCTTAACAAGTCTCATCCAAGTGAAATAACTGAGAATCAAATGGGGAAAAAAAAAAGTCTGACCATTTTTTGGTGTGATTTTTTAATTTATTATTTAAATATGCAAGCGTAGGCACAGAATACCAAGTGGTGGGGAGAAAAATACCTGCCCGAGAAATGTGAAATACTCTCATAATGAACATTAAAGATTTAAGTGTTTGGGCTTACAATACTTTATTCAATATTTTTATCCTCTTTGATGCTTTATTTTTCTCCTTGCCATGAATTTTCCCAGCTCCTTTTGTTGAACGAATGGGCAGAAAACATAAACAAACAAATAAACCTTTGGAGCTTTGCTAAAATTCTGCCTATCAAGAGCTTTATTTCCTTATATTTTAATGCTCAGGGCCAACACAGTGTTTCTTTTTCTTTGTTTTCTGCTTATTAAACTCAAACCAAAATAATCATGCTTTCACACATGGAACCGGTTTTCACCGTAAAAGTTAAATTAACAGTGATTCATATGGACTACGGATGTCTCTAAACTGCCTGTGCAGAAGGTGGTTTAGGCCAGGTGACAAAGTGAAGTCACACTGTATTATGTGACTGAATTATACAGGGTCATTCATTGCGAGGAACAGCAGTTCTGTCTGGCTACCTTAAGCAGAAAAGGAATGTGTTGGAAGGACACTGAAGAAGAGAATCAATGGATGTGTGAGAAAGCCAGACAGGAACTGAGGGTGGCTGTCCCAGGAGCTGGCCCAGGCGCTGCCCACAGAAGGTCTGGTGGACATCGGGAGCACACTGGACGCTTCTCTCAATGCCTGGCAACACCGCTGCCTTCAAGTCTTCCTCAAGTGTCCTTTGATCTCTACTACGTGTCCCCCAGCTCCAAAGTTCAGAAGAGGAGTACCAATGGGCCAAGCCCAAGTCACGACGTACCCCTGCTCTAGCTGCCAGGGAGCAGGGAGACGGAGTATCTGGCCATTCCAGGGCATGAAATAGGAGGACTCTCCCTCCAAAACAGAGAAACACAAGTGAAGACCCACTATAGTGAAGTAGGTTTCCATCAGGGAGGATGCAAATATAATTCTGTCACAGGAAGAGCAATGAGGACATTATCTGTTCCCCTCAGTGTACTCATGATGTCCATTTTTGTGATGCTGCTGGAAAGGCATCGAAGTTCTCCACCCCCACAGAGGTCTTCACCCATTTTGCACTTGCATTCTGGTCCTCCATAACAGGTGACAGAACTCACCTTCTCATTCAAGGGCATCTAGCAGGCCCCTGCATCCGAGGATTCCATATATGTGCCTTTTTTTTTTTTTAAGATTTAATTAAATATTTATTTGGGGTGGGGAGTGGGCAAACAGGGGGAGGGGCAGAGGCAGAGGGAGAGAATCTCAAGCAGACTCCACGCTGAACATGGAGCCTGACGCAGAGCTCCATCTCACAACCTGGAGATCATGACCTGAGCCAAACACTTACATGGACTGAGTCAGCCAGGTGCCCCCCATATCTGGGTCTTCTATTCTTGGAGTATAAACTTTATAATAGGGTTAATACCTACCATATAGTTTTCACTCATATGTGGAACATAAGGAATAGTATAGAGGACCACAGGGGAAGGGAGGAAAAACTGAATGGGAAGAAATCAGAGAGGGAGACAAACCATGAGAGACTCTGGACTCTGGGAACCAAACTGAGGGTTTCAGAAGGGGGGGTTGAGGGGATGGGTATTAAGGAGGGCATATGTGGTGATGAGCACAGGGTGTTATACACAACTAATGAATCGTTGAACACTACATCAAAAACTAATGATGTACTATATGTTGGCTAATTGAACATAATAATAAAAAACAAAACAAAACAACAACAGCATAAAACCTACCATATAGGGCTGTAGAAAGGATTATATAAAACAAATACGTAAGGGCCCTGGCACAAATGGTAATAAAACCACTGAGGAAATCCAGGCTGACACCCAGTGGTTGCAACCCAGTTTGTAGTACTTGAGAATTTGGGGATCCTCTCAAGTTTCGGGAGAAAGGCTATGTCAACCCATTGCAGCTGTGATGTGGGCAGACAGGCTCATTTGGGCAGGGAAGGAGGCAGCACTAGCAAAGCAGGGTTTAGAGAAGGGGAATGCATGCCAGAAAGATGGTGCAATGAATTTCCTTGCATTCAATCTCAAACACACACCACTGTCCAAATTAAGACACTCAGGAACAATAAGAAAGTTGAGATCATGCAAAAATGTTCTAGCTAGGTGTTTCCTAGATTCTTCCTCCTGCTCTTTCTATTTCAACAGTAGGGTGAAGCCTAAACACTTAAGACATCCTACTATTTGGGAAAATAAATGTGTTATTTTAATAACCCTCCTAAAATGGTACCATATAACCATCTGTTATGAACCCTAGCAGTCCTGCATTCTCCACTCTTCTCTGAATATCAATATCGCAAAAGCTACCCACCCGTCCACCCACCCCCCAAAAAATATCGGGGGAAGAGGAAGAAAGAGAAGTTTGGCAGGAAAAAAAAAAAAAGGATTAGGCTGCTCAGAATGCATTTATATTAACTATTTCCCACCTCTTTCTCATGTCATAAACAGCTCTGAAAGTGGGGACAAATTTATTAAATTAAATACAAAGACACTTCAAAAAGTGGTGGATACGGAACAGGGGAAAAGGAGGACTCAGATAAGTTTAGAGCTGGAAGGGAGCTTGCTGATAATCCCATCCTCACACTTCACAGCTGAGAAAACTGAGGCCCATGTCCTCAGATTAACCCCACAGTAGCATCAAATGAGAGTCTGTGCCCGGTCTAGAACCAAGTGAGTCTCCTGCCCCACAGGCCAGGAAGTTCTGCAAGATACCAACATCCCACGAAGTTTATCATAAGAAGAAATACTGAAGGCCAAAGTTTTTGTGACATTGTGTTAAATGCCATAAAGAGAATTACAATACATTGATCCCACCCTAGTGGTTGGTGAAGTCAAGGGATAAGATAGTAACTCAAGGGGCGCCTGGGTGGCTCAGTCGTTAAGCGTCTGCCTTCAGCTCAGGTCGTGATCCCAGGGTCCTGGGATCGAGCCCCGCATCGGGCTCTCTGCTCTGCGGTAAGCCTGCTTCTCCCTCTCCCCCTCCCTCTGCTTGTGTTCCCTCTCTCGCTGTGTTTCTCTCTGTCAAATAAATAAAATCTTTAAAAAAAAAAAAAAAAGATAGTAACTCAACTACTGCACATGTACAAGAAACACAGGCAAAAAATTTAAACTATTTTAGAAACATGTGGGAAGCATATTAAATGGCACATTCCTGCTTCAATTTCTGGTCCCAGAGATCTAATTAATGATTAAGTTTATGCACACAGAACCAGGGAAAATTGAAACGTCTCTGTTGGGTTAACTCTGAGGTTCCAACACTGAAATATTAGCGTATCATTCCAGGCAGTCCTAGAACAACTATGTGCGGTCTTTATGGAAAGGAGTTAATACCATTCCTAATGGATGGGGCTTTGGCTACCACCTATGAAGAGAGACTTATGGACCAAGTAGAGACAAAAACCTGAGTGGATGTGGGAGGGAGGGTGTAGAAACAGGTGATACCTATCCTTCTAGAGATGGCCAACACATTCAGAGGTAACTGGGTGCAGCAGGAAATCACCAGAGAGATTCAATAAATGAGTAATCCAGGGCACCTGGGTGGCTCAGTTGGTTAAGCATCTGCCTTCGGCTCAGGTCATGATCTCAGGGTCCTGGGATTGAGCCCCGCATCGGGCTGTCTGCTCAGTGAGGAGTCTGCTTCTCCCTCTCATTCTCCCTCTGTGCTTTCTCTTTCTCTCTCTCTCTCTCTCTCAAATAAATAAAATCTTAAAAAAAAAAAAAAGTAATCCAGTCAAAGCTGACAATGGAAGAAAAATTTTGGCAGCAGTATACTTAAGGGGGCTGATGCAAGTTGTTAGGAAACCAGTGTAGAAGAATATCTAGGTAAGAGAAGACTAGCTGCTAGGGATACCAAATGGGCTTCATTTTGAATAACAACTCCAATCAATTGAAAGTGATTGCTTAGAGTTCTGTGTTGAGAAATTGCTAAGTCTATGCCATGAAAGAGCATTATGATCTGCCATGGAGAAACCCACTTCCATGAAGTCTATACCATAACATTACTGGTAAGTGTAGAAAGACAGACTGAATATATATGATGTTCTCTATAAAGTAGAAAATGATGTGTCCACCAATCATGTAAGAGTATGTCCTTTGCTTTAAGAGATGAGCAGACTGCTTACCATAATATGCAAGCTTGGGTCATGGCAGAAGGTCGTCAGAGAAAGTAGAGGAGCCACACAAATTTAGGGACTTACCTGATGGTGGAAGAATTAGCAATATCTGTTATGTCTATCAATTCACACACCAGGGAACCCTACTATATAGTATTTTCCCATCCTCTGAATGGAGGAAACACTAAAAAGGTATATGTATAAGGTGTGGGCTTTTAAAGAGAAGGTGGTTATTGCAAGCCTGGGAGAGGGGAAGCCTAGTAAATTCTCTGAAGGAGAGAAGCAGGAAATATTAACAGACTTCACTGTTCAGCATGGTCAGCATTTACTGATCTTCCTGCTGAAGCCTTAGGGTCCCCTTTCCCCATACAGCAAAGAGTACCTAGTGGGAAATTCTGGACTCCTTCAGCAACTCAGTTCTAGGATTGGAGCTGAGTAGAGTACATCTCTAAATCCATAAAACATAAAACAGCAGATGAGAGAGGACAAAAATTGCAAGTATTGGAAATACTGAAAATCTAAGTAAGGTAAGTAAAGGGTATGGAGGTGAAACACCATGAGAGATCTTGAAATTCAGATGAAAGAAATGCAGCCAGTGTTGGAGTCAAAAAGGGATCTTCAGGGTGATGTAGGAACAGATAAATGGGTAGAGTCATGACTCAATAAGAAAAGAACACGTCGTTTCTCCTGCCATATCTCCTTGGTCTTTCAGGTTCCTTCTAAGAGGAAGCCATCCCAGTGCATTTAAAGTCAGTCTCATTTTAAATAAAACATAGCTTTAAAAATAAACCACAGGTATATAAATGCTGAGTAGAGCACCTTTCATTTAGTTCGATGCCAAATACCTTTCGACCGAGTATGAGCAAAACACTGCCGAAGATACCAAGATCAATGAAGCCAAGTCACTGGCCTAAAAGAGTCCATCAGAAGCTGATGGTACATATTGTGTCTGGCAGAGGAAAGACTACAAATAAAATATGTCCAGCTTTTACACCTCTGACTGCTGATGTGTTAACAAAGCTTAGAGAACACTTAACCACAGTCATAGTCAAATAATTCTTCCAAATGGCTGAATTTCTTAATTGTCCATAGGAAAAAGAGAGTGTGAAGCAGAAATGCAGCTACAGAATGATGCACACAACAAATATAGAGAATATACACAAAATGAGGACTGTCTTCATTCTTTGAAACACTAGGACCAAATAGTGACTAATAGATATCCAATGCCTAATTAAAATAACTGAATAAAAAGGGATGGCCTGGGTGGCTCAGTTGGTTAAGCATCTGCCTTCAGCTCAGGTCATGATCCCAGGGTCCTAGGATCGAGTCCCGCATAGGGCTCCCTGCTCAGCGGGGAGCCTGCTTCTCCCTCTCCTGCTCCCCCTGCTTGTACTCCCTCCCTTTCTCGCTCTGACAAATAAATAAATAATAATCTTAAAAAAATAACTGAATAAACAAATGAAGCCAACAGTTCCCACCATCCAGTTGCTCATGTCCAATAGGTAAGATGGGTGAACAAATGGTTATAAGACGACATTTGAAGAGCTGTAATATACCTGTGTAGCAAGTTATATGAGGTATGGATGAGGGAGTAACCAATCCCAAAGAAGAGTTTGGTCAGACTTCCAGGAGATGGTGGCCTCTGGGATGGATCTTGCAGACTGCCTAGGATTTTATTGTGCAATTTAAAAACTTGCTTTATAATCACAACTCAAATTTCCACAGAGTCCTGCCCAATGGTGAGCCCATAGTAAGCACCAAAATTAATTAATGGTATCACATCTATAAAACAGGTTTACTTTTCTTTCTTTTTTTTTTTTTTAAAGATTTTATTTATTTATTTGATAGAGAAAGACACAGCGAGAGAGGGAACACAAACGGGGAGTGGGAGAGGGAGAAGCAGGCCTCCCGCCGAGCAGGGAGCCCGATGCGGGACTCGATCCCGGGACTCCAGGATCATGACCTGAGCCGAAGGCAGTCGCTTAACCAACTGAGCCACCCAGGCGCCCCAGGTTTACTTTTCTTTAATGCTCATTAGGAAAGTAGAGGTAAGAGCTGAAATAATGAAAAAGGGGATGCATCAACCCTTGACACCCAAAATGCTCTTCTCTATTTCACTCACCAATTATTCAGTCTGTCCTTAAATTAACTCCCCAGAGAATTATCGTCAAGGCACTGTTAGTTGGTTGCTGCCTGAGGCCAAACTCCAAGCTAGCTCTGGGATGTGGGAGGGATACAAAAGTTTCTTTGCACTTGAGGATTTCAGTTACACAGCAAGAGAGAAGGGGATAAAATTATCTCATAAAGATTACAGTTGAACCCAAAGGGGCATAAGGAACTTCATATTATAGGTTGTCATTGGCAGCTTACCAGAAAATGTCCCTTACAAAATAAAACTCTAGATGTGGAGCATTAAGATTTTTAAATATCTGGGGCGCCTGGGTGGCTCAGTTGGTTAAGCGACTGCCTTCGGCTCAGGTCATGATCCTGGAGTCCCTGGATCGAGTCCCGCATCGGGCTCCCTGCTCGGCAGGGAGTCTGCTTCTCCCTCTGACCCTCCCCACTCTCATGTGCTCTCTCTCATTCTCTCTCTCTCAAATAAATAAATAAAATCTTAAAAAAAAAAGAGAGATTTTTAAATATCTGAATGGAGAAAATAAAGTTCTCCCCAGGACAAAGTGATGATTTTCTTTATGTTTCTGATATAGACTAGGAAATCCTAAAAAGACTCCAGCAAGAGATCCCACTGGAACCTTCAAACTAGACCCAATGAGATAATGATGCCAAAAAGCCACAGTTAAACCTAAAATAGATTTTTAGCAAGATTGGATTGAAAAAAAAAAAAACATTTGAGGAGGCAGAATAAGATGATTGGGGGACGGGGGTAGGAATCTGGCCCAAGACAATACTCTGTGAGCAAAAGAAAACAAACAGGCAAAAACTAGGTCTGAGCCAGGCTTGGAGAGAGGAACACAAGGGTGAGGAGGAAAATAAATGATGGAGACAGTCAAGTTTAGGGGAGCCAGCATAGTCCTAACTCTCCTCAAGTCAGAGCCTAGCAGGCATGAGCGAGGAGGGGGTTAGGGAGTAGTCGCCAAAGAAGCCATGACTGAGGACCAGAGGCCTGTTGGTGGGGCTTTCCCATCACCATCTCCTCCCCCACCCCCACATCAATTCAATAGCTTTTCTGATAAATCCATGGATGTGTCTGGCATGTGCCACAAGGCATAGCATCAGCTCCAGGAGCCTACTCTAGTGGCAGTGGGGAAAAACACAGGTCATTTTCCCCGTATTTCCCTACAGTTCAACCTCCCCCAGGAATGCAGTCTTAACTGGCCAGTCAGGAATTTTCTGATCAGCATCAATGAGGTTATCGGTCACATGGGTCCTCTCCACCCCCGAAAAGAAGATAAGCTAATCCACTTAATAAGACTTCTGCCCATCTCAGGGAAGGTAAAACAATCCTTTCTTTTCCTTTGCTAACAACTTATTGTCCCACCCTCCTTCCTATAAAAACCTTCCTTGGCGCTCCCCTTTACTTGCTGGATGGGATGCTGCCTGCTTCATGAATTGATTAATAAATCCGATGAGATCTCTAAAATGTACTTAACTGAATTTTTATTATTTAACTGATTTGGTGGCAGTGCTGGGATCTGAAGCGAACGTCCAGTGGCATCCAGGGACAAGAAACACGAGTGTGATACCCCATGAGCCCTCTGCATTTCCTCTCTCCTGCCCTTTCTGAGGGCTGACTGAGCTCCTCCCAGCTCTGAGCTCCACCGTTTTTGTGTTCAAGGTCTCCATCGAATTGGCTTTCCTTTACGAGGCAGGTCAGCTTGAACCAGCAGACAGTTATGCTTGGAGCCCAACTGAGCTGGCAGATTTGCCCAGAGCCCAGCTGAGCAGGCAATTCTGCTCAGGAACCCAGTTGAGCCAGTAGTTTTGCCTGGAGCCCAACTGAGCTGGCAGAAGGGTCTTCCCAGAGCTCAAGCCTCTAGCCTTTCAGATCACAGTTCCCCAGAGTGAAAACCCCAGCCCTTGGTTCTATCCCTGGAGTCCATCCTGGAAACTGTTGGTGGCCGCTGGAGTTCTCCATTTTGTTTGGAATCAGTCCACAGTCCCCATTCCTTGGGGTTTGCTGCTTTAATCCCTTCCCCAGCCCAAGGTTCCACAGGAATTGGTGGCGGTATGCACAGGCCTTCTTGTGGCCAGGACTCAGTAACATCTCTTGACTACTGCTGGTACATTAAGGTGCACATGTTTGTCTGTCTTGTTTTGTGCAGATAAAAGTTATCACTGGGGCGCCTGGGTGGCTCAGTCGGTTAAGCGATGGGACTCTTGGTTTCTGCTCAGGTCATGATCTCAGAGTCGTGAGATGGAGCTCCACGTTGGGCTCTATTCTCAGCGGGGAGTCCGCTTGAGATTCTCTTGTTCTCCCTCTGTCCCTCCCCCGTTCCCTCTCTCCTCTCTCTCTCTCTCAAATAAATAACTAAATCTTTTTTTTTTTAATTAAAAAAAAAGTTATTGCTAAGGGAATCTCAGAAGCCAGGAAAGCTGCAAAAATTGCTGGGCATAAGCCAAGCATTTAAAAGCTGTTAGAGCACTCACCACCTCAAAAAGATTCTCGTGGTAGGATAAATTGGTCATGAAACAGGTTAGATTGATCCTAGGTCACTCACCAACCTCAAGAAAGCTTCCATGCGATGAGGTACACTGTGAAGCATGAACAATCCCCAACCCAGCAGCACATCCCTTCCAGGTATTAGTTTGGCTCAGAGAAACCCAAAAGCTTAGCTACTGGGATCCTTGAATTCTAAAGAGTCAAGCACACTACCTTCAGGCACACATGCTTATTTTATGTCTAAGAAGTATAATCCTGGAAATTGCAGGTATCTCAAAAAAAAAAAAAAAAGAAAAAAGAAAAAAGGCAAAATCTTACTAAGCTTCTTTTGTGTCCTGAAGAATTTGGCTTGGCAACTGTCAGGTTGGGGGCCCCAAAATAAGGCCAGAAAGTAATGTGAGTTGCACGCCTTCTGTGGCTAGCTATGGCTGGAAAGAAATATGGGTTAATTCCATTTGCAGCTAGGGTCCTACCAAACTGATGCCAGCCCTCAGGCGAATTTCAACTCAGAAGGACAATGGCCAGTATGGGGAATGTTCTAATTAGACAAGATTGTTCATTTAAGAAGTGCACTTAAAAGCCGGGGTCCCCAAATTAAACAGGATGGGTTATCTGTTTTAATGGGCAAGTAGCAGCCTCCAAGAGGTTTCAAAATTCCAAAGTAGTTTCATTGAAAGAATCACTGCACAAGGCCAATGAAACGTGAAAGATGTAATGATACCTAAAACAGCAGACTGTAAGAGGGACGTAACTCCCACTGTTCCCCTCTATCCTCCTCTGAGACCTTACTCTAGTCTGGATTGAAAAGGCAACATAACCGTAAACCAAGGTCTGCTGAGTTAATGGCCTTACGGACACCCCTACCCCCCCTCCCTTGAGAGGAGGACCCCTTCTGGACCCTGCCCAGAGTTGACAAAACTGAGGGAGGTTCTGGTACATTGCTATGCTTGTCCTTTAAAAAGCCCCGGGAAAACTCGGATGGATACCAGAGCCTGCAGAGGGAATCCTAGGAAAACTGGCAGAAGCCAGTGAAGGGGGAGGATTCAGCTCTCCTATATCTCTGTCTGTCGTGCCCAGTTAAGAAAGGAAAATGAAATTTCATGTTGTTCCTTCCTTTCCAAATCTAGGCCCATAGGTCACTGATCCTCTCCCTCCCAGGGATACCTGTGGCCTTCTTTGCTTGTCTCAATGTGTATCACTAGGCTTGGCTTTCTGCCTGCCTGGGACAAGTGGGTTGTTGGTTCTTTCTTTTGGCTATCTTCAGGAATGACTCTGGATCTTGGGAAGGGAGTATCATATGCACCCTCTTTGGGGACCCCTGTTATACTCAAGTCAGGTTATTCAATACTGTCAGAAATATTTAAAATTAGAACTATGTACCCAGAGGGAAAGAAATATTGAGGATAACAATGTGGTTGGATGGGTGGACCAACATATGATATCATTTAAGTTATAACTCAATTCTTTGAGGAATTAAAATAACTGTCCTTATTTTACAGATCTTTACAAAACTAGAAATGCAGCTCTAGAGGCAATGCAAAATTCACCTACTCCTTTACCAATCCCCAAACTTCTCGTTTATCTCAAACAGCTTATAAACTATTGGCTCTGGGAAACCAAAGTCCTCTTTGGGCAGAACTTGCATTGTTTCTTTGCCCTTAAAGGTATAAACCTATGTCTTTGAAATACTGTAGGCATAGCCCGTAATCACCTGAGACTGAAGGAGAAAGAAGAAGAAGAAAAAAAAAGGAGGTCTTTTTAAAATACAAAATGCTAGGGGCACCTGGCTGGCTCAGTCAGTGGAGCGTGCTGCTCTTGATCTCGGGGTTGTGAGTCTGAGCCCCACGTTGGCGATGGAGATTACTTAAAAATAAAAAATCTTAAAAACAAAATAAAATACAACTGCTAGAAGAGTTCTATAGCAGAGCCTCCTTAAGATTAATTCCAGGGACAAATACAAATCTTAAAAATCTTCTCTGCAAACATTGCTAACTACAGGGTCTTTGCATCTGTCTCTGTGTATGTGCCTATATATGGTATGAGTGAGATATTTTTCTACCTCTGGATGATACTGCTAAAATTAATTTGTAAAAGCGCTCTATCTAATTAGTTTGAAGGCAAGCACTTGTAAGGACTGGGCATTCTAGAACTCTTAGAAAGATGGAAACTAACATAATGTTTTTTCAAGTTCATGTGATCTGGAAAAATACTCGGTTGTTGGTTTAATTAAAATAGACATGTCTTTAGAGTTATCAGCATTAAAATTAAAACTTTTATTCTGCCTGGGTTTATTTAAAATCAAATATGTCGATGTTATCTGTTACAAAATGTTTTTTAAAAATAGCTTGGGAGAATGACTGACTTTGATATTTCATTAAGTTTTTATGGGCAATTCAAGCATAATTGTTAAGAACAAGTAAACTGAACTGATGTAAATAAAATTATAAAAATTTGAGGCACCAAATCTTTTTGGTAACCTAAAGCCTTAAAGTTTTGCCAAGTTAGGTGAATTGATAAACTAAATTCATTTAATACCCAGATCATTTCCAAATAAGATAAAATACTAAAACATTAATTACTGAACATAGGCTTATCTACTTTTGGCTTCTTATTAGAGAGAAAGTAAAAGATATTTGGGTGTGTTTGTGCTACACTGGAAAATGAAAGAGGAATATGCCTCTAAAAATTATGAACTGTATTCATAAATTTGCAAATCTACAGAATGCTGTTTTAACAGTTCACAATTGCTTACTACTTGGTTTTCACCAGAAAGTAAGGTTTCTAAGGGTTTAAAAAAATTCTAATACATGTAATTAAAGCCACTAAGGATTGTAGAAAAGGAATCTCCAGAAAAAAATGTATTATGTAATTAGCTGACTGATGCAAAGGCTATCCCGACGTCCTTCCAACATGGCAACAGTCAGCTCCCAGATTAGGAGAATCAAGATGGGCAAATAATGGTGGTAAATTCAATGAACAGTCGTAGTTATGGGAAACCCAAGGTGGCCACTTGGTTCTTCCCGGCTCCCTGGCAAACAAACCCCATGTTTCGATTTTTACATTCCTTCACCCACTACGGGGCATTTAAGATGACTCAAATTATGAACAGACATTGGTGGAGAGATTTGTATAAAACTGCAAAAATAGTCTACTAGCAATGTCTGACTGGTCAAGTCCATAATCCTGGAAAAATTCCTTTTGTCCCCAGACGCCTCAGACCTTCTCCCTGTGGAGCCTTGGCACACCTGCAGTTGGACTTGATTCAACTGCCAGTTAGTATGTATCATCACTGTGTTCTTGTTATCATTAGTGTGTTCTCTGGACGGTCTGAGGCCTTCCCTTCCACTGCCACAAAGCTGATCCCTCCTAGTGGCAAAGAAACCATTAGAGAATGTGTTTCCCACTGGGAACCTTCCACAATTTCCAGTCACCGAGGAAACCACCTCACTGAACAAATCATACAAGCCTTAATGGAAACCTTGCAAACTTCTCGGGATTATCACGGTCCTTATCACTTCAATCATCAGACAAGGTTGAGAGAATAAATAGGATCCTCCAACTTGAAACTTCTAAACGTGCTGTGACTACTGGGCTTCCCTGGGCTAAGGTAATGCCTTTGGTCTTGCTGACGGTTTGCAGCCCCCGCTTTGAGAAACAAACTCACTCTACATGAGACAGTCACCGGCAGACCAATGTCTACTAGTTATACAACCTTCTGCTTGTCCTTTGTCATCTCATGCTACTATGACCAGCTACTCTAAGTCTCTAAGGTCTTATGCTCAAGCCTGTCATCAACAGGTTGAAGAAGCCTTTCTAGATCCCAATTCAGAGGTTCCTGTTGGTCATAATCTAGAGCCCGATGACTGGGCATACTGGAAACGTTACCAGAGGAAGACAGTGTTCGAAGCCCATTGGAAGGACCTTAGCAAGTGCTCCTAACCACTGACACTGCTGTGAAACTAGAAGATGCTGATGACCTTTGAACCAAATTGATGAGGAAGGGAAGGAGCTGACAGCAAGGTTGATTGCTTCTGTCCAAGAGGACAGGTAAAGACTTCACACTAACTGAACATGAAACCCTTTCTCCTTCTTTTCCTTTCCTTTATTCTGGCATTAGCCTGGAAAGAGAAGACCCTCCTCTGCATCTCCCAGGCTACTGCCAAAAGGGGGTAACCTCTGGAATTTAGAACAATCTTTTATTTCAGGCTAGAAGAAAACCCTAACTTTTCATAAGGAAAACAAGACATCTCGCTGGTCGACTCCCCTGAATTTATATTGTTGAATTAGAAAGCACCTACCAGAAGGCTTTCACGATTCAGGATTCACCCCTTTTGGTACATCTCTATCTCTTCGTTTAGGAATAAATGTAAAGGAGGCATGATCAGGAACTTCTCCTTAATTCTTGAAATTGTTGCAGAAACCACTGCTAAAGCAAAAGCAGTCCAACAAGGATTCTTACACTCTCTGGCAAAAATTGTTCTTGATAAGAGGAGAGCCCTTTAAGTATCTTTTAGCTGAGCAAGGAGGTATCCATACTGTGGTTACCACCACCTGATGTACCTGGATCAACCCATCTGGGGAAGCTGAAACTCAGTTACATAAAATCATGGAGCAAGCCACTTAGCGTAAAAGGGTGACTCCTTCAACAAGGTCTTTCTTTGGCTTGGGTCTTGGGGACCATGGCTCCGAAATGTACTCCAAACACTGGGAATTATCCTGTTTATAGTAATCTTAATCATCTCCCTGGGGCACTTTATTCTCTCAAAAGCTTTAAATGCATCTTTGTAGCCACTAACCACCAAGCAAGTGATCTCCCTAAGACTGGAATGTCAAGAAAGGAACAAGGAAAACGACCAACTTAAAGAATGTGAACCCAAAGCCATGACCTATGAAGATCCCAGAGGTTAAGTAAAAACATCATGACCTCTGAATACCAAAGAAAGAAAGAACAAAAACTATGAGAACTTCAGAGCAGTAGCTGAGAGTTGTGCTAATGCCTTAAATTTTGATCACATCTCTCAGCTAAGCTGAGACTCTGATCAAAAGGAAGGAATTGTAAAAAGAAAACCGCAGGCCCAAAATGGCACCATTTAGGCCAGGTCACCAAACCAGGACTCAAAATCTAACCTAACTGCAGTTCAACCTCCCGCAGAAATGTAGTCTTAACTGGTCAGTCAGGAATTTTCTGATCAGCATCAGTGAGGAATCTGTCACATGGGCCCTCTCCATCCTCCCACCTAATAAGACCCCTGCCCTGCCCCCTAAAGGAAGGTTACCCTGCCTGAAACAACCATTTTTCTTTTGTTAATAACTTCTTTCCCACCCTCCTTCCTAGAACTTTTGTACTACTCTTTGGAGCTCTCCTCTACTTGATAGATGGGAGGCTGCCCAACGTGTGAATCGTGCTTAATAAAGTCACTTGGATCTTTAAAATGCATGGGTTGAATTTTTGTTATTTAACAAAGTAAATGATAGGAAGATAGTCACTTTTAAAATGCCATCTATTTTGTGTAAGGTAGCAGGCCAGCCTGAGTCTGTGGAGGACGAGCATGATGGACTAAAGGTAGCCACAAATTCTTTGTCATTACCCCTGTCATATAACAAAAAATACATTTTACCTTTGTCCACATTTCCAGTTCCTGCCACAGAGCTTCCAAAACCCTTGAAATTTCCTGAATAATAGGAGTGCCTTTTGTTATTCATAATGAACCCCTTTGGACTATACCTGGGTTTATGCTATCATGGTCACTCAAGGTGGGCTGTTAGATAGTTTCAAAAGAGGGGCTGGCCACACATGCGATTATAGGGTTAGAACTTTCAACCTCATCCTCCTACTGCTGGGGAGGGGAGAGGGGATGGAGATTGAGTTCAACCATTTAATCAATCATTCCTACTGAACAAAACCTCCATAAACACTCTTGAATAATGAGGTTTGGGGAGCTTCCTGATTGGTGAACATATCGATGTACCAGGAAGGTGGTACACCCCAGCTCCAAGGGGACAGAGGCTCCTGCACTCAGGATCCTTCTGGCCCTCCCCATACCCTTCTTCATCTGGTTGTTCATTTGTATTCTTTATAATAAACTATAATTCTAAATACAGCATTTTCTTGAGTTCTTTGAGTCATTCTAGTGAATTACTAAACCTGAGGTGGGGTTGGGGGAACTCCCTAAATCTGCAGTTGACTGAGCAGAAATGTGGATAACTTGGGAATACCCTCCCTTGTGGCTGGTGTCTGAAGTGGCAGGCACTTTTGTGGGACTGAACCCTTAACCTATGGGGTCTGTGCTAACTCTGGGTAGTTAGTGTCAGAATTGAGTGGAACTGGGTATTTACCCCAAAGATACAAATGTAAGGATCCGAAGGGGTACATGTGCCCTGATGTTTATAGCAGCAATGTCCACAATAGCCAAACGGTGGAAAGAGCCAAGATGTCCATCGACAGTTGAATGGATAAAGAAGATGTATATATATATATATATATATATATATATATATACACACACACACACACACACACACAATGGAATATTATGCAGCTATCAAAAGGAATGAGATCTTGCCATTTGCAATGATGTGGATGGAACTGGAGGGTGTGATGCTGAGCGAAATAAGTCAATCAGAGAAAGACATGTATCATATGACCTCACTGATATGAGGAATTCTTAATCTCAGGAAACAAACTGAGGGTTGCTCGAGTTGGGGGTGGGGTGGGAGGGATGGGGTGGCTGGGTGATAGACACTGGGGAGGGTATGTGCTATGGTGAGTGCTGTGAATTGTGCAAGACTGTTGAATCACAGATCTGTACCTCTGAAACAAATAATGCAATATATGTTAAGAAAAAAAAAAGAAGATAGCAGGAGGGGAAGAATGAAGGGGGGGATATCGGAGGGGGAGACGAACCATGAGAGACGATGGACTCTGAAAAACAAACTGAGGGTTCTAGAGGGGAGGGGGGTGGGAGGATGGGTTAGCCTGGTGATGGGTATTAAAGAGGGCACATTCTGCATGGAGCACTGGGTGTTATGCACAAACAAGGAATCATGGAACATTACATCAAAACTAATGATGTTGGGCGCCTGGGTGGCTCAGTTGGTTAAGCGACTGCCTTCGGCTCAGGTCATGATCCTGGAGTCCCGGGATCGAGTCCCGCATCAGGCTCCCTGCTTGGCGGGGGATCTGCTTCCCCCTCTGCCCTCTTCCCTCTCGTGCTCTCTGTCTCTCATTCTCTCTCTCTCTCAAATAAATAAATAAAATCTTTAAAAAAACAACAACAACAAAAAAAACTAATGATGTAATGTATGGTGATTAACATAACAATAAAAAATTAAAAAAAAAAAGAATTGAGTGGAATTGTCAAACACCCAGTTGGTGCAGAGAATTGTTGGAAAACCACAGTGGAGCCCCATCAAAAGGGGGGATTTATTACCCCTCCCTTTAAATCTGAGCTGCTCGCATGACTGCTTAACTAAAAGAAGGTAGAAGAAGTAGCTTACTGACAGTTGCAGGCCTGAGCCTTTGAAAAACCTGAAAGCTTCCACCTTGTACTGAGAGCCCTGAGCCATTAAATAAGAAGTTCAGCTACTTTGCTGGAAAGGCCATATAAAGAGGAAAGGCCCTGAGACCACCTGGAAAGAGAGGCAGCCTGACATCCCCTTAGCCAAGTGGAGCTTCCAGAAACTCCATCCCAGCTGCTATCCAACTGCAAGAGATGTGTCAAGGACAATCAGAAGAACTGTCCAGAAGCATCCAGTGAACCTCCAGAAATGCTGTCCTAAGCCACTAAGTTTGGATTAGTTTGTTATGTAGCCATAGATACGAGATACAAACACCACCACCAGGATAAGGTGGGTGCCTGAGAAAGGCATTTTTAATCACAACATCAGGAATCATTGTAGTTTTTTCATCCGTATGTTATTTATGCATTAAACAAACATTTATTGAACGCATCCATTGGGTGAGACTCAAACTAGGTACTGGGAGCACATATGAAAGAGGATCCTCGCCTTCAGGGAGTGTCCAGCATAATCATCTCATTCCCTTTTGTCTTTCTTTAACAAAGCTGTCAACTTTTATCCTCTGGAACTATTTCTCTCTTTAGAGTCCCCATTTTCTAGGGGAATCTAGGGTTAGAGTCAACTAATTTCCTTATCTCCATGAAGTTTTCCCAGACCAACCCGGTCTCTATATTTCAGTTTCTTAATTATAAAATAAGGCCCCAAAGAAGGCTAACAGTATTTCCAAAAGATTGTTATGAGATCAAAGCAGAACATTTTTTTAAAACCTTAAGCCTTTTAGGAAAAATTTACTAAGCAGATGACATTTTATTGTCAGTGCTAACATGTTTTGCCTAGAGAAATTCTGTGAATTCGATTAAAAGCAACATCAACAAATGACCATAGCTAGAAGCACCTGTTGGGCAGATAAGATGTCAGTTACTTCGTTTCCCCACTTTGCCAGGGCTAACATGGAGCATGAACAGATGCATGCATATACTTTGTGGGATCCAAGGGGAAGCAGACAGGCTCTTTGTACTTCCTACCCACATAACCGCATATTTCTGAGTGTCCCTCAACTGATAGCCTACCATCCATCAATAAGCTGGACACTTTGCAGACTATGCCTGTGGTGGCCCTTCTGTTCATAATGGAATGCTTATTTAATTAAGCCTCTTCATCAGAGACTTCCAAGCACATAAGGGTATTTAATGTGTTTTAAACATCCAACAATTGGGGTTGGCAGCAAAAAAATAAACACAATCATGTGCTATCACAGTGCCAGAAACACAATGAGATATGTGAGCAACACTTAATAAAAGCAAATTGTTTATAGCATATGTTGAGAAATCCTTTAGGTTGAAAACATGGGCGCAACACAACTATTCGTAAATCCTATTGATGGACATTGGCCAATAATAAACTTGTTTGACTGAATATCAAAAATAAACTACATTAATGAAATCAAGCTACTCTGAACTAGACTGTCATAGTTCATAACATTTGTTTTAGTCCTACATGATTCTAAGCCTTTAATCTTACTCTCCTCAGTCCAATAAATACTCTGTAATAAGACAGTCATAAAAATCTCTATAACTATGTCTTTAAAAAGTTGTCCTTGCTTTTTTATAATAGGCAAAAGCTGGAAACAGCCCAGATGTCCTTCAGTGGATGAATAGTCCATCCACACCATGGAATACTGCTCGGCAATAAATAAGGAATGAATTTCCAATCCATACAACTTGGATGAATCGTGAGGCAATTGTACTCGGGGAAAAAAGACCATCTTACAAGGTTATATACTGTATGATTTCATTCTTGAAATGACAACTTCTAGAAACAGAAAACAGATTAGTAGTTTCCAGAGGTCAGGAGAAAGGAGTGTAGCTATGTGATATAATGATTTATAAGAAATATATATTTAGTCATTCAGATGAATAAAATATATTTCTCAGATATATGTGGTCTTTGCCCACAGTTCCTGAAAATGCTTCAGAGCCCTAAAGGTGGAATGGATGCCCTGTTATTTATGAAGTGACTTTTGGACCCCACCCAAGGGCAGGGGCTGCTTGCCAGGAATGCCAACAAGGAATGTGATTAAAGGGCTGAACTTTCAGTCCCACCCACCCCCCCAACCTCCAGGGAGGGGAAACGGGCTACAGGTTGAATCAACCAATGATCAGTGACTTAGTCAATCAAGACTATGTAATGGAGCCTCCATAAAAACCCAAGAGGAAAACTTTTTGGCTTTTTTCAGGGAGATTCCACACTTGGGGAACCAGGATACTTCCCAGTGCCGCAGAGCCTAGCTTCAAGCTCCATGAGGACAGAAGCTCCTTTGTTCGGGACTTCACCCTATGTATCTCTTCATCTGGCCATTCACTCATATCCTTTATTGTATCCTTTAATAAACTGATGAAGGTAAGTGTTTCCCTGAGTTCTGTGAGCCACTCTAGCAAATTAATCAAAACTGAGGACGTCACTAGAACCTCCCGTGTGTGGCTGGTTGGCTGGTCAGAAGCACGAGTAATAGCCTGGGGCTTGCCACTGGCTTCTGATGTGGAGGGTGGGGAACAGTCTTGTAGAATTAAACTCTTAACCTGTGGAATCTGATGCCAGAATTGAGTTTTAGGACACGGAGCTGGTGTCACAGAGAATTGCCCGGTGTGGGGAAATCTTCCACAACATTTGGTGACCAGAAGTGTCAGAAGTGAAGTGTTCTGTGTGAGTAGTAACGAAGACTCATAGGGAACAAACAGATAGTAGGGAAGAACTAAAGTCTTTCCTATTTAGGCTACAAAAGAGCAGCTCACAGGAGCCTTGTGTTAATGGAACTGTTCTGTATCTTGACTGAATCAATGTCAATAACCTAGTTGTGATATTGTGCTATAGTTTTGTAAGATGTTACCGGGGGGTGAGGAAAAAGAACAGGGTATAGGGAAATGCAGGATCTTTTTGTATTATTTCTTACAATTGCATGCGCATCTACAATGACCTCAAAATTCAGAAGTTGTTCTAAAGTTCTGGCTAATTATGTCCTGTGCTAGAACTCTGCTAAAACTTTCAGGTGGATACTATTTTCTCATTACCTTACATTTTTAAACCATTAATGTGTTCTACTAGAAAAAACTGTTGTTTCCTTAAGTAATGAAACCCAGCCTAAAAATTATGACTTGTTGGGGCACCTGGGTGGCTCAGTCGGTTAAGCATCTGCCTTTGGCTCAGGTCATGATCCCGGGGTCCTGAGATCAAGCCCTGCCTGGGCTCCCTGCTCAGTGGGGAGCCTGCTTCTCCCTCTCCATCTGCCCCTGCCCGCTGCCTGTGCTCTCTCTTGCTCACTCACTCTCTCAAATAAATAAAATCTTTAAAAAAATTATGACTTGTTTTTAAATCAGTTTAAGAAAAAATTTAACAATTAAATATTAAAATGTACTAAGACTATACTTAGATGTTATAAATCTCATAATTTTAAAAATTAAAGCTGAAGTGTTAGGTAATAAAATGTTCCTTTACATGCTGATTTCAAAGTAAAAGTAACAGTTCCAACCTTTTTTTAGTAATACTGTTATTTTCACCCACCATTCTAAAGGTGGCTTAATAGGTTGGTGACTTTACATCCAAAGTATTTTTTTTCTGTTTTTATCACTTTCCCTATCACTTTAATCTTTAATCACATTCTCAAGACCCTCACCTAGGCAGGCCCCAGAGTTCATGCATGGCCTTAAATAGGAAAATGCAAAAGCATAGGACATTCTGATAAGACAATTTTAACACTGTTCTTTTGACTTGGGAACTTTTTAATAAAACCTAAAAAAAAAAAAAAAAAAAAAATCAAGCGTCAGCTTTTTCTCTCCTGAGTAATGCATAATCCACATATGCATCCCCACCTCATGACTTCCCTCTACCCACTGGGGGGTGGGCTGAAGCTGAGAGACTGGATGAGAAAAAATGGGGTATGAGTCAGGGGCGGGGGTCTTAAATGGAGTAATATGGGGAATCACCATGTGCATTACTTAGTTATTCAAAGGACAAGCAAGTAGAAACTGCGTTTTCCTTACAGATTCAGCCCCATGGATCCAGCCAAGTCAAACATCCTCCTAATCAAAACAGCCTCACGGAATTGGCTACAGGGGATCAGCCACTTCCAACGCCCTGATAAAAAGATCGCCACATGCAAAACAGAGAATTCAGGTGTTTCTGTTTTCTCAGGAAGATTCTCCTAAATAACGCCCCCCCCCCCAAAAAAAGGCCTGAAGGAATTCAAAGGTATCAGCTGACCAAATACCCAATGAGACAAAAACGCTCCCGATGCCCAAGGACTGACCAGCAGGACACACGGCCGTCCTCATGCCTCCTTTGTGGAAAACAAGCAGCACCCCTTTATCAAAGACACTATGTGAGCAGGGGCACCCCAAGAAGGCATGAGACGGCCATGACTAGATACAGCACCTCTGGTTGCAAGCCTTCCGAGCGCTGGAGACAGGAGCGCTCTGGTGTGGCTACCACCCACACAACCCCACAGGGGCCTTCTCCCTCACCTGACAGGCTGCCAGGAGGCGACCCCTTCACCTCACGGTGGTCCCTGCGAGGAGGTCAGCCAGCCCCACCAGGCAGCCCTTCTGTGGCACCCCGGCCACGAGTCTCTGCTAAGTGCAGACGAATGAGCACGTTAGGAAAATGAGGCCTTCCTCCCTGAAAGGGCAACTGAAAGAAAGATTCCCACCCTACACTTCCCAGGAAAGTCTCGAAGAAGTAGCTGGATCGTATTTGTTCACTGTACTTTACTGGGCGAAAGATTACCTCGAAAGGCGGGGGGAGGGGACCCGAGGAGCTGAGCTGGGAAAGGGAAGGACCCAGGTTCGGCACATTTCCTCGCTGTTCGGCAAACCCCAACCTTGTTCATAATACTGGTGAGTTAGCATTTTTACAGCACAACTGGGGAGACCTAAGGTGCACAATTATTGCCCTGCCAGGTTACTGCGGGCTGGAAGAGCTCCGTTCAGCACCTGATGGGCGATGCCATCCCCTTCGGAGCCAGGCAACACTGGCCTTCCCCGGGGGTTATGACTGATTCGGCGTCAGGCCACCAGGAAGGACTGTCTTCTCCAGCTATCTGGAAGGAAAAGCTGGAACACTTTCTAACTCTGTTACAAGCTTTTGGAAGTCTGGCGGAAGTTGACATATTTTGTACTTGTTGACTAGGAAAAGAGAACCTTTGAAAATGATTATCATTAAAAGTCTTTGCAAAATGTCAACTGGTGTCTCTCTGTTATACAAAACAGTCTCAGTCTCATCCCCAGGGCTGTCACCTTCCCTTTTCACATCATTTTGTCTGACTTTTTGCCTTTACATTAATTAGTACTGGATAAAAGCATGGGGGGCAGGGAAGGGCTGGGGATAAAAAGCTTCAGTCTGAATTCAGTCCTTAACTTCCAACATCTGTGTCACTGAACTGTTCCAGACGCTTTTATGTAAACTGGACAAAAAAAGAGCTCTTTCTATAGTGAAAGTTATTAAGGAAAGATAAACAATTTATAATTCCAAAAATTATACAAAAGACAAATCTTTGGATTTCTGTAGCTATAATAATGCCCAGTTACTGCAAATGCTTTTCTATTTCTATTCTGAAGAATCCAGATTTGTTTTTTCACCAGCAATGAATTGCTGAAAACCTAGGGTAAACTGTTGATAGATTAAATTCTATTCAAATGCCTAGGACAACAGTTGCTATTTGGAGGCATTCTATGGTGATTTTTCTTGTACACGGAAGAATCATATCACAGAGCTCTTAATTTAAATATAGATTTTCATCTAATAAGTCTTTACCTACAATCACAGGCTCATTCGTTGCTATGCTTTTTCTGTGTGCCATGTTCATTACGAAGAAGAAACTCTGATTAAGCCTACCCTTGCCTGTCGTGGTTTGCTGCGAACCTTACAAATCAGGTTGAATTGATGAGATCCCTGGGAGTTTATAAGATGAAAAATGCAGCTGCAGACACAGAGACATTTTTATAACTCATATTGAGAGCTTACATGGAATAAACAACGTAATAAAGCAAAGGAGACTGTATCAGCAGAGACATTAAATGTTTGTTTTATTATGAAACAGTAGTGGGTGAAAGAACCCAGTTCCGCGCTCGCGCTATAGGATACCACAAAGCATGTGTTACTTAGCTTCCATGTCCGATCTTAATTAGTGCTTCTTCAGCCAGCAGTTTAAGGGAAGTTTTAAGTGTGGCTATATACTGTGACTCTGTAGATTGTTACTTATTGATATTTTGGGGTCATTTCAGTCATTGCCCAGAGTAGTCAAGCTCTGGCCAGTTGAAGATAGTCTGTCCTTGAGTAGACAAGGGACAGGGGGCATCTGTTAGAGAGTCAAGAAGAGGGCATTTCTGTATTTTTCATCTGAAACATTTTCCGCATATTTTTCCAAGTTTCGAGGACTATTTATTTCTTGGTAAAGATATACCATCCTTGCTTTACAAAGGATTTTGTGTGAAAGGTTTTGGGCAAGTCAGATTTTTGAAAATCACATTGCTAAAAATTCAAAATTGGGTCTGTTATTTTAAGGAACCCTCTTATTAATTTTCCAGCATTATGAATACTTTTTCATCACAGGAACAAAAGGTGGCTCCTAAATTGCCTGATTCTAAGTTTGATTTTGGCCACAGGTTTCCAAAGTACTGGTCATAACTGGTATTATGATCATGTCATGTAGGACTATGCTCTGTGTTTAGTCCACTCAAAACCTGTGGAAACTGAGGCAGAGACTATCTGAGAAACTGAGTCTTCTTAGAGAAATAAGAGCTTCCCAATACACACCCAGAGTTTAAAACTATATTCACAATTTCTACCAATTACATCAAATCTTGCCTCTTCTATATTAGAACAGCTCTTTCTTAATTCCTACATGTTAAGCTGTTGAATACTACAGATTTAAACTAAGAAAAATGGGTGTGTTATAATAAAAAAGAACCCTAGCCCTATGATCATAAATTTTGAGATTTAGAATGAAGTCTTGTTTATCGTTTTAAAGATGAGAGAGATTTATAAGTGGCTTGCCCTCAGTCACATTGTTAATTAGTAACCTAACTAGAAAATGTTTGGTCTTTCACTCCATTTCATTTTTTTTCTACATGTCAATTTCTACCATAAACAAAAGAAAGATTCTTATGAAATGTACAAGTTGAACAGAAGGATAAACTAGAACCCACAGTACCGGCCCGATTCAACTTCAGGTCAGAGAAGATGAAACTATGGTTCATAACAAACACAGTGATGTCTCTGTACTGATTGAAGAGCCTCAGCACTGGACCAAGTTTCCTAGAGAATTGGTAACAAGGGCATATCAATTTCACCAGGTAAAGGTAGGAACACTTAATGAAATCCAAGAAAGCTAGAAAGTAAGCATTCTGGATTTGAATGCGGCTCAACATTCTTGCCGTGTGGCCTTGGACAAGTAAATTTAATCTGAGCTCATTTCCCAGCCCCACAGACCTCTTTTAGCTGAGCAGGCAGATCCCCACAATTTGTGCCAAGGGCCCCTGTTGTTTTGGCTACAGACTAAGGGATGAGACATCCAAAGCTAAGGTAAGGCAACACTGGCTTAAAAGATGGACTGGTTCGCACTCTGCCAAAGGTTATTCCAATTTGGCTAGTGACTACCTGACTCACTCAGACACCTCCCCCGCCAACTCAAGCAGCTCGACTTTAATGCCTAGAGAATCAAGAGGCTAACAGAAGCCGAGAGACCCATCATAATATTGGAAAGTATTGGTCCCAGCTCTGAGCAAGCAATGATTTCATGATGTTGTTGACCACTTATCTTCCGTACAATAAAGTATATTCTAGTTTAGAGTTTCTCAATCTTGGCACTATTGATATTTTGGGCTGGGTAATTTTTTACTGTGGAGAGTTACCCTGTGTATTACAGGATGATTAGCAGCATCCTTGGCTTTTACCCACTAAATGTCAGTAACACCCTGCCCCCAGGTTTTGACACTGAAAAACAGGTCCAGCAAAATGTCCCCTGGGGTACTGGGGGCAAAAATAGCTCCCAGTTAAGATCCATCTTTCCAGATTAAGGCACTGTCGTGGGTACTGAGAACACAAAGACAAAGATACAGTCCCAGTCCTTGAAAAGGTCCAGTAGTGTGAGAAAGCCCGACATGAATACATGTGACACTATGGATGGGCAATGTCCCCAGCACACTCCAGGCAGAGAGACCATGAGCAAAGCCTCAGAAGGATAAAAGAGCTCGATTCTCCTGAAGATCAGTCAGTGACTCAAGGGGGCTGCCCTGCTGCCCAGTGCGTCCATGAGCAAGAAGAGAGTAATAAACTCCCACTACCTCCCACCTTCTCCTGGAATGATATTCTTTTTTTTTCATTGTTATGTTAATCCCCATACATTACGCCATTAGTTTTAGATGTAGTGTTCCATGATTCATTGTTTGTGCACAACACCCAGTGCTCCATGCAGAATGTGCCCTCCTCAATACCCACCACCAGGCTAACCCATCCTCCCACCCCCCTCCCCTCCAGAACCCTGTTTGTTTTTCAGAGTCCATCGTCTCTCATGGTTCGTCTACCCCTCCGATTTCCCCCACTTCATTCTTCCCCTCCTGCTACCTTCTTCTTTTTTTTTTTTCTTAACATATATTGCATTATTTGTTTCAGAGGTACAGATCTGAGATTCAACAGTCTTGCACAATTCACAGCGCTTACCAGAGCACATACCCTCCCCAGTGTCTATCACCCAGTCACCCCATCCCTCCCACCCCCCCAACTCCAGCAACCCTCAGTGTTTCCTACAATTAAGAATTCTTCATATCAGTGAGATCATATGATACATGTCTTTCTCTGTTTGACTTATTTCACTCAACATAATACCCTCCAGTTCCATCCACGTCGTTGCAAATGGCAAGATCTCATTCCTTTTGATGGCTGCATAATATTCCATTGTATATATATACCACATCTTCTTTACTGGAATGATATTCTTAAGGGAGCAGTATGTGGCTCTCCTCTGGCGACCACTGTGGAGTTGAACTGTACATCTGTGTAGGTGAGCCTCTAGGCTATTCAACAATAGGTGTGCCTTGAGAGCTGACATTCTACCAGGGTAGACAGGCTTATAACGGAAGCCACCGGAGCCTTCTCCTCTGCCTTACTTCCATCTAGCATTAAAGTGGCTAAGTGAGACAAGCCCCCCATGGCTATGGATTGGAGCACCGTTTATCAATCGTTTGGCAATACAAACAGAGGAAGCATGGTATGTGAAATGTGTTTGCCAGGTCTGGTCTCACTGTGGGAAAATTTAAAAAGCGGAGTCAGAAGCTCTACAGTGCTGTCAAGTTAATGTTTCTCAGCAACAGTGAAGTTTTTGAGCTAGTAGCGGGGAATTGGGGGTGGTGGTGAGTCAGCGTTGATGCGGTGTTGGTCAAGAGCATACATGGGTCTGAGGGAGGGGGATATGGTGAAAAGTAGTGGATCAGGGATTCAGGAAACCCAAGCTCCAGACCCTGGTCTCCCTCATAACTGGCTACGGGGACTGGGCAACTTGCCCTCTAAGGACTTTGGTAACTCAGCTTCTGTTAGCTAAGCTATAATATATGCAGCAAAATGCATACTTCTTTGGGGTTTTGTTTGATGAGTTTTGACAATTGAATACACAAATGTAACCATCACACAAAAGCTGCAGAACATTTCCAAACCCCAGGAAGTTCCCTTGTGCTCCTTTTGAATCCATCCTCTTTCCTGCCACCCAGGCAACCACTTTCTAATTTCTTTCCCCATAGGGTACTTTTACAACGTCTTGGACGTCACATAAATGGAATTAGAGGATGTGTATTCTTTGACGTCACAGTTCTTTCACTTAATGCTTCTGAGATTCATCTGTGCTGTTATGTGTATCCGGAGGGCGCTCCTTTTACTGTTGCGTAGTATTCCCCATTGTGTGAGTACACCACCGTTTGCCTATCTATTATTCTCCTGTTGATTGACATTTGGGTTGGGTCCAGTTTTTAGCTATTATAAATAAGGCTGATAGTAACATTGTCATACACGTCTTTTCGTAAACATGTTTTAATTTCTTTTGAGTAACTTCGTCTTTAAAACAGCAGGTTTTCTCTGCAGGTACCTTGGGGATTGCTACAAGGGTAAAGGGAAGAGAATGGAGCAAATGCAAGACTCTTCCCATCATTTTCCCACCAGAACCGCTCTTCCATCATAGATGATAAGGCATTTGTCAAGATGTCATGTGAAGGGAGGGTTTCACACAATATCTGAAAGCCACCTCAATAGGTACTTGCTAATGTCCCTTCTAGCTCTAAGAATCTATGATTCTTTAATGGTTTCAAGGAAAATATTTCACAGTTAATACTTAAATTATGTCCTCTAAATTTTCCACGACAATCTCCTATTCAAATTCCTGCAACGGATCTTGCATTGCATGGAAAATACAATCCAAATTCATCAGTGAGGGCTTTATAAACATTCTCCCAGTCAGTTTGGATATTTTTCAAGGATTATCTCCAATGCTTCACTTTCCTCACTGTTCCAGTCACAGGACTCTGTTGTCCTCACAAAACACAGCTGGTAATAACCAGCTCTGTACCTTTACCCTAGCTATTTCTGCTACCAGAATATTCTTGTTGACCTCACTTGCCAAGGTCCCATCCTTTGCTTTTTTTTTTTTTTTTAAGATTTTATTTATTTATTTGACAGAGAGAGAGATAGCGAGAGCAGTAACACAAGCAGGGGGAATGGGAGAGGGAGAAGCAGGCTTCTTGCCGAGCAGGGAGCCCGATGTGGGACTCGATCCCAGGACCCTGGGATCATGACCTGAGCCGAAGGCAGACGCTTAACGACTGAGCCACCCAGGCGCCCCCCATCCTTTGCTTTTAAACCAGATTGAAATCTACACTCTTCTACAAACCTGGGATATTTTTCTGAGTCTCTGAGAATACATATCCGTGCATACAGTATCATAGCGACATGTGCATGTACCTAGATGTTCACTTCTAAATCGCAAGAGCCAGAGACTGTCTCCTTCCCTCCCTCTCTCTTTTGATTCATGTATAACACCAAGAATAGTCCTTTTTCATACAAGGCTAAAATCAATACTGGCTGAATGTGATTTGTGAGTATGTATGACTGTTATTTTTCTAAATCTTTAAGCCAAGTGAAAATGCAGGCTCTTCACAGAAAGAGCAAAACCTAAAGGAACCTTCACTTGCAAGCTTACCTTGCTCAATGACCTTTCAAATGCATGGTCAATTTTGTAAATCTTACCTCCCACAAAACTACCACTGGCACAAATGGCCCATAGAAAACTACTGCTGATTTTCTTTCAGGACAACTTGGGTGTGATTTCCTGTCAAAGCCCAGTAATATCTTTAAAAAAAAAAAAAAAAAGCTTCCCAAGTGCTTACAGTGCTCATTTTTGCCCCATGGTCTAAGGCAACTGCTATCTGGCACTGTGTTAAAAAGCTCAGTCTGACTCCTATTTACTGATTCTTCACCTCAAGCGTTTCCTTCCTTAGCTTCAGATGATGTTCCTTCCCTTCCTTTTTACATCTACTCAGGAAAACTGAAAGAAAGCCATTTGTATTCCTTAAACTACCCCTCAAAATCAATCTCATTACTCTTTAGAATTAGTTTGCATCGACCATAAATCCTCCAACTTTTATGTGTCCTGGAAACCTTACAACATAACAGAAAAATAGATAATATCCATCAAGAAAACATGCATAGAAGGAAAAGAATGGATTAATGTCTTTTGGAAGATTCCACTGAAACCTATGCCAAATAATAAAATTTGGAAAAGGACTAAGCTGTAGAGAAGCATTCTGGAGGATCAGTTTTTTCCCCCAAGTAACTCTTTAAGCACCAAAACCACTCCATTTTACCCCCTATCATTTCAAATTAGAGTAACTAAACTTGATCTTAGCCAAAAGGCCGAGAAGCGATAAAAGAGTAACTAAAAAGTACAACAATTTCCTGCATTGCTAAGTAGGCTGTGTTAAAAGAAGTTAATTTTATCTTGAGGTCTCAGGATCTTCATTAGGCAATCCATTGATATGCTGGCTGGTCACACAAAGAATGCCTGAGGAGGACTTGGGTATGGCAGTGTCTGGAGCTATTAACCCTGTGCTGACCATAGGAAGATATTTGTGAATCCTGGCTCTGCTGTCCTGATCGCTGGCTGTCAGATGCCACCTCTCACCACTGCCTGTAGCCGGGCTCTTCTTGATCTCTACTTTACAACCAGGTGTATTCAAATGGTGTCCAAAATGAAAGTAAATCATTTTTCCAGGAAAAACAGAATGTCTCTTCAATGAGTAAGGAGCATGAATATTCATGCTTGTGTAATTCAAATATAAATGGGAGCATAAAACCAGTAAAGAGTAAAACCTCATGAGGGTACTGGGTGTGTGTGGGAGCGGAAGGGAGTAGTGGGAGAGAAATGACCCAGAGAGTAAAGGTGTTCTGATAAAAATGAAAATAATATTATGGGCAGTCATCAGGCAGGAGACTTGCATATTTCACCCAAACTTTAAATCTACGGAGGTCCGTCCACTACAGCCTTAGTCAAAAGCTAATGTTCACCAAAGGCTGCAGAAGGCATGTTTTTATTATTTTTTTTAAAAAAATTTTTATTATGTTATATTAGTCGCCATACAGTACTTCATTAGTCTTTGATGTAGGCTGTTTTTTCTTTGTTGTTGTTGTTGTTGTTTTTAAAGATTTTATTTATTTATCTGACAGAGAGAGACACAGTGAGAGGGAACACAAGCAGGGGGAGTGGGAGAGGGAGAAGCAGGCTTCCCGCGGAGCAGGGAGCCCGATGCGGGGCTCGATCCCAGGACCCTGGGATCATGACTTGATCCAAAGGCAGACGCTTAACGACTGAGCCACTCAGGTACCCCATGATGTAGGCTGTTTTTAAAAGGGGGGTGAGGATGGGGCCTGGCACTTGTAGCAAGGACCAGAAACAGAAGTAACCAGCATTTAAGAAATGCTAATGATCAAAGTGGCCATATTTTCAAGTCTAATTTCCATCACTGGCAGGCACAGAGACTCAAAACTCTCTCTCATTAGCTGACCAGTCTGTTAGATGGAAACAGCCAGCTGTGGGGGTTATCATGGGTCCCTACAGGTCACTGGGCAGAGAAAGCAGGGTGCCCAGCACTGCAGGACAACAAGGCATCGGTCCACCTACCATACAGCAGTAGCATGGTCCTTCTACGGAATAATTCTTATCACTCCCCCGATCAAATCTCTCCCATGACTTCCCAGAGTAACCAGGGTTAAATGCAGACTCTGCATCATGACCCCTGTAGCAGAGCCCCCCAGGTCAAGGCCCCATGTACTCCAAGTCCCGTGGCATTTCTGCTCTCCAACATCCCAAGCTTGCCCTCACCCAGGGCCTGGGTGCTGGCTCTTCCTCCTGCTACAAGTATTTTGACCCCAGATCTCTGAAGAGTTACTGCATCTCCAATGCCAATCCTCCATAAGGCCTTTCTTAACTACCCTGAACATGGCCATGTAATAGTCTTAGTGGTACCTATTAGCTTCTGAAAGGATCCCAGTGGGACTTATTATCTGTCTTTTGCTCTAAAACAGTAGTTCTCAACTGGGGGTATTTTGCCCTCTAGGGGACATTTGGCAATGTCTAAAGAGGTTTTTGGTTGTCTCTACTGGGAGAGGAGGGAGGAAGGCCTCCTGGCATCTAGTGGGTACTAGCAATACTGTCAGATGTTCTACAATGCACAGAACCATCCCACAGCCAAGAAGGGTCCAGCCAGGATGTCAACAGTGCCTTGGCTGAGTGACCTGGAATGGAATGGAAGCTCCTCGGGGCTGCCACCAGTCCATAAACTGCTGTGTCCCCTGTGGCTTCAGCACCACCTGAAACACAGTAGGTGCCCGATCAACGTTCGTAAGCCTACTGAGCTACTCTCGTTCCCGGGATTCGCTGATGAGGACTGTGTGGGTCATTGCCAGGCCATATTATATCAAGAGCTGTAGACTGTTTGTAGCACATATGTATGTATAATATTCATATCCATTTATGTTTACATATCTCCCCAGCAGATATAAGTCCAGTGTGCTACCCTCTGTTACTGGTTATTCTCAGATAATCCTTTTGATGTCATTACAAATTTGAGAGTGAAAAGATTCCTATCAGGCAAACAGCTCCTTAACAGGAAGTCCGCAACTGATGTTTGCATCTGAGCACCCAGCGCCGGAATGAGGCAAACTAGGTAGATAGTGGCCCTTATAAAATGGTGAGCCAACAAGGATTATTCCAGTCTGTGTGGGCCATGTGTGAAAAATGGGCTTAGTGCGATCAAGGGTGGTGGGTCTCCATGGTGCTGCCGCAGCTAAGCGGGAAACTTTTCCCGCACCTGCCTCTCCTGTGATGCTCTGGGTTAGCGGGGATGCCACGAGGCGTTCTGGGTGAGACAGGAAGAAGGAAGTGGAGCAGCCCCTGTTGTCCTTCTGGGCTGGACAGGTCCGTGCAGGGCACTAGCACTTTGTCGTCGTTTACGGCTGGCCACCTCGCTGTCAAGAGTCAGCAAATGGGCCTGCGCAGCCCTTTCTGGAATGCCTCCTTCACCTCCTCTGACTCCCGGCCGGGTGCACGCTCAGTTCCGTGATGAAGGTCAGGGAACTGCTCCTGGAGGTCAACCCTATCATGGACCATGTTTGACGGCAGCAAGAGACCAACACGGCTTCCAGTCCATGCACGTGGACACCAGCTCATCCTCATGGGTTCCACTTCATCTTTGCCTCCTCGACTTCACGTACATCTTTCCTCCCCACTGCCTGCCCCACCGACCCCAGGCCCCAGGATCAGTCACAGATGCAACAATCTTCCACTGACTGTTTAACCAGATCCCACAACCACATAAGGGAAATCCAGACAATAAATCCTAGTGGCTCTGCTTTTCTGATCAAACCCTGACTGAGACACTTAGGATGATGCTTTGGTGGCCTTCCCACATCCTTCTGTATTCTGAGACATGCTCCATGTCGACAAGATTGCCACATAGTTGAGGTCCAGGTAGATGGGATCTTATTAGAAGGAAATGGATTTTAGCATGTTGATACAGTCAGCTTTGACTCCAGATAATTAGAAAATGACTTACTAAATCAGATAAAGTAGTCATACGTATATAGTGCCTATGGTTATTCTTTCCACCTCTTTAAATGTCATTGGAATCGATTTTGATGAAACTAACCAGATGCATGGCTTTTTGTGTCATCTGATGATTTCATTTCCCTTTATCGAAATCACTTGTGCCACAACATAATCGCCCTCCCACTCAGAACGTTTGGTGAGGAACCCTCGGATCAATTGGCACACACGGCTTGCAATGTTTAATGACTGTCACCCAAGTAATTAAACTCACTGGGAACAAGAGCAGGAGGTAAGATGGAGGCTCTGTGTGCCCCGATCCTCCAGAAATAATCTTTATTCTGTGCCTGTAACTCTGTGCATTTACATCTTTTGCCTTTGTCTTGATAACCTCCTCATGGAGTCCGTTTTAATAAACATTCTGCTCCGTAACTCCTGCACCATTTTTCCGACAATGAAACAGAACACTGCTGGTGTTGTGTTCCAAGGCAGATTGTTCATCATTTGGCCTCTTATCCATTTTTCTTGAATTGCATTACAAAGATTACAGAATTAAATGACCTTAGCCGAATCTGATAGTTTATGAAGGCAAATTAGCCAGCCTCGGGTCAGAAGGTACAAACCACCTAGGAATAGCTTTCAGCAGGTAAAGGCTTAGAGCTCAGATGCGCGGCTGACACTGACAGCCCAGGAGCTGGTGGCAGACGAGAGCTGGATCTATAGTCCGATCTAATACGAATGCTGGGGACAGCGGGGATCGGAGGGCGAGGTGAAGCACAGAAGAAAGCTTCCAGCTACAAGGAGGATGGAAGCTGATGAGGTTGGTAGGCAGGGACACGTCTGTATCTTGTAACTCTCTTATACACACACACACACGAGCCCACGTGCACACACTTAAACATCAACCTACCTGAGTAAGCACCGAAAAGATGAGGACACCGGCCACACCCCAAACTGGCCACCACTCACGACAACATTCCTCGGGCCTGATTCTCTCTGCGTACAAAGCTCCTGTCTCTTATTGCACCGCCACCGTCCATGGAGCTGACGGGTACACGTGGCTTGAAACACCTCAACAGCCTTCCAATTCAAACAATGCAGGGATACTACGACTCGTAAAAGTAGCTGTGAGAGGTTGTATTATTGGCCCCAACTTTTCACGCCTCCCTGCATCCGCGTCTTGCCACAGCCCCATAAATGAGCAGTGAACCGCCCCGCCCCCTGACTTCGGGCTTGGCTCCGGGACTGGCTTTGGAAGTGACAGCATGCTGGTTCCAAGCCAGAGCCTAGGAGATGTGAAGAGCATGCCCTGGCTAGTCCACGGGTCCAAGGAGGAGGAGAGGCCAATGGAAGAAAGCCACCCCAGCCGAACCACACCACCTGCAATAAGCTGCAGAGTGCTCGGATGCTGCCCCCGGAAGTACAGCAGCCTGGCAGAGCTGGCCCAGACTCCCGCCAACCTGCCCCCGCACAGTAATAACCAAGTTTGGGAGTGGTCACACAGAAATACCAAACTGTTAGAATGCCAGAACATCTTTACAAACAAAACATATAAATCAATCAGAAAAAGTGGATCTGTTCTATTTGAGGCAGGACGTAGGTCCTTGAGCCCCTCACCCCCCTCATCATGACAGCATCTGAGGCACCTCCACATACCACAGTCGGAAAGCAATTTCTCTAACAGAAAGAGCACTGGACCAGGAAATAGAAGTCTTGAGTTTGAATCTACTCAATGTCACTCAACCACCTTCGAGATTCAGTTCCTACCCATGTGAGGAAAAAGAGAATAATAATGCATGATGCTTGGTCAACCATCTCTGAAGTTGATTAGATAAGGATATGTGTAAAATACAGGGTACACTGATAGAAAGATCACTGTCATCATCACCACCCTCTCCCACTGTAATCATCCACATGGTAGGGTAGACTTGCCAGAACCATGCCCTTCACCAGGACTGGAAGCAAGAAGTGGGTGTGTTTGGAGGGATGACAGAGGGTATGGCTAGTAGCTTCCAACAGTCCCTCCCAAGACCCCCACGAACTTCAGATGAAAAGTAGGACAACACATAATTATTTTCTACAATTTGTTAAGAGTGTATGACAAATTATGGATATAAAGTGTTCTTATCCTTTTGTGTGTTTTCTTATGCTCAAGGCAACAAGAAATGATCTACAGAATTTAGGCTTTGGTGAAGCAAGAGAGACACACACAGATGAAGGACTCTCTGTCTGGAGTTGTTCTCGGATGTCAAGAGCCCATATGTGCCAACAGGCACTAAAGCAAAGCAGATAAGACCACGGCTTTGGAAACAGACCAGTCTGGGGAAGGCCTGGAGCTACTTACTAGTTGAGCAACCTGGCTGGCAAGGCTTTTATTTTCTGTCAACCTCAGTTTCTTTATCTGAAAACGGTGGCTATATTATCTATGCATCAGATTATTGGAAGGATTAACTGAAATAATGTCTATAAAATGATTAGTGCCGTTTCTAAGAACCCAATAAACAATTACCGTTGTAATTATCAACGGATGAGGGACTATTTTATGCCTCAGAGGACCTCCTCAGAGAACCATCATGATTGCTATGACATGACAGGCCTTCTAATTAAGAGCCTGGGCTTTGGAGATTGATGAATGAAGCTTAGCATCCTGCACTGCTGCCACTCAGCTGCTTGGTGACCTTGCACATAGTGCAGAACGTCTTAGCTCCTGGAGTAGAAGCCAGGTCCTTGCCCTGGAAGACTTGACAGCCAGCCTTGTAGGGGCGTACGTATCAAGACAGATGATCAAAACCACCGCCAATGGGCAACATGAAAAACACAAGCACAAGTGCTATAGGAACAAAAAGAGGGAGCAGCTAGTGAGCAGCCATGATGTGTGTTGGAGAGGGTGTATGTGAGACTACCAGGATGGCCTCTCAGCCCATCTGTGGCTGGGAGCGCAAACACTCCTCGCCAATCAACACGGTAAATGCCACCATCTGCCCAGCATGACAAGTACCATCGGAATAAACCTCATGCATTTTACAGCCACATTTCTCTAAGACCCAGAGCCCTGCCAGTGGATTCTGGCCTCCCAGAGTGATTATACCAAAGAGACAAACAGCATCATAGCCAAGGAGGAGGCCACAACTGAGAGACTACCCATAGACAGGGACCCATCCAGCTCCTTTGATGTTTGTAGTTAAGAAACATCCTGGACATGGATTAAAATCTACCAGATCGCCAGCTGAAGTCTGCCAATTTTTATGGGCATACATTGATTTAGGCAAATAGTCTGTCTGCTCCTTTGAGGCTCCCTTTTTGAGTCCACACTGAATGGCTCTTCGAAGCTCCCTTGAGCTCCATGCCCCCCATGGATGCTGCTGGCCACACACATACAAACAGGTCCTCCTCAGGCCTCTTGATCTGCAGAGGTGGTACCCTCTGGCAGGAAAAGGCATTTTATCAAAACCCTGTTGGGAGTGTCATGCATAATACATAACAGCAATGCCCTAGAAATTTTAACATGCTTATGTGGCTCTGTTACTCAAGTTCTATTTTAAAGAGACAGATGTGGACAGAGTAGATGACCCATCCTGTCTTCCCAATTGAAATGTGTACACACTAATGTGTAAGTGGCAAATTATACAGAAACACTGTGAATTCTACAGGGAGGTTTACTAATTAAGCGTTAATTACCACTTCCCTTCCACATGGCATGGCCATTCACCAGTTAGATTTGTTTCTGGTCATCCTGGAAGGATAACAGCAAGAACATCCCTCCACTTCCGAGATAGTGTCTGTCAGCACTTCCGTGCCTTTTTTCCACATAAGGAGAGCTGGATATAATTTACTTTAGCTAAAAAGAATCGATTTCTTTTTACAGTAACTGTGGAGAAGAAAATGTTGTTCACTAAAAGCAAAGGGGGCAGAGAGAGTAGGATGGAAGGAAGACAAGGGTCATAGACCATTACCAACTGAGGCCCTTCTCTCAACCAACTTTAGTGAGGCAAGATTAGAGTGTCTTCAAAGTCAGGCTGGAGTGGGGGTTTAATCTGGGGAACTATGAGGAGGCGTCAATGGTGCTAGGTAGGAAGGTGACCTAGTGAAAGTAGAGTCTTCGGGCCTGGGTTGGTTAGTGTGTTCAACGGATTTGAGAAAGATAAAGGTCAAGACAGGGAGACAAGTGAAGAAGCTAGTGGACTTGATAAGCCCCTGCAAAGATGAAGGCCTGGCAAAGTGTGGGCCATGCCTCCTGGCCCCAGCCTCACACAGTCCTTGTGGCAATGATCTGGGCCAATGGAGATAAAGAATCAGCAAAAAGCTCTTTTGCCTTCAGCATTTCTGGTTTTAGTTACTGCTTATTCTACAGCCCTAGATATCCAAAGCAACAGGTTATAAAGAGTTCGGGTAGAAATTTTACATAGAAAATGGCACAAGGATGTACAGGTTGGCATGAGTAGGGAAGATATGCTGGATCCACACTCTGGTTGCCAATGAACTGACTGCTAAAGAGGGTGGGAGATGGAAAGGTGAGAGACAGGAGAACAAACAGTGGCTCCTACGAGGTTGTTAGACAGGACAGACTTACTACCAAGATAGTCAACCAGGATACCCTCTCGCCTCCTCTCCGCGTGCATCTGCTCAAAGTGGGGCAGAGAGGGGAGGGTATTGGGGCACACAGACCATGGTGGCCGCAGTGACAGAAGAGAAACACCAAGAATAAGAGAGGGTCTATTTCCACAGATCCACAGTTTACTAGCAGGGTAATTTGGGGCAACATACTCTAAGTTGTTTTAAGATTCCTCACGAGTGAACTTGGGATGATGATAACACTTGGCCAGGGGGTGAGCATTACGTAAGAACATGCTGCCGAGCAGCCAACAAGGTCTGCAGTACAGCAAGCCACTCACTGAACGGCCACAGCCAAGTGAGTGTGCGAGCCTGAACAAAAGAATGTCACAGGGATAGCTGTAACACTCATTGTCAAGGAAGGAGAACTCACAATCTTCTTCAAAAAATAGCATACATTCCACATCAGCAAGTTTTATTTTTGGCTAATAAATCCATCTTCTTACTATTTGGTGATGAGGTAAAACGTGGTAGCAGGAGGAATCTTGGATTGGAGTCAAGCAAACACAGGCTGGAGGTCTAATTCTCAAAGCACCTGTGTGGTATTGGGCTAGTCACTTCCCTTCACCGCGTCAGCTCAGGTCCTCTCGAGTGAAGCTGGTAGCTAACAGCACGGTGAGGGGGCCAGATGGGCAAGGGGCAGCACAGTCTTAAAGCGCTTAACGAAGTATCTGTCCATTGCAAAGTGGTGGTAGCTTCATAGTTTTGGGGGGTCTCCTGGAATCCCCACATATAAACATATGTAATTAAATAGAAAAATTAAAAAAATACATAAATAATATTTACAACAAAACTAGGTGATAAGATACCCTCCCCCCGCCCCCCCAAACAGCAAAATTCAAGCAGGTAAGGATAAACCACCAACAGCTACATGACTAGCCAACTCCTGCTCCCAGGACAGAGCCTCACGCTGGAGAGAATCTCCTGAGAGAAAAATCAAAATTGAGCAAAACAAGAATAACAAAGATGAAACAGCAGAAGATCCAGGTAACAGTGGGGAAGGAAAAGAATAGTAGGAAATTTCAGACAGTAAGGTTTTTTTTGTTTTTTAACACTACATAAATAGAAGAGGGAGTTCTGTGAAGTTAGAAAAAACTATCTGAACCAAGTCTCTTGGTAAAACATCAGGAAAATGAGCAACAGAAAAGCACTGAGATCAAATTCTACCTAATATTACTATAAGAACAAGAGAAAAGGGAATAAAATAACGTCTCCACAGGTAATAAAAGCACACCGAGGAAAACAGCCTCAAAAATCAGATCACAACTATAATATACAATTTCTAAATGTGCCAAAAGACGCAGAAAAAATATACTAAAGAAACAAGAATAAATAAGAACTAAAAGAAAGTCAGAAATGAGGTGACAGAACTTGAGGGAATTTGAAATTTTAGAAATAAAGGCTTAACTAGAAGGAACTTAAGAGTGAATTAAAATGATAATAATACCTTGAGATAGTGAAGAAAATGTTACAAGGAAAAATGATAAATTTTTGAAGACAAGCAAATAAGATGCAACATAATAAAATAACAGGAGACTCTGAAAGGGGAAAGAAAACCTAGAACAAGGGAACATAATGCATACAAAGAAAAAATACTTTGATAAAGGAAACTTTCCTAAAATACAAAAATTTAGAAACTGCATGTTAACATGTAGTTAAAAAAGAAACTACACATGTGAGAATAATGACCCAGAACTACCAACACCAGACATACACTACCAAAATTTCAAGACTTTAAAGAAAGGAAAAAACACACCAAAAACTCCCCCCAAAAACCAACCTCTGGGGTTCTAGGCAAAAAGAGAACGTGACTTACAAGAGAAAGAATACTGGATTATCAGAATGTACAGCAATGTTTTATGCCAGAAGACAATTGAGGAACACATCTAGGTACTCAAGGAAAGAAAATAAAAGCCAAGCCTGTTATATCCATTAAAACTGGATATATCTCCTTTCTTCCACCTTAAGAATCTTGGTTCTCAACGGCACAGAGGATGCTAGATTCAAATATTTCATAATTACTCATTTGCTCTATTCCACATTATACCCACACTATTCTTACTACCACCACCAATTATGATCACTAAAAAGACTTTAAAATTTTTTGTGCACATGTTAGTTCAATTTTCCCTATACTTTATGGTTACACCAAATCTGTGTTATCAGATAATAGTTATTTACATGCTATACTTTCTCTCATTTACCCCTCATTTAATGTGAACTCTTAGTTTTATATATTTAATGCTTACCACCATCTCTGTATCAGTGGTTCTCTAGTCTCTTGGTTGTCTGAAACTCATTCTCTAGTAGATTCCTTAGGAAGAAAGGAGATATAGATGCCATAGAAAAGAAGAAAAACTCTGTAGTCCTAAATTGTAAACATTAGGATAAATTTGTGAAGTATTTTAACTTTATTTATATTTAAATACATATTTAATTATAATATAAAGTCGGGGCGCCTGGGTGGCTCAGTCATTAAGCGTCTGCCTTTGGTTCAGGTCGTGATCCCAGGGTCCTGGGATCGAGCCCCGCATCAGGCTCCCTGCTCGGCGGGAAGCCTGCTTCTCCCTCTCCTGCTCCCCCTGCTTGTGTTCCCTCTCTCGCTGTGTCTCTCTCTGTCAAATAAATAAATAAAATCTTAAAAAATATGTATATATATAAAGTCACTATATCTATATGTAGGTAGAAAAAGACATGTAGATAAAAATATTTCCTAGCTCCATCAACTGAAAAGATGCAGGAAAAAAAAACAAAGCCAGTAGCCATAAGGGCCTAGTTTATGGTCTTATTTATCATTTTTCCATTAAAAGGGAGGTTTCTTGGAGAAATGGCTGATTACTGGTCGAGGGTAAGCAATGTACCAGATGAGCATGGAATAAAGAAGGAAGAAGTCAGAGAACTGGAGTCAGACCAAGAGGAATCAAGAGGCAAGCCAAAGAAGTTCCCATTGGCCAAAGGATAGGACAGTTTGAGCTTTAAGAAGGGTAAGGTTTGCCAATATTCGATAGCCTTCCAGTATGTTTAAGTCTAGTAGCTCATAAGGGCATTTGAAAAAAAAATAATTGGTCATTTTCTGAACACGACAGGGAAATAATTCACCATCTTGAAAACTAGGTAAATAAAAGGAAAGCTGAGCATTTGATCTGCTTTTCATGTATGACTCTATCACTGGGGAGCCATATACCGATAAACCTTTATTCTACAAAAACTATTCCAGCTAATAAGTAAAAGTGAAAATGAAATGACAGATTATTGCCAATATACGCCTCCCAACAGATCCACATATCGAACAACTATGCTTGATAACATCAAAAAACTATAAAACTAGATATCCTATGCCTCCTGATGAAAGAACCCAATACCACCTATAGTCTTGGCAAAAGGATCAAGCTTGGCTTTGATAAAGCCCCCATATCCAGCTGCCAATATGCAGGAACTGTAGAGGATCACATGGAACGGCACCATGAGGATGCAATTGCAAAATCTGCACTCTGGGGAATTCAACAAGTCAAACATCTAGGTTTTTTTGTTTTTGTTTTTGTTTTATTACTCAAAAAAGCTTCATTTTTTTATTTAGCTTTCTGACTCTGTGCTTGGGCCTTCAACACTTTCACAACAATTTTCTGCTCCTCAATAAGGAAAGCACGCTTGATCCTGTCACGAACACACTTAGCACACATGGAACCACCACAGGCCCTGCTGGCGTGTTTCTTCGTTTTGGACAACCTCATAAGGACTTTAGGTCTCACAGCACGAACTCCTCGAAGTCGGCCTGGGCACACACCACATGCAGATTTTGGTGCTTTCCCAACCTTCTTGGTATAAAGGTAAATGATTCTATTACCAGGGATTCGGGACAGCCTAGTTTTGTTAGAGGCTGTATTATAGGACAGCCTACCACGGTAGGTCAAACGCTGGACAATTCTGAACGTCTATGGACGCCGTCCCCGGAAGAGAAACATCTAGGTTCTTTAACAGATACATTGCATGAAAAAGAAAGCAACAGTGGGGAGGGGGCAATAGATGGAGAGACAAAAAGTTACCACAAACAGGAAAGACTAAACTATAGTATCTGGGGATGTATGATTCAGTAATAAAACTATAAAGAGACAAGGAAGCAATTACTGTGAAACTCAAGATAGTGGATTCTTCAGACAGAGGAAGGAGCTGTGGTTGGGAAGAGGGACATAGGTCGGGTTTCTGACTTGACTGGCAAAGTTCTAGTTCTTGACCTGGGTGGTAGTTACAAAAATGTCCACCTTACCATAGTTCACTAAGCTAGAGGTTCTTAAACTCCAGCATGCCTGGGAATCCTTTGAAGGGTCTGTTAAAACAGAGGCCCCACCTCCACAGTTTATGATTTAAAATCTACACAGAAGCTCAAACATGTGTATTTCTAGCAAGTTCTAAGACAATGCTAGTGCTGCTAATCTGGAGACCACACCTCAAGAATCTTTGCAGTAAGCTATCCTTAATTTGTCTGTTTTTTGTTTTGTTTTGTTTTGTTTTGAGTCTGTGTCTTATTTTTCAATAAAAAGGTTAAATGGATGGATGGATGGATGGATGGATGGATGGATGGATGGATAGATGGGTGGACGGACAGATGGAGGGGCAGGTGGGCTCAGTGGGTGGGTGGAAAGATAGGCAGACTGACAAACAGAACTAGGAAAAAAAATCATATCAAACCATGGGAAGATTGCCTTACCACGTATATGTTACATACCTGGTCCCTCTTTACTCAATGATGTGCTATCCAACGTATTCATACGTTTGCTAGGTATCCCTCTGTAACCTCTGGAGCTTTCTCTCCCAGTCATTATCTGAGAGTTTCCCAATCCAAAAGAGACACTGGAACGTACTTGGAACCCAGGTCAAAGACAACTTATAATGGTTTATTTTATTTATTTATTTTTTATTATGTTATGTTAATCACCATACATTACATCATTAGTTTTGGATGTAGTGTTCCACGATTCATTGTTTGCGTATAACACCCAATGTTCCATGCAGAACGTGCCCTCCTTAATACCCATCACCAGGCTAGCCCATCCCCCCACCCCCCTTCCCTCTAGAACCCTCAGTTTGTTTTTCAGAGTCCACAGTCTCTCATGGTTCGTCTCCCCCTCTGATTTCCCCCCTTCATTCTTCCCCTCTTGCTATCTTCTTCCTTCTTTTTTTTTTTTTTAACATATAATGTATTATTTGTTTCAGAGGTTTATTGATATGGTTGGGCACTATTTTTTTTTTTTAAGATTTTATTTATTTATTTGAGAGAGAGAGAATGAGAGACAGAGAGCACGAGAGGGAAGAGGGCAGAGGGGGAAGCAGACCCCCCGCTGAGCAAGGAGCCCGATGCGGGACTCGATCCCGGGACTCCAGGATCATGACCTGAGCCGAAGGCAGTCGTTTAACCAACTGAGCCACCCAGGCGCCCTATTTTGTTTTTTCAATGTAGGAAAGATATTTTATGCACAAAGCCAACACCTCAGTATCCCTCTACAATCTTGAGCTTTCTTATTAAAGGCAAATTCACTCCACTGCATCTTACAGACTTCTCTCCAGAAGACTGCTGTGGGACTATTTAAAAAAGACTAATCCTGATCACACAAATTATCAATTAAATATCTACAAGCTATTTCTTATCTTCTCAACATTTACCCTCAGACCAAAATAAAAAGCAAAGTGCACTTCAGAGCCATGAATAAAAAAAATAATTGGTCATGAGTTCAAATATCAGAGACTGAGCTTCAGCCATTTAAGTTTAGGGAATATTTCCTAGAAAGAAAAAAGAAAAGCAGAAGTAGTAAATAAAGTAATAAGTGATCTGAAATATAAAAGAGAGCAAAATTCCTAGAATTTTAACAAAATCAAACCATAGTTATACAAACAGGAAAGGGCACTCACAAGATTTATCTAGCTAATAAATTCAATTCTACAACTGTTTATATGCCTGCTGCATGAAAGTACAAAAATGAACAGAACATAATCCTTGCCCTCAGGACATTAAAATTGAAAAAGGAAGCTCTACAACATTTTTAACTCTAAGATCAGGAAAAATGTGAGTGGTGATATAAGGTACAAAAAGCTTTTGCTTGGGTAAAAAGGGAGAGATTTGATTTATTAGAGGCAAAACCACAGCCGAACTGTCTCACTGATAGAAGAGTCATCTATGAGTTATATCTGGAATGTCCAGAAAGGGCTTCATACGATCCTCATTCCTTGTATATTACTGGCTGATGCCTGACATTCAGTGCATTTAGCTTCATACCTAGTGTCAGGATCTGATTCCTGCAGGGCCCATATAACACTCTAGTAACCTAGCTGCCTTTTATGGGGTAGTACAGTTATTCTTCGACTGGGGACCACGAACATATCCATGGACATGTGAATTTTCTACTGACAAATGTTTATGTATTTCATTTAAATAATAATCTAAAAAATATTCTTAGAGGCATAATCAGATCCTTGTACTCACAATGGTCCCTGGGCCAACAGCATGAGCATAAACCTGAAAATTTGTTGGAAATGCAGAATCTTGGGCCCCACCCCAGTCTGCATTTTACCAAGATCCTCAGGTGATTCATCTGCACATTAAAATTTAAAAGGCACTGAGTTATATAACCATCTTATAATCGAGCAATGCCAGGGGCTTCAGTGTTCATATTTGTGTTTATAATCAAGTCGACACCACATAGTGCCACGCTAATTACTGTAGGCCACAGAGAAGTGGACAGAGGTGGAAATGGTATCTAAACGGTGCTTTCATAGCAAACAAAGGGTGACTAATGTCACAGCGCACTGTGAAATGGAAGGGTTTATAGTCATCGTTAACAGAGAAAACTGTGGGAAAATGAAGGCGTCAAAGGCCATGGTAGTTTTGAGTCAGGATGTCATTTCAGTAAAAATAACATCATCTGTCATGTTAGGTTAATGCTGTTAGTTTGAAATTCTGAAGTTTTTCTTGTCTTTAATTTTTAAGTCTGTTCCGTTAAAATTTGATTTTCAATTTTTTGCTTTATAGATGCATAAAGGCTATAAGCAAGCATATTAGTAGTTTATACATGGCTTTATGTTTGCACATAGTTAAGTAACATTAAAGTAAAAATGGAATACCACACCTATATTCACAAGATTGCTTTCCTTTAAAGGGAAATATCTCTCATATTTAGTAAACACTGCAACGGTAAAAATAAAGGATGGGCATTAGTTTTGACAGAAGGAAAAAGCATGAAAACAGAGGATACCTGGGAATCCACAAGAGCACCATCTAGAGCAGCCTCTGAGAGGCCAAAGAAACATCTCTCCCACCTCACATACCTTTGTTTTGGATGGCAGAGGACATCAGCCCATAAATAGCATTTTCAGGGCCTGAAAAGTCAATGCTGTTCCTCCCACATCATTTTAAAAAACTAAACAAAAGTAAGATTCAATAAGCTCCTGGAGAAACATCCAGAAATAATAATAACAACAACAACAAAATAGCAATTACTACAAAATAGCACTCTTCTGAGCACTTTACTTACATTACCTCATTTATCTCGATTAATAATCTATGGCAAAGTCATTTCTTTGGTAGATTATGAAAAAGGCCATACTCTTTCATTCATAGATAGAATCTGTTTCTACACTTTTTGAACTGACTGGTCTTAATGACTTGCTCTGACCAATGGAAGGTGGTAGAAGTGATGATGTACCATTTCTGAGGCTAGGCTTCAAGTGGTCTTGCAAGCTTCTAGCACATTCTTAAGAACCCCATGTCTGCTATGCAAATACACCCAGGCCTATTCATTCAATCTAAGAAAAAAATGCACAATTTGATTTTCTTTCCTTGAAGGGCATAGTGTAATTATGATCTTCTGTAACTTTTTACTTAAGGAAAAGTTGTTTTCTACTATTATGACTTTCCCTAAATTGTTGTATATACAGAAATATATAAGTTCAAGAAAGCAAAAAGGAGCTGGAAGTTAGCTTGATGACGGCTGCTGCTGGAGAAAAGGGAGATACGATGAAAAGGTATTGCTTTCCTCCTGTGTTTTTAAGAACTTGACTAAAATTGCACAAAACGTATTTAGTTGCATAAGTAAGACAGGAAAACCATTAGTTTAAAAATCATGTCAAAGTGTTAAGGTTTTTGCTTTTCTTCCTAAGTCCTACTTAAATACAGCGCATGCCACCATTTGACACTCACACAACCTCATACTGCAGTTTGGAGATGTGTTTAAAGATGATTCCTAGAGGTCAAGGACAGCGCTGGGACAGCTGGGATGCAGCTGTGAGGGGGCGTCATTTACAGAGACACAAGTAAGACCACACAGGTGCTAAGAATGGGTTCTCTTCTAGGTCTTAAATAACAGCACTATCAAATTCTAAAGATATTGGGCGCCTGGGTGGCTCAGTTGGTTAGGCGACTGCCTTCGGCTCAGGTCATGATCCCGGAGTCCCTGGATCGAGTCCCACATTGGGCTCCCTGCTCGGCAGGGAGTCTGCTTCTCCCTCTGACCCTCCCCCCTCTCATGTGCTCTCTCTCATTCTCTCTCACACAAATAAATAAATAAAATCCGTAAAAAAAAAAAATTCTAAAGATATTTTGTACATAGCGTGCACCTCTGAGCAGCAAGCCAAATCTTTGGTTCTTCCTCTGAAACTTATGGCAATCTTGTAGTCTGGATTTTCTAGAACATTTCCAATTTTAACTATTCTGTTCCATTGTCAAATCCCCACTGAGATTTTGGCTGAGGGCTTCCTCGACGTCGTGACTTCATGAACAAGTAAACTTTTGAGGGGAGAAAACAGTGATTGAGAGACTGACACTAGATTGCCAGCTTTCGGCCAATGAAGTTATTTTTTAAATAATAAACAAGTTTTTAAAAGTTAACGGTGTTCTGCCACCGACTTGGTTGTATAATCTTGAGTAAATTATTTAACCTTTCTAAGCCTCCGTGCATTCATCTATAAAATGGGGAGAGTAATAAATGTTTCCTCCTCAAGCTTGGGAGTGCTTACGCTAACATCTGACACTCTAACTGCTCAACAGAGGTATCCGGGACTGCTACAATGATTATCGCTGCCATCACTTCCAGAAAAAGTAATGAGTCCAATGACAATTAATCCTAGCCAGAGCCAAAGGGAAGAGGGGAGGGTACTCACAAGAGCAATGGCAGAGCTGTCTTAATACATCTGGCCCAGCCTTTCACTAGGGATCAACAGCTCCCAAGGAGAGCAACCCCAAACCTACTAAACCTTAATCAACGGAAAGAAAGGGCCTCCAAAGGAAGAAAAAAAAATCAGTATTTCCCTTGGCACACCAGCTGTGACAGGATGGGGTTCAGATGTGCAGGATACAAATAACCATGTCAAAGCCCACACTCCCAACTCAGCGGGGCTGTCACTGTCTGTCCTTTGCCCACCTCTGCAGCCCTTTTGTGTTCATCTCCTGGGCCCTTGGTTCAAGCCACACACCTCACTGACTCAACTATGACATTATCTTCCAGATAAAACGTCCATTAACTCTGCTCACATAACACACTGAGGCTCCCATGTCTGCATCTATCATGCACTTAACCACAGTGCTATTGTTAAATGTTTAAATTTGTCATTTTCATAGTTAAGGAGATTACAAATCCATCATATAAACAGGCTGAGTATAATAATCATCATTTTGCCTCCATACTCTCACATCAAACACATCATAAATATTCAGCTGTATTTCCTGCCCATCTTTCCCCCCCCCCCTAGGCATTGTTTACATGGTTTTGGTTCACATAAACACATAGTTTTAAGTGTGCAATGGTTGCTGTATTTTTCAATTATCTGAGCATTTTTCAAATTACTTCACAGTCTTCAAAGATCATCATTGAATTGCTGTGTAACATTCTACCAAGGAAATGTTTTTAATTTACTTAAGCATGCCTCTCCTGAGGGACATGCAGAGCATCCCCATTTTTGGCTATTATAAATAGAACTAAAACGAATAATTTCCATGCATATGGATTTTTCCATATTCTGAAATATTTCCTAAAATGAGATGCCCGGAAATTGCATTACTGGCTCAAAAAAAATGGGCACTGGGATGGCTTTAGAGATATACGGTCAGATTGTTCTTGACAAAAATATAGATGTTTCTTATACATAAGTACCTATTTGCATCTCAGCCATTTTCCAAGCAACTCATTCTGTCTATGCTGTCTATGCTCCTCACTCACTCTTCCCAGTGTTTCTCTCCCTGCTGTCTACAGCACCGCCTGTGGACAATCTATCCTGTAGGAACACCGATTGTCCACGGACACCCTGAACATCTTGCCTTGGTCCAGGACTCCCTGAAAAAGTCATCCCTCATGTGTTCCTTGGGGGTCCCCTTTTCTCTTCAGGGAACTTTCTCATGGATGGGATATTAAAATATGCCTATAACTCAATGGACTAATGTGCTTTAAGTGCAAATATATTTGAAGATCACAACAGTTTGATTTATACATTAGATAATGTAAAACTCATATTACTTCCTTAATGCTAAAATATTTTTTAATACTAATAATGTACAAGAAGACCCATTTCATTACAGTTCTGCTTTCATTAGGAATCATTTGCTCTGTGTGTCTATTTGAGCAAATGTTTGATGAACACTAATGTGCACTGTAATGTGAAGTTTTTAAAAATTGATTTTTTTTTTTTTACATGTCTACCTACCTCCACTAAACCTCGTCTTCTGAGAGAAGAAACTACCATATTTTTCTCTGTAGTGTTGGCACTCAAAGATCTTGATAGAGATACAAAAGGGACGGGAAAGAGAAAAGAAGAGGGGGGAGAAAAAGGACAAGAGAAAGGAGCAAGGGAAGAACAATCAAGAATTAGGGTTGTGAGCATTTCGGGACTCTGCACTACAAGTAGGTGGGTGCAGAGACAAAATTCAAGGACATGATCAGGACTAAAGACATAACTAAATCTGCTAATCTACACGTATTTCACCACAAAATCCTCCTTTATATTCATGCAAAAAAAAAAAAAAGATAGTGGCTTCTGAGAGCCAATTATACTGAATCTTTTATCAGGACCTCCCTCACCCCCACCACCAGTGGAACTTTCTTCAGAGCAGACTGTTGTTTAACAAGACAGCAGGGTCATCTATATGCTCTTCTTTTGGGGTCATGAACTAGCCTGGCGGATAAGCAACAGGAACATCCCTCCCCAAAACTAGGTATCTATATCTGAGAGCTCATTTAAATGTCCGCAAAGCAGTCACGTAAAGAAGATGATATTACTGTCCCAGAAATAAACCTTAAAGGTGTATAATTCCCTTCGCCCAGGCCTGAGTTCAAAACCTGGCGAGACCATCTCCTCGCTATGTGAACCTGGTCCTTAAGCTCTCAGCTTCTCATCTGAAAAACATGAGGATAGAAAGAGGATCTGTAAGATGGGGATAATAATAGCTGGGATCTCACAGGCAGGGTTGTTGTGGGATTAATGAGTTAACACATGCTCAGAGCAGTTACTAGTATATATTAAGTGCTAAATAAACAGGGAGTGGTTATGAACATTGGTAAATAAGCCAAGAGGTGAAAAAACACGTGATTCTGAGGGATGCACAGAGGTCCTATATCATTTCAAGTGTGTACAATGAGAAAGAAGTCCACATATGAATTGCTTGTATATAAGGTTTTCTTTGGCAACCCTGTGTGTACTAGGGCTCTATGCATTTAGAAGTCCAACAGCACAGAAAATAGGCATTTTCTAGAACAATTTACCTAAGAAGCAAGAAGGTAACACAAATGAGAGTGTGGGGGTGCGATTTTATAGGGGACAAGAGAAGGGAAGCTCATCTTCTGTCTGAACGGAACAGTCACCAGTTAGTTCAAAGCAATTAGTGCTAATGGGGAATTGAGGCCCAATTTTACCAAATCTTCCAAATTTTTAAGATAAACTAAAACTCTGTATTCTTATGTAGTTTCTGGATCATTAAATGTTGCAGACTATCTCAATTGTTTCTAAAAACTCTGTGCAGGTCAATCAAAATATATCTGTGAGACAAATTTGGCCTGAACTCTGACAGCGTGTCCTCTTTAAGCTTGGAGAAAAACCATGTCCCTCAACCAGTGTCCCCCCAGCCCCATACCTTCCCAAGAACCAATTCCCACTACGTTCCCACCACATGGAGGTGTGAAGAGCGTTAGTGCTCCGCGAATACCCGCACACCGCACTGCTGCTAGTTAGTGAACAGCAACTCCACCGAGGGCCTGCTGCATATACAAACTACTTAACCATCTTCAGGGGGCAGAGAAGAAGTAGGAACAGGAAGATTCCGGCCAGACACATGCAGGTAAAGTGACAGCCAGCATTACGTTGTACGTAACTGTCCAATTGTGTGGTGCCCATTCGAGGCACCAGAGGGATTTGGGACAGGGGTCCTGAACCAGACCACCCGACCACGAGGATAGGGGAGCCTCTGGAGAAGACAGAGGGGTACGTTCCAGGTAAGAGAGGTGAAATGAGTGGCAGTACAGCTGTCTCAGGTTATTAACATTGGAAAAGTCTGTGTGGTCCAGTTCATTTTTAGTGTTTGTTTTGTTCTGTTTTGGTCAGGGAAAGGTATAAGCCACCCTTAACACGGTTGCTGCCAATTACCATAAAAAACCCGTATGTTGGTGTAGTTGACTATAAACTCAAACATTTCTGAGCCTCTGAACACGATGCGTTGCTTGGCTGGCGGCGCCGGGCCACGAGGTGGCCCCTGCCCATAAGAAGGCACAGTCCAGTGAGGGAGTGGACTATACAGAGAGACAGGGTGGCAGGCCCGGGGATCGTGGCTATGGAGTGCTGTGTCCGGGGAGTGGAGGTGCCTTCACGCAGAAGCCACCAGCTGGGCTGCATCTGGGGGGCAGGAGGAGTCTGCCAGGCAGACAGGGGGCAGGAGGGGCGTTCCAGGTAGTGGCAGCAACACAGGCCAAGGCGGGGAATGGTGCAAGCTAGGAGTTTATAGCAGCAAAGATACCCTCCCGCTTTTCCACCTCTTCATTCTTGGTCTGTTTGCTAGTTATGGCCTTCCTGTGTCTCAGCAAGACAGGAATCTCTGAAGATCCTTAAAGATTCTCAAAACTTGCTCTAGCGTGCTGTTCATTCACATGAAAAGGCAGCAAAGATGAAAAACCACCAAAGACGTGAAGAGAACGTCTTACGGTGCCAGATGTGATTAACCGTGTCTGCGCAGTCTGGGCACAAAGTGCAGTCAGGAAAATCGACTCTGATCTTACTGATCTGGGGATAGAGTATTCTCTGCTTGGCCTCTAATACATGAGGAGAGGGTCACATACCAAGAATAGAAATTGCACAACAAAGCTCAGGGTTGGTTTTGATTTGAGCTTAGGGTTGTTGCATTGTTTTGTTTTGTTTGCAACTCTGTTAAAAAGAATTTTTTTTAAGTTAGTACTTATTTTTGCTCAGAAACTTAGGACCACCATTGTCATGTTTCAAAATGCCATGAAAAGGATATTCTAAGGGTACTAGAGGAGTAAGTTTTAGGATCCTGGCTCCATTACCTGCTACATGGAGCAGGATTTTCACCCTTTTCTTCTCTTTCTGACTGGCTTCCGATGGCCCTTGAATCCCCAAGGGGAGGAAAGGAAGGAGACTGGTAGCTTGTTCCAAAGATGGGTCCCCAGTGGACGATGCCTCCTGCCTCACCTTGTCTGGGCTATCCTGCATAACCAATGGAAGGTTAATGCTGCAGTACTTCTAAGGCTGAGTCAGAAGAAGCTTGCAGTATCTGCCTTGATCTCCTGGGACTTTCAGCTTCAGAACCCAACCACCAGACTAGGAGAAGCCCATGCCACATGGACAGACCATGCCAGAAGCCAAGCTGAGATCAACGGCCAGCCACGTGATGAGCCATCTTGGACATGTTCAGCTCAGTGAGTGTTCAGATGACTCCAGCCCCAGTCGCCATTTGAGAGCAAGGGCATGAGTCCTCCCCCCTCCCCCAGCAAGGACAACTGAGCTGAGTGCAGCCAACACCTACAACAGCAAGATAGAACCAGAAGACAGATATCAACAGAAGTGAAAGGAAAACCTGAAATTAAACCAGACTTTTCTACCTATGGCAACATGGTAAATGAGACTGAAATTTGTGGCCCAACTGAGCTTTTTAAATTTAAATGTAGTTATTTATTATCCCTCACCCCCTTTCCCTAGTGATCACCTGAGGATAATCAAGACATAAGAGTATACATTTTCTGGGAAGAGATGCAGAATTAACAAGCCTCATTTCATATGTCTATGTGTTTTTCTTAATTATCTTCAAAGTTTACTTTTTAGCCTAGAAAAACAAAAGCAAAATCTTCAGAAACAGAGCAAGATTAGTCTCCACCAACATCCTTCATGTATTAAAGTCAACAATCAAATACATTGATATGGGCAGTGTACCAGCACTTCCTATCTTTCCATTTTAACTATGAAATGGGCATGACATTAGAAATGTAACAGTTTTCCATTTTCATGGTGATGGCCTTTGTTTTTACATTTGATGCTTAGTAGCGAAACTCTTGTGTGCCCAATATGATAGGCTGGTGGTTGGCAATTAGTTGCCCCCTCAGCACCCATCCCCTGTGTGTTCCTTGTTAGTGCCCTCCTCTTTGTTTGAAACCTTATGGGTCAGCTAAATACAGAGCTATCCTTGAAACCAGACACTATTATAGCCATTTAGAATTAAGAGCAAGACTGCGGGGGAGCTCTGATGAAACTTTTGCTATCCCGATAAAAGGAGAGAGCTATGGCCAGCACCACCACTTCACATCTCCCTTCTGAAGTATGGACATGATGCAGGGCACCTGGGTGGCTCAGTCAGTTAAGATCTGACCCTTGATTTCGGCTCAGGTCATGATCTCAGGGTCATGTGATCAGGCCCTGCATCGTGCTCCATGCTCAATGGAGAGTCTGCTGGAGATTCTCGCTCTCCCTCTCCCTCTGCCTCTTCCCCTGCTCGTGCCCTCTCTCTCCCCCTCTCTAATAAACAAATCAATCTTTAAAACGTGAACATGATGCCAGGAGTCACAGCAGCAGCCATTTTGCAACCATGAGGCAATAAGCGTAAGGATGAAGGCTAACATATTAGGAAGAGCAGGGAAGAAAACACAAAATAATCGGGATTTCTGACAGAATGTCCAAACGTCTGAACGAAGCCTAAACACTGCCTATCTCTAGATTTGTCAGGTGAGAAAAATGCCCCGGTTATTAAAACCACCACTGATTGTTTTTATTACCTGCAGCCAAATGCATTTCTGCTTGATAGCGCTAGATTATTCATTGAAACCTAACAAGTAAGACTGAGTTCAATTATACCTGCTCAAATATAATTTTTCTTCAGACTCTACTATGGTCCCCATGGTTGATGAGGTACATTTTGCCCACTTCAACCACTCATTTAGATAAATGACATTTCAGCACTGAGAACTTGTCCTTTATGAAGAGCCTGCCATGAAGAGCCAACTACTCAGACTGACAATCAAAAAAACATCAGATAAAAGAGCAATAGACTTTCAAAGGCACAGTGGAATGAGTGGAGTGATTTGTCGGAGGCCTTTTTTTTTTTTTTTGGCTTGATTGTTGTGTAATAGCGATAATATTCCTGCCTTTGGAATATACTTGCAGAAACAACTGTTGTGGTTATCAAACATCTCAGCTTTGCTTTAGCATTTAATCACCCACAAAACCCTATTTATTGTCTCTCTACTCCTCCATGGTTATCAGAATCCCATAATTAAGGCATAATGAAAGTAAACAGTGTCACAGAAAACTAGATGTCTTTAAAAGGAGAGTAGTTAAGGCAAGACAAATGTTCCTAAAGATAGCAGCAGAGCCAAGTAGAATTGCTAAGGAGCTCTGTTTGTGTGTGTGTTGGTGGTGATTAAAAAGAATCATCATCCAAGTGAAGTATTTAGGGAAAAATTGCCTCTTGATGGATAATAAATTAATCTGAAGAAGTCATATTGAAATCAAATAAGCATGTCAGTATAGTAAGACCCCTACACCAACCCCCAAGCCCCAAGAAAAGGAAGGCTGCTCATCTCCGAAAAGCTAAAGTGAGGATGACTAACCCCTTATCAAGAGCTTGTCTTGTCTCCATGATTTATACCTTAGTTACTTTTAACTAAGGTATAAATGCACATCTTTTGGTGTGTAAAACACGGCATGTAAAAATAGAAGAAAACCTTTTATTCATAAAGCCAAAATGTAAATACAGTACAAGTAACTGGGATGAACTGGGCACCACATTTAGATGTGAGATTCCCGGTAGCTAAGGCAAAAAGAGAAAGCTTTTGCTTTACATTGCTTCCATTATTAGATAAAAGGAAGCATATCTATTCAATAGGAGAGTAGCTTTGTCCTGGTAGGGAATTCTTTTGGTAATTTCGGATACAAGAAATATTAAGGTTCATCATCTCTCTAATCACCTTTATCTTTTTTCATGGCATACAACACAATTTACTGTTCCATATTTTTAGAATACATCTGTGTAGTCCATACATACCTTTAGTGACTTCTTTAATGTCTGTAATCCCAAATAGACTGTAAACCCTGTGAGGAGGGAGGGATTCTTTGTTTTCTTCCAGAGCCTGGCTCCGTTTCTAACCCATTTTAGATTTTCAATCAATATTTATCGAATAAATGAATAAACTGTTTTGTCAAAGATAAAATTTGAAACCCAGAAATCCCCTTTCCCAATCCGCAAGGTACAACACTTGTATGTGTGCATAAGGTGATACGTAAAGCCTGTCTGCTCAGCACTATCTACAATAACCACGGCAACAACCAAAAGGAGAAAACCTAAATGTCCACCAACAAGAGAGTGGTTTCATATAATAGAATCTGATTTAGAAATTAAAATAAATAAATTGGAGCAATGTAGTTAAAAAAAAAGTGCTATGAAAATAGGCTTACAGGGGCGCCTGGGTGGCTCAGTCGTTAAGCGTCTGCCTTTGGCTCAGGTCATGATCCCAGGGTCCTGGGATCGAGCCCCGCATGGGGCTCCCTGCTCAGCGGGAGTCCTGCTTCTCCCTCTCCTATTCCCCCTGCTTGTATTCCCTCTCTCGCTGTGTCTCTCTCTGTCAAATAAATAAATAAAATCTTTAAAAAAAAAAAAAAGAAAAGAAAATAGGCTTACAGAGAATAAGGCTTACAGAGTAACACTCATATCGTTTTTAAATAAGAATAAGGCTTACAGAGTAACATTCATATGGTTTTAAAATATGCAACAGAACATTATATATAGTTGTTTTGAAGTATACAGGGGACAAATACACCAAATCTAAGACGGTGGTTTGTTTTTAGAATGGGATCGAGAAGGATACACATGGGGCTTCAATCACATCTGTGCTGTTCTGCTTCTGAGGCTGAATGGTGGTTATATGGCTATTCTCTCCCTCTCTCTCCCCAGCCATACGTGTGTATACACATGCGCCGTGCGTGCGCACACCCAGACGCTTTTTTGAATGCCTGGAGTATTTCAAAATAAAAAAACAGGAGAAGTCTGAGAAGCTGTCACAGACAAGAGAACTCTAAGGAGACTCGGAGGCATGCCAGCTAAGTGTAACATGGTAATCGGCTGGGGTCCTGGGATAGAAACAGGATGTTAGGTAAAAACTGAGGAACTATGAAAAAAGTATAGACTTTAGTTGATGATAATATATCAATATGTGTTCATTAACTGTAACAAATTCATTATCCAAATGTAAGATATTAATAAGAGGAGAAACTGGATACACTGGTATTATGAGAACTCTTTGAACTACCTGCACAATTTTTCTGTAAATCTAAAACTGTTTCAAAGTAAGTTCATTTTTTAAAAAGTAAACACCACAAAAATATTCTTTAAGTGGACCTTTCTTATAGCAATCCTTAAAAAAAAAAAAAAAAAAAAAAAAAGCATAAGCTGTAACAAACCATTCTGCTTAGTAAGGGCCTTCCCATAGTCCCAGTGTGTTGGGTTTTGATCATCTGAGTTGCAGAAGAGAATTCAGAGAAGAGTAAGGTAATACATTCCCTAGACGGCTGTTATTTTCCTCAAACATCAGACAGCTCAAGCTTGCCTTTTGTAAGACCTGGCTAACAGCCAAACACTGGCTTGCTCCCAGGAAGTGAGTCTATCTGAGAACAGTGGCCCAGGGCAAACAGCTTCCTACCCCACGTGGCCACTTCCCACTCTCAACGTCTTTGCCAGCAGTGTCTCTTGTCCTGCTTGTATAGGCCATTTTCATAGTCAAGTGAAGCCAAACTATTTACATCCTCTTTAAAGGAAAAGAGAATAAAAAGACTGCATGGCAGATGTGGGCATAACACCTGGATGCCAATACATTTAAAAGGAATTGCATTGTCAAAGCCAAGCTCAGATGAGATGAAAGCCACAGAAGTGTAGACCCACAAAGAAGCTTGAAGCTTAACTCCTGTGGCCTCTTTGTTTAAGGATGAGTTAAGCAGGGTCTGGGGAGTTGATGTGACTTGGTCAAGGGCCCCTCACTCCGCCGGGCCCCTTCAGAAGCTAGGTACACTGAATGCCCTCCTCCTGTGAGCAAGGGAAAATGGGATCTCAGCGGTGACCAGGGCTTCTCTGAGGGAGGCAATGGGCTAAGCCCCTCTGCTTGCAGGGGAGGGTGCAGGCTAGGGGAAGGCCAATACAACAGGGGAAAGGCCCATGGGCTTTGAGTGAGAACAGGCCAGGGAGAGAAGGCTGGGAGCCCGAGGGCCAGTCTCTGGGAAGCAGCCAGTGGAAAGTCCCCTTCTTGTGCAGAGTGGCTGGAGAGACTGCTCACACCGCAATTGATGCTTCTGCTCTATTGCACTGGGACGCTTATGTCACCGCCCCCCCTCCCCCCGCCCCGTCCTCAGTGAAGCCCACCGCACTCACAAATGCTCATTTGGAGGGGTCTGCTTTGTAGAAATCACTGAAGCAGGACGTCTGTGCCCAGATGACAGAGAGGAAGAAAGGCCCCTGGAAATGAGGAATACTGGGGAGGATGGGGGACTCTCATGGAATGTGGTGCCAGAGGCATGAGTCAATCCTACACAGATTTCAAGGGCATGGACATCAGCAAGGCCAAGTTGGATCTGGCTAATACTCCATTCCTAGTACACTAGCCTGGAAGTCTCCAAAAAGAGAACTTCATAGAAACTGCCCTACCTTTCCGTTAATCTTCTCCAGGAAGGTTTTTGCTGGTCCATGTGTAGATATGATCATTGAAAGGAGAGCTGCCTATAAAAATCATTTAACTGGGTGCCTGGGTGGCTCAGTTGGTTAAGCGACTGCCTTTGGCTCAGGTCATGATCCTGGAGTCCCTGGATCGAGTCCCGCATCGGGCTCCCTGCTCAGCGGGGAGTATGCTTCTCCCTCTGATCCTCCCCCCTCTCATGTGCTCTCTCTCATTCTCTCTCTCTCTCAAATAAATAAATAAAATCTAAAAAAAAAAATCATTTAACTTTGCTAACAAGGGAACTATGATGACACTATAAATCTAAAGGGATTCAGGTTTTATGTCTAGCCACTACTGAAGGTATTTTTTAAAGATTTTATTTATTTATTTGAGAGAGAGAGAGAGAGCATGAGCAGGGGAGATGGGGAGATGGGCAGATGGAGAGGGAGAAGCAGGCTCCCCGCTGAGCAGGGAACCTGAAGCGAGGCTGGATCCTAGGATCCCAGGATCATGACCTTAACCGACTGAGCCACCCAGGTGCCCCACTACTGAAGGTTTTTAAAGAATTCTTCTTTGTGGTGGTAATGTAGGAAAAGGAGGACTCAAGACAGAACCTAGAGCAGTTAGAGAAAGAAAAGCCTGTGAAGGAGACCAAGAGAAACTGCCAGGTCTTTAGGAGGAGAATCATGAGACACTAGTATCAGCCTCACTGAGGAAAGGAGGTTGGTTCTAGAAGGGAATTCTTAAACATGTCAAATGTCAAAAAAAACTTAAGATGAAGTATGAGAAGTGTCTATTGATTTTCCCAGTAGGAAGGCATTGATGACCTTGCCAAAGCAGTGTTCCCCGGCCAAATATGGTTGCACAAGTTGTTGAATGAACAAGAACATCAGCCTGCCTTGTGCTCATCCCCTCATGGAAATGGATGCATTTTCCCTAATTGGGGGCACAGATAACACATGTGCTTGTAAAATAATCAGTGTTTCAGCAGAGTGGAGGGGACAAAGCCCTAGCATAGTGAGTTGAAGACTGAACAGGAAAAGGGAAAGAGGGTACATTTTAGGGTCAAAGCTCAGTCTTCCTCTTGGGCAACTTCAACCTGGCAGAAAGAAGGACTGTCACTATGCAGGAAAGAGATGAATTCCAGGAGAGGAGTCAGAAGAACAAAGGGAAAGAGTAGAAGGGGAGAAGGGACTGTGGTAGAATATGGGTTCTAGCTTCAATTGCTAATAAAACTTAGCTGTTTATTCTGTTAATTCTTATAGAGCTCCACAGAGTTTCCACAGAGCTGTTTTCACATAGCTTTGGACTCTTAAATCACCTTGGGAGATAGGTAATGCAGGCTTCTCATCTCCCTTCCACACATGAGAAAACTAATATGCCAAACGTTCCATTTTAAGTGATGGAGCCACGAAGTGTACGCTGTAATGGACCAAGGATGGATCTCGCCTGCAAATTCGAGTCCCGGCCCCAGCATGGTCACTTAGGAGCAAGTTGCATCAAATCATGGAGCCTCTGTTTGCACAACTGTTAAATGGCACACATGAGATCTGCTTTACACAGACATGAGGATGGACTGAGATGTACAAACACCTACAACAGAGCCTAATACAGGTGGAGCCTAGTTCTCCACCTAGAACTCATATTCAGATTATCTGATTCCAGGTCGATAGTTAGAAATGAGAGGACTGCTACGGGCATTTACTCATTCACTTATTTTCAAATCTATGTCAGCTCTGGTTTAATGAGAATCTAAGAATTATGGTGTAGAAATTAAATTCCTTTAAGCATTTTTGTTGTTAATAAAATTTGATGTGTTCCATTTACCTAACATCTTACAGCATGCCTCCCAAAAGTACCAGTTAACTCTAAGGCTATTTCCAATCTCCCTTTCCATCAGCCCCTCGGGGATTTGGAGCTCAGCTGTGGGAGGGGAGAAGGAAGGACTGTCCCAGGCATCCCCGAGGAGCTCCCACCCACGCCGAACTGTGAGCTGGTTTAAAAAAAAAAAAGGAGGTTCCTGACCTGACCAGGGAGGAAGCTGGGAGAAAAGATGAAAATCATCCTCTTCTTTGCTGCCTTATGCCATGGAGTTATCCCTCAAAGGAATGAAGAAGCATTAGCATAAAAAAATACATGAAACGGTTTAATTATCTGGCTCTAGTAAACATTTTTTTTCCCCACTAAAACATTTCCATCAAAAGATCAGGAAACAGGGCCAGGCAAGTCACTTTTTAAATTCAATAGTGATTCCTCTCTTAAGAAAAAAGAAATTGGATAGAGCAGATAATCTTCATATCCCTAACAGAAAAGACATAGCATAGACTAATTAACCCAGTTCTGATCATCAGGAAACTAATGCACAATGTGTAGCAATATAAACTCAGGTCATCTGATGCTGACCTAATTCTTTTGGCAATATTTAAATGTATATCAGCGGGTCACAGCATTATTTAGTGTCATTCCAGCTGTGTGCACTTATTTTCCATCATTTGTAATGTTATTCCTGAAAAATGGGAAGGCTTCCCCCATGCTCAACTGGGAGCTATTTGATTTGGTTACGTATGTGGTAGACACAGAGAGCAGTGGGTAGGTGTCCATCTTCAGTCCTGCTTTCACTTCCTGAATGCTTTGCATGCGCCAGGCAGGGCTCGAGGCACCAGGAACCCAGTGGTGAACCTGTCAAAATTCCAATTCTCCTCGTGGAAATTAATTCTCACTGGGGCACACGTGACCAGAATGGTATCAGAGAGCAATGAATGCAGTGCAGAGAACATAAAGGTACAAAGAGATAGTATCCTTCGAGGTGGGGCTGGGGCTGCTTTAGGCAGGGTGGCCGTGGAAGTCCCACCTGGAGATGATGAGAATCCAACAGTTGTGCAAAGATCTGGAGCAGGAACACTTTAGCAGAGGGAAGAGCATATGCAAAGGCCCTGAGGAAAGAATAAGTTCAGGGCAACTGCAGAATGAAAAGAAGGCCAGGGTGCCGAGAACACAGAACAAGGGGAAAGCGGCAGCAGACGAGATGAGGGACACAGACAGGGGCCAGACTGCAGTGAGCCCAAGGGCACGTGATGAAAATGCAGATGGTATTCTAAGGGCAATGCAAAACCACTGGAGAGTTCTTTAAGCAAGGGAATGATCTGGTCTACTCTAAGCCTTCAACAGAGCACTGAGGCGGAGAACAGAATGGGCTAGGAAGGCACAGGAAGGTGCAGGGAGGGGGGCCTGAAGGGAGCAGAGAGACCGCACGGTTGTCCAGACAAAAGATAATGGTGACCGGGCGAGTAACTGTAAGTGAAATTATTTTAATGAATCATTTCAAATGAAATCCCACTTCCGTTTCACCAAAGAGAGCAGAGGCCTTAATGGGAACATGGGGATAGGTGGTGAATGCTGAGCGGACATCTGCCAGCCCCTGGAGCAGGCCAAGGAGCCCAGCACTCAGTAACACGTTTCTGTGATAATGGGCGGCAGGAATGCAGCTTCGTCCTTGATTCAGGCGATGGCGCCCACATTATGAACACACTGTGTCCCAGAGATCACTGATGAGCAGAGGATGCCAGTGAATCAAAACCTGACAACACAGAGGCATGGGGCAACTGCTTTTATTTTTAAAAACAAAGTTTTATCTTCAATGCAGAGAAAGAGAGGTTTCAAAAAGATTCTGGTCTTCTCTTTGCTTAGCCCCCAGCACAAACTCTTGCTCCCTGGTCTTTATCTCGGGGATTGCCCATTCCCACCTGGCCCCCTGGTTCTAAGATTTCACCAACCTTTATTTCTACCATCAGGAGCTAGAGGCCTGTTGGCTCTGACGAAGACTGTCTCCTTACCAAACCTCAGTCAGACTCCTCCAGTCCTCTTTCAGACCAGGCCTTGCCCTCGGTCTCTGTCCTTGGCCTGCTGATTCCAGTTTTAGCAAGAAGCCTGCTGAGGCCATTTAGGGAAAGTCCCCCAGCCTGGTATCTGATCACCCTTGATATCCAACCCAATTCTTAATCTCCCACCTTCGAGATCACGCCAGCCTGCCTTCAGCAGGAACCCTCCTTACCCCCTGATGTTTCCCCTTACTGATTCTGTGTCCACTGACCCTCACCATACTCTTTGGCTATAAATCACCACGTGGCCTTGCCGTCTTCAGAGTTGGGCCGATCTCTCTCCCCTATAGCAGAATGATGCTGTAGTAGCCCCCCTGAATAAAGTTCTCCTTACTATCTTTAATAAGTGACTCCACAATCTTTTCTTTAACAGCTCCCTGAGAACTAGAGTCATAAATATAAACAGGGAATAGCAGAAACTTTAAAAATCCCAAATCTCAAAGGGATGAGCTCATCCATGTGACTTACTTGGAAAGATCTTGCATGATCAGACCTGGTTGTTTATAATCAGGAGAAATGATCCTCCTTGGTCCACAGGGGGCCTTCAAAAAAATTAGTTTTAATAACATAATGAAGAGCATGAGCTTATGATTCAATCCAAAAGTTAGAACAAACCAAGAATTACTCATGTGTTCACCGAACCCCAGCTGTAACAACCACTCTCCTGACTTGGGCGGGGGGCGGTTATTGTTGAAGTTTTCATATTTCTGAATTTTATGGAAAAGATATCACACGCATTGTGTTCTTCTGGAACTTCCTTTTTCACTCAGTCATTACTAAGATTTATCTGTGTTGAGTGTACCTATACTTGATTTGAATTTTACTACTACATAATACTCTGTTGAGTTCCATTTAAAAAAAAAAAATGTATTTCATCTGACCTGATGAAGGAGACAAAAATAGTCACAGTAAAATATTCCAAGTCTCCCTAATTCAGTATTTTATAAGTATGGTCCTAAGAGCACATGGTAATAAATACTTCAGGGGAAATGGGGTTTAGGTATTTCCTGGTCAGGACCATTAACCATTTGGAGGGCCTTGCTCATTAGCTACAAATATCCAGGTGCTATTCAGCTGACTGATTAGAAACTGAATCAAAACTTTTATTTTTTAACTTCCAGTTAGAAAACTTATATTTATTATTGCACGCTTTTAAGAAGAAGTTTACAAGAGTTTAATCTGTCATTTAATCACAGAGGAACGGGTCAACTTCAGATATGTCACAGCATGCCTGAAACGAACCCCATAAATCTCCTGGTCAGCGTTCAGGTATGGATTTTTTTTTTTTTTTGAGGGGAAGAAGAATTAAATATGCTAATCCTGATAAAGTGTGGTAGGGTGAAGAGAGATATTGTAGGAGCACAGAAGAAAGGGAGAAGCCCTTAAGCAAGCAAAATATTGCTGGGAACATTGTCAGAGTTCCTAAGTGGAAGCATCCAGCCTCAAGTAAAACGTCCATACGGCTTCCTTTGGAGGCCAGGAGTTAGGCATGAATGCAAAGAGAAGAACCCCAACAACCAGGCTGTCATCAATTAAAAATAAGAAAGCCAAACATTGGGGGAGAAAAACTCTGATGCCTTTAGGCCAAAGGAGGTCACAGGCGTCCACCTGCAAACATCTCTGAGATCTGGAACACTCTGGGAAAACTGCTTTATCCTCCATAATATCTTAGCAGTAGAGAGCAGGAGGCAGAATCTGGTTAGCCCTGTTGCTCTTCTGGATGAACACACAGCTTAACTTGAGTCTTTTCTAAGATAGTAGTCATTCATTGTATTTTATTTGAGATTTTTTTTTAAATGACTTTAGTATGTCTCTAAGAGGAAAGAACAGAAATAAACACCACAGTCTTGGCATTCTATGCAAGAAAAGGAGGGACAAAAGGCAGCTGTAAGAGAGCCCAAGGAAGACAAACTTTTCTCATTTATTGTGCATGAAGCAAAGATAATATGCTCTGAGTCCGGAAAGTTCCTTCTCACGAGGATCATTTTAATTCTTCTGATGCTTGTTCTCTTCCTATTAAGCATAGCCCCAGTGTCTGCACTCTTGGAAATGATCGGTTTGCTCAAGTAAGGATGGACCAGGAGAGCCCCTGGACAGGAACCCTGTCTCACATGTGGGCTGGGTGCTCAGTGCTTCCAGACGGAGGCCAAGTTGTGCAGAGCCGGACAGCCCTGGGTTGGAATCACTGCTCTACCAATTAATACTGGAGACGTTGGGACAGTTACTCCATCTCTCTGGGCAACAGTTTCCTCACACACAAATAATGCTAATGACCACATGGGATTAAAATAAAATAGCATTAACTCCTTTCCCTTTTGCATTCTTGATGCCCTCCCCTCATGCCCTATTGTGGCAACAGTAATTACTCTAAGTCCTTCTACATATCTGGAGTCTCTACCAGGTTACTCCCAATAAAGCACATTATAGGTAATCAGCACACATCCATGCTGACAGTGAGGATAATGCTGCCCAAGGTGGGTGGCTCCTTACGTATCAAATTTCCCCTGGAAACAAATCAGAGGTGTGGCCAGGAGATTTGAAGTTAAACGTCATATGCACACATCCTTCCAGAAAGGCCGTCCACCTGATCAAATACTTAAATATTTTAACACTTTGCTTATTATTTGAGAACAATTTAGGGTTCAGGGAGTCAAGCAGCCACAATATTATACACTGAGCTGGTGAAAATTAACTTAGGTCTCTGTGTTTTATATATGTGCAAGTTTCAGCAGAGAAATCAATAAATGAGCTTTGACCAGATATATGCAGGCTTGAGAGATTTCAACTGATACATTTCTCATTGATTGTTACGAACAATAAAAGCCCAAGCAGATGCTCACTGTAGCTACCATCACAGTTGAGCATTCTCTCGAATTGAGAAAACAATCTTTTTTTTTTTTTTTTTAATCTGAGGCAAGGGGAATTACAGGACCTGTGTGATCTTATAATTCAGTTTTTTAACTTTATAGATAAGGGCCCAAAGCTGAAAGCAGTCACACAACTTCTCAAAGTGGTCGAGCTAGGACTTGTGGAAGACCCTTCACTGCTTAATCCGGAAAGTTCTGATATATTACTAATTCCAAAACCACTATCTGGGGGAGGAAAAAAAACCACAAAGGCCCATGCAGTGTGGGATTTCATCACATGACTATGGCTACTTTTTTGGTAATGAGAATTTCCGCCGGTTCTCAACCCTGATGCTTGGAGGTAGAGGTACTAGCGAACATCTCTGCTCACGAGGGTGACGACTTCCCCTCTGTCTTCTAGACTACTTCAATCCCTAAGTAGACTTCCTCACTCTGAAATAAGAAACACAAAAGGCAGATGGCATTTCTCGTTCCTCAGGGCACTGCTGCATCTGGAGCTGAAGACCCAGGTGTGAGCACACCTGGAATTGTAGCCGCATGAGGGCCTGGTCTGGGGGCAAGCGGAGTGGGTCTGGAATACACTTACCGTGCTGAGCGCTGAGTAACGTAGAGAGTTGTCAAATCACCACAGTGTACACCTGAAACTAATACAACACTGTAGGGGTACCTGGGTGGCTCAGTCGCTTAAGCACGCTTGACTCGATTTCAGCTCAGATCATGATCTCAGGGTCTAGTATATATACATATATATATATATACTAGTATATATATACACATATATATATGTGTATATATATGCAGTATGTTAACTATACAGGAACTAAAAAAAAAAAAAAGCTGAGGAGCCTTGTTGGAGAGGGACTGTTTCAATTCCCTTTATGCCAACTGGAGTTGGGGTTCTCTGTAACCTGCAGCCCAAGAATCCTGATGCCATGTCCCTATTGTGTTGGGCACTAGAAGTACTGACAAAACAATACTGAGATCCAGGATTCATTTCATTGAAACTGTAAAATACCCTTCCCTGCCCCCCGCAAGACTTCTTTCTGCCGTTTCTGGCATTCCTTCTAGCTCAGCTCCTCTCATTCACAAGCAAAAGTCTAAGTACAGTGAAGAAATAATTGAATGGCTCCAACTCTAGTCTTCTAGATAGTATTTTAATATATACTATACTCTAAAAAAATACTTTCAAAATATTTGAAACAAATAAGACAAAGGTTAGCAGTTAACTCTTGCCTGGGCTAAATTAAAACTTACCACATTATTTTCTGTACTGTTGTAGGTTGATCTGGGGCGGGGGTTGTTTTTTGTTGTTGCTGTTGTTTTGGAAAAACATGCAAACAAATATAAGGAAAAAAAGTAGGTGTGAGGGGCGCCTGGGTGGCTCAGTCATTAAGCGTCTGCCTTTGGCTCAGGTCATGATCCCAGGGTCCTGGGATCGAGCCCCACATCGGGCTCCCTGCTCGACAGGATGCCTGCTTCTCCCTCTCCCTCTGCCCTTGCTTGTGTTCCTGCTCTTGCTCTCTCTGTCAAATAAATAAAATCTTAAAAAAAAAAAAAAAAAAAAAGCAGGTGTGGCAGTAATTTTTTAAATTAGAAGAAAGCTTCCCTGGTTTTATTTTTTTAAAGCTATTTGTTTTTTAAACTTTATTTATTTGAGAGAAAGAGACCACGAGCAGTGGAGGAGGGGCGAAGGGAGAAGCAAACTCCCCACTGAGCAGGAGCCCTACATGGGGCAGGATTCCAGGACCCTGAGATCATGACCTGAGCCGAAGGCAGATGCTTAACTGACTGAGCCACCCAGGCACCCCTAAAAGCTTCCCTGATTTTAAAACTTTAACTTTCAGCTTGAAAAGTTTTACTGAGTCGAAGACAGACTTGCATTTTCAGAATAATAATAAAAAAAAAGCTTAGAAATCCTAGTAAGGCTAATAAAAAGATATCTGGACATATTCTGGAGAAACTTCCTCAAAGATAAAGGAGAAAATTCTGCAATCTTCCTGAAGACAGAGCAAGTAACTTGAAAGGGAAAAGTAATTCCTCGAACTTCAGACTTCCCGTCTGCAACACTGACTGGCAGACAACAATGAAGCAGTGTTTTTATACACCTGTGGAGGAAAAGAAGGGCCATCCAAGACCACATCCAAGTATCTAAAAAGATACTTTTAGAAACAAACTCATAAAGTATACCAACAGCGGGCTCTAAGAAAGCATCCCAATCAAATAAAAATTACACAAAAGCAAAGATCTCAAGATTTAGATAGAGAAGAAGAATGAGTGTAAAAACAGGTTAAATATATGATAATGTAGGTAAGTAGAGAATATAAATGTGACTAGTGGTGTGTTTTAAAAGCTTTGATTCTTTAAACAACAGAGGCATGCTGTAAAAAAATTAAAAAGTTATCAGTATCTTTTGTTTTAAGTAGGCTCCACACCCAATGTGAGGCTCAAACTCACAACCTCAAGATCAAGAGTCACACACTCCACTTACTGAACCAGCCAGGTGCCCCAAAGTTAACACTATCTTAAAACTAAAATTCTAAATTAATTCAACTAGCCTCAGACTTTTCAAGGAAGGAAAAAGGAGGAAAAATAAGGACACAGAACCGTCTAAATGCTCTACTTCAACTGCGGGAGAATGTGTGGGTTTGGAGCATGGTAATAAACACTTGAGTTGAGGGAGGGCATCTAAGGGGCTCTTTAATTTTGGTATATTGGTAGAGAAATACAGTTGGAGATCTGGCTGTTAAAAACAGAAAGAGGAGCATTGGCAAAACAAATATATTGAATAAACAAATTATTAGGGGTAAAGGAGGTTTACAAATTCTGATAAATATAGTAAAAGTATAAAAGGGGAACAGAGAAAATGAAATTTAAAATATTTCTCAGCCATCAGAAAGGATGAATACCCAACTTTTGCATCAACATGGATGGGACTGGAGGAGATTATGCTAAGTGAAATAAGTCAAGCAGAGAAAGTCAATTATCATATGGTTTCACTTATTTGTGGAACATAAGGAATAGCTTGGAGGACATTAGGAGAAGGAAGGGAAAAATGAAGTGGAGCGGGGGGATCGGAGGGGGAGATGAACCATGAGAGACTATGGACTCTGAGAAACTGAGGGTTTTAGAGGTGAGAGGGGTCGGGTGATGGGTTGGCCCGGTGGTGGGTGTTAAGGAGGGCACGTACTGCGTGGAGCACTGGTGTTCTACGCAAACAGTGAATCATGGAACACTACATCAAAAACTAATGATGTACTGTATGGTGACTAACATAACATAATAAAATTAAATTAAATTTAAAAAAAGAAAAAATAAGAAGTAGAAAATGGAAGAATTAAAATCAAAGACATAAGCTACAACCACGATGGGCAGATGAAGTTGGGGGTGTGGATTCAGAAGGGTAACAAAGGGAAGTCTCAGGGTAGCATCAGCCTGGGCACTGGGGGCCTGAGAGCCATCGGGGGGTGCCGGGAGAAAGGAATCCCAGTGCAGAGGGATTTGAGAATTTTGATACCATTATTGAAAATTTGAAAAAGGTTAAGGAGATAAAGATAGACAATGCCTACATGCCATCTTAGACATGCTGGAAGACAATACCACAAAGATGCGATCCTCTCATGAATTAGCTAAAAATTTGATATAACCTAAATACAAGCACCAATGGACTCTTTCTTGGAACATTACAAAATGTTTAACATTCATTTAAGAGAATGTGTGTTTAAGAATAGACTAGAAAAAAACTGTAAAGAAGAGTAGCAGGTGTGTTTGCTCTATATGTAGTTATAGGGCTTTCTATGTAGATATAAATATGGATCCTGCTGTAGCCACAATAGTTAGCAACAGACAGAGGAACAGATGAGCAGATAAAGCAAGAATTAGAGGGCTTCCAGGTAGACCAGATTATGCAGGAGCACTTAGTAAGTATTAAATGTGGCATTTCAACATCACTTCCCAGTGGTTTTACAACTTCGGGGTGGGAAGGGGCTTTCTATGCATGCCATCAAAGCCAGAAACAATAAAGAAAAAGACTGAAAGAATAATTACATGGAATTTAACATTTCAGAAGGAAGAAAAACATTAAACTAAGGTTAAACAACTAATAGGAAACTGGGGAGAATATTTGTACTACACAAAATAGGCAAAGACTGAGGTTCTTTCTATATACAGAGCCATTACATATCAATAAGAAAAACAATTTAATGGAAAAGCAAGCAAAAATATGAAGAGGAAATTCATATACAAAAATCTAAGAATGATATGGAAAGATCCTCAATTTTACCAGTAAATAATTATAAATCAATATATTTTTATCTTAATTACAAAGCTTAAAAGGATTGTGAATAACCAGTGTTGGCAAGGCTCTGGGAAATTGTAATGCCTTGTTTGCAGGAATGTAAATTGGTACAATTCTTCTGTAGGATAATTTGGATACACATATGTACACACACACACACACACACACACAGTTATCTGTTACATTAGACATCTTTTAATCCAGCAATCCTGCACCTAGAAACAAGTCCCAAGTAAAAGGATATTAATTATAGTGTTAATCAGAATATTAAAAAATTGAAAATAACTCCAATGCCACACAGTTGATTATATAAGTAATGGGATGTCCATACAATGGAATGTCACATAACTATTAAAAACTATTTTGATGTAATTACGATGACGTAGGGGAAAAAAAGATATCCATAAAGGGAGAAGAGGTAAACAGACCAGAGCATCAAGTATAACTTGACTTACTGTTGTTGAATGGTCAGTACTCATCAGTGGAGAAATTCAGACTAAAACTATATTGAAGAGGAGAAATGAAAAGAACTTAGATTAATAAATGGAAAAAAAAAACAACTAGTAAGATCAGCAGTAAGACTAGAGTGAGGACAATAAAACAAGAACAGAAGAAAGTTATGGCTACAGAATATTTCATCCTTTTTACCTTGTGAAGTGAAGAACAGAACAGGAACATAGCCATGCAGGGTTAAGGTGCCCATGGTTGGTTGCACAGCGAACTGTCACCCCCAGCTTGCTCCCGCACTGGCCTATTCTCCTTCTAGTAAGGGCATTATAAAAGGAAGGAGCAAAATGCAAATGCTGTGAAGACAGATGTAAATTCACACATGCTCTGACTAGGACCTCTTGGAGAGATGGTCTAGGTAGGAGTCTGGGAGCGTGTTTTCCTTCAAAAAGGAGAAAGACTTAGAATTTGAAGAAAGAAATTTGAAGAATGCTCCAAAATTAAAGTGAGCCCTGTGTCTGGAAGAACTCCTGCGTATTCCTGACATCTATCCCTTCCATTGACTTTGGTTGGACGAATAAAGTGAATCGATTAGGTTTCAGCCCCGTTGCACTGCTGTCTGATGACCTACAAAAACTGGTGTGGGACTGCAATAGTTGTAGCAGCCTAGGAATGCACAGAGTAAATGCCTGCAAGAAAAAAGGTCAGCCTGGGAGTACACAGAAAAATTTGTAAGAGTAAATAGCAAAATGTTAACAATAGTTATTACTTTTAAGGGGGGGAGGGATCACAGGTAATTTTCTCTTTTAGATACCTTTCTTTATCTCTCTTTTACAGTGAACATGGATTATGTTTATAATAAAAAGTAATCTATTCTACTTTGTGGGAAAGAAAAGACCAGCTAGATCATGGTAAAAACAAAATGTAAAAGAGCTTTATTTGGATTCCCCCTTTATCTTATGTCTGTTCATATCTTCAGACATAGTGTGTGTATATATTTTTTTCCTAGACTATAAAATCCTTAAGTGCAAGATTGTATCATATTATTCTGTTGGGCACACAAATAATGAACAAATACGTGAATTTATGAATTAGTGAAAATGACTCTTTACAATGAGAACAAAGAAATTAAATAATATTTCATAAATGCTCTGACTAGTATGATGTCACAAGTCCTGGTCTACTTTTAAATTCGGTAGGAAAAGTAGCTATCTTCTTAATGATAATGATACCTAATTGGAGAAGTCAGACTGAGATAAATAATCAGAAATTATACTTGCACACGCCTTTACCCAAAAAAATAAATGAAAGCACATCCAGTCTGGCGGCAAAGGCTTAAAGAAACACGGCAAGTTTTTCCAGAAAATCCTGAACAAAACATGATTTACATTACAAAAGATCCTTTACTAAAATATTTCTTTAAAAAGGTAGTTCATTTAAAAGTTTGCTTCCAGGGGCACCTGGGTGATGTAGTCAGTTAAGCGTCCAACTCTTGGTTTTGGCTCAGGTCTGATCTCAGGGTCCTGAGATCGAGCGTCAGGTTCTGTGTTCAGTGTGGAGTCTGCTTGATATTCTCACTCTCCCTCTGCCCCTCCCCCCCCCCCCCCGCCACGTGCCCTCTCTCTCTCTCTAATAAGTAAATCTTTAAAAAAATAAAAGTTTGTTTCCACATCAGTTAAGAAGAGAAGCTAAATATAGGACCTGAAATTAGGGGCATTGCCAGTTGAAAATGAATAAAAAACAGGAATAAAGTTGTTTCTCTGAAATTATCCAGTAATTTAATGGGAAAATAATATGACTTACAGATGCAGTATCTGCTATGACTGTCTTACTATTCACTTGAGGGAGAGTAAAAATATAAAACCAAGAACACAAAACATTTAAACCATCTCCTATATGACACAGAAACCACTGAGGTGACACTGGAAAATGAGAATAAAGCACAGGGTATGTAGATCCTCAGAAAAACAGGCTCTACACTGGTACAACTTCAGAAAAATTAGGTATTTATGTTAAGCTTGCCTCTAAAATTCTGAATATTTTCACCAATAATGGCATATGTTAAATCATTATGAAGGCACTAATTTTCAGTTTAAGGAAAACTCCCTGGTGCACATTCTTCTCTGTTAGGGAGGAGGGCATTTTCTCTAGGCTACTGACAAGCTGTCCATCTTTTCTCTGCAAATACTTTGATTTAATTTTTGCAGTCTTTTGGAAACAAACATCTTAAATGATTCCAGCAGATACGGCCTAAATTTAGAGGGTAATTAGGACTAACTTTTAAATAAAACTTCGGAACAAAAATTAAGCAAAACCAATCTAGCATCAAAGTTAGGTTGGTACTATTCAAAACAAGATTTAAATTTTTAACCCTCCAAAATGCTTTTGAGACAGAAAATATCCAATTACAGTAACAATTTTGTATCAATATCTATAAAACAGCAAGAATAACTGTTTACTTTGTGGCAGCCACCAGTCTATACATTTTGCATTTATGTACTAGTTTTATCCTCACAACAACACTTTGAGACGTAGGTCCTACTATCATCATCCCCATTTTACAGATGAAGAGACTGAGCCACATTATGAAATTTGGCTAAGGTCACACATCTATTGAGTGGCAGGGCCAGGATTTGAACCCAGTTAGTCTGAATGTGGCACTGGTATAAATTAACTACTATCAAGTAATCCTCAACCTCATCTGCACAGTAGAAGCCCTTGGGGAGGTTTTAAAACTCCTGATGCCCCAGGCTTCATCCAGACCAGAGGCATCAGTTTCTGGGGATGACTTCCAGGCTGCATGATTTTTAAATTTCCCCAGGTAGGGCTGAAGTACAGCCTGATGTGAGCTCTGCAGCAGGATGCCACGTGGCTCTCATGGTTACAAGGCTAACTTTATGTCTAAGGGGAGGCTGCTCATCTCTTTGACATGAAAATTAACATCCATTAACTTCATCTGTAAAACACAGATTAAGTTTCTAATTGAGTGGAGGACTGGTTCCTACCTAAACGGACTACAAACCACTGCTTTCTCATGAACAGGAAGCTTTCGGCCTCCTCATTTAAAACACATCAAGCTTGGGGCGCCTGGGTGGCTCAGTTGGTTAAGCGACTGCCTTCGGCTCAGGCCATGATCCTGGAGCCCCGGGATCGAGTCCCACATCGGGCTCCCTGCTCAGCAGGGGGTCTGCTTCTCCCTCTGCCCTCTTCCCTCTCGTGCTCTCTGTCTCTCATTCTCTCTCTCAAATAAAAATAAATAAAATCTTTAAAAAAAAAAAAAAACACATCAAGCTTCCCAGAACTGGGGGCAGGAAGGACCACAGCAAACAGGGAAACTGCCCAAATCCAGCCTATGCTCTCTTTACCGAGCAGTGTGACTACACATAGAGATCCTCCCCAGCATAACCACCACAAACAACCCATTAAACTGTGTTCCTTGAGGAGTACAAGAAAACTGGCCTATCCCTAATCTTGGATGGAAGAAGGGGGGAAAAAATCAACCCTAAGGATTCGTTGCAACCAACTAAAACTCATGCAAGGTTGCAGCACAAATCCATACAACAAGCAGAGTCCCAAAAAACCCTGAAACAGAACATTTAATGTTAAGGGTCATAGTTGGTAATACCTCAGGCACATAGCAGAATTCATCTGTAACCTAGGTCTGGAAAAATCCTCGCCAAGTTATGAGAAAAAGGAGTGGCTCACACTTTAAAATTAATCAACCCCAATTGGTTAATTAATTCACACACACACACACATACAGAGCTAGGAAACAAGACACAATGAGTAACAGCCAACAGAAGTAGACTCACAAAGATTTCAGACACTGGAATTATGAAATTCAGAACAAAATATTCTTTCATATGTTTAAGCAGTAAGAAAGGAAATTTGAAAATATGGTCAGAAAAAATACTATTATCAAAAAACTGAACAGATATTAAGAAGTAAAAATGAAATTCTAGAAATAAAAATATTAAAAGTGAAATAAGAAACAAAATAGATACATTTAACAACAGATTAGAATAAGGGCAAAATAAAGACATTTTCAAACAAAAATAGAGAGCTTGTCACCAAGAGATCCTCACTGGAAGAAAATCTACAGAATTTAGGTGGAAAAAAAGTGATCCCAGTTAGAAGATCTAAAATGCCAAAATAAGTTGGCAAAGAATGTGGCAAATATGTGGATAAATGTAAATAAACATCCTCCTTAAAACAATAACAAATTCTTATGTGATTAATAATGTTTTAAACAGACTAAATACACAATAACAACAGCATGCAGCACAAGAGTAATAGGAACTAAATATTCTAAGGTATTGCTTGGGAGGAGGAAAGAGACTGGCTAAATTTAGACTTTTATACATGTATATATACGGTCAAATTCCTAGGGTTACTGTTATAATATAGAAATGTAATATGTAACAAACTAGCAGAGGAAGGAACAGAGATGAGAAAAAAAAATATCAATCCAGAAAACACAAGAGAAAACAAGGCAGAATAAAGAGGAAGTACAAAATGAGAGAAATAAATTCCAAAGCATCAAGAATTACGATAAATGTAAATAGATTAACTAGATGATCCAGTTAAAAGTCAGATGTTGTCAGACTGATTAAAAAATAGTAAGTAATAATAAAAGACAGAGGAAATACTGAGCACAGAAGCCGGTCATGTTAGAGTCATCTGGATGGGTCTAGCAGAGAGAGGGGATGCTGAGACACAGAAAACTTTATTGTCCAAGGGTTTGAAAAGCTAAAATATTCCCACATGAGCCTTTGTCCTGCCAAACTGAACTCTAAATTAAACGCAATACAAGACTGTATCAGTGCTTCTTGATCTTTAATGTACACATGAGTCACATGAGGGCTTATTAAAATGCAGCTTCTGATTCAGCCATTCTGGGGAGGGGTCTGAGACTCGACACTTCCAGCAAGTTCCCAGGTAATGTGGAAGCTGTTGGCTCCGGACCACACTTTGAGTAGCAAAATATTAGAGTATATGGTAAACACAGGCTTCATTTCTTTACAAATAAACTAATAATACATAAGGTAGATATCCAGAGAAAAGCAAGGATAGGGCCACAATTGAACTGCAAGACCAAATTTCAAAAGTTTGAAAACAAGTTTTGTTTGTCTGTTTGGCTGGTTGGTTTTTAAAGTTTGGTTGCCAAGATTCGATAGGAGGCAAAACCTTACCCGAACTGATGGGAGGTTAGTCTTTATTTCACTTCATGTGAATATCCACATTTTGCCAGGGAAGTCCCCAGCATGTTTGATCAGCAAGTGCCACATGGGACCCTGCTAAAATCCAAAAAATCTTGAATTCCAAAACACAGCTGTCCTGGAGGTTTTGGGTAAGCCACTGTGGGTCCACAGTGCATTTCTTTCATTCTTAAGCTAATTGGAGATTTTATGGTCTTTTTAAAAACATTTGGCTCTAAAGTCTAAGTTAGAACACCAGGAGATAAAAAGACACAATTATTCAGCAATATAATATTATTCAGTCTCAAAAACTGTTTCTTTCAGGAAGTGAAGTACTTAAGTAAAATCCCAAGTCAATATTCACATGGAGTTTTATTTTTGTTACCTGAAGACAAAATAACACTGACCTAATTCCAGCTCTCAGTGGATAGCCACTGAGTACTTTAGAGGAGAGCTATTTCCTTGGATATGCCACTCTTGAGATAGATGCCAAATTAGCTTAAAACCAGAAGAAAAAAAAAAAACCTATTGATGAGACTAAATAAAAAGTATCTATATAAAATGTGATTCCTATGAAAGTGTTCTTATCTTGGGAAAACACAAACTCAATGAAATCCAAATGGCCAAGGGCAGAGCTTGAAGTAGTAACATATGGGTCTATATATAGACCTAAAAACCTTTAGAAAACTCTTTGGCCCCATACAGAATTTTGCCCAACTGTTACCGACCTTTGATTCTCAAAGCATGAAACCTGGAAAGGCAGCAAAGGTAAAATCTCCAGTGACTTGTCCCCTCCCACAGTCAAGCCACACACCTTCGGAGATTAAAACCACTTCGAAGGCAGCAATAAAGGGGTCACATTAGGCACTGCTGAATTTGTTCCTTTTGAGATCCCTATGCATTTTATGGAGGATTTTTAAACTTCACCGGCACAGAAAGACAACATACTCCCAATCATTTACAGTAGATGCTGACCTTAGTCCATAAAGTAACCAGGTACCATATCCATCAACAGGCAGGGCATGATTTAGTGATGGGGCCGTTTCCAAAAGCCATGTGAGGCACAAATGCCTTGCCCTCTCTGCTCTTTTTCAAATAGTCATTTGAAAACCCTCAGTGTAGTGGAGAGGCTCTGTCAAAGGTTTGAAAATAAACATCCTGATGATCCCAGTGACCTTTGATGGTTTGTTGTCTTAGGGACAAGAAGAATATGGCAATAGAAAGATCACTTTAAAAGGGAAAAATTGCATTGGGAAGTCAAGGATGGGAAAATTAAACAATGAGTGAACCTCACCCTAACTCTACCAAATTAACCAACACTCATATTAAGACTTCAGACCTTGTGCACCATCAGTTCACCCCAAACATATATTGCTGTAAGCATCAATCTAAAATTACTTCAAAAAATAGTTATTGCCCAGGTACCTGGATGGCTCAGGTCATGATCTCAGGGTCCTGGGATTGAGCCCCGCAGGGAAAAAAATAAAATCTGTGACTCTAATCCCCCTCCAAAAAAAAAAAAAAAAGTAGAATAAAATAAATAGGAAGTTGGAAGCCAAAATAAAACCAATGCTAGATGCTGAGATAACATTTTCAAAGTGTGCCAGCTGGATATTTAATAAAAGTGGCAATTATCCTATTTCAGTTTCAATTCAGAAGGCTCTCCTTCTAGACAACATATGTTAAGCACTGGTAAAACTTTCCCTTAAAACACAATGTATGTGAGAATGCTTACAGTAGATTTTTGGTAAATAAAAAATAATCCTGACTACTGCAATATTATTAGCCAATAATACCCAAGGTACTGTAAAAAGACATGAGAAGATTCACCTGTGATATTAAGTATATTTACATATATTATACACTTTACAATTGCCATATTGTTGATGGGGACATTATTATATTTCCAAAGCAAGTTTTTTATTCACTGATGCTTCACAAGATACATACACAGGACAAATCTATAGGAGGGAGATCTCTTTGTGTGCTATTCTTTAACAACCAAATAGATGACATCTATCCAATGATCTCTCATTTGTGACACACCGAAGCTTCTTTTGTTGTGCCAACCAAGACCTTATCTTCCAATTTTATCTCCTTATGTGAGGCTCAGTAGCCCAACTGAACTGACATTTCTGCAATTCTAGCCTGTCAGTTAAACTGCAACAAAGCAGTGAAATCCTGTGGAATCGAACAATCACGAAGTATTCAGTTCTGCTTTCTCGCTCATCTCCTTTTATGGGTGAAGACACAGAAATAGTTGCCTAATTTTAATGACTTGCCCAAGAATATCAGGGTGAACATCCTGGTACAAAATGAGTTGAAGTCATATTTGAAAAGTACCTTTTTTTCCCCAGCCATGCAGCAAAGTAAGTAATTTTTTAACTGTCTCTTTTTGAGATTAACCTTGAGGAAAGCTGCCAACTTGTATTTTCAGAGGTATTTCCAGCTCATTCCCTCCAGTGCCCCAACTTCAACAGTTTGACATTTGTGGCCCCTGAATCCGTTGACTGGACCATCTCTTCATGGTCAGTCACCTGCCCCATGGTTCCACCATCCTGGTCATCCAGCCTGATGCACTGAGCTTCACAGTAGTCACTCCCTTGCATTTGTCCCCAGTCCATCTCTGTCTCTCTCTGTTCCATATTATTCAGTTGGCAAAGTTATAACCCTGGCTAAATAGAATTATCCTTGGATTCCCTCCCTACGCCAGAGAAACTGACCCAAACTAGAGAATATAAACAACTGTCCTGGCTGGCTTTGCTTTAAAGATAGAACTCTGATCTCAAAGGCTTTCATTTCTGCTCAACAATCTCACCACACGCTTCCCTGGCCAACTTATACTCCAACTGCTAGAAAACTATTTTATACTTCCTCATACTCATCTGGTGATCTCGATTCTTATTTTTTCTTAGACAACAGAGCCCCTTCCAATAATATGTATAGTCACCGACACATGTCTGTAGCAATCTAGAACATGTATTGCTTTAACTCTGGATAAAGTGGCCAAGCCACCACTCGATATACTAGCTCTCATCCCCTCTTACCGACTTACAGAGACCCTCTGTCAGTTCCTTTATCTCTCGTAAGTCCCACCAGTTTTCAAATATATTATAATCATTCCCACTTAAAAAAATAAGGTAGGGCGCCTGGGTGGCTCAGCTGGTTGAGCGACTGCCTTTGGCTCGGGTCATGATCCTGGAGTCCTGGGATCGAGCCCCGCATCGGGCCCCCTGCTCAGCGGGGAGTCTGCTCCCTCTGGCTCTCCCCCCATCATGTGCTCTCTCTCTCTCTCTCTCTCTCTCTCTCTCATTCTCTCTCTCAAATAAATGGATAAAATCTTTGAAAAAAAAAAAAAGGTAAATATTTCTGGCCTCACATCCTATATAGCTCTTCTCCCTCACACTGCCCCCATAGCAAAAATCTCTCAAGAACTACGTATCTGTCTCCATTCCCTCATTACTCAATCTCACCTGAACCAACACCAATCCAGCACTGTCTCCACCCGACTAGTGACACTGATATCGGCAACAGCAACAAGATCTCACGCTGCTACATCCACCATTCACATCCATGGGTAAGGTCTTCAATCTCTCAGCAGCATTCCCATGGTTCTTTATTGCTCCTTCATTCTTGGCACTCCCTTCTTGAAGCTTTGAGACACTTCACTTACCTGAGTGTCCTTCTACCCTCAATGGCTGTTCCTTCTCGGTCCTCTTTACTGGTTCCTCTTCGGCTCCTCCACCTCTAAATGTTGGGAGCTCCCCAAGATTCAATCCCCGGGCAACCTCTCTTGGCCCACTATATTAAATCCCTTAGGGATCTTATCCAATTTTATAGATCTAAACCCACCTGCCAATTGAACACCCAATCTTACTCCTCCAGGCATAACCTTTCCCCTGAACTCCAGGCTCACACATGCAATGGCCCACCTGCTCTTGAACAGGTAATAGCCTCTCAAATGTTTTTCTCATCTAAGAAAATGGTATCATCATTCAGCCAGATGGCCAAAGTCCACATCCAGTTAGCAAATTCTAACAGCAATACTTTCAAAATATATTCTGAATCCAACCACTTCTCAAAACCATCACTTACCAACTGCGTACAAACCCCATCATCTCCCACCTGGACTCATGTACAAACCTCCTAACCCATCTTTCTGCCTGTTCTCATGCCCTCGACAGATGATTATGGGATCATTATCCATTTAAAACAAAGCAGATCATGGCTCTCCCACATTCAAAACCCCGAAGGCCTCCCCTCAGATGTGGTAAAGATCCAGATCCTGTTATCTGGCTGCTGACCACCTCTTTGGCTTTTTCTCCTCCTAGTTTTCTCTTGTGCTCACTCCTCTCTAGCACACTGGCCTCCTAATTGTTCTCTAAACTCCCTATGATGTTCCTGCCTCGGGGCCTTCACAATTGCTATTCCTGTTGCCTGAAGTATTCTTCTCCAGGGTATTCACATGGGTTTGTTTTCCCTCACTTCCTCACGCCCTTCTCAGAAAGACCATTCTCAACCACCCTATCTAAACGCACCTTGCCATTCTCTATCCCGTCTCCCTGCTTTGTCCTCAGAGCACTCATTCACTAATGTCATGTTGCATCTTTGTTTACTTGCTTATTACCCAACTCCCTCATGAAGTTAGAGACTCTATCTTGTTCTTCATTGTACCCACAGCATCTAGAGCTGAACCTGGTTCATACCAGATGCCCAATAAATGTTTGCTGAGTGAATTACCAATTTAAGCAATGAATGAATTACCAATTTAACCAATATTAGCTATGAGTATGTGTAATCAGGCAGGCTGTCCCCATATACCAAAAAGATAAAGTAAAATTTTGATTAATAGATGCCATCAAAGCAAATCTGTATTGTTTTAAGGAATTTCGTTCCATTTCCTAAGGAGATAATAAGGTAGAAAGAACAACGGAGAGTTAACTCATAATTGCTCTTCTTACCCCCAGTTTCAGATTAAAGATATCATGTGTCTACTGGGTAATTAACAGCAAATTTTAATCCCCTGCATAGGTGTTCTGATCAATTGTGATCTGAAAGTCTCATGAAAAAAAAGTTATTTTCCCAGCTGAAATTAGGGTCTCAGAAATATGCTCAAAGTCTCAATCTCATACTCTGACCAGCTTCTCTACTGTTCAGTCATAAACATAGCTACATAAGGGATACAGTCAAGTGCCCAGTTCTTCCTTCATTATGCAAATGCGTGTTCTCTGCCCAATTAGATCTCAAGCTCCCTGAGTATAAGGAACTCCCTGTAATAACCAGAATAGGTTAGGTTACATTGGGTAATCCAAATCATATTTCATTATCCTCCCCAAAAATGGCAATAAAAGAATATTGCTTAAGGTACGTATCTAATACAGGTTGGCCACAATTCAGTTTATCATAGTCGATTAACTACCCAGAAAGATAGAGTCTCTATCTCAATGCTTGCTTTCATAATCACAAGGACAATGGGATAGAATGTGGTGGATCATGTACCAGTTCTTAAAGCCTCCAACACTCTACTCGTATTTCAGTGGCCAAAGCACATCACATGACTCCTCCCTACCTTCAAAGGAAGAGGGGAGGTGAGATCCTACAATTCTGCCAGAATATTTGCTGCCTTCATGACTGCCACGTTGCCCTTACAAAGCCTTGAATAACAACGTATATAATAGCAGGTAAAGACATTCCTGCTGACCTCATACATTCTCCCCAGTCACACGTGTGAGCACACAAATGGCCCTCAGTGGATAGCCCCAACCCCTTGTGGCAAAACCCCTGGAAAGAAGAAAGGAAGGAAGGAAAGAATAATTGTTTCCAAAATAAAAAGCAAAATTAAACAATACTGAACACTGGATAATTAAATTAAATTGATTAAACAAAAGCAAAATTAAATACTTCCTAGGCATTTCACAATAGAAACCAAAAGCTTCCATCACCAATGCATAAACTTTATTCGAGAATAAGACACCAGTAAACAAAACTCTGCTGATGCTTCCCTGGTGATGTTTCTAATTTTGTAGGTACTTGATGTAAGATCTTTCTTGGCTATAATCCAGGTCTAGCTGCACCCTATCTATCTGGATAAAAATGAGCTCTGACCTCAAATGACTTCAAATTCAGCTAAAGATGATCCAGAAGCCAAAGAAACAAGATAAGATTAACGAATAGCTAAAAAGTGTTGGTGTCTATGCTGAGATTTGTATATGACAGACTATATACGCTCTATAAGACAATGACAGATATGACAGATGGATGAAAGTGGAAACATAGCTGCAATATTCCAGTCTGCTATAGTTCACATTACATAAAAGCATATACCATAGTAAAAAGGTTGGGTGGGGAGAGGCAGAAATGCTAAATATAAAGATGATAAGCAATTAAAGAAATAAAGAGTAAATGAACAAATGCTTGCAAGGAAATTATTTATATACCAAATAACTATTATAAAGCTTTCACGTTCTACACAGATCTAATGATATAAATACCTGCCCAACTTTTTGATTCATTGAAGAGGAGATTTTAAATCATCAAAAACCTAGTGAAAAGGGGTTTGCTGACTGATGCCCCTTTGTGTGTCTGGCCCAGTACTATCTCACAACATAGGACGCTGGTGGACAGAGAAGAGAAAATTTTCCATGCATCTGAACACTGTGCCTCTTCCATCACAGAGACCTGCTCAAAGTGTGTAATTTAGACAAACAAGGAAGTAGGCAGCTGAACAACACACACTCCAGCAGAGGTATCTTAGTCTGCTCTGGCTGTCATTACCAAATCCCACAGACTGGGCAGCTTAACAACAGAAATTTATTTTCTCACAGTTCTAGAGGTTGGAAAGGTCAAGGTCTGACAGGGTTCAGTTTCTGGTGAGAGCCCTCTTCCTGGCTTGCAGATGGCTGCCTTCTTGCTGAGTCCTCACTTGGCTTTTCCTCTGGACTCAAACAGAAATCGATCCCTCTCTCTCTCCCTCTCTCTTGCCTCTTATCGAAGCCACGAATTCCACCAGTAGGGTGCTACCCTCATGACCCTATCTAACCCTAATCACCTCCCAAAGACCCTATTTCCAAATATCATCACATTGAGGATTAGAGTTTCAACATATCAACTGGGGTGGGGGTGGGGGCACATATTCAGGCCATAACAAGAGGTAACACAGGCCGTGACTGGATGATAATGAAACACGGGCTCTTTTCGGAAGCATGGGTTCAAAACACAGTTCCAGCTACCAAACGATATGGCACCTTGTCTTAAGTGCCAAGGTACTTCAAGGTAAATGAGAATGCACAAGTAAGAAAAAAAAGACCTCATTCAGTTTTTGAGTGAACATAGGACATGTTCTTTCAGACTCTCCCAAAAACATCCCTGCTCTTCTTCCAGGGTAAGCCCTTCTAAATGCATTAGAAGAATTTTAAATGATGGAACAGATGCATACATATAAAGCTTCCAAACAAAGGCATTATAAAAGCTGAAAAATCGCCATCCTGCTCTGGTTCTCAAGGTCCCTGAGAAAAGAATATGGAAAATAAATCCAGTTGTGAACTGCTAATATAATTAACTACTTACTTGATGCGAGGCATTGGGTTAATTGCTTTTTTTAGATGCAGCCTAATGTAATAGGGACAATAATGCATTTTACAGATAAAGAAACTAAGGCCCAGAAATGTTAGATAACTGGTAAAACATCACCCAATCAAAAATATGAAAATCAAGTCTCAAATAATGTGCTTTTATCCATGAAACCATCTTTGGACTGGGAAATAATTTGTTGGACCACTAACTAGCTATGGGACCACAAGCAAGTGAGTTTACCTCTTTGGAATTCAGTTTCTTCACCTGTCAAGTCAAAGGATGAGACTGTGTGATGACTAATTAGGTTTCCCTTTCTCAAATGTTATGTTTACTTTTCAATAACACTTGACTAAAAACAAAAACAAAACACTTTTTACAAAAACCTACCTCACAGAGGCTGTTAAAACAAATGAGTTGCTGGATTAAAAAACAAAACAAAAAAACGCTTTTGGTGAATAACCATGTGATTTTAGAGTTTCCTTATCATTGTTTCATGACCAAATAAGCACTTCCCAATTCTAACCAGCTCTCTTAAAATACTTAACACCAAGACCACCAGAAAGAGAATGAGGATGAGCATATATTCCCATGGAAAGAAAACTGCCCCAAAATGTATGCTTGGCTGGCAGCTGTGTCCATGCACCAACTTCAGAAGAAATTTTCTGATGACAGCTATTCTAACATGAGTGTTTGAGACCCTTGTTGAAGCCTCAGCATATCTCAGAAAACTGGATTGATTACAGCCACACCTTCTGCAAGTCAATGTCTGTGCTCTGGAAATACTCACATGGAAGATCACAAGCAAAAATAAAAGTCATGAACTGACAATATGATGACCAGCATCATATCCCAGGATGAACAAACACTTTCATCATGGCAGATTTAATGGCAGTCACTCTTCGATGACATTCTTGCCTCATGGCACCCAGAGATCTGATCCTGAAGGAGAATTCAATGAAGAGGTCAGCATACCCTTCAAGAGACTTGGTGAGAGCGTGTGGAGCTGGATCAGCCTTCACTGCCAATCCAGATGGAAATTCTATAAGGAATAAATTCGAACTCTGAACATACTGAGAACCTGGGGAGATTATGGGTGACAGGGCTGATTCTAGGACAGTTGACCTTGTACCATCTATGAGCATTAAGGAGAGGCACCAGATGATCCTCAAAAGGTCCTTGGAAGGAAGCATTTTGGAAGTCATTCAAAAAGTCACTGCAATGCAAGTTTGCTGGTTTGATAATGAGTTAAAAAGAGAACACATAAGGGAGGAGGAGATGATAGTGAAGCAAAACTTCCTAAAGTAGCTCAGCAGTAACTATTGTGACAGGCAATGGCATCAAGAGACCCAGGGCTCTTCTAGAGCAAATGTGCTGGGAAATACCCATGTGAGAAACTGGCAAGAACATAACCACAGACCCTACAGACACACCCTTCCTGAAGCAGCTGCAGACACAAACTGCAATGCATGTTTGACCTGTCGCACAGTGCAGACAGAAATGGGCCTACGGCAGCAAACATTCTTAAGAGGGTTGTCTTCCTCTGTGAAGATCTATCACAAACCAACACACATTTTGGCATTGCATTTACTGCAGGTAACATAAGAAGGATATGTAACTCTTGAGAGTGACTATGAGGTTTTCCTGCCAAAATATGGACACCAGCATCCTCATGATGTTTTCTTGACAAGCTACCATCTGCTCACAAATGGAACAGAAACTTAAAACCATATTGTGTTTCATGCAGACATACACAGCTCTATTACAGATGGTTGCAGATGTAGTACAATATGAACTTAATTTAAAATACACAGGCCGGAGGCCCAGATTTCATGGTAAAAGTCCTAATTTGGGGTTGGGGTGGGGAGAACATGCACTGAATATAAGTCTTAAAACATGTCAGAAATACTTCCATCCATTTGTACATGAGTTTAGAAATAATTCTTAAAGTTGTATAGAAGTCATCGTCAACTAAAGCCATTGTTTTAGGGCCAATTAAGAACAAAAATACAGCATATTTATTTGCAAGGTCAGTTTTTAGTAAAAAAAAAATTCTCTGTGTGAAGTTTTCTCAGAAAAATTAATCACCTCAAAATCAAGAGTTCTGAGCCAATGGCAGGCAAGTAAACATTTTTAGTCTTATCTTTGGTTATCTATGGGGATTGCTGTAGAGACAGTTATTTATATATCAATAAAGCTCAACACTTTTACTGTACAAAGAGCCAAATACATAAAATCATTTACACCCCTCCAAAATTAGACACAGAAACACCAAATTAGATATGGATTGCTTTGACTGCCCAGCAACCGCCTTGCCCTTTATCTGGAATACATTCCCTCCTTCTCCAGGAAAACTTCTCTCTTCTCCATTCCCATCATGAGATTGAAAATCATTTCTACCACCTTCTATTTACCAGATAACTGATCTTGATCTGGTGTGTAACCAAAACCAAGCCAGAGCCTTCTCAGGGTGTACATTCTGGAGCACTCCCTTTCCAGGGAAGCTGTGAAGGACAAAGCAGTACTCTTACCAAAAACCACAACAGCCACTAAATGGGAGAAGCCAGGCACAGAAAGACACCATCGCAGGGAGGGTTAGGGGCTGGGGATCCTGAGTGCCGAGAGGTCCCTGGACCCCAGCTATGCCCCTGCCCTGCTCTTTGCTACATAAACCACTAAATTCCCTTCTGCTTGCTCGGCTTAGTATTCTCTCCCTTGCAACTCAAATTGTCCCAAGTAATCAAAACCCAGGAGTCAACAGAAAGTATACACTCAAGTCTAAAGGAAAACATTTGCTCTTGGTTATAAACCTCTGGAATGAGTCACACAGGGCAGCCCAGGACGATGTCCAGAATGCAGCCCGCCTGATGGTCCACAGGAATGAGGTGGCTTTGGGTGTGACATTAAAGGTTTTTGTGTTGTTTTTGTTGTTTTGGCGGAGAGAGTCGTCCCCAGATGAGGAAAGAACATAAATGGAGAGAAGACAGCATGTGTTCCAAACTCTGGCAGACTTCCCCCACGTTCTGAGGGCTTTGCTGAAAGTTCACCATGAAAAAGGCTAAGAAGACAGAGCAAAGGCTTGACCACTAGGTAGCTGTGTGACCTTAAGTTCTGAGTTTTCTTAACTTCTCTGAGCTTCACATTCCTGTATCTGTTAAATGAGAATACCCATCTATGCTGCAGGACTATGAGGAGGCAGTTTTTCTCCAAGTATGCCCCTGGAATCACCTGCTTCATAATCACCTGACATGCTTTGTTAGAATATCAATTCCTAGGCTTTTGAATCAAAATCTGCACTGTAAAAAAACAAATAAAACACTTCCCAGGTGACTATTATGTACACTAAACTTTGAGATCCATAGTTGTAAGTATAAAATAAGTGCCAAGCACAGTGTGAACCCATAATAATGTTCACTGGATGCCTCCTATTTATTTCTATCAACCACACACACACACACACACACACACACACACACACTCCCTCAAAGGTTAATTAGAGGCAGGAGAATTCTGCAAAACAACACAAAATCGATACTTCAGAAAAGAGAAAGAAATAATTAACAGTATCACGCTACCCCAAGCTAATACTTGCTTATCAAGATCTCTCTAATTTAAAGCAGTCTCAACCTTGATTGCACAGTAGAATCACCTGGGAAGCTTTCAAAAACTCCGCACGTTCAAAGCTGCACCCCAGACGAATAAATCAGTCTCTGGAGGTGGGGGTCGAGGCATTAGCATTTTTAAAAAATTTCCCAAGTGATTTCATTGTACAAGCAAGGTTTTAATATTTTTAGCAAGTATGGAAAAGAATGTCCACGGCATCCAGTGAGATAATGGGGAGAAAAACCTGGGTGCTGTTAAATGAAGCAGGCATCATCATTTAATTGTTTTCTAGTGGATATACATGAAGCGAGCCAAATCTTACTCCCCACCTTTTTTTTTTAATTTTTAATTTATTTTATTTATTTTATTATTTATTTATTTATTTGAGAGAGAGAATGAGAGAGAGCATGAGGGGGGGAGGGTCAGAGGGAGAAGCAGACTCCCTGCCGAGCAGGGAGCCCGATGCGGGGCTCGATCCCGGGACTCCAGGATCATGACCTGAGCTGAAGGCAGTCGCTTAACCAACTGAGCCACCCAGGCGCCCCGCCCACCTTTTTTTTGAAGTGATAGACAAAATACTTCAAAGTGTATCAGTAGATTTATACCCACAAATTGGCAGAAACAGGTAAGTCTGAAAATACAAAGGGTTCATGAAGATGTAGATTAACAGAGTATTTTCTGCACAGCTGGTGGGAGTGTATGCCGATAAAACCACTTTGGAAAGTGCTTTCACATTATCTTGTAAAGCTGAACAATCTCACAGCCTACAACACAGCAGTGGATGCTGTCCTACCTTTAGATACACACATAAGAGAAACCTCGGCACACATTTTACCAGGTAGCAGCGCTGGGCATAAAAACCAGAACTGGAAACATCTTAAATGACCAATGACAGGAGCATGGGTAAATCACATATAAATAAATATAAATTGAATATAAATATAAATTATACTATAACTTACGGAGGAATTGCATTATAATCACAAAACAAAATATTACACAGTTATGGCATGGATGAATCTCAGTGACACAAAGTTGAGTGAAAAGCAAGGTTTAGGAGATTGTATAAACCAGGGATGCCTCTTCATAAAGTTCAAAGACAGGCAAAATGAAACAATGTATCACTTAAACATACATGCAGATAAATATGGCTAAAGCAAGAGAAGGACCAATAATGTTCAGAATAGTGCTTTCCTATGGTGGCAGAGAGATGGAGAGGCTAAGGGATAAAAGAATGAAAACAACTGATGTAACAAAGAAATAATGTTCTGATTCTTGGGTTAGACAATGTGTTCACCAGTCTTCACTTTAAAAATAAGTAAAATAGGGATGCCTGGGTGGCTCGGTCAGTTAAACGTCTGCCTTGGGCTCAGGTCATGATCCCAGGGTCCTGGGATGAAGCCCCGCATTGGACTCCCTGCCTGGTGGGTAGCCTGCTTCTCCTTCTCCCGCTCCCCCTGCTTGTGCTCTCTCTGTCTGTCTCTCTCTCTGTCAAATAAATAAGTAAAATATTTTTAAAAATAAATAAGTAAAAATAAAAGAAGGCCATGCATGGAAAGTTAGTGGTATATCATGAGCCAAGAATTATTATTCTAATTCTGTGCACTATAGTTCCAAAGAATGGAAGGAAAAGAAAAATTCTATAAGTAAAGACAATAGAACCCAATACCAGTGAGTGGGAAATTCAAGGGATTTAGGATGATTCTAATTAAAGTCAAATACTAATAAGCTAGGATCATCCCATCTCCTAGGGTCTATCTCCTTTTAGAAGCAAGAATCTCAAAGTTGTCCAGATGAAGTACAGAACTGTCATCTCAGATTTTGTCTCTTGCACCTTGCAAGCCAGAGGCGGCTCTGGTGAAGCTAAGGATGAAGAAAAAAAAAATGTCCCAAATAGCAAGAAAATTTTAAAAACCCACAAAAATCCAATTTCTAATGTAACAATTCCCAGGTTCTTAAGGGTTATAGTCCTCATAATTCAGTATGAAGTTAATTGTAATTTAATCTCTGACACGGAAGGAATCATTAGGTATGATGTCTACTATCTAATATTTATCATTATTTGGGGATGGAGGAGTTATTTATTTCACGATACCCTTACCCAAAAGATAATTGACAACAGTTATGGAAATTTTTGTTCTCTTCTTCCCTCTACTCCCGTGATGTAAAATCTATCTGAACCATTTTGTCTTTTCTCAATTTCTCCTTTTAAAACCAAATGACAGGCTCGGTTCTTTTCCATTAGAAACTACAGAAAATATGTTTTGACTTTCAGGACACACTTGAATACATAAGCGTAAGGTCAGCAATTCTGACAGGCAGCAGTCGGAGAGAGGAGAGAGTTGCTTAGCATGTGAGTCAGCAGGTCTTCTTAAGCTCAATTTCATAGAGGAATTTTGCAGAGGATATTTCCCCTACACAACAAGGGTCTTATTAATTTGAAGACAGTGTTCCAGGTTTACCAAAAATAAATTCTTAAACTCCTACTTTGTATGACATAAAATGAAAACAGAAAACTAAGTCTGTTTGCAGAATCGTTAATGGCCCTTAGCAGTGGTTCGCAAATTTGGGAAGGTCTACAAACTTCCTGAGACGGTGGTAAAAAGCAAATTCCTAAGCATCCCCCCAGAGCGACTGAATCAGAAACTGAGGAATAAGACTAGGAAGCTGCATTCTTTTTTTTATTTTTTTAAGATTTCATTTATTTATTTGACAGAGAGAGACACAGCGAGAGAGGGAACACAAGCAGGGGGAGTGGGAGAGGGAGAAGCAGGACTCCCGCTGAGCAGGGAGCCCCATGCGGGGCTTGATCCCAGGACCCTGAGACCATGACCTGAGCCGAAGGCAGATGCTTAACGACTGAGCCACCCAGGCGCCCCTAGGAAGCTGCATTCTTAACAAGCCCTCTGGGCCATTCTGATGTAAGAGACCCCTGAACCACACTTAGTAGAAAATGCTATTTTACAATGACAATAAAAATCTGAGCAAACATGCTCTGTCCTGGACATCAGGCACACTGAAAGAACCTCTGGGGTCTGAAATTGTATCCATTCAACTTTAATAGTAAGTTTTAAAAGATACTCTTGTGGCCTTTGAGAATTTTTTTTAAAGATTTTATTTATTTATTTGAGAGACAGAGAGGGGGGCAGAGCGAGAGGGAGAAGCAGGCTCCCTGTTCGGACCCTGGGATGATGACCTGAGCCAAAGGCAGATGCCTAACTGACTGAGCCACACAGGCGCCCTGTGGGCTCTGAGAACTAATGTACTTTCAAAGAAACATCTCTGCTCTTACCTATAAAGCCTGATAACAATTTTTAAAGGACTAAATGAAAGCAACAATGTTCAAGTGGCTTTAATCACTTGAAAATGTTACTTTCCTTAGCTCTCCTGAGGTGTTCATTCAAATAAATAATTGCCAAATAATGGCATGTAAAAGTCCTGTAAGAAAAATTCCTCATGTGAGGGAATCTAGCTCCTTGAGATCATAGTAGATGGAGACACCTAAATGGGTATGGCTCAGAACAGCAAGAAGCTGTGTATACTGCCAATACCAAGTCCATCCAGAATGAGCCTCCTCCTCATTATAGCCAGATATTGGGGAGTAGTCAATCACTAAATTAATTTCTCTTTATTGATTTCATGGGTGTTTCACTTCAGTACATTACGAAAGGGGTGGGGATTGAGGGTAAGGAAATGCTACCATGTATGTTCATTCTGGTTTTCTGTTAATAAATCCCTTCAAAGATTTTTGATAAAACAGCACATGAACATGTTCTATGTTAAGTACCAAATGTACTAAAAATACCTGTTGTCTGAAGATTGTAATAAGATCATAATGCTGTTTGATTAAAAGGTATATATACACCAGGAAGGTTTTGGGTTTTTTTTTTTTTTTTTTACAAAATGTGCTCTTCTGGCCTAGAGGTAGATTTCTCTTCCAAGTCTCTGAGGCTAGAAAAGCTTTTCCTGATGCTCAAAGCACATCTTTCTCAGTCCCCTGGCTGTCCCCTCCTCCTTCCCCTCTGCCTGACATTTGCACTGGTACCTAGCACATCTCCTTTTGCTTCCAACCTTAGCTGCCATTAGAGGAAACAAGCCATGCCACTAAAATTTCTGTATCGACTAGAATCCATATAAGCAGGAAGGGCATTAGGGCTGGGTGCAGAAGAATGAGGGTCAATAGAATCGTTTTTGGTTGGGTCACTGTTTTACTGAGTTGGGAAAATCAGCAGTCTTCTCAGTGACTTAGTGATAAGGACAGAATTTACAGCTCACATACTAAAAATCATGACCGTATCTCCTGATAAGACCTTTATCTCTAAGTTTTCAATTTTATGGAATTTTACCATGAGGAAATGTCACAAAAATAAAACTTTTCATTCCTTCTACTAGAAAGTGCCTGAAACCTATGATCAGAAGAAACTGTGCCTTTCCACTTACCCCCAAGCCCAAGAGGCCTGCCTTTCAAGACTTCTCTGGAGATGCAGACTTCTTCTTAAGTATATTCTGGTTTTGTACATTAAATTAAGCCATTTAATTGTTATTCTAATTTTCTACGTGCTAACATTCTCTTACCCTTTCTTTTAAAGATTTTATTTATTTATTTGAGAGAGAGAGTGAACGAGAGTGGCAGAGGGAGAGGGAGAAGCAGGTTCCCCGCCGAGCAGGGAACCCGATGCGGGGCTCGAGCCCAGGACCCTGGGACCATGACCTGAGCCGAAGGCAGACTCTTAATTGGCTGAGCCACCCGGGTGCCCCTTACCTTATTTTTTAATTCTTTTCTCTTTAATAGTTTCCCCTTTACCAATTGTAGTGCTGGTTTTCCATGTGTAAAGATCCATGATAGTAATTTAATGGTGGGCTGTAACTTTCACCATTACAAAATGTCCCCTCTTGTCCACTTACTGCTTTTTTCCTTGAACTTGTCCCAGGTTAACATCGCCAGCTCTGCTTTCTTTTTGCTTGCCCTTGCCTAGAATCTGTGCCTGTCTATTCATTGTCAGCCTTGGTGTCATTCTGTTCAGGTACTTCTCTTGTAAACAACGTGGCGGCAGGTTGTGCTTTTTTGGTTGCATTTGAGACTCTGTCTTCTAATAGAGAAATATAAGGAAGTTTTGCAGTGTAACTGTTTATCACAGTTTCTTATAGATCATGTGTTCACCTTTTTTAATTTCAAAAGATACACATGAGTATTTAAAAAAAAAAACAGAAATTAAACAAAGAAACAAAGTGAAAAGCTTGCCTTGCTCCCATATGCCTCTAAAACTTTAAGCAATTTATATTGATTCCCTATTTTGAGAGAAAGAGATTTTAGGATACATTGTCTCCTTTCCCTTTTGTCTCCATATATAAAACCTTTTATTGGTTAATCATGTAATTATATACCTAAATCTGTTTCTCTTTTGATCAGGACTAAAGAGTACCATTCATACACCATTATGAAGTAGGAGAAAACGTATGTCCTTCTGCTCCACTCCACCTTCCAGCCCCTTCTAATTTCTCACACTTTTTCACCCATATCATTATTTCATGATGTCAAGCTTTACAGCATTTCCATTTTGTTCAGTAAAAGTAACTTATCTTTCATGCATTCCCTACAGGTTAATTCTGAAAACTGAAAACTAACAGAATAGTTCTAATATTACGGTTAGGGAAATATTTTTATTCCACACAGATCCAGATACTGAGACCAGACCAGTTAAAGGAGATGTAATCCTTTGTCACAACACCGGTTCCAAGTATCAAGTTCAAATGTATTCTTTATTTTTACATATCAATTACTCAGAATTCTGCCACATTCTAGTTTACTTCGTAGTTGAATTAGGATGTCCTTTGCAAATTTTTGTTTTTCTAAGAATTTCTAATTCTTTCTTTCGTCTTGTTGGCAGAATAAATGTGCCTTTACTCCAAAGTCAGATGATGGTCAGTTTTACACAGGCATACTGTTCAGATTCTCTCTCTCTCAATCTTTCTTGTGTGTGTATATGTGTGTGTCACTCTTTTGTGTGCTTATTTTTGATTATTCCATTTTCTTAAATTGCTTTTTTTTAATTGCTTTTTTGATACAGAAAATATTCAAAAAACAATTGGATAAAATCAGTAGCCCTTTCCTGTCTGAAAAGTAGGGATGGGTCAACAGTAAAGGCTTCCCTCTCAGGGTTTCAAGAGCAGGAACCCATCAACAAATGGGGCAAGAGGACAAAGCTCAGAGGCAAAGCTCCAATTACGTTTCTTCGTGATCACCCAGGGGATCCTAGGGGCCAGTATCATAGCCAGCCACTCTGTGTGGGCTGCGGGGGTGCAGGGTCGAATCCTATCTGTTTGCTTCTGGCTCACTGCTCCTGACTCATCCATTCCTTTGCTTCCTACCGGTGGGATCTTGGGCATGTTTTAAAAGATGCCCTTCAGCAGATGAATGGATAAAGAAGATGTGGTCCATATAGACAATGGAATATTACCCAGCCATCAGAAAGGATGAACACCCAACTTTTACATCAGTGTGGATGGGACTGGAGGAGATTATGCTAAGTGAAATAAATCAAGCAGAGAAAGTCAATTATCATATGGTTTCACTTATTTGTGGAACATAAGGAATAGCATGGAGGATATTAGGAGAAAGAAGGGAAGAATGAAGGGGGGAAATCGGAGGGAGAGATGAACCATGAGAGACTATGGACTCTGAGAAACAAACAGGGTTTTAGAGGGGAGTGGGGAGGGGGGATGGGTTAGCCCGGTGATGGGTATTAAGGAGGGCATGTACTGCATGGAGCACTGGGTATTATAAGAAAACAATGGATCATGGATCACCACATCAAAAACTAATGATGTATTGTATGGTGACATAACATAATAAAATTTAAAAAATTAAAAAAAAAAGACACTGGAAAAGAAAAGCAAACTAAATCCAAAGCAAGCAGAAAGAAGAAAAAAAAAAAAGATTAGCTCTGTTTTTTACTGTTACAGAGACGCTGTAAGCATAAAGGTAGACATCATAAGAGACTTAACGTTTTGCTGAGCTTTCCCAATATCCTGACCTGTGGTTGGAAGCCCCTCCTTCATTTTGAACCTAATGCCCTTATTAAAGAAGAGGAAAGCCAATGCCACAGGCAACCCTTCTGTGTTCCAAAAAGTGGCAGTTTCCAAATTAAATTCTGCATGGAGCACTGGGTGTTATAGGCAAACAATGAGTCATGGAACACTACATCAAAAACTAATGATGTAATATATGGTGACTAACAGAACATAATAAAAAATAAATAAATAAATGAGGTCCAAGAAATTAAAAAAAAAAAAAATCCTTCACCTTGCCATGTCCCATTTCCATAATCCTCCTGCTATTCCAGGGTCTCTTCCCTTGGTTTTCCAAGGTTTTGCTGGGATTCTACTTATTTCTAAGAATGAATCAGGAAGGCAGGAGTTAAAACCTTTTCTCTGTCTTGAAATTAGAACCACCACCAACAAATACACACTTAGAAAAACATTTTTCACTCTTGAATCTTTTTTTTTTTTTACTCTCTACTTTCCAATTGAGAAAATAAAATCCTGGCTTTCTATTATGGCCATAATTTCAAATCTCTGTGAATTCACTCTGGGGCAATTATTTACAAATCACCATCCTAATAAAAGTAATATTACTCTCTCAATATTCAATAAATCAGCAACATAGAACACAGTCATTGCACAGAACTTGTGAGGCTGATGGAGTTGGACCTTATCTCTGGCTGGGTGGGATTATAGGTTTTTAGTTAATTGGGGCTTTTTTTTTGCTCTTCCGTTTTTCTTTAAAAACATTCTACAATTGCCATGTATTGGTGAAATTAAACAGTTTAACAAGATAGGAATGTTGATGGTTTCATCTGTTATTTTAGAGATGGCATAAACAATTTTATATCTCGATTTTTCTCTTCAGAGGAAAAAAAAAGTCTGCTAAAAGGAAAAGTGTAACAAAGGACAGTCTATATTGAGAGCTGGCTAACCTAGTACTACCTGTGAGAGCTGCTCAGAAAAGAACTGATTGCAAAACTTGCAAATACTTGATGGAAAGTGGTATGACCATAAATCTCCATTCTGATTCAAAAGGAAAATCAGGCCAGAAAAGGCCCCCATTTCTTACTGCCGCATGATTTCTCTGTCTGTTGCACCACAAGGGGAGACAGGCAGCCTGTGCCCAGGAAGATAGGTGCTTTCCACTAAAAGGGAACGAAGTCCTGTGCAATCATCTTTGGCAAAATTGTGACACCTGCTGCACTGGGTTAAGGGCCTCACTGATTCAGATAATCCTAGGATGGACTAAAAAAAGTTCTGTAGTTCTGAAGCTTGATGGAAAATCAGGGATAAAGTGCCATTTGGTAACTCTGTTAAAGTAAAAACATATAAAGATGAGTAATGATAATTTAGCCATCATTAACCCTAGGACACAGTTATGATCTATTCCCCAAAACCCGAGTCAACATTCTCTTCAGTTCAGTTTGCTTTGCCTGGAGGAGATCCTCCGCCAGGCGCCATGTGTCAGCATAACTCACAGTGGGCTTCCTCCACAGGAGCTAATATCCCTATCTGAAGTTTGCAAACTCAGACTGTGATGGGAAGGCAAAGGTCAAATGTCACATGTGGAATAAGACTATTAACGATTGTTGCTGCCACATCTCTTTGGCATTATCTCCAGAACCCCAGACTCACACTCCTACAGCAAGTGAATCTTTCTCCACCCTGCCTCAGTCAGTACCTACCTCTCCTCTACCTGGTTCCCACAGTGGTCACTTGACTGGCTAACTAACCTGATAACATATGTCTGTGTGGTGGAGTTAGTCTCTCTCAACTCAAGCTATTAAAATATAAATGTGGGTGATGCCAAGAAACTATGGCTATATAATAGCCCTCAGCCCTGTGATAGTACAAAGTTATCAAAAGTCAACCAGAGATAGTAGAGCAGGAACCAAAGAAACCATGAAATAGTGGAAGGGGAAGGCAAAGATTCCACAAATAAGCACAACATAAAACATAAAATAAGAGAAAAATAAGATCTAAAGCAGGGAGGGGTTCTTTTTTTTTTAATTTTTTATTGTTATGTTACTCACCATACATTACATCATTAGTTTTTGATGTAGTGTTCCATGATTCATTGTTTGTGCATAACACCCAGTGCTCCATGCAGAATGTACCCTCTTTAATACCCATCACCAGGCTAACCCATCCCCCCACCCCCCTCCCCTCTAGAACCCTCAGTTTGTTTTTCAGAGTCCATCGTCTCTCATGGTTCGTCTCCCCAGGAGGGGTTCTTTATTTGAGAGAAGAAGTGACAGAAGTGAATCAGAATTACCATGAGTAGTGCCCCTTAGAGTTAGGCAAGATGGCAGCCTTGAAGGGAATCCATAAGAGTGAAAGAAGAACAGAATCTCAGTGTATTTTAAGAAAAAATCGAGAGGTTAAAATATACACATTCAGGCAGGTAAGATCTGATGAGACCAAATTTCCTAGAGTCAGAGGGTAGATCATACCAGCATGGCCGTGTGTACCAAGTTTCAGCCTCAGAAGTTTTATCTCTGGTCTTCCTACACATTCCCTTGTTCCCTCCACCTGCAGTTTCCCCAGCATGCAGGTGGTGCCACACTTCCATATCTTTGTGCAGGTAGCACTCCCCATCTAGACTGAATTTTCTCCACTGAGATCTTAGATTTCTTTCAATTTAGTCCTTAAGTTTTCTCCTATAGTAAGACCATCCTTATCTCTTTCACCCATACCAAACTAATATGCCATTCTTTGGGTGCCTGTGGTACACACTTTGACTACAGCATCTACTGCACATGTCTGTCTGTCACAAAATCATGAACTATCTGATCATCTAATTCATCTCTATGTGCCATGGGCCCGGTACAATGGACTATCAAATGACAGGCATTTGACAATTTATTGAAACCTACAGGGTTCTGGCACTATTCTAGACTCTGGAGAGGCAGTGTGAATAAGACAAAGTTCTTGCCTTATGGGGCAATAAACACATCCATAAAATAGTATCAAGTAGTGATAAACAGCAAAATAAAGCCAGGTAAGGAGATTGACAGTGATGGGGGAGGGGTGGTTAATGGGAAGGAAGAAAGCTTTTGGATAGGATGATCAGAAAAGGTCTCTCTTAGAAGATGATATTTGAGCAGTCACACAAGAAATAGGAGAGACAAATTTAAAAAAAATATGGAGAAAAGTGTTAATCACAGGATTTCTTTTTAGGGAGATTTGATCTATTTGTTGAGAAGAAATGTCTTGGTAGGCCAGTTTGAAGTAGCAGATGGGGCCTCCAAAGGACTGACTCAGATAGAAAGGAACTGATTTGCTTCTGAAGCATAGGGGGAAGAAGGGAGACAAGGGGAAAGGAAGGAAGCCCAGCAGCAGGGACTATGACCTTCTGGGTGCCCTCCACTGCCAGCTTCCACTGAAGTCTTGGAACCCATGAAATACTTGGTAGGCACATGGAGACTCTCAAACAGCCCGTGTGGTTTAAGAGCCCCAGAGTCAGGCAGGCCCTGCCTGAGACTCAATGGTAGCTGGTGGGCAGCAGGTTAGAGAAGGTGGGCAGGTATAACACTGACAACCCAGAAGCAGGTCTATAGACTAAACGGAAGACCAGAAAAGAGCAGTGGAAGCTAGGAGGAGGGTCCGTGGAAAGTCACTACTGCCTAGCAGCTTCTACAAGGATAATTCCTAAATCTGAACCAAATCACTTTGTCTGCTTAACAGTTTGTGAGAGTATGTACCTTTGAGTTAGTCATAATTAGTTATAATTCAACTGTTCAGTTTGTGCCAGGGGCTTCTTCTCATGGTGTACAATTCAACTTTGATGACAAATGATAAGCCACATCCACTGTGCACCTCCAAGGCACTTTACATATATCACCTCTAATCCACATAAGATTCCTGCAAGGTTCTAACAAAAATGGGGTCCTGAGAAGTTAAGCAAATTCCTCAAGATAACACAAAACTAAAATTCAGAACTTTCTGATTCCAAAACCATAATCCTTCTTCAACACTGAGCCACTTTCCAAAGCAAGCCTTCTGCTTCAGAACTAAAGGAAGAGACAAGGGCCAAAATTCCCCCGATGAACCTGAAAGTCACTACAATCAGGGTTTGGGGGAGAGAGGCAATGTCTGGAGAGAAATTAAGGTGGACAGAATCCCAGGCATGGTTTCCCATGATATATTGCTCTACCCATTTTCTACTCTAAGGATGACAATGACTACCACCACCACCCTGGTCCTATTTATATCTCTGACTTCCTCTCCTTCCATCCTCCTGTTCAATCACTATCTTCCAAATGATCCTCCACTGGTCTTTTTTCTGTCCTCCCAACATGTCAACTTATTTCCTTTGCTTTTGGTTCCTGCTGGGAACAATCTTCCCCCTGATCTTGACTTGCCTCTTTGCATTACCCAAGTGACTCAGAGCAGCTCCTCTGGGTGATCTTCCCCAGTGACCACTGCTTGAGTAGCACCAATCCCAAGTCATTCCCTACCATATCACCCTTTTATTTCCTGCTTATCTTTCATCAAAATCATCTATTTATTTCTCCCCCCCCATGTATCCTCCCCCACCTCACCAAACACAAACTAGAACATGTGCTTCAGAAATCTACTAAAATGTATCACTTCCCAATCTTTCCCAAGCAGCTGGCATAACGACTGGACCAAGATAAATACCGAACCACTACTGGACTCTTACACCTCCTGAGAAGTTGGATAAATATGTCAAATTTGCAATAAACTCATCTGGTAAAGAAAATTTCTCCAAAAATTCAAGTTTCTGTTAAATTTAGATTTTAAAAGATAATAGAATACCCAGTGCCCAGACATTAGTTTCTAATACTATTCTCCAATTTAAAAAGCCAAAATTCCTTGGAGAAATGGTAGACTCTATAGCTGGGCAGAAAATATACAAGATGAGCATGAACATCTTCTGGACACAGGAAAGTAAGAAAGTGCTCAACACACACACACACACAAGAGGGGCTTATCAAAGGGACACAAGAGCCAACTGCAAAAATGACCAAAGCTGGAATAATTGGAGCAAAATAAGGAAGTGTTGGATTAAAACTCGAGATATAAAATAAATATTCATGATTCCATACTGACATAAATAAGTGATTAAGTAAATAAATAAACAAACAGGGGAGAAGAGACAAATCTTCCACGCAGACGAATTCCAAATTAATATATGTAGCTACTTTGCCCTCAAGGAGAGGAAATATAATTCGCCACTTAAGTGTGGGTTACACATAGTGACTTCTGTCCAAACAAGATCATATGGAAAAGGGGGATAAAGAGTAAACTTCATAGTGGAGAACCCAACAAATACTGTCTCAGCCTGGTGATCAAGTTTAACATCAACAGTGATAACTCATGTTAATAGAATGTACACTTGATGTAATGTGATGAAAATGACATTCAACCTCAGTGGTCTTCTTTCCAAAAACCCACAGCCCTAGTCCATTCATGAGAAAATCAGCAGACATCATCATCCCCAAGTTTGGGACATTCCACAAAATATCTGAGTAGTACTCCTCAGAAACAAACTCTGAGAAGCTGTTATAGCCAAGAGGAGCCTAAGGAGACATAACTTACTAAATATAATGTGGTATCCTGGATGGGATCCTAGAGCTTAAAAAGGCATTAGGTAAAAACTAAGAAAATCTGAATAAAGTGTGGGCTTTAGTTAATAGCAGTATTTATCAATATTGGTTCATTAGTTGGGACAAATGTATCATACTAAGATATTAATAATAAAGAAAATTTGGTGTTGGGTATGTAAAAATTCTTTGTACTATCTTTAAAATCTTTCTGTATATCTAAAAATGTTCTAAAATAAAGTTTGTTTTTTAAAAATGCATTAGGAATTTTTATAACTTGACTTATTAATGCCAGGATAATTATTCCTGTACTAATTTATAGGCTTAGTTAGTATAGCTCTGACCAAAATCCCACTGGGATTGTTCTGGGGAGGGATGGGTTTAGGGAGATGACAAAAATAACCACATTCATCTGGACTAATATTTAGTGGAGAATGGAAGATTTAGAAGAAAGTTAACCAGGGAATATTTGCCCTGTGTCATAATAAAATGTATCATAAAGAATAAAAAATTAAAATAGTATGGCTCAAATACAAAAAAAAAGACTAAACTACACAAGTTGGATAGTACTGAAAAACATACTGAAGCAAGTGAAAGAAAATGTTTGTGTATTTAATATGATAAAGAAAGCATCATAAATCACTGAGAAAGAGATGAATTAGTTAATTGGTAATTTGTGGGAAAATTCAAAATATTCTTTACCTCACATACTAAATATTTATGAAATTCAAAGGAAAAAAGTAAAACTCTAAAATACAAAGACTTCCAGTTTCAGCTCTAAAACATAAGGAACCCAGAAGTCATCACTCCCAACCTTACAATAAGAAGTGTTGGATGACGTTTCTTGGGCCTGTCAAAGAACTGAGGTTGCAGGGCAAACTGCCAACCCCAAATCTGGAAAGACAGGTGAATTCAGTGCATCACATCCAAGATATGCTTATCTGAAGCAGAAGCTGTGAGAGTCATAAACTGGTAAGAATGCTTACGTGGTAGTTCTCCAAAGCTGCTGGAAGCTGAATGTGGACTAATGTGGCGATGAGAAATTCCTAAAGACTGCAGTATTGAGGGGACCTCACAATTTCACGGTTTTTACCTACCTCCAAGAACTACAAAGATACCCTCATGGTTCTAGCAGAGAGAGAAGAGGAACTGTATTATAGACTGGGTGGCTTAAACAACAGAAATTTATTTTCTCACAGTTCTGGAGGCTGGAATTCCAAGATCAGATGTTAGCATGGTCAGGTTCTAATAAGGCCCTCTTCCTGGCTTGTAGATGACTGCCATCTTGCTGTGTTTTTACATGGCCTTTCCTTGGTATGTACACATAGAAAGAGAGACAGACAGAGAAACAGAACAGGAACAAGCTCTTTGGTGTCTCTTCCTGGAAGGGCACTAATCCTATCCAAGCAGAGCCCCAGCCTCATAACTTTATCTAAACTTAATCATGTTCCCAAGGCCCCATCTCCAAATAACACGACATTGGGGTGTAGGGCTTCAACCCATGAATTTTTTATTTTAATTCCACTGTAGTTTGTTTTGGTTTTTATTTTTTTATTTGCATTTATTCTGTGCAGAATTTACTCCCAGGCCATAAGTTTTTGTTTCTTCAGATTCTTCTGGGATATCTTTTTCTTCTGTGCAACCTCCTCTACTGGTTTAGGGACAATCTGCTCTTTTTCGGTAAGGATCATTTCGATGTGGCAGGGAGAGCTCATGTATGGGTTAATCCACCCATGAGCCCTGTAAGTTCTATGCCACACCTTGGGGGCTTTGTTCACCTGGCTGTGCTCCATGACCAGAGAACTGACATCTAAACCCTTAAGTACAGCATTACTTTCTGCATTGTTAAGCACGTGCAGTAAAAATTCAGCACTATTCTTGGGCCACCAGCCCTGTATACAGCCCTACTGTTTGGCCCGGGCACACCTACCAACTCCACCATGGTAGCGACGGACTGGCACACCCTGCTTCTGCAAAGTGATGTCCCTCAGATACTTGGTGGCACTTCAGATCTGCAGACCCTTGATGGCCTGGGCAGTTTCACGTGTGTTCTTAAAGTGAACATGAAGATTTGAACCTCTTGATTTGCATGATTTCATAGGGTTTTCTGGGTCAAGTGAATAGCAAACCATTTTCAGGGGTCACCTCAGGCCGCTGAGGGGAAGAATAATTCCACTGTAGTTAACATACAGTGTTAACAATGCTAAGCAAAGTAAGCCAGTCAGAGAAAGACAAATACCATGTGATTTCACTCATATTTGGAATTTAAGAAACAAATGAACAAAGGAAAAAAAACGAGACAAACCAAAAAGTATTAATTTTGAGAGACACAAACATTCAGACCATATCAGTAACCATTGAGAAATAAGCCCAAAGCATTCTCAATAACAAAGGTGTATTCTCCAAGGGAAAAGACTTTATCAGAGCCTTACTCCACCTGAGGAAAGGACATTTCTCCCTCTCCAACATCGTTTAGCCTTCTTGTCTCAGCTAATAAAGTTTTTAAGAAAAAAAAGAAAGAAAGAAAAAGCTAAGACATACGTGTGAAGGTCACAGAATGCTTCCCTTTCCCCATAAACTTCAAGTTAGTACCAAACTTTATCAGCATAGTAACAGCAGATTATGGCTGAAAAAGCTGCCAAATACAGACTGTATGAGGCCTTTTTAGAGAATCCTAAAGACAAAAGGAGAGACAACAAGGACCGTTGAGGAATTTTAAGCCACTGGCTCCTACAACTATAGCAAGCACTCAACACAGTCCAACTCCCAGCCAGATTAACATGACTAAAGGCTTACCACCCAATGCACTATGTTCAGTTTTCAATAAAAATTACAAGGCTGCTAAAAGGCAAGGAAAAAAGAGTCTGAAAAAATGAAGTAATCATCAGAACCAAACTGAGATATAACACAGATGTTGCAATATTCAGAAAGGGAATTTAAAAATAACTATGATTAATATGCTAAGGGCACTAATGGGAAAACTAGACGATATACAAGGACAAATAGGTAATATCAGTGGAGAGATGGAAACTAAGAAAGAATCAAAAGGAAATGAGAAAAATCAAACACACTATAACAGAAATGAAGAATGCCATTGATGGGCTCATAAGGAGACTAGCCACAGCTGAGGAAGAAATCAGAGAGCTTCAAAATAGGTCAATAGCCATTTCCCAAATAGAAATGCAGAGATGGAAAGAGAATGGGATGAAGAAGATGAGAAGAACAGAGGAGAAGAAAGAAGAGGAAACCATACAAGAGCTGTGGAAAATTTTCAAAGGTATAATACATGTTTAACTGGAAATCAGAAAGGGAAGAAAGAGAGGATAAAGAAATATTTGAAATATTAATGACTGAGAATTTTCCAAAATTAATCACAGACACCAAAACATTTATCTAGGAAGCGTAGAAAACACTGACCAGGATAAATACCATAAAGTCTATATCGAGGCTATCATGTTCAAACTACCAAAAACCAAAGTTAAACAGAAAATCTTGAAAGAAACCAAGGGGGAAAAGGAATCATCTTACCTATAGAAAAACAAGAGTAAGAGTTACAGTGGACTTCTTATCAGAAACCATGCAAGAAGAGAGTGGAGTAAAATGTTTAAAGTGTTAGGGGAGAAAAAAAAAAAAACCCTACCAACTTAGAATTCTATACCCATTGTGACTGTGAAGGAAAAGAAAAATTGGAAACAAAAGGAAGGAAAAGAAGATACCTACCACGGAAGGAAGAGAGAAAGAAATAAAGAAGAATGTGTTGTTGGGGCTCTTGGGTGGCTCAGTCAGTTAAGTGTCTGCCTTTGGCTCTGGTCATGATCTCAGGTTCCCGGGATCAAGTCCCATGTTGGGCTCTCTGCTCAGCCGGGAGTCTGCTTTTCACTCTCCCTCTGTGCTCTCCCCCTCTCTCAAATAAATAAAATCTTGGAGAAAAAAAAAAGAATTCTATATCCAACAAAATTTTCCTTCAAAGTGAAGAAAAAATAGAGACTTTCTCAAAAAGAAATGGAGGGAACTCATTCTCAGCAGACCTGTCCTGCAAAAAAATGTCAAAAGAAGTTCTTCAAAAAGAAGTTCTTCAAGAAGAAGGTCAGAAACATGTATACATATTTAAAAATTAAAAGAAAATCTACATGGAGATTTATCTAATATCTGGTTGAGACGTACTGCTGGCACAATCACAAAGGAAGAAAATCACTAAAGAAAAGTTGTATAAATTTGACTAAACAAAAGGTTCAATATGCCAGAACATGAGATAAAATTAAAAGCTATATATGCCATAAATCAAGGAAAAATATTTACCACAAAGCTAAGAAAATATTAATGCCCTAATATATAAAGAGCAAAAACTAATTGAAAGAAAAATTTCTAATATTTCAATAGAAAAACAGGGGCAAAAGGATAAGAATAAATCAGCCACAAAAGCATAACAACTAAGAAATAATCAAAGCTTGGTAATAATCAAAGAATATAAATAAAATGCAATATACTTTCATTATTAAATTAGCCTAAAAATGTTTAAATACGCATGAGGAAAAGAGCAATGTAATAGATACTGTCCACTTTGTTCAACAACAGTTGGCAAATGGTGTAAAATCACTCATGTCTACACCCTTCCTTGACCTAGGAATCTCATTTCTAACAATCTACTTGAAGGAAATAGCATATTTTAAAATGCATACACTCAGATGTCCATCAACAGATGAGTGGATAAAGAAGATGTGGTATATATATATAATGGAATATTACTCAGCCATCAAAAAAATGAAATCTTAACATTTGCAGTGATGTGGATGGAACTAGAGGGTATTATGCTAAGTGGAAATAAGTCAATCAGAGAAAGACAATTATCATAGGATTTGACTCATATGTGGAATTTATGAAACAAAACAGAGGAGGGGGAAGGGAGGGAAAAATAAAATAAGATGAAATCAGAGAGGGAGACAAACCATAAGAGACTCTTAACTATAGGAAACAAACAGGGTTGCTGGAGGGGAGGTGGGTGGGAGGATGGGATAACTGGGTGATGAGCATTAAGGAGCGTGTGTGATGTAATGAGCACTGGGTGTTATATGCAACTGAGGAATCACTGAACTCTATCTCTGAAACTAATAATACACTACATGTTGATTGAATGTAAATAAAATTAAATTAAAAAAAGCATATAAAATATTTCTATAAAGATGTTCATATTTATAATAAGCTCCCCAAACAGATATGAGATATGGTTATATGGTTAAATAAGGTACAATACAGCCATATTTTAGAATATGTGGCTATTGAAAAATCACCAAATGCTTAACATGGAAAAAAAAGTTCATTAAATAAAGTCTGGTGATCAGAGAGTGAACAGAACTGTGTACAGAAAACATTTAAATTTATGTAATTTTGAACACATTATGCAGGTACATACAAAATGTAAAAGAAATATTCCAAAATGTTAACAGCCATTACTCAAGTTGAATCGGTTACAGATGCTTTTAACAGAGTAGTTTTTAAATTACGAACTGAACGAATGCTTATACTAATATAATATACATTACATTAATGAATGCACATATATGCAAGCATTCATTAGACTCATAATTTTTAAAACACCGAAATTACCAAAGGAAATTTCTTCACTATTGAAACTCTGAGAGTAGGCAGGAAATAAGTAATAAAGTCCTTCAGATTTCATAGTTTCAACAATATGCTGTTATAATCTCTATTCTAGCACCATTTAATTTTTCATAAGATAGGAGTAGGTTCTACTATTAGTTACAGGAACAGACATGGAACCTTATCTCCTGACTCCCAATACAAGGGTCGTTTCACTCCCCTCTGCTGACAGGTATAAAATTTGATCTTCCTGAGAGGTGATATCAGCAAGACAGCAGAATAAGAAGCCCCAGATATTGTTCCCCCTCAGAGACACTGATTTATCAATGGTCCAAAAAGCCTTTATGAGAACCTCAGAAACCAGTTAAGAAGTCACCATATCCCAGGCAAGCACAAAGTCAAGAACAATCTCACTGAAACTGGTAAGACAGAGCCATTGCATTTCACCCTTGATAGGTGTTCCCTGGCATAGCTTAGTGTCATCAGGAAAAAACACCCAACTTGCAGCTTCTCCCTTAGGAAGGAAAGAGAAGAGTGAAATGTATCTCCAACATTCTGACTTTTCAGGGGGCTTCCTGACAGAGGGCCTGATTCAAAGCACTGGTGGGGGACTGGCATAATTAAGATGCCTGAGGGCCACTGAGAAAGATGGAGAGGTTGGTAGCTTGCTGCTGCACCAAAGAACTTATAGTACTGCAGAGATACCAGACAGAGCAAGTGATAATGAGCTCTGGAAAAAGAAATCAGCAAACCTCTCTGATTGGGAAATTATACACACAAGCCCAGAGAGGATGATTCCCAGAAAAGGCTGGAGAAGTCTCCAGATTCTCTCACCGGGCTGACCAGTGGTCTTCCTGTATATGAAGCCAGTCCATAAAGACTAAGAGGGGTGGCTGTTTTTTTAAGTGGCCAAATTTCAGCAAAAATAACAAGGCATAAAAAGAAAAAGGGAAATATGGCCCTATCAAAGAACAAAATAAATCTCCAGAACTGAACTTAAAAAAATGGAAATCTATTAATTACCTGAAAAAGAATTCAAAATTATCTCACTGAAGAAGTTCAATAAGCTAAAGGAACAGAGATAGCCAAAGAAAATCAGAAAATTGATGAGTGAACATAACGAGGGTATCAACAAAGAGACAAAAACTATAAAAAAAGAACCAAATTCTGGAGCTGAAGAATAAAACTGAATTGAAAAATTCACTAGAAAAGTTCAACAACAGACTTGATAAAGCATTAAAAAATCAGTGAAGTTGAAGATAGATCATTTGTAATTATCCAATCAGGCCAGTGAAAAGAACAAAATGAAGAAAAGTGAGATAGCTTAAGAGACTTATGGGACACTATCAGATGAACCAAGATACAACATTATGGGAGTCACATGGTTTTCACTTAAGGATTTCACTTAAGGATTCTACCAAAAGTTTAAAGAATTTATGCCAATCCTTCCCAGAGTCCTCCAAAAACTTGAAGAGGGAACACTTCCAAACTCATTTTATGAGGCCCACTACCCTGATACCAAAACCAGATAAGGACACTTCAAGAAAAAAATAACTATAGACCAATATCTCTGATGAATATTGATGAAAAATCCTCAACAAAATACTGGCAAATAGAATTCAACAGCATGTTGAAAGGATTATACACCATGACAGTGGGAATATTCCTGGAATGCAAGGATGGTTCAACATTTGAAAATCAGTCAATGTGTTACACCACATTAACAGAATAAAGGATAAAAACCACATGATCATCTCAGTTAATGCAGAGAAAGCTTTTGACAAAATTCAACACACTTTCATGGTAAACACACATAACAAACTAATCATAGAAAGAAATCACCTAAACATAATAAAGGTCATATATTAAAAGCTCACAGCAAACATTATATTCAGTGGTGAAAAAGTAAAAGCTTTTCCTCTAAGTACAAGTCAAGGATGCCCACTCTCACAACTTCTATTTAACACATTACTGGAAGTCTTAGCCAGAGCAATTAGGCAAGAAAAAGAAATGACACCAAATTGTAAGGAAGAAGTAAAATGATCTCTCTTTACAGATGTCATGATACAGAAAACTATAAATTCCATGGGAAAAAAACCTGTTCCAATTAACAAATTAAGCAAAGTTGCAGAATACAAAAATCAACATGCAAAAATTAGTTGTGTTTCTATATACTAACAATCTGAAAATGAAATTAAAAAAACAATCCCATTTACAATAGCATAGAAAACAATAAAATACTTAAGAATAAACTTAACAAAGAAGGCAGAAAACTTACACATTGAAATCTATGAAACATTGCTGAAACAAATTAAAGACAATGCAAATAAGAAGACATCTCATGTTCATGGATTGGAAGACTTAATATTACTGAAATGTCTATACTAGCCAAATCTGTAGATTCACAGGGATCCCTATCCCAATGGCAATTTTTGCAGATGTAAAAAAAATCTTAAAATTCAGATGGAATTACAAAGGACCTGAAATAGCCAAAAAAATCTTAAGAAACACAAAGCTGGAGGCCTAATACATCCTGATTTCAAAGCATATTACAAAGCTACAACAATCAAAACAATATGATACTGCATAAAGACAGACCTATAGACCAATATAACAGAATTGAGAGGCCAGAAACAAACCCTCAGGTACATAGTCAAATGATTTTAAACAAGGGTTCCATGACTACACAAAGGGGAAAGAATAGTCTCTTCAACACATGGTACTGGGAAAAACTGTATATCCATATACAAAAGAATGAAGTTGGACCCTTATCTTATACCATATACAATAATTAACTCATAGTGGATTAAAGATCTAAATGTAAAGCCTGAAACGATAAAAATCCAAGAAGAAAATATAGGGGAAAGCCTCATGACATTGGATTTGGCAATGCTTTCTTGGATATAACACCAAATTTATACCAAACTGAAAAACTGTGCAGCAAAGAAAACAATCAACAGAGTCAAAAGGCAACCTACCAAATGGGAGAAAATATTAGCAAACTATGTATCTGATAAGAGGTTAATATCCACAATACATAAAGAATTCCTAAAACTTAACAATAAAGAAACAAATAAACTTAAATAAAAATGGGCAAGGAACTTGAACAGACATTTCTCCAAAGAAAATATACAAAATGGCCAACAAACATGAAAAGATCCTCAGCATCACTAATAACAGGGAAATGCAAATCAAATCACAATAGTACCTCATGCCCAGTAGGATGGCAGCTATCAGAGAGTGAGAGAGAGAGAGGAAGGAAGAGAGAGAGAAAAAGAGAGAGGGAGACAGAGGAAGGGAAGAAGAAGCACTGGCGAAAATGTGGAGAAAAGTGAACTCTTGCCCACTGTTAGTGGGAATGTAAAATGGTACAGCTGCTTTGGAAAACAGTATGGAGGTTCCTCAAAAACTTAGAAATAGAATTACCATATGATCTAGCAATCATACTTCCATATATTTTGGAAATATATCCAAAAGATCTTGAAGATAATCTACACACCCATGTTCATTACAAATCATTCACAATAGATGAGAGGTAAAAGAAAAAAAAAGAGTATATCAGTGGATAAATGGATAAATAAAATGTGATCTACATAAACAATGGAATAGTATTCAGCCTTAAGAAGATAAAACTGTCATATGCTACAATATGGATGAGTCTTGAGGACATTATGCTACGTGAAATATGCCAATCACAATAAGATGAATAATTCTGCTTATATTAGGTATGAAAAGTAGTCAAACTCTTAAAAACAAAACAGAATGGGAGTTGTCAGGGGCTTGGGGGAGGGGAATAGGGTTCAATGAGTATAGAGTTTTAATTTTTTGAAATGAAAAAGTTCTAGAGATCTGTAGCATAAGAATGTGCGTATAGTTAACACTATTGTACAGTATACTTTAAAATCATTAAGATGGTAAATTTTATGTTTTTTACCATAATTTTTTAAATGTATGAAAAATACCTAATCTTAATATTAATCAAAGACATGCCAATTAAAATGCTGAAAAATGCTATTTATTTTGCCTTTCCATTTAACAAAGAAGAAAAATAACCACTGATAGCAACAGGTAGTGAATTGATCTTTGGGAAAGTAATTTGGCAATACATAGAAAAAGCCTTAATAATAGCTTTACCATCCTCTTATAATTTGTCATTCCTTCATCAATGTATACTTAGCATTTATGATGTTCCATTTAGACGACACAGCTCTGAAAAAGAGAGGTGTGGTCTCTATATGAAACTTAGAGTGTGGTGGCAGAAATTAAATGCTACAAAATATATAGAGGGGAACTTAATCTAGTCTATAATTTATAAGAATTAGTGAGGTGTCCAAAAGAAGGAGCAGGGTGGGGGCATGGTGACCATAACCAAAATGGTCATTTCAGCATTACTAATAAAGTATTAATTGGAAACATAAACAGAAGAGCTAACTCTGTAAACTACAGCATAGACATTCATTGGGAAATTATCCCAATTGTTTAAAAAAATATTTTCAGTTGGTCATCTGGGGTAATCATTAGAACTCTTCCCAAATATTCCAATTTTCTTCCTTCTGGACACATAGTAGGACTGCACTTGCCCACCTTCTTTGAAGTTAGCTTGGCCATGTGACTTGCTTTGATCAAAGAAATGTAAGCAAATGATGTTTCCCTTCTAGGAAGACTTTAAAAGCCAGTGCCGTGTGGCCATATTTTTTTCTGCTTTGATGACTGTGAATGTTTGTGTCTAAATGAAGTCTCCATCAGTGTCAGCATAGATCCCTGAATTAGAGTGAGCAGTTTCTCTGTCAATTTACATTAGACATGTAACATGAGCAAAAAAACAACCTTTATTGTGTGAAGTCACTAAAATTTGAGGAGTTATATTACCACAGTATTTAGACTGATATAGTGTCTACTCCATGGAAAAAAATTCTAATTACATTAAATAATATAAAAGAATACAATAAAAATTGTATACTCTATAAGTGTACCTCTACTTTTATAGACATCCTATTCCTAGAAAAAGAATAAAAGTACACACACCCAAATACTGATAATGATTGTCTTTTGAGGACTATGTGGGGAATTTTTCCTACCTCTTTATCGCATGCATTCATAGATTACCTTTAATGGGTAGAATAACAATTCTTATCAAGCATAGAGGTCACAATAAAAAAGTTCAGAAGGGAACTCTATCATTTAATATTTGCAGATGAAAAGTTTTCCAGAAAGAAGGGATTATCCTTTCATATAAACATGCTCCCCTCAAAAATGGGAGCTACTTGGCCAATGTTTTAATCTATTTATATATTTATGATTATCCACAAGCTTGCAACCTAACATAGTGTGTCTTATATCTTGTATTAACTAAGCTCAAACACTAGAAAGTTTTTGTTGCTAAGTTCTAATTTCTTCTCCTTTCCAGATTCCCAGTTCAATATCTAGTTCTATTCAGGCCTCTGAATCTGTATCAGGTACAAATCAATCCAATTAAATATTGCTTTACTTAAAGAACATCATTGATCTGTTTTACTGAGAAATAAGCTAAGTCACTGGGCAGGAAAAAATTGGCTGGAAATTGTTCTCCTTTTCATCATTACTTTTAGCTGTAGAGCATATTCCCCAGGGAACTTGATTTCTACTGCAATCTCCCCACCCCTTTTACCATGATGATAATGATATTGCTAACACAAGATATTTCCAATTAACTTAGAACGACTTAAAGTATTTATGGTCCACTTATCTTACACAATGATACATAGTAGTTAGCACCATGGTTGAAAGGCCCCTTCAGAGGCAGCAAAAAGCCTACATTTTTATGGAAAGGAAAGGGAAAGGGAAAGGGAAAGGGAAAGGGAAGGGAAGGGAAGGGAAGGGAAGGGAAGGAAAGGAAAGGAAAGGAAAGGAAAAAAGAAAGAAAGAAAGAAAGAAAGAAAGAAAGAAAGAAAGAAAGAAAGAAAGAAAGAAAGAAAGAAAGAAAGAAAGGAAAAGAAATCAGCTACAATTATGAAATATTTTCTAGTAGTCAAAAATTTGATAATTTTTTCCTAACTATAAGAAACACTGATTATGAAAACATATGACATAAAGTATAAACCCAGACCATAGTCAACCACATCCATGATATGATCAACAATGCTATCAAGTGATATCTGCTTTCCTTTGGTATTTGCATGACATATCTTGTCACCTTTTTATTTTTTAAACTTTTATTTCCTTATCTTCTGAATATGTCCCCTGAAAGTTTTTAAAATCCATCTGATAGTCTTTGTTTTTTTCATTTCAACATTTAGTCCATTTATATATAATGTAATGACTGAAATATCTGGGTGCTGGATGCAGACTATGCCAATGAAGAGCCTCTCTGTAAGGATACAACTTTAGAACCCAGAATAAGCCTTGGGAACTTTCACAGTAGTCCATATCATTGAGTATCAGGTGGTCTCAATACCTCTATGACCAAGAAGCCCAGGGCTTGAATCACATTCAGAGGATACACAGCTTGATGCATAAAAATACAGTGATGGTTCTAATTTCCTTACATGGCCAAGTGACAAGATAAATGTATGTCAACAATCATCAAGGCCACTGTTAGACAACTTCCAGCAAGACTTGCAGTCTTTGGCTGACAGGGATTATGCAGTTGCTGCTGCATTTGAAACCAGAGGCCTCTGTAACAGAGACCCAGCTAGCAGTCACTGCAAGGGGGATCATGAGACACTGGATCCTGCTATAGGTGGCACTGTGACTTACAATCAATGTCCACATCCAGTACACTATCCATCCACTATCGACTATTCCCAATGATAGGAGATTATTAATAAAATATAATCCTGCCTAACTTATCATTGGAACCCAAATAATAAGAGCCCATATTATGCCAGAAACCAGCTAATGGGTCACAGGGATTCTGTGTTTCATGATGCCAACCATTTAGGTCATATTTCAATTACAACTGGACCTACAGATGAGGAACTGTCAGAAAGACTTCAAGAAGACTCCACAGTTTTTTGATTCACTAGACAAACAAAAGTAACAAAGAAAAGAGTCAACCCATGCTGATTTTTCAACTCTATCTTCTGAGAATTTCACCAGAGCCACAAAACCAAACAAGCACTAAGCCTTCTCTAGATACTTCAGCTACCTGCATTGAATCCCCTAAGACATCTGGACCCATTACAGACACATTACAATGGAGCACAGACACAACCTCAGAATGGGATCTCTCTGTGCTAATTAAAACAATAACAACAATACTACTATCGTCTATACTAAGTCACTAGCCACAGCATTTAATATGTTTAAATAAATTCTCCTTTCAGAAATAACAATAAGCGGTATTAGCTAAGAAAGGAGAATGATACAGGCCTACCCTCTGAGCATCTACTAGTTCCTTGCTTGTCTTTTTATTTCCTGCCATTCAATGTAATTGGTACTCAGGAATTCAGCAAACAACTGCCAATCTGGGGAGGGAGTGTCCACAGACAAGGCTGCAATGCAAATATGAAAAAGCAAAACACATACCCAAGTGTCCAAGGTAGTTTGGAGGTGTGGCTGAAGGGATAGGTTCAGCAGTTGTGACTGATGAAAAGGAGAACAATTTCCAGCCAAATCTGAGTTAATGCTTTTTTAAGAGCAAAACCGCCAGGAATCAGAGAATAACCTACCAACCCACACAAAGCTGTGAGACCGGCCTTGTCATTGCATGGTGTAAATCCAATGTCAACGTCAGCAAGAGCCAGCAGCACAAACATGCAGTCACCCAGGGCAGCATCAATCCCCGGAACTAGAACAAGCACATATGGGATTCATATCCTAAAGCAGTTTCAATCATGTTTCATGAATTAACTAACAAAGACATGCCCAGCAGAAGATGGTCAAGTAAACCTGCCGAAGAAGCAACTAACTGTGTATAAAAAATAAAAATGGACCATATTTCAGTCTTTGATTGGCCTCTATCTCCTTCTGTCAGAACAGTGAGCAGGATAAATCATGAAGGCAAAATACAGACATTGAGCTTCATGTGATGACTAAGGAAAACAATGGGCTAATATATTTAGGAGGAGACCAACCCCAACTCTTGGGCAGCTTTCATAGTATCTTGGAACCCTATGTAACCCCAGTGCCTGAGATAATACGGCAGCTTTCTAATGAAGTAAACAACCTCTCAGACCCACAATTTTTAACATCACTGATTGCCTGTCACTGGGCGACATTTGTGGTAGTAAAAGCACCTTGTTTATGGGACTCCCAGTTGGGGAGGGTAGGCAGATTCAGCAGCATGCTGTGGAGGGCACACAGACTCACATGATCAGTGGCAAAATAGACACTGTTAGAGACCGAAAGGATCCTTGAACCCGACTTCAAAATGTATTTGCATGTACGCTTGTGTACACACGTATACATACACAAGCATGTGCACATCATTTTTAAAGCAGAGAACATGGTCCATTCCTGGGTCGTTTTCTGCCTTCCCAGTACACCTAATCCAAACCCCACCCCCCACCCCCACCCCAGCCCTGAAGAATCAGCTACCACCCATTTCCTCTCCAGCCTCGTCTTCTACTCCTTCCCCACATGCACAGGCATCCTCTCCTACCTCGATGCCTCTTCCCACTTTCTGGAAGCTCTGGGTCTAGACCTGCACATGTCTGGACACTTCTGGGGTCATTCCAGTCTCTCTACAAATAATCTGCCACAAAAGAGGCTCTTCTGAGCTCCCATCTAAAACAGCTCCCTCCCGGTCATGCTCCAACCTCTTGCCTGTGCTATTTTCTCTGCAGCCAGACACTACCTGATGTGGTACACTCGCTTGTTTTATCAAAGGACAACGAGAACACCTCTCAGGATCTGAAATCGAACCACAAGACCGAATTTATTGTTCACTATAATACAGATAAGCAATGTCGGCCAAAAGGTACCTCCAAGCAAAACGGGTGGCTGATCTCATAGACGGCTTTGGAGAGCGTGGAATTCTGTGATTGGCAGATGTTCAGAGGCAAATGTGGGCTAACATCAGGTGGGTGTTCAGGTGAGGCTACTGTGGATCGGCTGGCACTCAGAGGCAGGTTTTCTGGAGAGTATCCATCCCGGGTTGGCTGGCTTTCAGAAGTGAGGAGCTGACACTGGTTGGTTTTAAAACCAGCGTTTCCCAAGACAATTTGGTATTGACCTCATGAACAGATTTAAAATTGGTTCTGATGGCCACCTGTCACCATAGCTACAGAACAATCAGGCTTCTCCTCAGTCTGTGGGAAATCTTATTTTATTATTCTGTAAAGGTAAATACGCTCCATGTGATCAGGTTTGTCTGTTTTATTCATCTGATATCCCTAGTACCTACTACAGCACCTGGCACATTCACTGTTGAATGAATAAATTAATGTTTTTTTTGGCAGGATTACTGATAATAAGCACTTTTAAGGTTTGCCTCTTCATTTTCAGAGCATACTGTAGAAGTGAAGAGCATGGCTTTGTAATCATACAGTCCTGGCTTTGAACTTGGGACTGCCATTGGCCTAGCTTATTGCCTTCCTGAATCTCCATTTCATTATTTGAAAAAAGAGTGGGAGGAAAGAACACCAGTATCTACCTCCCAAAGTCTCTGAGGATTATGGAAATAACACCCAGTTTCTAGCATGTCAAGTGTTCAAAAATATGAATCATGTACATTACTACTTGGAAGGTCTCTGAAAGGTTCAAAGAAACCATTTCAGATCATAAAATCTAGGATGCTCGGGCCTGGCCCTATGGAAAGGGACAAAGCGAGGTCTGAAATAAAGACTCCAAAAGGTCTTCTTGACCCCAAATCCTCTCATACCCCCTCCAACCCCCGCAACCACAGCCCTCATTACCCCCTGGAGTTTCACCTCCCTTCATCCCCCCTCACACAGGCCAACTCCTCCTGATGTTCCCAGCATTAGCATCTCCCAAGCCTGCAGATATATTAACTGAGTTAAATCATTTTTTCCCAAAAGAAACACTATCTAGCAAGTGCGCTATGCTGATCTACTTATTTGACTAACCCTGTCTAACTCACTGCAGCTTGTCATATAGCAGAAACCTGACAACAGCAAGACAAAGGGTAAGTTTTAAAGGGACACTCAAGACACTGAACTGGACCTGCTGGGGCAGAGGACTCTACAGGCCTTGAGGTTCAAGGTAAAGTCCATCTATGCTGTTGCTTTGCCCAAGTCCAGTCCCAGCAAAAATGATCGTTTTCTAGGTCTTCATAAGATTTAACATTCTCTCTCTCTCTCTCTCTTTCTCAAACACACACACACACACACATACACACAGCATTTCACTCAGTAGTATTGTCCCCAGCTCTTACCAGTCAAAATCTCTAGTACCTTTAATTAGGTTTATGGTCACAAAGGAGCCTCAGGTTGAGTATTTATCCCTTTGTAACTGTCTGAAAACTGACAAGAGCAGAGTGTATCTGCTCACACTGATAGTGAACTATACTCCCTCTACAAGACATTGTTTCACATTATCTGAATTTTATTATAGCAGTATTGTCCCTGGATCTCATTAATACAGATATATTAAACCGTGCTCTGTGTGAAATGTAATAAAGACCACAGTAAGGCCTGTGGGGAGATGGCCCTGGGTTTGAATCTTCTCTCTCCCACTTACTAGTTGTGTCACTCTGGGAAAGCTGCCTAAGCCTACTGAGCTGATTTATGCCCATCTGATGAAACTGCTCTGAGAATTTCAACATAGAAGTCATAGGCACAGAGCAGGTACTCATCAGGGAGCGGCTTAAAATATGCAGGGTTACCCAACACTTCAATCCACAGGCTGCCAAAGTTGAGTATAAGGCTATCAGGGACTTTGGAAAAGAGTTTCGGAGAAAGTACAGGATCAATAGGAGTATGAGTTCTTTTGGAGAACAGGGGATAATCAGGAACAACGGAAACCCACTTGACTCAGTGCAGGCCTGGGGTAGAACTGGTTCCACATCCCAGAGTTGAGCCATAAATTAAAACCTTCTAAAGGATTCTTATGGGTCTCCTGTGAAATTGACCCGAGTAAAGAAAGCCAGGGCTAGCCACCTACCTGAATTCTGTATGCACATTCAACATCAGGAATAAGAAAGTATGGTGAATTGCTGGAGGGCATGTGTTCCAGTGAGGGTTCTGGGAAAGACCTAAGGGTTCTCTCAGGTTATCCACTGAAAGTCAAGACTTCATTCGCTCCTGCTCTCAGGAAGGCACCACCTAGTGGCTGCTACCAGAAACGACAGGGCAAAATTAGCCTCTGGATTTCTTCTAGCAATTCATTCATTATTTTTTATTTATTCATTCAGAAAATATTTACTGAGTCCTTATTATACACCAGACAAGTGCTAAGTGCTGTATGTACAAAGAAGAATAAGATTCAGTGGCGGCTTTCCGGACTTCAAGCTCTATTACAAAGCTGTAATCATCAAGACAGTATGGTACTGACATAAAAACAGACACATAGATAATGGAACAGAATAGAGAGCCCAGAAATGGACCCTCAACTCTATGGTCAACTAGTCTTCGACAAAGCAGGAAAGAATGTCCAATGGAAAAAAACAGTCTCTTCAACAAATGGTGTTGGGAAAATTGGACAGCCACATGCAGAAGAATGAAACTGGACCATTTCCTTACACCACACACAAAAATAAACTCAAAATGGATGAAAGACCTAAATGTGAGACAGGAATCCATCAAAATCCTAGAGGAGAACACAGTCAACAACTCTGTGACCTCGGCCGCAGCAACTTCTTATGAGACACTTCTCTAAAGGCAAGGGAAACAAAGGCAAAAATGAACTCTTGGGACTTCATCCAGATAAAAAGCTTCTGCACAGCAAAGGAAACAGTCAACAAAACAAAAAGGCAACACATGGAATGGGAGAAGATTTTTGCAAATGACACTGCAGACAAAGGGCTAGTATCCAAGATCTATAAAGAACTTTTCAAACTCAACACCCAAGAAGAAATAATCCAGTCAAGAAATGGACAGAAGACACGAACAGACATTTCTCCAAAGAAGACATACAAATGGCCAACAGACACATGAAAAAATGCTCAACATCACTAGGCATCAGGGAAATACAAATCAAAACCACAATTAGATACCCCCTCACACCAGTCAGAATTAACAAGTCAGGAAACAACAGATGTTGGCGGGGATGCAGAGAAAGGGGAACACTCTTATACTGTTGTGGGAATGCAAGCTGGTACAGCCACTCTGGAAAACAGTATGGAGGTTCCTCAAGAAGTTAAAAATAGAGCTACCCTATGACCCAGCAATTGCACTACGGGGTATTTACCCCAAAGATACAAATGTAGTGATCCGAAGGGGCACCTGCACCCCAATGTTTATAGCAGCAATGTCCACAATAGCCAAACTGTGGAAAGGGCCGAGATGTCCATCGAGAGGTGAATGGATAAAGAAGATGTGGTGTGTGTGTGTATATATACGTACATATATAATGGAATATTACTCAGCCATCAGAAAGAATGAATACTTACCACTTACTTCAACGTGGATGGAATTGAAGGGTATTATGCTGAGCAAAGTAAGTGAATCAGAGAAAGACAATTATATGGTTTCACTCATATGTGGAATATAAGAAACAACACAAAGGATCATAGGGGAAGGGAGAAAAACTGAATGGGAAGTCATCAGAGAGGGAGAAAAAACATGAGAGACTCTTAACTATAGGAAACAAACTGAGGGTTGCTGGAGGGGAGGTGGGTGGTGGGATGGGTAACTGGGTGATGGGCATTAAGGAGGGCACATGATGTGAAGAGCACTGGGTGTTACATGCAACTGATGAATTGCTGAACTCTATATCTGAAACTATTGATGTATTATATATGGCTAATTGAATTCAAATTAAAAAAAAAAAGATTCAGTGGCAAGCTTTCAAAGAGCGCATGGTCGAGACAGCAGCTGAGTAATGCAGGTGCATGTAGCCAGAACAGCAGAGATCAAGATCCTGCTCTAACTTGGACCAAGCTCTGACCTCCCAACCTCCCTCACCTCAGGAGAATTACTTGCAAATAAATGGCACTCCTTTGCTTGAGTGCACCAAGTCCTTTCCACCTCATTCCTCCTGCCTCTATTATCCATCCTTACAGCTGTACCAGGAACAGGTCTCATTCCATGTTCAAAATGAAATTTCTTGCCCAATCTTCCCGTGAGGAAGGCTTGGATTTGGAGGGGAATGTTCATTTTCTTTTTTGTATGGTTTAACTGCTTCCCATGACTCAACCTGCCTGGGAATGTTTCCCTTTTCATCTCCACGATTCCCTTTCTCCCTGTCCTTCTGCTAAGAAACAGACAAGTGAAAGACAATGGATTAAGAAATAAAAGGAACATTCTGGTCCTGCCTTTCTCCCAGTTTCATCCCCTGACATTTTAAGCAGACATTTTCAGAACTCTTATTTCAGAATTTCCCGTGACACGTTCTAGTGAATATCTAGTTTTAATCCCTTGAGGATAAATTTGATTTAGGGAAATAGTCAAATTTCAAATGGAGTCCCTACTGATGACTCAGATAGGTGACTGAACGGGGTTCATGTCATCATGAGTCCAAAAATGAGTCGTAGCTATTAAAGAAGGAAATTGACTTTCTTGGGTAGCTGGGAGGCAATTTAGAAAGGGAGCTCCTCCAAATGTATTTTGAGCTCTGAGAAGCTTCAGTGAAATAAGTATATATCTCCGGAGGCCCTTACTTAGAAAAGTTACACTCATTTTGCATGCATAAGTTTTCTCGGTATTTTAGGATCACATGTGAAAAAGTACTAAGGAAATCAGTGGGGATGGCAGGTTGGTGATCAGGACTGGGAGAGCTATAGGTGCTCGGGGGATGGCCTGGCATCTGAAGTTGGGACTGGCCTAGAACAGGCAGGACACCCCTTCTAACTGAGTGGAGGCTCGAGGTAGAGATGGATACAGGTTGAGAGGAGGTAAGTCTGAGCTGGGGCATGAAGAGAGAGTGAGTTTACACAGAGGGAATGAAAACATGCTCATCTTGTGAGCCCAGGTATATTTACCTATGTAACACATTTGTGTATGCCCAGCAAAGGTTGTCACTGGAGGGAAGTCAGATGCAAAACTGGAAGACGGGTGGAGTATGGCCCAGTCATGAAAGCCTTTGAATACTATTCCAAAACATTTGGACATTCCCCTGCAGATGCTGGGAAACATGAAAGAATTCTGAGCAAAGGAGGTAAGAGATCAAAGTGGGGTCTTGATCACACATAATGGCAAGGTAGAGGCAGCCCAGGCTCGAGATTGGGAAAGGCCTGTGGATTTAGTCAGATGGGAGTTCAAATCCTGGTTTTACCACTTAATGGATCAGTGAGCGACTGACTATGAGAAAGTCTGTTTCCTCCTCAGCAGAATGGGAATAATGCCAGCATCATCAAGTCCTTGTGAAGATCCCATGTCTGGCTCCGAGTCAGCACTCAAACGATGGCTTATGTGTTCCAGCACATTGGTGGTAGTAGATCGGAGGAAGACAGAGCCTATCCGCTGAGAGGGATCACTTAGGAGGCTGTTACCATAATTCTGAAATGCAATGGCAACATGTTCAACCAAGCAATAGTGTCCTTCCCACAAAGGCAGTGGAAATGAAGGGTTTGCGGCCACACATATTTCAAAAAAAGTCAAAGAGACTTGGTGATTTAGATAAGGAAAGAGGAGGGAAGGGTCAGTTTCAGGCCTAGAGCCTGGGCTCTGGGAGAAAGCAGTGCCACCAGCAGAGACAGGGAGGGGAGAGTGGGGTTCCACATGGGACAGGTTCCCTTGCTCCTTCCATCCCTTGGAGACTCTGCCCTTCCCAAATATCCCTCCATCACAGAAACTTTCCCCAACCAGCCCCTACACACATCGTCGCTCTCCACCCCTTCTTCAGAGCACATGGAACTACCTGACACAGTATATGTTTGCTTCCTGGTGGGTTTTACTGTCTGGCTGCCTGCTCAATAAAACATATGCTCCAAGGGGGACAGCCTCTGTTTTCTTTTGCTCCATATCCCTTGTGGCTAAAGCAGTGCCTAGCACACAGTAGATGCTCAGTATAGATTAGCTGTTGTTATTAACATGTTTTCAAGAGTGTGTGGCATATAAAACACACTCAAATTCAGTAAGATTAGCATTTATTGGTGAATATCTCAAAAAAATTATAAAAAGGGAAAGACAGATGGGAAGTACTATACCTGGGAGAAGTCACACTTACCCACCAGGAAGAGGAAGAAGAATTAATAGAGCCACTGGGGTTATAGATTAGAAAGGCTGGGCCTTTTTTAGGGTAGGGAAGAGAGGTGAGATGTGTCCCGGGGAGGCCACATCGCAGACCAGGTAGCTGGAGGCTTTTCCACATGCTACTGCTGAAAACAGAAAAGGGAGGCAAGGACAGGTTAACAGCTACGAAAGGGGAAGAAAGGGTATTTTCTGGCAACAGAAAAGCAAGGAGCTTGGGCTGAGCAAATTTCTAACTATACAAAATTGACCTGTGATGGCTTCTTTGGCCCAATCTTTCCTTTTTCTCTTGTCAAATCATTTGGAAATCCAGATTCTGGCAAAGTTCACAAGAGCTCACTTAGCTGGGAGACCAAACTTCAAGCAAATTAGCAGATTCATAATTGACTGCTCCAGATATATGGGATTGCAAGATCAGCTCCTCCAGGAAATATGCCTATCATGCACTGAGAAAATTTTTGGCAAAGTCATTAACACAACTTCACAGTGAAACAGGTCAATGCTGCTGGTGGAAGGGAAGTTCCACCACTTCTCAACCTCTCCTACATAACAGATCAGGGCTCAGAGAGGCCATGATGGCTCAAGCACCTCCTCTCAGGAAGCATCAGGTAACATGCAATATTCCAGAATGCTCTTACAAGCACTGAGCAAAAATTTCCAGGGCTGTCTTTCGATTCAAGTTAGATGTTGCTAAATTAGATGGTGAACAAGGGTGAGTGGTGGTGGAGCGCTCTGGAGTCCATCCTCAAACCATTAAGTGAGATTACAGCGTTAGCCATCTGCAATCTCCTAATCACAAAATATAATGACCACAGACTCCATCTTTATAGAGGCCTTGATTTCAGAATGTGAATAAACAAACCAAGAGGGGATATAAAAATCCAACTCTCTGTGGCCTTCCAGAAACCACAGGCATGACAACATATCCTTAAAACACGTCTTAGTAGATCTGGGAGTAAGATACATTCCTCCAAAATCTTACCAACACGGGAAATGACAGGTCCCCATTAATTCCCTGAGGCTCTGTTATGCTGAAAAGGAAGTGTACCCATGTTCCTTCTTCAACTGTTGAAAACCCCTAAAAAAAACCTGCTTTTCAGATTAATTTAAATCTACCTGAAATGGCAAATTCTCACAAATGCAATCACGATTCTACTCTAGAATTACCAGGTGAGACAATTGTGTCAATATATTAGGAACATTAGAAAATAGCGTTGACCTTCACAGCAGTCACTTCGAGAAGGGGCACACTTAATACCCAGTGCTACCACTGTTCAGGCCATTTAAGAGGAAGCAATGTCTGACAAAGCTGAGTTCCTTGCTTGGCTCTGCCTCTGGCTGACTGCTGGGCTGGTTACTTAACTTTTCCATTTAAAAAGAGTTATGAAGACTTTGTAAGAATTATATGAGCTGATAGAAAAGCACCTTGCATGCTGCCTGGCTCACAGTTAGTTCCTTTAGGGATCCAGTTTTTGAGATTTGTTTTTGTTTTTTGTTTTCTTGGATTTTGCTTTGCTTTTGTTTTTTGATTGCTGAAATTGCATTTAGAAAGCAGACTCTCATTTCAGCAGCATGGTAAGCTAAGATGACACATTCACATATTCCTACTACAAGCACCTGGAAATACCAGCTTTTTAAATGCATAATTAAACCTGCAATAATGAAGGAGAAATTAACAGGTGCCAGAAATGAAGCAGCAACAGACAAGCAGAAGTAAGCAGAGGAATCAACTGGGCAGCTTCCCCCAGCGGTAAGGGAAGTCATGGGGAAGAAGATGGCGTAGAACAAGTATCGATCCAGGAAAAGTAAGGGTTTAGATGTCAACTAGCACATAGGGACCAGAAGCAAAGCCCAAAGGGCCTGCCCAAGGTAGAATTCTTGCTGCTGCCCTAAGGAAGGCCCCGCAAAGAGTTGCAAGCATGGGGAAAATGGGCTGAAAAGCATTCTCCCCCCAACTCAGACCACTCATAAGTCTCTGTTTAACATCAGGAAAGGAGGACAAAAAGCTCCCTGCAAAATCTAAACCCCAGACCTCTGTTTCTGGGGTACAATTTTAGGCTACCTGCATGGTCCAAAAATGCCCAACCTGAGAGATTAACATAACAATTGGTCTAGGCCAAAAGAGGCAAGGAAAATCTAGAGCAAAAACTCCCATGACCCATGACCCAGACAATTCCCACAGAAAAATCAGGCCCACTAAGCTCACAAGTTACAGAAGCACATTAAACAAGAGAATTCTAGCTCCAAGAACTGGAAATAGAATAATCTAAAAGAGAATATAATTAAGTATGTTTAAGAGGAGAGAAAAACAAATCTTCTCAGATACTAAAAGCACATTTGATAAAATTCAACATTCATTCATGATATATACCTCTGAAACAAATAATGCAATATATGTTAAGAAAAAGGAAGAAGAAGAAGAAGAAGAAGAAGAAGAAGAAGAAGAAGAAGAAGAAGAAGAAGAAGAAGAAGAAGGTAGCAGGAGGGGAAGAATGAAGCGGGGGAAATCGGAGGGGTAGACGAACCATGAGAGACGATGGACTCTGAAAAACAAACAGGGTTCTAGAGGGGAGGGGGGTGGGAGGATGGGTTAGCCTGGTGGTGGGTATTGAGGAGGGCACATTCTGCATGGAGCACTGGGTGTTATGCACAAACAATGAATCATGGAACACTACATCTAAAACTAATGATGTAATGTAGGGGATTAACGTAAGAATAAAAAATTAAAATAACAAAACAAAACAAACAAAAAAACACTTCTTACAAATCTAAGACCAGAAGGACATTTTCTTAACCCAATAAAGAACACACATCAACCAATCTATAGGCACATCATTCCTAATGGTACAGCATTACAAGCTCTCCTTTTAAAATGAGGAATAAGACAAGAAGGTTCTGTCACTCCTCAGGAAATGTTATGTAAAGGGTCTGATAGCAAATACTTTAGGCTTTGCAAACTAGAAATTTGCCATCCAAACTAGTCAATTTCTGCCACTGTAATGCAAAATGAGCCATAGACCAAATGAGTGTGGCTGTGTTTCAATAAAACTTTATTTATAAAGGCGGTGTATTAAAAATACAGGCCAGCACCTTAATACAAGAAAAATAAGTGAAAGTCACTGTGATATTGTGATGTAATAAAAAATTTATATTTGTCTTTGTTTTTGGTTCCTGGCATAGAGCTCCTAAAACCCTTGGAATTTTTAAGAGTAGTATCTTTTGTTATTCATAATCAGCTCCTTTGAACCATACCTAAGTTTATGCTAACGAAATGACTCCTGAGGAATGATCCTGGTTACCAGTGGGGAGGAGAGAGGGGCTGGAGTTGAGTTCAATCAGCAATTGCCAATGATTTAACCAATCGTGCCTATGTAGTGGAACCTCCCAACCCCCCCCCCAATTATGGAGTTTGAAGAGCTTCTGGGTTAGCAAGTACATGGAGATGCCAAGAGAGTGGTGCACCTAGACAGAGCATGGAAGGTCCATTCACCCCCACCCCCATACCTTGCCCTATGCATCACTTCCTTTTGGCTGTTCCTGAGTTGTATCCTTTATAATAAGCCAGTAATAGTAAGTAAAGCACTTTCCTGAGTTTTGCGAGCCATTCTAGCAAATTATCACACCTGAGGAAGGGATCATAGGTGATGTGGGAAACAAAGGCAAAAGATAAAAATTAAATTTCCTTACTACTTACAGCCCATTGACAAGTCCTTGAAACAGGCAGAGTGACATTCCTCTAGGAACTCAGCTGCCTCAATGTTAGTACTTTGTTAAGGGCAAAAGGCAATTTTAGTCTGACCCTCAGGATCCTGTGAATCTACTTTAACATATAAAAATTCCTTTGGAAACTTCATCTCTACCTCCCCCCCAAGATATATGTTGGCAATCATCCCCCAAGCATATGGCCCACTGATATACATCTGAAGGGTCTCATGACTAAGGGTTTACTAGACAGTAATAAATGACTTTTTCCTAACAATAGCTAGCCCCCTCAAGCTCCTGGAAACCTTGCTTCCAAAATTCTTTAGAGACTTACACTCTCCCTAACCCCCTACTCCCCCAACTTGAAAGTATATAACCAGCCACTCCTCACAACCCCAGTGCAGCTTTTTCTGGCCACAGGTCCTGTCCCCGTGCTTTAAGAAAACCACTTTTTGCACCAAAGATGTCTCAGGAATTCTTTCTTGGCCATTGGCTCCAAACCCTAACATCTTTCCTACATCAATAGGTGCTCCAATTTATAGCCAGTCAGTTAGAAGTATGGGAGACCCAGAGTTGTGATTGGTGTCTGAAGTGGGGGGTGGTCTTGTGAGACTGAGTCCTTTAACATGTGGTAATGTTAATGCCAGAATTGAACTAAATTGTACGACATCCAGTTTGTGTCTGCAAAAAAAATTAGAGAATGTAATGTGGGGAAAACCTGCACATTTGGTGTCAGAAATGTTCCAAGTAGAGAGACAGTTTTCCTTTAGTCATGCAACTTAGGGGGGAAAAAAGGCCTGTCATTATCAAAAGATTATATATCTGTCTACATAGGAAATGTAAGAGTGTCTACAGTAAAACATGAAAATTCATGAGAATTCAGCAAGGTATATAAAAACAAATATTGTTCCTATATACCAGCAACAATAGGACGGGATAATAAAACAATGCCATTAACAAGAGCAATATAGACTATGGGATACTTAGGAATACATTAACAAAGATATGTAAGAAGTATGGCAAAAATAATGAAATTCTATTGAAAGAACTAAACAAACACAACTAGTCTATATTTGTGGATGAGAAGACTCAGTATCATAAGAGGATAAATTCTCACCATGTATCTGTAAAACGTCTGAGTAATTCCAACAAAAGCAAAACGAGGCCTCTACAGTCTGAAAATATATTTGAAGGTGTAAAGAGTCAGGTGTAGTCAAAGCAATTCTGAAGGTGGAACTTAAGCCCAAAGAGAGTAAAAGAGCAGCTGGGGCAGAGTAGACCAACACACCCTTCACAAAGAACACAGAGCCACAGAACACATTCACATACATAGGGGAATGTGGTATCTGACAGCACTGAAAAGATTCAGTGTGTAGAACTGAGACAACTGGCACCCATAAGGAAAAAGAGTAAAGTCCAATGTCATACTAACACACAAAAATTAATTCTAGGTCACTGTAAAACACTACATTTCAAAACTTTTTAAAAGAAGGTATAAGAAATATTTTTATAAGATTAGGGTAGAGGAGGACTTCATAAACAAGACACACACACAAAAACAAAGAAATTGATATACTCTATTAAAATTTAGCATTGCTGTTGAATAAAGGACATCAATAAAAAGTAAAAACATAAACCACAGACTAGGCGAAGTTATTTGTAGCCCATCAAACTGACAAAGAATTAATATCTAGAATATAAATGATTCGTATAAATCATTAATAAAAAGGCCAATGGCAGTATGAATGGACAATTCACAAATGAAGAAACTCGGGTGGCCACCAAACAGATGACAAGATGCTCTACCACACTAGTGAGCAGAGAAATGCGAGCTAAAATGAGGAGATACGATTGCGTGACAATCAAATAGGCAAATATTTAAAATGTGATAAATCAAGAGAATGCAGGGAAACAGTAACTGCAAATGGGAACATAATTACAGTTGCTGTGGAGAGCAGCTTGGAAACATCCACTGAATTGAAGATGTGCATATTCTAGAACTAGGGATTTCTCCTACAGGTACTTGCTTTAGACAATCCCTAGCACGTATTCCTAGGCAGATATGCACACAGATGTTCACTGCAGCATGATCTGCAACAGCAAAAGGGTGGAATCATCTTAACCTTCTCTTAGGTGAGTGGACGAATAAACTAATTTATTCGTATAAAGCAATTAAAACAAATCAACATGGATACATCTCAAAAACGATGTCAGAGGGATACATACAGTAAAAATACAAGTTGTGTACATTTTAAAGCACTCCCTCCAAAAGGCATAAACATGTGGGAATGAAGCACAGCGACTCTGGCGGAGGGGTGACTGTAGAGGGAAGGGGGGTGGGCAGTGGGCGTGGGGAAGGACAGCGTTTCAGGAGTACCTGCAAGATCTTCTGTCAAAGAAAGAACAGGGGAGGAGAGAAAGACGAAAGAACACAGGCCAACAAATACAGCAGAACATTAGCCTCCGTTTAACGTCAGTGCTGGGAGCGTGCCTGTCAAACAGTGTCCCGTAGTGTTCTCTAGGCCTGACGTATTTTATAATTTGAAACATTATTTTACAAAAGAAGTCGTGTTCGGAACACACCTGTAAGTCCCATGACATAATTACAAGATGTCTAAAACCCTGCTTTGCCTTGGACAGAACCAGTATTCCCAGCCCGCAGCACGCACTTCAGAAGCCGGACTCGACGCCTCTGGCGCTTTCCTCCTTCCAAAAATCAAAGCTTCCTACAGAGAATGAATATTTGTCCAACTCAAAGATATTCACAAGAATGTGAATATTTCATATTCATAGCTCTGAAGGCAACTTAAAAAGGATTCCAGGAATGTTCGGGGCAATAGCAACATCAATGGAAGCATCAAAGGATTACATCTCTCCTAAGGTCACTACTTTGAAAAGAGTAAAATCCATTTATACTGTAAGTCAGACTTTTTTTTTTTTAATTCAGCAGCAACTAAGTCATTCCTCTCGTGACTGTCAGTGTTCTCCAACGTGGGAGTCAACACAGTGCAGAGAGAATGCCCTCAGACTGGAAGCTGGTGCCAGGGTTACAAATGACAGCACATCCTCGGGCGCCTGGGTGGCTCAGTCGGTTGAGCGACTGCCTTCGGCTCAGGTCATGATCCTGGAGTCCCGGGATCGAGTCCCGCATCGGGCTCCCTGCTCAGCGAGGAGCCTGCTTCTCCCTCTGACCCTCCCCCCTCTCATGTGCTCGCTCGCTCTCTCTCTCATTCTGTCTCAAATAAATAAATAAAATCTTTAAAAAAAAAAAAAATGACAGCACATCCTCACAAAGAGCCTGTGGTTCGACACCAGGCCCACGCAGTGCTTGTAAAATGATGGCAGATCCTCACCTCATCCAAGGGGGACTGACCTGTGTATTTCGCTCAGAAAATGGGAAACATGTTAATCAAACACCGAACCCCATGGGTGGGCAGAAAGGAAACACTATTTTCCTAGTGAGATCAGCCTGAGCAGCTGCGGTAAGGACACAGTGAGCTCCCACGCGGGAACAGCGGAGGACTCAGAGAACCTGACCAGCATAGAGTGGGGCATTCGACAGAAGCGACAGCCGCCTGCAGCATTTCTGAATCTGCTCACTCTCCAATCCTGTAAGAATCAGGAGAAAATCCTGAAAGCCTCCAGCCCACTCTGCAGACAAGAGTTCCATTGTCAACTGTCAGTGCATTATACAAAGCCTTCATTATGTTTACAACATACGTGGGCATACATTCAATGATGCGTAGACATAGTTATTTATAAATATTTCACAAATATTTATTGAGTGCCTGCTATGGCCAAATGCTAGACTGGTATACCAATGATGAACTGAAAGAAGCCACATCCCTGCCCTCATCAAGTGTCTGGAAATTAACCACACTGTTCCCCCCACAAATGACAAGTACCGTCTAACAAGACTAATTTCCCCTTCATTTGTCTCCATATAAATCTACCTATGAAAGGGCTCCTGTTAAGCTTTCAAATCTACTCTGTCCCTACAAACGACGACACATTGAGATTGCTATGTTCACGGTCCCTTCTTAGGAGAACTGATAAAATGAAGTCATTAATATGTAATTCATCTTCCTGAGGAATATAACCATGCTTTATTTTACAGGAGCTACTTGATGATTAACTTGGCTTACTTGACAGGGGACATACACTAGAAAAAAACGCCAAGATTTACTGTTTGCTTACTCTATGCCAAGCACTGTTAAGTATTTTCCACTTAACTCATTTAATCCTCACTGCAACCCGGGAACACAAAATTGCCTCAGACCCAGACAGAAAAGATGGCAGTAAAACCACAACTCTTCAAGAAACATGCAAATCGCAGGGATTTTGCCTAAAGAAATATCACAGGTATATAAGACATGGTTAATAGCATCTGTTTTACAGAACTGTTTAAATAGCAAAAAGAGGAATAAAAAAAACAGAGGAGCCTAAAAATCCAACAGCACAGGAATTAGGGTATTTAAATCAATTATTTTTATACTTTCATAAGATAAAGCCATTAAAATATAGGGAAAAAGAATGTTTAGTATCAAAAGAAAGTCATGACAATCTTCAAAGTGCAAAGAACAGTGTACACAATTTACAAAAATAATAGAACATGACCCTTCCTTTTTAAAAGAAAATCATATCTGTATGCATAGAAAACTAGCTGAAAGGAATATACAATAGAATTTTATATAGGAGTTGTCTTATGATAGGTGATTTTAATTTATTAATTTTTTTTGTCTATTTAAAATTTTTTCTCTACAAAGCAGAAACCCATCTAATAATTAAATGACAGGTGTCAGGGGCACCTGGGTGGCTCAGTCGTTAAGCGTCCAGGTCATGATCCCAGGGTCCTGGGATCGAGCCCCGCATCGGGCTCCCTGCTCGGCGGGAAGCCTGCTTCTCCCTCTGCCTGCCACTCCCCCTGCCTGTGTTCCCTTTTTCGCTGTCTCTCTCTCTGGCAAATAAATAAAAATCTTTTAAAAAATAAATAAATAAAAATAAATGACAGGTGTCAGTCAGTAGCTTACAGCCAAAATTAATATCAAAGAATATTTATAAAATGCCTAGTGACACATAACCGTTATTAACCTCTAAATCTTTTGATTGTGTTCCTCAGTCACTTAAAAATTTGAGCATGTACTTCCAATACATCAAAATTTAATTATTCTGAAAATACAAAGACTCTCTAACTTTATATACATTTTAAATGTCCATCAAAACAGAAATTCTTTTTTTTTTGAAAGATTTTATTTATTTATTTGACAGAGACACAGCGAGAGAGGGAACACAAGCAGGGGGAGTGGGAGAGGGAGAAGCAGGCTCCCCGCCGAGCAGGGAGCCCGATGCGGGGCTCGATCCCAGGACCCTGGGATCATGGCCTGAGCCAAAGGCAGATGCTTAAGGATTGAGCCACCCAGGCGCCCCTATCTGATAGAGACAGTGAGAGAGGGAACACAAGCAGGGGGAGTGGGAGAGGGAGAAGCAGGCTTCCCGCCGAGCAGGGAGCCCCACATGGGGCTCGATCCCAGGACCCTGGGATCATGACCTGAGCCCAAGGCAGACGCTTAACGACTGAGCCACCCAGGCGCCCCGATCAAAACAAAAATCTTATAAGGTAGTGTCTAATGGGTAAGAGTTCCAGTCAGAGAAGATGAAAAAGTTCTGGAGATGGATGGTGGTGACGGCCGCACAGCAATGTAGAATAGGCACGTAATGCTACAGAACTGTACACTTAAAAACAGTTAAAATGATAAATTTTATGTTATGTATATTTTACCACAGTAAAAAAATCAGGAGTAAAAAAATTTAAAAATGAAGAGTAATTCTACTATCTTTTTTTTCATATCCTAATGGATTATCATTCATAAACCCTGAGTGCCAACAGAGCATAAACACTCTGTAGCATTGGAGCCCTGGAAATAAAGCACAATGTAATGCGGAAGAAGGTGGGGGCCATCACTGGGAAAGCAGGAAAGCCTTCATGGAAAAAGCTGCAAACTCGAGATGAAGCTTAAAGGTGAGGATGACCTCAATGGGCAAAAATGACATGCATGTACATGTTTCTTAACAAATAGGCATTTCCTCCAAACTCCCAGTTTTTTGTTTGATCTCCAGAATTGCCTGCCAAGCTGGATTCTACTCACATAACCTAATTCAAGGGAAAATCATGAGCAAAATAGAGGAGGAGAGCCAGGGCAGCTACGAGGGTGCAGTGGGCATAGGGGAGGAAGAGAAGAGAGGCATTTACCCTTTATTTGTCAGAAATGGATGAGTTCCAGATGGTGCCATGATGGGGTGAGGATTTCACTTTCAAAAGAGCCATCGGTCCCATGTATATGGGACTGAAAGTAGGACAGGAGACAAAGGCAGGAGCTAGGAGACAGCTATAGTGGGACTGGGAATAGAAAGATATCAAACAGAGGAAATATCATACAGGACTTGAGAATTACTTGGACACAAGGGTCGAAGAGAAGAAAAAAAACACGATTCCTATCCTAGAATCAAATAAAAATAAAGAGGTCGTAAGAAGCTATATGGAGAGGAAGGAAAATGAAAATTTTGGTTTTAGTTAGAATTTGATGAGATCAAGGTACAGTTAGGTTGATATGTTCACCTTCTGGTTGGAATATGAGTCTTGAAATGTAGAACTTTGGAGTCATATCCAAATGGAATAAACAAGACTGCCAAAAACAGTACCTAGATGGCACATTCAGATGCAATGATCTCATACTCTAGGTGAGCAACTGAACCCCTGGGAGTTAAAAATTCTGGGAAGAGAACAGGACTTTTGGAAATGGACCATTCGTCCCAGAAACCAATTTCTTCCAGCTTGGATAAGTCTTGATTGATTGGTCCATTAGTCAATAATCAGAAATATAGCTATAAAAGATAGGATGAGAACCAAGGCAAAAATCCCATACGTCAAATAAAGAAAAAGTAGTTTCAAAGAAGGTAACAACAACAGTAATAAATGCTTCAGTAAGGTAAACAATCTGTTTGCAGGGTGTGGGGGGCAGAGGGTTAATAGACACAGTCATAAAAATACCTTGGAGGGGAATTTCAGAGAACAGTGGGTTTTAAGTGTTAAGCAGTGAGTGAATGATAAGGAAGTGAGGCAGCCAGCAGAAATGACTAATCTTGAGAAGCTTGGCAACAAAGAAAAGGAAGTACACAAAATTACAGTTCCAAAAGAAAGCAAGGCAAAGAAAAGGGTGGTTGTTCTATTTAGAGTTAGAGAAACCTGAGCATCCTTATTGAAACTGGTAAAAGAGGAAAAAAGAAAATGCAAAACTATAAAGCAGAATCAGAGATAAAATAATGCTCAGGTAGAGGGAGGAAAGACTGTAGAGAGGGCCCTTTGAAAGAAGGATAGATTTTTTGATAAAAGAGGGAGAATATTTTTTTTAATTAAGGAAGAGGAGATCTAATCGGAGAACCCCTATTAGATCACCTTGAGATTATCAGGAAAATAGGAATCAAGGTCATCTGCTATGACTGGAATAAACTTGAAGGGAGGGAAAATACTCTGTTAACTACCAAATGGTAGGTCACAGAAATCAACTTGGGATGAGTATGTGTGTGTGTGAGTTTGTGTGCACATGCACACATCTACACACAAGCATAGACAAAACCTTTTGACTAAAACACTTCTTTCAGAAACTGTAGATAAATCCAGGAAGTCTACTTCTAGTATATACTCTGGGTTTCTCTCCCACATTAAGGTTACCTTAGCCTGAATGGTTGCTATCTTTGTATATAAGTCTATTTCAAGACAGTGTGCCAAGGAGGGGACAATGTAAAACAAAAACGGTCATTTGTCAAGGCAATCATTTGACAGAATAAGAGGCAAGACTCAAGAGAGAAATATTAATATCTTATAAGGCCCTGAAACATTTGGTAATTAATTTTTCAGCAGGCAGAAGGTTTTCTTCCAATGGTAAGAATAGCTGTCATCACCAAGGCATAGAAGAGAAAAAATACCAAAAAAAAACCAAGGAAACTAAGAAGTAACAGAGAAGCATGCTCATACACTAATTCCTATACACATGAACCTCATCCAAAAAGGAAGATGGCAGAATCTGATAATGGTAAGACAGGCTGCTGCCCCTGGGACTGGTTCTTCCAGACAAAAGAAAGGGAAGATAAGCCAGCTTCACAGTAATAGGCAAGGATTTAGATTTCTCCTGCAAAGGCACCAGATGGACTGTAAAATTCTTCAAAGGCAGAAGTATTAATTCACTCAACAAATATTTAACGCCTATGTTCTAGACACTAAGCTAAACGCTGGGGGGAGAGAGAAATAATTGGCTTCATGTATTATCTGTTGCTCTAAAACTCAGTGTCTTAAAATAAACAATTGTTATCTCAGTTTCTGAGTAGGTGGTTCTTGCTCTGGGTCTTTGTGTTGAGCATCCCCAAGAACACCTCCAGGTTCAGTGATCACTGGGAGGATTCACATACATATGGTATCACTTGTGGCTTTGATGACAGCAAAGGGATATAAAGCAAAAATCAACTAAGGGAAAAGGCGCATGGAATGAAGTCCATAGGAAACCCGGCACAAGCTTCCAAGAGTCCTCTCCCCATGGAATCACACAGGACAAGCTTAATTCCTCTAGCATCATATTGTGACAACAATTTGTGAAATGTTGTCTACCAGGGAAGCTCATTAGAGACTCAATGTCCAAGGGTTTTGTTGGGGACTGCTCATGCATGCACCCTCTGCCTAGCACATACCAAAATTCCAGACTCACAGATAAAAGCAGGTGTTCACCATAAATAATATTGTTTGCACACTTTAGGCAATGTCAACCACTCATCATTAGAGAATGGTGGGAACCTTCCCTAAATCCAAGTTCCCAGATGCCAGCCAAGAGCCAATCTTGCAAGCAGGTCTTTCTAAGGATAGCAGTCTTGGGTCTGCTATGTTAATTCCTTTCTACATGGTGTCTCATGAAGTTGCAGTCAAGCAGTTGGCTGGGGCTCCATCATTTGAAGCCTTGACTGGAGCTGGAAGGTACACTTATAAGAAAGTTCACTTACGGGGGCGCCTGGGTGGCTCAGTCATTAAGCTTCTGCCTTCGGCTCAGGTCATGATCCCAGGGTCCTGGGATCGAGCCCCACATCGGGCTCCCTACTCAGCGGGAAGCCTGCTTCTCCCTCTCCCACTCCCCCTGCTTGTGTTCCCTCTCTCACTGTGTCTCTCTCTGTCAAATAAATAAAATCTTAAAAAAAAAAAAAGTTCACTTATGTGGCTAAAGGCTGGAAGTTCTTCACCAGGTGTTTCTCTCCACAAGGATGCCTGAATGTCCTCAACATACAGTGTATCCCACAGTGAGCAATCCAAGACAGCAAGAGAATGAGAGCATCCCCCCAATGGAAGCTCTAATAAACTTATCTCAAAGTGACATACCACCGCTTCTGTTATTGGTCACAAAGACCAACCCTAGCACAATGTGGGTTTGGGAAGGAATTAACAACTCTGAATGCCAAGAACCAGGGATTAATGGGGGCTATCTTAGAGGCTGGCTACCACAGTCACCTTCAGGCTTCCAATGATGCCCATCTGTCCTACATACAATATACGCTAACCTCTCCCACAGTCCCTAAAAGTCTCATCGAACCCCAGAATCAGCTCCCAGTCCAGACTCTTATTGCCTAAATCAGGTCTAGGCACGGAAGAGGTTCATTGGGTGTAGTCTCTAACATACACCTCACTGACTACGGTTTCTCTCAATGTCTAAGACATGTGCAACCAAAGCAACCAGTTATCTGTCCCCACACACTCAGCACACAACAGTGGGACAGCAGAGGATAACCACTATAAACACTCCTGCCCACAAAGGGGGGAATAGGAAGCATGGGCTAGCAATTCTGGAATCCTGCCAAGCACATGTGAGTTCCTTGCTGAGGCCATAACTCTCTATGGCTCTTAACTCTACCCTCTGGACTCTAGGTTTGGGCCTCCTGGTGGTCCTTCCATTTTCATGAAAGGTAACAAGTGTTGGCACCTGAGTAGTTTTCTCTGCCTGCTTCCTACTCGTGATACTTGGGGGTCCAAAGTCCTCTTTTCATTTTGTGCTATGTCCCTTTTATTTCAACCTGATGGTGTCTCTTCAAGTGTAACTCAAAAACTTTGAAGGTTTTCTGTGATTCCTTTTAGGCTTCATTCCATTAGACAGAAGCCATACCATAAATCTCTTTGCAATGGATCCTTCCTCACCTTGAGCTTTTGCTGAGGTACAATGTCCTTGAGCTTCTAAGGAGCCCTACCATTGACCAAGAGGGTCTAGAAGGCAAACCCTTATCTCTTGAGAGGGCCTCTTGGCTGACTGTACAGTTCTCTGAGACACCATCTTTGATTTTTGAGATTTTAAAAAGATTTTACAGTCATACCCTTGGCTTCATGTTTGGAACTTGTTTTCCTAAAAGTGCCCCCAAATTTGATCTTTGTTCAAAAGCCATTTCTTAATTTTAGTATCATGTGCCATCTGGAGAGTCTGGAATCTTCAAAAACAGCAAGTCCTGGCTCTTTTTGTTCACTAGTTCTGCCTTCAGTTTCTCTGTCTTTGCAATTTTACTATAAGCAACAGGGAAAAAACGGAAGGCACAACACTGTTTTGAAATCTCCTTAACTGTATCACCCAGTTCATTAGGTACGTTTTCTACTTTCCACATTACTGCAGATGACAGTATTGCTAAATTTTTTGCCACTACATAATAAAGACTCTGCCTTTTCCAGTTTCCAATATGATTCTCATTTTCCTTTAAGCCTTCAATGATAGCCTCCTCAGAGTCCAAACTCCTGTGAACAGTGTACTCATAGCACTTAAAGCTTTTTGCTAACATGTTCTTCAAAATCCTTCCAGCTTTTTCTACTGTGCATTGCCTAGTTTCAAAGCCCCTACCATATTTTCATTTCTTGCTATATCAGTACCCCACTTCTAGTACCAAATTCTTATTAGTTATCTACTGCTGCATAAGTTACCTCAAAATTAGCACTTAAAACAACATGTATTGTCTCACATAGTTTCTGAGGGTTAGAAATTGGGAGGCATTTAGATGGGTTTTGGCTCAGGGTCTCTCATGAGGTTGCAATCAAGCTGACAGCAGAGCCCGTAGTATCTGAAGGCTCAACAAGGGGAGGACCTGCTTCTAAGCTCACTCACAGGGTTCTCAGCCAGCCTGTTTCCTATTAGCTGTGCCACTTAAGCTTCTCCCCACACACTGCCTGTCTTTACAACATGGCGGCCGGTTTTCCATAGAGTGACTGATTTAAAAGAAATAACCCAAGACAGAAATTTCAGTCTTTTTTTTTTTAAAGATTTATTTTATTTATTTGAGAGATAGAAAGACAGAGAGAGTGCTGGTGGGGGGAGGGGCAGGGGACAGGGAGAGAAGCAGACTCCCGGTTGAGCAGGGAGTCCACGGAGGGGCTTGATTTCCCGACCCTGAGATCATGACTTGAGCCAAAATCAAGAGTCAGGTGCTCAACAACTGAGCCACCCAGGTGCCCCAAAACCTCAGTCCTTTATAACTTAATCTGGGAAATGACATATCATCACTTCCATTATAATTTATTTGTCAAGGACATGAATACGAAGAGGTAAGGATCATTGGGGACCATCTTGGTGGGTGGCTACCACATTTTCTATCTGGAGGTCTTAATGGGATGACAGCCATCAACGACTACTTACAATAAAATTTAATGAGGGCCATAATAAACATATGGAGAAGACAGCACCAGTTTACCCTGGGGGAGCCAAGAAAATAGGACAAGGGGAGGTGATGTTTAATTTAGGGCCTAGAGGGATGAATGAGATTTGTCAGACACATGGCAGAGCCCTGGCCTGCTGGACACTTTCCATGCATTTCTCTTTTTGCATATCCTACCTGCCTGGTAAATTTGATAACCTCAAAGCTCTTCCTAAGAGCAAATATAGAACGACTTAATTTAATATCAATATTTTAGAGGACACATTACCATTTAACAGATGAAGCAGAAGTATAATGGTAGATGATGGATGCTATGCTTGGAAATGCCTCATCTAAAGGTCAAATTTACTTTAGGAAAAAAAAAAAACGATGAATAAAGTGAAAACGTACCACTTGATAACAAATGTGCAAGTCAGAATAAATGCCCCTAATTTTGTAAAGCACACAACTATGCAACACATAATAGTGATTATTTAAATAAGAAGGCAGGGAGAAAGAAATTCGAACCAAAGGACCCTTCACAAGTAATAGATGTAAGCACTATTTAAAGGGTGGATAGAAAACTAGGCCAGGCAAGCACGCTGAAATATTAAAACCTCCCTCTTTTTATTTCTCATTAAAAGAGTGTTACAATGATATAAAAATTTGTGAAGAATAAATAAGTATAAGGAAGAAAACAAAAATCACACATGACCCCCAATTCTAGGGATAGCGCTAATTAGATTATAGACTGTTCCCTTTCAGACTGCTGGGGAGAAGTGGGGATGGACACACATACACAAGCATGTAAGGATGGAAATGTGTGTGTATAATTTTGGAACCATGTCATTTTTGGAAATGGCTCTGTTTTTCCTGAATATAAAATTAACACAGGGCGCCTGGGTGGCTCAGATGGTTAAGCGTCTGCCTTCGGCTCAGGTCATGATCCCAGGGTCCTGGGATCGAGTCCCGCATCGGGCTTCCCGCTCCTTGGGAGCCTGCTTCTCCCTCTGTTTCTCTCTGTCTCTCATGAATAAATAAATAAAATCTTTAAAAAAAAATTAACACAAAAATTAATATACGGGTAATGATTTCTTTAAGTCTTAAGCATTATGGAGAGATACGTAAAAAACACTGTTTACTCTTAACATCTGGTATTTTTCTTACAGGCATTTTCAATGCAAATACGATTTTAGTGCAAAAATAGGCTTGTGCTGTTTTGTTTACCGCTTTTCTCCTTTAAAAATACATGGTGGTTATCTTCCTCTGTTAATACATGCACGCTACATTATTTTTTTCATGCATGCTACATTATTTTTTTCAATGACCACATAGTTCCAGAATAGGTATGTACCATAAGTTATTTAACCAATACCCTGTTAGGGGCACCTGAGTGGCTCAGTCAGTTTAGCAGCTGCCTTCGGCTCAGGTCATGATCCCGGGGTCCTGGGATCGAACCCTGCATCGGGTTCCCTGCTCAGCAGGGAGCCTGCTTCTCCCTCTCCCATTCCCCCCTACTTGTGCACTCTCTCTCTGTTAAATAAATAAAATCTTAAAAAAAAACCCAATACCCTATTAATGAGCATTTGTCCTACTCCCAATTTCCCACCATTGCCAACAAGGCTCAGTGGTGACACCTTTATGCACACATCTTGACACATTGATCCATTATTTCCACAAAATAAACCTCTGGAATTAGACTTGATTCACCTTTTAAGAATTTGTATGCATATTCCACCATAAATGCTCTACCGATGCACACATCCCAAGAGTGTAAAAATGTCCCCAGCCACCACCGTCACCATTACTGAGCGCTATATGCAAATAGTTTTAACTTTCATTTCTTCCAACATGAAAGGCAATTAATACATTAAGACAATATATCTTCAAATGTTTAAGTTATTTGAACTTCATTGTAAATTATGCATTCTTGGTTTTTGCCAAATTTTCTTGGAAGTCTTCGCTGTTTTTGTATTGATTTGTTGAAAGTCCCCTCCCACTCACCCAAATGCAGCCCCACTCATATTTTTTTAAAGCCCAGCGGCACAGTCTTATCAGCAGGACATAAATGAGAACTCAAAGAGCTAGGAAATGGCTGAGCCACATGCAAATCTTTCTGACTCCAATATGCAGGCTCTTCCCACCAACCTGCCACCTCCTCAGGATGGAAAGCAGGTGCTCCCAAACTGTTGCCCTTTAGAGTCACCTGGGAAGCTCTTAAAACTCCTGCCACCCACTCCTCACCCCATGTCAATTAAGCCAGGCAGAGTATTTTTGAGGATGCCCAGGTGATTCCAAATGGCAGCAACGTTTGGAGAGCACTAGCTGAAGACTTCATCCCCCAGCTGCCAAGCATGCTTGTAGTCCTCAGCTGTCAACTCTCTCCCCAGCTGTTCCTGGTTGAAGGAGTGACTTATTTAGCCTGGGCTCATGTACCTCCCAGGGCCTTCTGGCCTCTGATGCCTGGAGGAAGAAAGGTATGAAGACCCATCCTTGTTGCCCAGCTCCAGAGTCCCCAGTTCCAGAGCCCCAGTGGGTAGGCTGGGACCTCCTGACTGCAGCGCAGTGCACCCTCTCCTTCCACTAAGCCTGCCCCCTTTTCTCCCGCACCCCCCAACTGTGGACCCTGAGATGCTCCCATAATGTCCCGCTGCTTCCTGAGCACCCACCCTTTGTCATGTACCATATGGACCTTCCCCTAAAAGAATAAAGAAAATCTTCCTCAAAGGCCTTACCTACACCTGAAGGTAGCAATAAAAAATCCTTTCAGGTGGGGGTATTGTTAAATGAGCCCAGGGTTTCTGTTTGAGGTGATAAAGAAAACCTTTGGAAATAGTTGTGATGGTTGCACAAAACTGAGTATAGCTAATGCCACTGAACTGTACATTAAATATGGTTAAAACGGCAAATTTTATGTTTTATGTCTTTGACCATGACTGTAAAAAATTAATAATGTAACATACCAAAACCATTGAATAGTATACCTTAAATGTGTGAATCGTTGGTGTGTGAATTATATTTCAAAAAGCTACTAAAAAAATCCGTTTAGTGCAGTGTAATGACATGGAGATCAACGAATGAGTAAATTAATAGTCTTAGCTCTGTTAATCCATAGAACAATGCCAATAAGTTCAAGCCTTCATCAAAGGGTTTTCTCTCACTCATCATCTCATTCCCTAAAACACAGAAACAAAATGCTTATTGATTTGTACTTTACGTACCTCTGGTCAGCAGTAATTCAGGACTTATATGCTGAGTGGTATGGGGAAAAGAATAAGCAATTTCTTGGGCCAGCTCCTGGGGCTGAGAATATTTAAAGACTACTCGAGGGCTAAGATATTGGCAACGTCACTAAATTCAGTTTTGCAGCAGTATAAATGTTCCATTAAACTGGAGCCACCAGCTGACGCGTACAGAAAGCCACCATGAAGCTAGATAACAGACCCGTTTCTAAAGAGAAGCAAAACAGGCTTGTTTATGAAAACAAGAATGTGCCAAAGGCAGCAGTGTCCAGAAGATAACAAATGCAAATATCCATCTCCTCAGAAATGCAGTCTACTGCCACTCCTCCAGGATTTATAAAGTACTTCACATCTGCAAACTCCTCCATAATCATATCATTAGCCATCCCCAAGGAGTCCAGAAATTTCTATTTTTTGAGAGATTGGCAAGCCTCTCATCTCAGTGCATACCTTTCTTTAACAAGAGAACTCCATTCAATAAAGGCCAAACCTCCAATAAGGGTAATGTCATTTACAGTCTGTGGTTTCTGCTCCTGGCCCTCCACAATCAATGTACTCCCAGAAACCAACCTCGTGGTTACAAAGCTTGTTCACTGACGTGCTTAAGAATGAAAGAAAACACTCATGTCAAAAATGCCACTCAGAGCACAGTGGGGAAAAAATGGGATAAATCTGGAACTGGGGGATCTGGGGCTCGTATCCTATGTGACCCTGATCTAATTAATTAACCACTCTGAATCTCAGTGCCTTTATCTGTCAGATGGGCTTAATGATCATACTGCCTACCTCACGAATTATTGTGCGGTCCAATGAAATTAATGTATGTTTAAATATTTCAAAAACTGAAGTTCTATACAAACGTGAAAGAGTCCTAGAACACTTCCACTCTCTAAATAGCTCCAGAGCAACATACCTGAGGGCCTTGAAGAATAACATAGTGGTTTAAATATAAGAGTAAGGAAGTGAATTCGACAGAGGGAAAAATATGAATCCAAGTTACCTCTTCATGCATCCATTTCATAACCCACTTGAGACCCAGCTGATGCTACTGGCCAAGGTGTGAAAGAAAATAAGGGTTAGAATAAATAAAGAGCCTAAATTTAGACTGATAAATCATTTCCATCTGAGACTCTAGAATTTGTTTGCCTTATTGTTATTGTATATGTTCTGTTTTTGTTTATTATCGTAGAAGCACTCGTAAGATACTCCATTCCTTCTGGAGCTTGGGCATACCTACTTTCTTTCTAGAAAACACTCTGGAGAGAACAAAATTTTCACAGCAATTTTCACTGCACAGCAATTCTCTGGTGGATTTTAAAGGAATCCTGTGAGGTAAGACAAAAATCATCAGTGCACTGATTTTATATTCTGCAAATGTATAACCTCTGAAATTTCAAAGTCAGGGACTTATTTTTTCGCCGCTGAATGAAGACTTAGATTGGGACTCATGCATGTTCCAAATTTAGCAGAGCCTCCATGGCTGGAAGCAGTTGCTTAACAACTGCACACATTTGTGTATCACCTCACAGGTTGCCAGGAGATGCCACGGGCAGAGCCAAAAAGCAAAGTCAAGTCAGACACAAACAACTGATCAAAAAAAAAAAAAAAATGGATCCTGAAATTAAGAGAGAATCGATGATGCTCTTCCTCCAACTGCCTTTTCTTTAGGAAGACCGGGCAGGGGAGACAACGGGATACATTCTGACGAGTGAAGTCACTGATGGTGTTCAGGCACTGAAGAAGTAATCAACTTTAAAACAAACAAATTTCACACCCAAAAAACAAATAATCAAGTCAAAAAGTGGGCAGAAGAGATGAACAGACACTTCTCTGAAGAAGACATACAAATGGCTAACAGACACATGAAAAAATGTTGATCATCATTAGCCATCAGGGAAATCCAAATCAAAACCACACTGAGATACCACCTTACACCAGTTAGAATGGCCAAAATGGACAGGGAAAGAAACAACAAATGTTGGAGACGTTGTGGAGAAAGGGGAACCCTCTTACACTGTTGGTGGGAATGCAAGTTGGTACAGCCACTTTGGAAAACAGTGTGGAGGTTCCTCAAAAATTTAAAAATAGAGCTACCCTATGACCCAGCAATTGCACTACTGGGTATTTACCCCAAAGACACAGATGTAGTGAAAAGAAGGGCCATATGCACCCCAATGTTCATAGCAGCAATGTCCGCAATAGCCAAACTGTGGAAAGAGCCGAGATGCCCTTCAACAGATGAATGGATAAAGAAGATGTGGTCCATATATACAATGGAATATTACTCAGCCATCAGAAAAGATGAATACCCAACTTTTACATCAACATGGATGGGACTGGAGGAGATTATGCTAAGTCAAGCAGAGAAAGTCAATTATCATATGGTTTCACTTATTTGTGGAACATAAGGAATAGCATGGAGGACATTAGGAGAAGGAAGGGAAAAATGGGGGGGGGATTGGAGGGAGAGATGAACCATGAGAGACTATGGACCTGAGAAACAAACAGGGTTTTAGAGGAGAGGGGGGAGGGGGGATTGGTTAGCCCGGTGATGGGTATTAAGGAGGGCACGTACTGCATGGAGCACTGGGTGTTAAACGAAAACCATGGATCGTGGATCACTACATCAAAAACTAATGATGTAGTGTATGGTGACTAACATAACATAATAAAATTAAAAACTACCAAAAAAATAAAATAAAGTAAAATTAAATTAAATTAAAAAGAAAGAAAAGAAAAAATGTATAATAAAACCATATTCAAGAACTATAAAAAAATAAAAATAAAAAATAAAGGCTATAGGGGAAAAAATAAAAAAATAAAAAAATAAAAAATAAACAAATTTCAATCTCCCATCTTCTCTCCTCTTTCCTTTCCATATCAAATTCCTCAAGTGAACAGGCCACAACTTCTGCCTCCACTTATTCTCCATACACTAAAAGGCTCTCTCAGGGTTCACCTGCCACAAGGGTCTCCTCACCTTTCATGAAAACTTACTGTCCTCTCAGTGGCATGCAACACTACCAGCCATTCCTTTTTCTGGAAACAGCTCCTCTCCTGAGTCCTCTGATGACACTCACCCTGCCTGGCTCTCTACCTACCCTCCCTACTCCATTTCCCCTGTGCCTCTCCGGGTTCTTGATGACCTAAGGCCCCTGGCTTCTGCTTTGGGAATCCTCCACAACCCACAACCATCAGAGACTCAAGCTTTTCTGTGGCTCTCTGTCCATCTGTACGTAACAACTCCCAACCATCTCTCTCTTGAAAATCAAGCCCATATTTCCAATTGCCTGAGGCATATGTCCATTTCTCCCACCCACAATCTTTCCTACAAAAACAACCTCCTGCTCATAGCTTTCCAAGTTTTGTTATTCTCATTTCTCACTATCCAAGGCATCCTTCTATCCCACCTACATTTACGAGTTTCCAAGTGCCATGAATGGCTCAAGACATCCCTCATATCCACTGCTTCCTTTGCATGAAAAGATATGGCAATCACTTCCTATGTGAATTCCTGTTGACTGTAGCTTCTGAGTCAAAAAATTCCGTACCACAATATCAGATAATTCTCCCTGTAGTTCAAAAATTGCCAGGGCTTCTGCTTTTTAAGTCCAGGTTTTTCATCGTAACATCCAAGGTTCTCCATAATCCAGCCCTCCTCTCTTAAAACCCTAGAAGTTCACAATGTTCAGATGAGTTTGGATTCCTAGCTGTTTCTGTAAACTTGCCTTGAAGTTTCCCACTCCAATTTAAATGCTCTTTTGTGCCCCACCTGCTCCCCTACCATCTCCACCTATTAGAGTTATACCTTTCTCTAACACCTAGCTCAAACAACTTCCACAGTGAAAGTTATTCTGATTTCTTCTGTCAAACATGCCTTGTATGCAAAAGCACTTTGCACCATTCTTGGGGCTTTTAGCATGGTCTGTAACAGTGAGGTGCACATTTTCTCTCCTCTTCAGATCACAGGTCTCTCAAAGGGATGGGCTCAACACCAAGGTTTGCTGAAAAGAGCATGAACTTTGAAACCAAAATAATGAGGGTATGTTTTCACTTACACTGGCTAAATGGTCCTAAATCTCTCTGGTTTAATTCCCTCATCCATAAAATGAACCCACTGTAATTATTGTGAATTGACCTGCTTACCAAACTATGGCCCACAGGCCAAATCCAGCCCACTGCCCATTTTTATAAATAAAGTTTTATTAGAACACAACCATGCTCATTCTTTTATGTACTTTCTGTGGCTGCTTTTGTACTGCAATAGTAAAGCTGGGTAGGTATGATAGAGACTACATGGCCCACTAAGACTGAAATATTTACTCTCTGTTCCCTTAGGGGGGGAAAAAAAACCCCTCCTCTTTACCTACATTTCACTCTCTTTTTTAGGTGGAGAGGTAGAATAAAGATATTTTCCAGAGTTCCCTGAATCTAGGGGAGTAGGGGTTAATTGGGTTCCACTAATTAGATGCATTCACGCAAGGAGTTGTAGAAGATAGATAAGATGGTGGCCATCTTCTGGCTCCCTGACTGTTCACTCCAGTCAAGAAATGTCATGGAAACATGAGACTTTTGAATGCCAGCTGTACCCCAGTGCCCTTCTCCAGCTTTCTGAGGGTCGAGAAGCAGTTGCAGCAATGGCAGTGGCCACAGGGACTTTTGGATTCCGGCTTCCCAATGCCAGGATGGCAACTGCATGGGTGTAATTTGACCTTGGCACCACATTGTTCTGGAAATCTTTTCCCACAGGCTCGCTCTTCCAGTGATTTTGTAAGCACCCAATTCTCTGTATTAAATCCCTTCTTGTTTAAAATTTATAGCCAAGTTTCCATGTCTTGTACCGAACTCTGACACAGAGCCAAATGATAAATATCTAGTTGAGTTACTGAGACATGAAATGACAGTGTCTATGAAAGCACTTTATAAGCAATAAAGCTAATGTTTTCTGTAAATCTTCATCTCACTCCCATACACTGACCCCCACTGCTAACTCAGCACAGTGCCCTCATCCCCAAAATGTTGATGCTCCCACAGCTCTCTTCCTCCTCGATCTACTTGAGCAATCCCATCTCTCCTCCTAGCTCCAACAGCCCAAAGGATCAAGGGTTAACTTATTTTAAAAGGCTGACACAAAGTTAACTCTCCAGAACAATGCACGTGCATTAAAATGTCAACATAATTTCTGAGGCTCATGGGCCTTCTGAATTTTATCAATGGATCTCTAGGTTATAAAACCTTGATCTTCTATGCTAATGAGCATCTAAACCTGTATATTGAGAACCAGATTGTTCTCCTGAGGTTAAGTCTGATGTATGCACCTGCCCTCTGAACCTCCCGTAGGCAACTCAAGCTCAGTGTGTCCACATGTGGTTTTATCTCCCCACTGCACCTCTTCCTCTGTTGTTTATCAGGTAAGTGAATGGTGCTAGCATCCCTTAAAGATGCAGTGCCATTCCTTCCTTTCTTCTCTGGAGACAGTTGCCAGGTCTTGGTGATTCTACATCCCTAGCTTCTTTTGAATCTATCCGCATCCCCATCTCCATTATCAGTAATTTGTCCAGCTACCCCCATCCCTAATCAAGATTGCTACAGAAGCCCTCAAATTGGCCTCTCTGCTTCCACTCTGCCCTCTCCAATCTAATCCCTTTCCTGTACCTTAAAACATGCATGTCAAATCCAACCAGTCTTTCTTGTTTAAAATCTTTAACAATTCCATGTTATTCTCACCATCAGCTTTCACCATGCCTCCTGAATTGCCTCCATACCTCCCTACCGTATGAGCAAATAGTTTCCAGAACCAGTCTTTGTCCTTCCCAAGGAGTACATGCCACTCCCTCCCATGATGTCCTTCTCACCATTTTATTTCCTACTGCCACTCTTCTACTCCCCCAAATACACACTTTCCTCCTCGCTAACACCCCATCCTTCAGTTCTCAGCTTAGATGCCATTTAATTACCTTATTTACCAAATGTTTATTGAGCCTCTACCATATGCCAACCACTGAGATAGCACGGGAGATAGAGCAATAAAAAGACAGCCACATCCTTGTCCGGTCCAAAGTCAGTATTATAGGGGCATTAAATCAAAAATGACAAGTATGATGGTCCCCTAGTTGCCCCCAGGCTGAGTCAGAATCGCCCACTCTGGGACACCATAACCCACATCTGTGATGCCCTAACCCCAATGCCACTATTGGCTCACCGGTCTGTCCCAATGATCAGACTATAAACTCGTTACAGGCAGGACTGTGTCTAACTCATCATTTCATTTATCATCAACAGCTAGTACTGTATCTGGCACTCAGGAATTGCTTAATAAATCCCTATTGATTATGGAAATTCAGTAGTAAATATCACTGAATGAATCAGCTCAGTTTAGGAGTGGCCCTATAAGGGGAATATGATGCAAACAACTGGGTTTGGGGTCCTCACTGTTTGCTTGTCTGGGCTTTGCCAATGCTTCAAACCATAGGGAACATGCTTCTCACTAACACTGGGCTTGCTACCTGCATTTCATGTTAAGCAGCTGTTCCCAGCAGCCCTTCTTGCCTCCAGGATAAATACCTGTGTGCTCAACAGTGTACCTAATTAGAGGCAGCCCCTGGCGACTCCAGAGGCCTCAGGAGGCCAGTCACCAAGCTATGCCCTTGGTCACTGGAACCTAAACACCATCGAAGACAGGTAAGCACAGGGGACTTGGAAGCCAGGAGAGGCCCAGGAGCTCGGCCAAGTTAGATCTCAGAAGCTTTGCTCCAAGTTCCCTGCTAAGCCAGCCCTGAGTCTATGTGTATAAACTACCACCGCATTTCTCAATGTGTGTGAAATGGGTGGGAGAGGAGGGAAGGCAAAAAAACCTGAGGATTAACTATGCCCTTCTTTATGAAAAATAATAAGGTGGTTTTAATAAATGCCAATGAGATTTTCTTGCATATATAACAATACAAGTGAACATTTATGAAGCATGTGCCAGGTTCTCACCTCTTTATGTGCATTAAATCATTTAATTCTCTCAATGCCCCTATGAAGTGAGCTCCATTATTAGCTCATTTACAGATTAGTAAACAGAGCCCCAGTGGGATTAAGGAGCCTCTCCACAGCGGCCCCCACAGCCAGTAAGTGACACAGCAGGATGCAAACCTTCAGTCTGACTCAGCCCAGGATCAGAAAGTCTACACTTACATCCCTGTGAGGGACGGGCAGCATTCTCACCTCACCCTGTCAGAGTCCCAGTCCCCAGTGCCAACAAGCCTGGGTATGTGCATCAGGCAGGACTGAGAACACATTCTCTAGGTTAAGGGCCTGCCCTCAGTTGGCCAATTATTGCCATCAGTAATGAGGATCTGATTCTTTTTTTTTTTTTTTTTTTTTTTGAGAGAGAGAACATAGGTTTAGGTGGGGTGGTGGGGAGGGCAGAGGGAAAGGGATAGAGAAAATCCTAAGCAGGCTCCATGCTCAGCATAGAGCCTGACGTGGGGCTCAATCTCATGACCCTAAGATCATAACCAGAGCCAAAACCAAGAATCAGATGTTTAAATGACTGAGCCACCCAGATGCCTTGAAACCTATATTTTTTTTAAATTGGGTATAAGAAAAGGGAAGGACTGCAGAAGATTTTAGCCAGAGGGACTGACAAGAATATGGTAATAACTGAGAGAGGCTTATGAGGGAGGAAGAGGGTTAAAGATAAAAGATTATCCATTTCTGACATGCTGAGCTTCCAGTGCTAAAAATGCTCTGAGGGCCATACGAACTCAGACTGGAGCAGAGTACCAGGGGTACAAATAATAGAGAAGGTTCTAGCTGCTTTGTTATCAGGCTACCCCACCTCAGTCCTCAGTTCTACCAAGAAAGGGATCATTTTATTTTATTTTATTTTTTAAGATTTTATTTATTTATTTGACAGAGAGAGAGACAGCAAGAGAGGGAACACAAGCAGGGGGAGGGGGAGAGGGAGAAGCAGGCTCCCCGCTGAGCAGGGAGCCCGATGCGGGGCTCGATCCCAGGACCCTAGGATCATGACCTGAACCGAAGGCAGACGCTTAATGACTGAGCCACCCAGGCACCCCAAAAGGGATCATTTTAAATACCACATTTTTGTTTGTTCTGGGGATGGTGAAAATACAGGCTGGTATTAGTTTCCCAGGGTTGCTGTAACAAAGTACCACAAACTGAGTGTCTTAAACAACAGAAATCTACTGTCTCATAGTTCTGGAAGCTAGAAGTGGGAGATGAAGGTACCAGCAGGGTCTTGCTCTCTCTTAATGCTCCAGGAAAAAATCTATTCCAGTCTATCCTCCCAGTTTCTGGTAGATACTTAGCTTGTGTTAGCAGAACTCCAATCTTCACATGGTGTTCTGTGTGTGTGTGTGTGTGTCTGTGTCTGTGTGTGTCCAAATTTCCCTTTTTATAAGGACATCAGTCATATTGGATTAAGGGCCCACCTTACTCCAGTATGACCTCATCTTAACTAATTATATCTGCAATGACTTTATTTCCAAACTAGGTCACAATCTGAGGTAAAGACAGTTAGGACTTCAATATAGTTGGGGGGAACAGAATTCAATCTATATCAAAGCTCTAAATGGAGGTTTCCTTTCTTACAGAATCAGGATCCATAAGAACAGTTCTCTTGGAAAATCACTGTGTTCAAGGAACCATGCAAGCCCTACAGGGAATACAAAAATGAATTAGATCCTAATTCTCAAGGGCCTTCCAATGAAGCTAGAGGGAGAAGACATACACAAAAGCTATCTTACAAATAAGTAGGTTATAGTTGACTTGAAAGTAATATAACTACCATTAGAATCAAATGGGATGGGGTAGTCACTTTTGTCTATAAAAATCAGGAGTTGATCTTTAGGTAGAATTTTATCTCAGTATTGAGAAAGGTGCAGAATTCTGACAGATGAAGACTTGGGTTTGAGGCAGAGAAACTGAAGACATTTCAAGTACATAAAACAGGTTAAAGAAAGGAGAGAGAAAGCACAAGCTGTTTGGATCAGGTCTGTTTGCCCAGAGAATTGGGTATGTATTATGGAGTCATGTCATAGAAGACTAAAATTATACTCTGGGATCAGTTGATAGAAAACACTTTATTAAAAAAAAAAGAAGAAGAAGGTAGCGGGAGGGGAAGAATGAAGCGGGGGAAATCGGAGGGGTAGACAAACCATGAGAGACGATGGACTCTGAAAAACAAACAGGGTTCTAGAGGGGAGAGGGGTGGGAGGATGGGTTAGCCTGGTGGTGGGTATTGAGGAGGGCACATTTTGCATGGAGCACTGGGTGTTATGCACAAACAATGAATCATGGAACACTTCATCTAAAACTAATGATGTAATGTATGGGGATTAACATAAGAATAAAAAAATAAATAAATGTAAATGTTTAGTAAAAAAAGAAAAGAAAACACTTTATTGGCAGGAAAGGGAGTTTTGTATGTAAATTAGTAGGCACTTCGGAATAGTTTGGGTGGCCAATAGAAGTAGTTCCTCTGATAATGGCTGAACACTTCCCAAATCTTGGGAGAGATACAGGCATCCAGGTACATGAAGTTCATGGGTCCTCAATCAGATTCAACCCAATGACGACTTCACTGAAACACACTATAATAAAACTGTCAAAAATCATAGGCAAGGAAAGAATCTTGAAAGCAGCAAGAAAAAGAAATTTATTACATACAAGAGAACCCTCATAAAGCTATCAGCTGATTTCTTGGCAGAAACCTTGCAGGCTCAGTGAGAAAAGGATAATATATTCAAAGTATTAGAAGAAAAAACTGCCAACCAAGAATACTTTACCCGTCAAAGATGCCCTCTGAAAATAAAGGATAGATAAAGACTTTCCCAGACAAACAAAAACTGAGGGAGTTTATCACCACTAAACATACCTTACAAGAAACACTAAAGAAAGTTCTCAAGCAGAAATGAAAGGATATTAATTAATAGCATAAAAACATATGGAAGTATATAATTCACTGGTAAAAGTAGGTATATAGTCAAATTCAGAATACTCTAATACTGTAAAGGTAGTATGTAAATCACTTAAATCTGGTATAAAGAAAAAAGAATTTAAAAGAAACAAAGACTTAAAATAACCATAGGTATAGGACACCTGGCTATCTTAACCAGTAGAGCATGTGACTCTTGATCTCAGGGTTGGGAGTTTAAGCTTCATGTTGGGTGTAGAAATAACTTAAAAATAATTAAAAATCTTAAAAAAAAAAATAACTATACAATGGAATATTATGCAGCCATCAAAAAAAAAATGAAATCTTGCCATTTGCAATGACGTGGATGAAACTAGAGGGTATTATGCTAAGCAAAATAAGTCAATCGGAAAAAGACATGTATCATATGATCTCACTGATATGAGGAGTTCTTAATCTCAGGAAACAAACTGAGGGTTGCTAGAGTGGTGGAGGGTGGGAGGGATGGGGTGGCTGGGTGATAGACATTGGGGAGAGTATGTGCTATGGTGAGCGCTGTGAATTGTGTAAGACTGTTGAATCACAGACCTGTACCTCTGAAACAAATAACACATTATATGTTAAAAAAAAAAAAAAGAAGAAGAAGCATATAGTAGGAAGGGAAAAATGAAGGGGAGAAATCAGAGGGGGAGACGAACCATGAGAGACTATGGACTCTGAGAAACAAACTGAGGGTTCTAGAGGGGAGAGGGATGGGGGGATGGGTTAGCCTGGTGATGGGTATTAAAGAGGGCACATACTGAATGGAGCACTGGGTGTTGTATGCAAACAATGAATCATGGAACACTACATCAAAAACTAATGATGTAATGTATAGTGATCAACATAATAAAAAACATAACTATAAGTACAATAATTTGTTAAATTAAATAAAAAGATATAAATTGTACCATCAAAAACATAAAAGGGGGCAGTAAAAAGGTAGAGTTTTTGAGTGCAATCAAGGTTATCCTCTTAAAATAGACTGTTATAACTATATTTTAGTTAACCTCAAGGCAAAAAACTATATTACATACACAACAGAGAAAGAGAAACCTAAGCATACACTACAGAAAATCATCAAATCACCAAGGAAGATAGCAAGAGAGGAAAAATGGAATAAAGGAACTACAAAATAACCAGAACACAATTACAAGATGGCAAAAGTAAATCTTTATCTATCAATAGTTATGTTGGGTGTAAATGGATTAAACTGTCTAATCAAAAGTCATAGAGTAGCTGAATGGATTAAATTTCTTTTTTTTTTTAAAGACCTAACTATATACTGCCTACCAGAGACTCACTTCAATTTTAAGGACACCTATTGCTGGGGCGCCTGGGTGGCTCAGTCGTTAAGCATCTGCCTTCGGCTCAGGTCATGATCCCAGGGTCCTGGGATCGAGTCCTGCATCGGCCTCCCTGCTCAGCGGGAAGCCTGCTTCTTCCTCTCCCACTCCCCCTGCCTGTGTTCCTTCTCTCGCTGTGTCTCTCTCTGTCAAATAAATAAATAAAATCTTAAAAAAAAAAAAAAAAAAAAGGACACCTATTGCTGAAAGTGAAGGGATGGGAAAAGATATTCCACGCCAGTGGAAACCAAAGGGGAGCAGGGATAGCTGCATTTATATCAGACAAAACAGATTTAAAGTCAAAAACTATAATAAGAGAAAGTTATTATATAATGATAAAGGGGCCAATTCATCAAGAGGATATAACAATTGTAAATACATATGCACCCAACATTGAGCACATGAATATATTAAGCAAATACTAACAGATTTGAAGGGAGTAATAGACGACAATACCAAAATAGCAAGGGACTTCATACTCTACTTTCAACAACAGATAGATCACCCAGACAGAAAATCAATAAGGAAACAGTGAACTTAAACTACACTTTAGGGGCGCCTGGGTGGCTCAGTCGTTAAGTGCCTGCCTTCGGCTCAGGACATGATCCCAGGGTCCTGGGATCGAGCCCCGCATCGGGCTCCCTGCTCCGCGGGAAGCCTGCTCCTCCCTCTCCCACTCCCCCTGCTTGTGTTCCCTCTCTCATTGTGTCTCTCTCTGTCAAATAAATAAATAAAATCTTTAAAAAAACAAAAAACAAACAAACAAAAAAACTACACTTTAGACCAAACAGACCTAACAGATACACAGAACATTCCATCGAAGAGCAGCAGAATACACATTCTTCTCAAGTGTACACAGGACTTTCTCCAGGACAGATCATTTGCTAGGCTACAAACAAGTCTTTTAAAAATTTAATAAGATTAAAATCATATCAAGAATCTATTCCAACCACAATGGTTTGAAACTAAAAATCAATAACAGGAGGAAAGCTGGAAAATCCATAAATGTAAAAATTAACAACACACTCCTGAATGGCCAATGGATCACTAAAGAAATAACAGGAAAATCAAAAAATATCTTGAAACACACAAAAATGGAAACACAGCATATAAAAACCTAAGGGATACAGCAAAAGCAGTTCTAAGAGGAAAGTTTATAGCAATAAACACCTACATTAAAAGAAATAAGAAAGATTTCAAACAACCTAAGTTTACACCTCAAGGAAATAGATAAAGAAGAACTAAGCCCAAAATGGGGAGAAGGAAGGAAATAAAGATTAGGGTGGAGATAAATGAAACAGAGACTAGAAAAAAAAAAAAAAGAAAACATAAACAAAATTAAAAGCTGATTTATTGAAAAGACAAAATTGACAAAGCTTTAGCTAGACTAAGAAAAAAGAGAGAACTCAAGCAAGTAATATGGGAAATGAAAGAGGAGACATAGCAACTGATACCACAGAAATAAAAAGATCACAAAAGACTACCATGAACAATTATACACCATCAAGCTGGATAACCTAGAAGTAATGGATAAATTCACATACACATACAACTTACCAAGACTAAATCATAAAGAAATAGAAAATCTGAACAGACAAGCAATGAGTCAAGAGATTAAATCAGTAATCAAAAATCTCACAACAAAGAAAATCACAGGGCCACATGGCTTCACTGGTGAATTCAACCAAACAGTTAAAGAATTAATACCAATTCTTCTCAAACTCTTTCAAAAGATTGAAGAACAGTGGACACTTCCAAACTCACTTTAGAGGCCAGCATTATCCTGATATCAAAGGCAGACAAAGATACTGTAAGAAAAGAAAAATTGCAAGCCAATAACCCTGTTGAATATAGATGCAAAAATCCTTAACAAAATACTAGCAAACCACATTTAACAGCACATTATAAGTATCATATGCCATGATAAAGAGGGATATTTATCCCTGAGATGCAAGGAGGTTCAACACTTGCAAATCAGTAAATATGTCACAACACATTAACAAAATGAAGGATAAAAATCATATGATCATTTCTTTGGCTGCAGGAAAAAACACTTGACAAAATTCAGCATCCATTCATGATAAAAACTTGCAACAAATTAGATATAAAAGGAATGCACCTCAATATAAGAAAAGCTATATATGAAAAGCCCACAGCTAACATCATAATCAACAGTGAAAAACTGAAAGCATTCCTTCTAAGATCAGGAACAGGACAAGAATGCCCAATCTTACCACTTTTATTCAACACAATACTCGTAGTCCTTGCCAGAACAATTAGGCAAGAAAAAGAAATAAAGGCATAGGAAGAAAAGAAAAGAAAAGAAAAGAAAAGAAAAGAAAAGAAAAGAAAAAAAGAAAGAAAGAAAGAAAGAAAGAAAGAAAGAAAGAAAGAAAGAAAGAGAAAAGAAGGAAAGAAGGAAGGAAGGAAGGAAGGAAGGAAGGAAGGAAGGAAGAAAGAAAGAAAGAAAGAAAGAAAGAAAGAAAGAAAGAAAGAAAGAAAGAAAGAAAGAAAGAAAGAAAAGAAAAGAAAAGAAAAGAAAAGAAAGAAAAGGAAGGAAGGAAGGAAGGAAGGAAGGAAGGAAAGAAAGAAAGAAAGAAAGAAAGAAAGAAAGAAAGAAAAACTGTCTCTGTTTGCAAATGGCATGATCCTAACATATAGAAAACTCTAGACTCCACCAAAAAAAAAAACAAAAAAAAAACAGTTAAAATAAATGAATTCAGTAAAGTTGCAGAATACAACTGCAAGATTGGGGCGAGATTTGGGTGAGATCTCACGAGATTTCGACTCAGTCTCGGAGGCATGGTTGCAACCTGGCGGGATTTGGGGTGAAATCTGCCCAGAGTCCGAGAGATCTCTTGGTGTTTTGCCCAAATCTGGGTGTGATTCGGGGGCGATCTCATGAGATTTGGAGATGTGGAGTGAAATCACACCCGAGCTCCATGCTTTCTCATGAGATTACCACAAGACGGAGCGAGATTTGGATGTGAGCTCACAAGATTTGGAGTGAAATCTCGCACGAGGTCCGTGAAGTCCGTGAACATATAGAAAACTCCAGACTCCACCAAAAAAAAAACAGTTAAAATAAATGACTTCAGTAAAGCTGCAGAATACAAAATCAACATACAAAAATCAGTTGCATTTCTATACACTATAAATGAACTATTTGAAAGAGAAATTTAGAAAAAAATTCTACTTACAATAGAAGGAAAAACATAAAATACTCAGGAATAAATTTAACCAAGGACATGAAAGACCTATACACTGAATATTGTAAGACACTGATGAAAGAAACTGAAGAAGACACAAATAAATGAAAAGCTACCCCATGTTCATAGATTGGGAGAATTAATATTATTAAAATATCCATACTACACAAAACAATATACAGATTCAATTCAATCCCTATCAAAAGTCCAATGGCATTTTCCACAGAAATAGGAAAAACAATCCTAAAATTCAGATGGAACCACAAAAGATCCAGAATATTCAAAGTAATTTAAAGAAAGAAGAATAAAGCTGGGGCATCACAACTCCTGATTTCAAATTATATTACAAATCTATAGTAGTCAAAACAATATGGTACTGTCCTAAAAACAGATACAGAGACCAATAGAACAGAATAGAGAGCCCAGAAATAATCCCACACATACATGGTTAAGTAATCTTTGATAAGGGAAACAAGAACACACAATGGAGAAAGGATAATCTCTTCAATAAACAGTGTTAGAAGAACTCTAATCTGGGGCACCTGGGTGGCTCTGTCATCATGCATCTGCCTTTGACTCAGGTCATGGTCCCAGGGTCCTGGGACCGAGCCCCGCATTGGGCTCCCTGCTCAGCAGAGAGCCTGCTTCTGCCTATCCCACTCCCCCTGCTTGTGTTTCCTCTCTCGCTGTGTCTCTCTGTCAAATAAATAAATAAAATCTTAAAAAAAAAGAAAGAAAGAAAAACTGTAATCTATATCCAAAGAATGAGACTGGACCCCTATCTTACACTTCTCACAGAAATTAACAGGAAATGGATTAGACTCAAATGTAAAACGTGAAACTGTAAAACTCCTAAAAGAAAACATAGGGAAAAAAAACTCTTTCTAGAGTTTTTTAAACATTGGTTTAGACAATAATTTTTTTTACTTGACACCAAAAGCACAATCAACAAAATCAAAAATAAACAGGTGGGACCACAACAAACCAAAAACCTGCACAGCAAGGAAAACAGTCAACAAAATGAAAAGGCAACCTACAAAATAGGAGAACTCATTCATAAACTATATCTCATAAGGGATTATATCAAAAATATGTAAGGAACTTATACAACTCAATAGCAAAAATAAAAATAATCCAATCTAAAAATAGGCAACTGACCTAAGTAAACATTTTTCCAAAGAAGACATCCAAATGGCCAACAGGTGCATGAAAAGATTCTCAACATCACTTATCATCAGGGAAATGCAAATCAAAACCACAATGAGAGTCACCTCACACCTGTTAGAATGGCTATTAACAAAAGACAAGAAATAACAAGAGTTGGTGAGGATGTGAAAAAAGAGAACCCTTGTATTCTGTTAGTGAGAATGTAAATTGGTACAGCCATTATGGAAAACAGTATGGAGGTTCCTCAAAAAAAATTAAAATAGAACTACCATATGATCCAGCAATCCCACTTCTGGGAATATATCTGAAGGAAATGAAATCAGTACCTTGAAAAGATATTTGCACTTCCATGTTCACTGCAACACTATTCACAATAGCCAAGAATGGAAACAACCTATGTGTCCATCAGTGGAAGAATGGATAAAGAAAATATGGTACACACACACACACACACACACACACCAGAATATTATTCAGCCATAAAAAGAAGAAAATCCTGCCATTATTGACAACATGGATGAACCTGGAGGACATCCTATTAAGTGAAATAAGCCAGACAGAGAAAGACAAATAATATCACTTACATGTGAATTTTTCTGTTTTTTAATGTTGAACTCAGAACCAGAGTGGTTGCCAGGGCTTGGGAAGTGGGGAAAATGGGGAGATATTGGTTAAAAGGTACAAACTTTCAGTTATAAGATGAATAAGTTCTGGGGATATACTGCATAGCATGGTGACTATAGTTAATAATACTGTGTTGTGTATATAAAATTTGCTAAAAAAGTAGATCTTTTTTTTTTTATTTACTTGACAGAGAGAGACACAGCGAGAGAGGGAACACAAGCAGGGGGAGTGGGAGAGGGAGAAGCAGGCCCCTCACCGAGCAGGGATCCCGATGTGGGACTCGATCCCAGGGCCCTGGGACCATGACCTGAGCCAAAGGCAGACGCCCAACAACTGAGCCACCCAGGTGCCCCTAAAAGAGTAGATCTTAAGCATTCTTATCACACACAAAAAAGTAACTATGTGAGGTGACAGATGTGTTCATTAACTTTACCATGGCTGATATTTCATAATATATGCATTCTCAAATGATTATGTCCCTACATGTGTGTGTACACAAACATACATACACACATACATAATTTTGTCAATAGAGCTGTAAGGAAAAAAAAAAAGATTCTTCTGTCTTATTGCCTAGGATTTCTTACAACTCTACCTTTCCCCATCAGATATCCTCTTTCAATTTGATGTCCTCAAGAGAAACCCAAGATAGAAATATATTGGGTCAGCTACCCTTTGGGTTCTTTGAATCTCATAAAGCATCCTAATTCTGATCTTTATAAGAGCATGGGTTCTGAATCCCAGGTCAGATTCATGGCCCATTGATCCTAGTGTTATTAAATTCTAGTAGTGCTGACTCCACATTTGACAATCAAGATATCTGCCACACATGTACATACAAGTAAGCATATACCCCACAGCTTTCTGTAATAAGCCTATAAGTCTCACACAGTAGAGCATCAGGGTCAAAGTCAAGCTCCACTCCTACTTAGCAGCTGTAGAGTCCAGGCAAGCCACCTAGGTTTTTGGTCTGTTTCTTCAGTATAAAACAAGGATAATAACAATATCTATGACCTAGAATTATAGTGAAGATCAAATTAAATAATATAAAGCATTTAGCATTGTGCCTGGAATAAGGTAAGTAATCAGTAGATAGTAACTATTAATTTTTATTACTGTTACTATTATACAATTATTGGTCTACCACCCATTAATTCATCTAGACTCTCCATGAATACACTGGATAATGAATTCTATCTAAAACCCACTCTCTAAAAAATATTTTGTCAAGGTGTATGTTCTTCATGGCAGCTAAGATATGTTGCCATGGCCACAGCAAAGCAGCAATTCCAATTAAAGAACCCAAATCCTAGTGACTTAAGACATGTGAACTAAAGGGACAAGTTCCTCAGCAGCAGTAAGTTCTCTCTTACCTTACAGGGTTTTGTTTTGGCTTTTGTTTATTTGTTTAATTCCAGAAGTCTAATTAGTGCTATTATGCTAAAACCCAACACTTTTCTGTCTAATTCTCTTTAACTGTAAAGACAATCGCTTTTTAAAGTAAATGGACCCTTTTCGTAACAAGCCATGTAACATCAACTAAAACACCAAAGGAGTTCTGTATACAAGGCTTCAATAAATCAATAGAAAAGACAACTGCTCTTATAGAATAATGAGAACCTTTCCTTCACGAATGAGAAATTCACCTAAGAAGAAACACAGATGAGAAATATGCATAAAATAAATGTTCATTTGCATTTATAATTTTTAATGTGATTTAAAACAATGAAGTATTATTGCTAAGGCTTATACCACCCAAGAAATAGGACTTGGCCATAGATATCAACCTGGAAACACAGATCAAAAGCCTTAAGATGCATTGTTATCCTAACTCTAGGGATTTATCCCAAGGAAATAACCACCAATGTGCATAAAAATATAATGAGTAGTTAAAAACGTGGTTTCTAAATATCAAATTAAATTTTGTCTTTTCTACTTAATAGCCATCTAACCTTAGGCAAATTACCTACTTGTTCTTTATCTAAGTTTGCTTATCTGTTAAATAGAAAGAATGATACCTTTATTTCACAGAGTTATGGGTGGGAAAAGTGAAAAAGGAAATAGAAAAAACCCTTCAGTGTGCAAAGCACAGTGTAAGGCCTCAAAGAACATTAGCTATTATTCAGGTTGGTTAAGTAAATCATGATCTATTGATAAAGTAGAATTCTGTTCAGCCATTAAAAATGGTATTCTGGAGCAAACATAAGCAAACCACGGCCCAGCCATGAGCCAAACTTGGCCAACTGCCTGTTTTTGAAAATAAAGTTTTATTGGAACACAACCACACTCATTCATTTACATATCACTCTCCGACAGCAGAGTTAAGTAGTTGAAACAGAAACTGTATGTCCCACATAGCCTCAAATATTTACTAAGTGGCCCTTTACAGAGAAAGTTTGTTGACATCTGATCTAGAGGAGTATTTCTTATCATGGGAACATGTTCTCAACCTATTAAGTGAAAAGAAGTTTTCCAACAGCAAGTACGATAAGTCTACATTTTTGTTGAAATATGCGTATAGGAAAAAAAAGTATGGAAGTAGGTATTATATTAAAAGTTGACTATAGCTCTCTGAGTGAGGGGGGTTATACATTTTATTTCCTTCTTTGTGTTTACCTATAATTTCTAATTTTGTATAGTAAACATGAATCATTTGTGCAATAAAAATACGTTAAAGACACTAAGAAGGAAAGAAGCTGTTTTAATTGTGACATAGAAAGAAAACAAGGAACTCATTTAATAGTAAAACAAGATGGAAAGATATTTTTAATTGGTGAGAGAAATATGGGTTTGTAGTCTTCATTTCTTCTCCTTCTCTCTCACAGATAGGACTGTGAAAAGTAGGGGAGAGCAAAGAAAGAAAGCAAGGAGGGAAATGTGACAGCAGAGTTGTTACATGATGTGGACAGCTGTCAAGCTCAATAATTCCAAAGATAAATAAGTTTGCAGAGCTCAGAGACATGCTACCGATCTTTGCACCAAAGATTGAGTTACACAGTTCAGCCAGTGTAAGGAGAAGTCATGTGGTAGCAAATCTCATCTGGGAAAGATAACAGGATATGTTTCAGGAATGCTTATCTACAGGTATGCCCACCAAACATTTCTTTATTGCCTACCTGGTGGCAAGCATTTACAATATCATAGGGAGGCAAACATAAAAGATGACACATACAAAAATAAACACATTTATGTGGCAAAGAGAGGTGAGTGGCGAGTCCTGTCAAGGAGAATCATGTTTGGGTTTTTACTCAGATGCTAACTGAATGAATGATGTGACACCAACCACTGAATTCCAGAGGGAGAACACTTTGTTATGTTCTACCTGTTGAATCTGCAATAAGTAAGGAGGATTCAAACAGAGATGTCCTTTAGCAGCTGGCTATAGGCATTTGGAGTTTGGGGAGGAAATAGCATTTTGAGGAATCCCCAAATCAGTGTACACAGAGCACAATGTCGCCCCTGGACAGCATGCAGAAGAGAAGGGGGCTAAGGAATCGTAGGGTGGGCAGAGGGGGCTACTCCAGGGATGGAAGACTGGGGAGGAATGTATAGGGATTGGGGCAAAACCAGGACAGAGTGCTTGTTAAATGTGCTCAAGAACCATCTCCACTATTTAAAATTTGCTGAAAATGAGCTCTTTTAATAACTTGTGCAGCTGTAAGCAGAAGCTGTGATTAATGCTATATTCCTATGTCCCAAAGAACACAAACCTTCTTTGAAAGTGTGTTTCCCACAATTTTTCAGCCTTTTTCTGAGCAGAATACATGCAATATACCTTTCCTCATGTGGAGCCATGTGGTAAGAGGAACATGAATGGGAATCCATTATTGGTTTGGTTTGGGGCTGAAACACCATGAGGATGAACCCAAGCACCATATGCCTAGACCGTAGCACAGTCCTCTGCGAAGATTGGTTTAAGCGTCACGGCTCTATGGCTGAAGGCATGGGAAGTAGTGTGCAGGACACCAGACCCCAAGGTCAGAAGGTCTGGCTCTGCCACTAAAGGCGGGTTGACCCCACACAAGCCTCAGTTTCCTCATTTACAAAGTTTAGATAAATAGTATCTCAGGACTTTCATGAACATAATATGAAGGATATGGAGCGCTGGAAGGAACGATAGAATGTAAGGAAACATTTTTTTTTTCCAAATTTATTGAGGTATAGCTGACTAATAAAAGTGTACATATATGAAGTGCACAAAGTCATTAGTTGATACACATATACATTATGAAATATTTGCCGCAACAAAGTTAATTAACACATCCATCGCCTCACATAGTTACCTTTGTGTGTGTGTGGTAAGAACACTTAAGATGTGCTCTTTTATGTGAATTGTGCAAGACTGTTGAATCTCAGATCTGTACCTCTGAAACAAATAATGCAATATATGTTAAGAAAAAAAAAAAAAGAAGAAGAAGAAGAAGAAGAAGAAGAAGAAGAAGGTAGTGGGAGGGGAAGAATGAAGCGGGGGAAATCGGAGGGGTAGACGAACCATGAGAGACGATAGACTCTGAAAAACAAACTGAGGGTTCTAGAGGGGAGGGGGTGGGAGGATGGGTTAGCCTGGTGGTGGGTATTGAGGAGGGCACGTTCTGCATGGAGCACTGGGTGTTATGCACAAACGATGAATCATGGAACACTTCATCTAAAACTAATGATGTAATGTATGGGGATTAACATAAGAATAAAAAATAAATAAATAAAAAATAAAAAGATGTGCTCTTTTAGCAAATTTGAAGTACACAATACAATATTATTGACTATAGTCACCATGCTGTACACTAGATCCTCAGAACTTACCCAACTTATAACAGAAAGTTTGTATCCCTTGACCAACATCTCCCCAACATTCCCCCCACCCCCAGCCCCTGGCAACCACCATCTCCTCTCTGGTTCTATGAGTTCATTTTTACTTGTTTTTTAGATCCCATATATAAGTGAACTCAAACAGGACTTGTCTTTCTCTGTCAGGTTTACTCCACTCAGCGTAATGTCCTCCAGGTTCATCCCTGTCATCCCTAAAACGACAGGGGGGTTTCTTCTTTTTTATGTCTGAGTCATATCCCACTGTATATACATACCACATTTTCTTTATCCATTCATCCACTGACAAACATTTAGGTTGTTTCCCTATCTTGGTTACTGTGAACGTAAAATCAAGACCACCATGAGACGCTACCTGTTAGAATGGTCTTCATAACAAGTGTTGGTGAGGATGAGAAGACAAGGGAATCCTTATTCACTGTTGGTGACAATGTAGGTTGGGGCAGCCACTGTGGAAAACAGTATGAAGGTCCATAAAATGAAAACAGAATTACCATATGATCCAGCAATCCCACTTCTGGGTTTACAGCCGAAGGAAACAAAGTGAGTCCCCCAAAAGGATCTCTGCCCCATGTTTGTTGCAGCGCTATTCCCAGTGGTCAAGATACCACAACAAGCAAAGTGATGGAAGTTAATGTGATCACTGAGTACTGTAACTCAGTGATGAGAGCATTTTGCTGATGAGGTTGTGATAGCTCTGCTCTCACAGAGAAAAGACCAGAATGAAGCGGCTCCCCGAGTGGCTGGCCTGCTTCTTCCAGGTCACACTTAGAGCAGCACGGCAGGCGCAGGGTTTCCCACTGTGAGCCCTTCCCGCCCAGGCAGAGCGGGAATAGCACCAGTGATCTTGCAGAGATGCTGTCAGTGTGAGCCATCATGTGCCAAAGCCCTGGCCCGATGCCTGGACAAAGTGGGTCCTGGAGAAATGAGAGCCATTTGGGCATTGCATCTGAAACGTAGGTAGCTGGCGCCTATCCTACTGGGATATTTCAGAACACACAGCCCAACACTTCCAGCAGCTCAATATGCTCTTCTTCATTTAAAAAAAAAAACAACAAACAACCAACCAAATAAAATCTCTTTAATAAAGTACTGGAATAAACTCTGTGACCCCCTCAGTAAAGGAGACACGCTATTCAAGGAGTGAATGGCAGGATTCGTGTATTATTTACAGCATCATATGAGTATACCTGGTTTCCGGGTTAACTTGTATACCCATTCCCCTGCTAGACTCCCCGTGGGTTCCTAGAAATGAGTTCCCACTGGGCAGAATCACTGGGTCTTGGTTCCTATCGAAATATTGTTCCAACAAGGACATTTGCAGAGGCTTTTTCAGTCTCCCCCAAGTCCCTATAACCTGAGGCTACAAAATTCTCTGTACAGGGTCAGTTAGTAAATATTTTAGGCTTTGTCAGTCACATGGTCAATGTCTGCCACAACCACTCAACTCCTCCGTGGTCGTCACGGACAACTAATAAATGAATAGCATGGCTGTGTTTCTGCAAATCGTGATTTATGAACACTGAAATCTGAATTTTACATAATTTTCACACATCATGGAATATTGCTTTTTTTATTTTTTCCAGCCATTTCAAAATGTAAAAACCATCCTTAGCTCAAGTGCTATACAGGAACTGATATGGGGATGAGTTAGGTCCAAGGACAAGTAGTCTGCTGAACTCTGCCCTAAAATTGTAACATGTCATCGGCTCCAGTAGATTTTGTTTTCAACTACTGACTTCTCCTTCCCCAGAAGGCAGTGAAGTTAATCATTCCTTTTAGAAAGAAAAAGCTCACTCCAAACCCTTGCTGACAATTAGGCTTTATCATCTGTTTCCTGGACTAGCTCCTTGGAGGGGCTCATCCGCCTTGAGTCATTTTAACATCCGGGATCCTGCTATTGCTTGGTGGCTTTCCAGACAACACTATCACCTGTGTACCTTTTGTCTGCCATTATGTGTTGTGACTCACCAGAACATGAAAAATGGTGAAAAGAGAGGCCTCAGGAGAGTCAACAAGCAGACTGGCACATTCCTAAGCTAAGAAGACTAAGTTCTTCTTACTGCTTGAAAAAAGAACATAAGGTCATGATTTCTACTGTTACTCTCTGGCCAGTCATGAGGAAAGTGTTTATTAACTGTATTGTTCAGTACCACAGTTTTTAAATATTCTAAAATATAAAATAACTAGAGACGAACAGTCCCATAGGAAAGCCACACTGTAGGAGACAATAGTAAAGGAGGGTTTCCTTCATTTATTTAGAATGCATCTGCATGGCGGACACCTGGATGACTCAGTCAGTTAAGCGTCTGACTTGTGATCTCGGCTCCATTCTTGATCTCACAGTCGTGAGTTCGAGCCCCACGTTGGGCTCCATGCTGGATGTGAAGCCTACTTAAAAAAAAAAAAAAAAAAAGCATCTGCTTGGTCATTTGCCCTCAATGCCCTACAAGAGCCTAAGATAAGGACCCAGTAAGGAGGGAAGGAAGGTCTTTAACTAAGATACCCAACCCCATCCTTGCTGTCAGTCACTGAAAGGCTCTTCTTTCCTGTCTTCAAAGGGACATTAGCAAATACAAATGGATATCCTAGACTTAATTTAGGTTGCCATATATCTACCATCCCAAACACTGAAAGGAAAACCAAGCCTTCAGCACATCCTCTCTGTAGCTATGAAAAACAGATAAAATTCTAAAATTATTTTTCCATCCCTAAGATAGTGTAATAGCCAGAATAATGCCCTCCTCCCCCTCAAGATGTCTGCATCCTAACTCCCAAAACCTGTGAATACGCTCCCTCACACAACAAAAAGGACTTTGCAAGTGCGAGTCAGTTAAGGATTTTGAGATGGGGAGGTTACCCTGGATTATCTGGGTGGGCTCCATGTGATCACGGGTTCCTATAAGAGGGATGCAAGAGGGGCAGAGTTAGAGAGGGAGACACGATGGCCGAAGGAAGTCAGACGGATGCAGGGTCATGAGTTGAGAAAGGGGCAGCTTCTAGGAAAAGGAAGGAAATGGGTTTTCCCCTAGAGCCTCCAGAAGGAATACAGCCCTGCCAAATCATTTTAGACTTCTGCCCTCCGGGACCGTGGAGAATAAATCTGTTTTGTTTTAAGCCCCTAATTTTATGGTAATTTGTTACAACAGCCATAGGGAACTAATACAGCAGCTGCTAAAAATGTCCCAGATAAAATGTAGTTTCTTACAAGTCAGCCACTTTATCTCAGTACACTTAACCCTGAAGAATGAAAGGAAACTTCTACTCCTCTCTCAAGCAGGGTCCCTGAACTCCAGAACTACTGAACACTGAAATAAAATGCGATATAAAAGGGAAGGTTGAAAGGGTGAGTGGGCAGCAAGAGAACACTGCAGTCATATACAAAAAGCATTATCCACGAGGGCTGCAAAGGATGAGATAGAAATGGAATGTGCCTTATTTATAGCAAAGCCTGCCTCCCCTCCCAAGTGTGTGACAGAAGAGCTGTTTTAAAGTTTTATTCTTCAAACTTGGCTGCAGAACTTGGCTGTATCTCAGAACTGTGCTTTTGTATTTAGCTTTAAAATATAAGAAGAAACCCCATGGCTAAACTGGAGGCAGAGGTGGTGCGGGCAGGAAAAATGCAGGGGGCGGGGAGTGGAAAGAGGTTGAAATGTTATTCTTATTTAGTTAGTTGCTTAAGAAAAACAAATAGAGGATAAAATAGCAAAAGGCTTGGAAAAGTTCCAAGTTGAAAATTTCTCAAGACCCAGGCGGCGAGGCTCTCCAGATAAGGGTTGTGCTGCAAAGGCAGTCAGACATTATGTTGGGGATCTGGTTTCGAGGTAGAGAGGAAAGAATACTCTAGCCCTAATTATTAGAGATCCCCTCACCCTCTTCCTTTTTTTAAAATTTATTTATTAGAAGGAGAGTGCACTCAGGCATGAGTTGGGGGGGAAGGGCAGAGGGAGAGGAAGAAGCAGACTCCCCACTGAGCAGGGGATCGAGCCCCCAACACGGGGCTCGATCCCAGGACCCTGGGATCCTGACCTGAGCCGAAGGCAGACGCTTAACGACTGAGCCACCCAGGCGCCCCTCTCACCCTCTTTCTTAAGTTCAATGAACATTGACAGCAACCCAGGGAAGGCCAGCCTGTACATGCAGAAACTAATACTGACCTTCTGGAAAACAATATGTATCAGGAGTCATGACATAGGTCATGCCCTCTGACCTAGAAATTCTAAATTTTGCTAGTAATAAAAGGAACTGAATAACTAAATTACAGTATATTATCTACTCAGAATATAATACAATCTTCAAAACTTATGATGATGATGATTGTGGCACAGATTAATGCTTAGGATATGGCAGGAAAACATAAAACAGTATATTTTTTATTTTTATTTATTTATTTTTAAAGAATTTATTTATTTATTTGAGAGAGAGAGAATGAGAGAGAGCACATGAGAGGGGGGAGGGTCAGAGGGAGAAGCAGACTCCCTGCCGAGCAGGGAGCCCGATGCGGGACTCGACCCAGGGACTCCAGGATCATGACCTGAGCCGAAGGCAATCGCTTAACCGACTGAGCCGCCCAGGCGCCCCCATAAAACAGTATATACACTATTATTACCCACTAGACTAATATATATTTAATTTTTAATTTTTAAATTGAAGTATAATTAACATGTATCATATTAGTTTCAGGCATACAGTATAGTTATTCAACAATTCTATACACTTCTCAGTGCTCAATAAGTGTAATCTTAATCCCCTTTATCTATTTTACCCATCCCCTTGCCTCCCCTCTGATAACCACCAGTTTGTTCTCTATATTTGAGTCTGTTTTGTCTGTCTCTTTTTTGTTTGTTTTGTTTCTTAAATTCTACATATGAGTGAAATCACATGGTATTTGACTTATTTCCTTAGCATTACACCCTCTGGGTCCATCCATGTTATTGCAAATAGCAAGATTTTATTCTTTTTTTATGGCTGAATAATATTCTATCATATGTATACACTGCACCTGCACCTTCTTTATCCATTCATCCATGGATGGACACTTGGATTGCTTCCATATCTTGGCTATTGTAAATAATGCTACAATAAACATAGTGGTGCATATATCTTTTCAAACTAGTGTCTTCATTTTCTTTGGGTAAATACCCAGTAGAGGAATTACTGGATCATATGGTAATTCTATTTTTAATTTTTTTGAGGAACCTCCATACTGTTTTCCACAGTGGCTGCATGAATTTGCATTCCTACCAATAGCACACAAGGGTTCCTTTTTCTCCACATCCTTGTCAACACTTGTTATTTCTTGGTTATGAGTCTAGCCATTCTGTCAGGTGTAAAGTGATACCTCATTGTGGTTTTAGTTTGCATTCTCCTGATGATTAGTGATGTTAATCATCTTTTCATGTGTCTGTTGGCCATCTGTACATCTTTGGAAAATGTCTATTCAGGCCCTCTGCCCATTTTTTAATCAGACTATTTGGGCGGGGGGTTGTTGTGTTGTATGACTTCTACATATATTTTGGATAACAACCCCTTATCGAATATATCCCTTGCAAATATCTTCTTCCATTCAATCAGTTGCCTTTTGTTTTGTTGATGGTTTCCTTCATTGTGCAAAAACTTTTTATTTGGGTATAGTCCCAATAATTTAATTTTACCTTTGTTTCCCTTGCCTGAGGAGACATATCTAGAAAAATGTTTCTACAACTGTCAAAGAAATTACTGCCTATGTTTTCTTCTAGGAGTTTTATGGTTTCTGGTCTCATATTTAGGTCTGTAATCTACTCTGAGTTTATTTTTGTGTATGGTGGAAGAAAGTGGTCCAGTTTCATCTTTTGCATGTAGCTGTCCATTTTCCCAGCACCATTAACTGAACAGACGGTCTTTCCCATTGTATATTCTTGCCTCCTTTGTCATAGATTAATTGGCCACATAATTGTGGGTTTATCTCTGGGTTCTGCATTCTGTTCTATTGATCTATGTGTCTGTTTTTGTGCCATTACCATACTGTTTTGATTACTACAGCTTTATAGTTTCTTGAAATCTGGGACTTTGATACCTCCAGTTTTGTTCTTCTTTTTCAAGATCACTTTGGCTATTCAGGGTAGCCCTGAGTATGATATATTATATATGTGCTAATTATATATATATATATATATATACTACTTATATAAAATAAAAGCTGAAAGGAAATAAACCAAAATGTTAACTGTGGTCATATTCTCATGGTAGGAATATGTGAGATATTTTTTTCTATAGTTCATATATTCTTTTGAAAATGAATTATTACTTTTAAAATGGAAAACAATGAATTTTTAAAAGGAAAGAAAGAAAATCAGTCAGGAGAAACCTCAGCATTACCAACATTTTACGAGGTGAGTTTCAGAACTAAAAATGTTTAGTGTTTTCTTGCTTCGGGTTCTCCATATGAAGAACAAGGCTATTATTACACCAGGCACACCTCCTAGATTTAGTGTAATAAAATACACTGCCTCCTAAGTACGTCTACGTTTTCTTATCACCACACCTTTACTTCCACAACTCCCACCACCTAGAATCATTTCTTGGCCTTTCCTACAGAACAAAATCCTCCCCTTTCTTAAAGATGCAATTCAAGTCATTTCTCTTGAAACTCCTTCCTCCTCTGTAAGCACACCTTGTTAACACCAACCTTCCTATAATTAACTACAAACAACTTTGAAATCTCTTTTGTTTTTTTCTATGTAATTTAATTTCTTTAAAAAAAATTACAAACTTTAGAATAATGCAAACTCAGATTCAAGTCTCATACCAGTCATTTACTCCTTCTGGTCCTGTTTCCTTGCGTATAATATAGAATGACCACCAATTGCTAACAAGCCGTTCTGGTGATTACATGATTCAGTGTATATGCAGTACCCAGCACAGTATCCAGTACAGAGTGGGTAGCCAATAAATCCCTATTATCTTCCTTAATCTTGCATCAGCAGGTCTGCACTGAAGAGAATACTAACGGTAATTCTCCAGACAAAAGAAAAATGATCCTACTATTAAGCACAGAGATGTAGAAAATAATAAAGAAATGAAAACAATAATTTTTTAGCAAATCTACACAACCATTATACTTAGCAAAGAAAACAAAAATTTTACAAAAATGGCCAAGTCCAGTAGGGTTTTTAAAGTAAAGAATATTCAAGTGGACCATATGTCAGGATGTCAAGAACCATTTTCTTTTCAAGGCGATTAGTGGGTCTACCAGAACAGGGACCCAGTGACCTAACTGAGGGGTCATTCCAAATATAAATCCTATCCCCCTATGATTATTTAATTCCTTTTCAACAAATATTTGATTGATTTATACCTTTTGGTGTTATTTACCAGAGATATGAATATTCTTTTGGCATGAATGCGTGTCTATATCTATATGTCTATCTTTGTATATTTTTTTCTGTTCCCTTATTGTAATACATTTTTAGAAGTGAGAATGTGGATCAAAAGACTTGTCCATTTTCAGTTTTGATTTCCATTGGCAATCATGTTTTTTAAAAAATAATGCTCCTATCCCACAACGACTGAAACACTTATTTTCCCTTCACAGATATCTGCAGGCTTTTAGTTTTTCTTTTTTAAAGATTTTATTTATTTATTTGACAGAGACAGAGACAGCGAGAGCAGGAACACAAGCAGGAGGAGTGGGAGAGGGAGAAGCAGGCTTCCCGCCAAGCAGGGAGCCCGATGTGGGACTCGATCCCAGGACCCTGAGATCATGACCTGAGCCGAAGGCAGACGCTCAACCATCTGAGCCACCCAGGCGCCCCGGCTTTTAGTTTTTCTTGTTCAAAATCCTGAGAATGAGAACTTCACTCTATGGCCATTCAAGTTCTCCATAGTGCGGGAATACGCAAAGGAGTGTCAATAGTGAGAGTAATAAATTGCCAAAATGTAAAATCTGAGACTCTTTGAAACGAAATGAGCGGGGAGAGATGGGAAAAAATGAAATGAAGCCTTGAACACACTAAAGGCTTTCCAAATTAGAAAGCTATACTGGGGGCAACACCTCATATTAACCCACACTGAGCTACTCTCGACACTAAAAATACCATCCCTTTCATCTGCGGACACTGATACCACTAGCTGGGGACTTGCCCACACTCCTGTCTCCTGCCAACCAAGATAATGTGATGGGGAGCTTTTCCTCTGGCAATTCCATTCCTAGGGGGAAAGGAAAACGGAACAATTTTTTCCTAAGGCAATAAAAAACTTTCAAAATACTTAATGAAAGGAACCTTAAAATGCAGCTTGAACAATTAAATTAGTTACCCAGAATACTCTCTGAAGTTAGTCCTTGAAAAAAGAAAAGAAAAGAAACCCTAACTGTTCAAGACCAAAAAGCATTTGTTTGAAACATACTGACTTACCTGACTTTTTAAAGTTTTGCTTGGGTTAACTTTTTAAAAGAAATTTTTAAAGAAAACAAGGCTATAAAAAGAATAAATAGGTAAGGAAATGTGGGTGTCTTTATTTTAGATTATGAAAGCCCTGGCATGTTAGAGCTGAAAGTACTTTCGCGATCCCCCAGCCTAGCTAACCCCTCACTTCACAAATAGCGGAACTAGCCTTGAAGCAGAAACAACTTGTGTACAGCCTGAAGTCATCTAGTGGTGCAGCCACAATCAATCAGAGACACCCTGGCCCAGTTACACACTCCTTCCATGACACTTGACTTCTCTGCACACAAGGAGGAGAAGGGCAGGCAACGCAGCTCTACAGTTATTTGGTTCAAAATTTTGTTGGTTCCAGGAGATCTGACATTTCCCAGGTGTAACCTGGTGAAAAGATAACTCCTTTGCCCTCAGATTCGCCCTCCACTCTATTGGTCACCAAACCCGGTTGGTTGTACCTCCTAAACATCTCTCGAGCACATCTTTTCATCTATGTTACCACTGCCATTGACCTGGACGTCCTTTTGTCCTCACCCGAATTCCTACAAAATCACCAAACCATTCTGCCCACTAATCTTACCATTTCTCTCACACCCTCTCTGCACAAGTGTTTTCTCCATACTGACCATATGACTTCCCGGCTTCAAGTTCTTTCGTGGTGACTTTCCTTATGAAGAAAAACAAGGTTTCAGTGTCTTTCCTTTGCTTTGGGGTTAATACCTGCATGAGTCACAGACTCATCAGGAAACAGATGGCACATACAAGACAATTCAAGAAAGGTTTATTTCAAAAAGGACCAAGTATAAAGAAGTGGCAGAGGATAGGAGAACCACAAGGAACACTCAGGAACCTCTGACTTGTGCGTAAACCCCTCACCTAGCAGTGGACCTAGTCACCTGCTCCTAACAGAAAGGATATAGAATGTTATGTCCAAGATTAGATTATAAAAGAGTGAAACCCCCACCCCCACCCCCCTTTCTGCCTCTTCTTCCTTGCTCACTCTGATAAAACAAGCTGCCTTGTTGTGAGCTATCCTGTGGAGAAACACATGTGGCAAGAAACTGAGAGTGGCTCCAGTCAACAGTTAGTGAGGAACTGAGGCCATCGCTCCCACAGCACTCGAGGAACTGAATCCAGCCAACACCCACATGAGTAAGCTTGGAGTGGGCCTTTCCTCAGGTGAGCCTTCAGATGAAACTGCAATCCCAGCCAACATCTTGATTGTGGTCTTTGTGAGAGGCACTGACCCAGAGGACCCACCTAAGATTACTGACCCATGGAACCTATGACATAATCAATGTTATGCTTAAGCCAATTAACCCCATCACATTTTGGGGTAATTGGTTATACAGCAATAGAGGACTATACAAAACTGGAGCCACCCTGATGCCCAAAAAAGATGAAGAGAAGAAAAGGGTATCAGGACCAGAGAACAATGATCTTCAGTCGAGGGGCATGGGCAGTGCAAGACTCTACAGAGAGGGAGCCACGGCAAGGGACGCCCTGGCTTTGCTCTTCTTCCTCCCTCCCATCTCTCCCCAGGCTTCTACTGACCAAACTTGATTCAAAGCCAGAGATCCCAAGAGCCCTGCAGATGAGTCTACCTCCTGGGGCAGAGAGCAGCACATTCCAGTAGAACGTGGATGTGCAGGTACAAAGGGAAGATATATGATGTCCTAAATCTTTGGCAGAATATGTAAGGTCTTTTGTGATCCAGCCCTAATCTCCCCAGCCAACTTTATTTCTCAACCTCCATCACATATACGTAGCTCCAAGAAAACAGCCACTTGAAGTTCCCAGAACTCAGTTTATAACATCGCAACTCTGTCCCTTTCCATGTGGTAGTCCTTCTGCCTCCTACACTTCTTTTTCCCCTTCTCTGCCATGTTAATTCCTATTCATCTTTCACGAATTAAGGCAGGTGCCAAATCCTCTGGATGTCTTCTATGACATCATCATCCTCTCTCTTGATATTCGTGACCTTTCTACCTCCTTCCACATTCCTCAGCTCACCTCTCACCAACTGCCTCTTGCAATTGTCTAGTTACCCATCTCTGCCCCATTAGCCTACAGGTTTTGTCAGGGCACAGACTTCATCTTGCATTCCTAGCATCTGGCATGCAAATGACACTAATGCATATTTGCTGATTAAATTATTGCTAATATTCACTGTGCCTTGGTCACCAGGATCTATAGATTCCCTGACTCTCGGTTGTGCTGGCCACTCCCACTGCCTTCCATGAATTCCAAAACAATGTCCTGTTCCCAGCTTGTTCATCAGGCTTGCCTCTTCCAGGCTAGATTTTTTCCCCTTCTTGCTGCATACCACTGCCTGTGTAACTAAAATAGTGCTACATTTACTTTTTGGAAATATGCCTAAAGCAACTTCTATGCAGGACTGCAAGGGTCCTAGGACATTAGGGAAAGTGACCTTGGAGTATCAGGGCAACACAAAGGCAAGACCCGAATTCCAGCAGAGGAGAAATAAATAACTGGAAACTAACAAGTGAAGGAAGCCAGCAATGACATGCAAGAACATTGGCTTTTTCTTCTTTCTCTAAGACTTCTAATTCATCCCTAACACTATGTATTACTGACAGTATCCAGTGCTACTATTTAAACACTGTTCCTGCTATCTGTCTAAGGTACAATCAGTACCAGCAAAAAATACCTGGACAAACGTCTTAAATGTTACCAGTGAGCCAAAGAAACAAGTCGCCACCAAGAAAATACTTTAACTGTTGAATGTTAAATCATTACAAGTACAGTTTTTCTCTTGATGCCTAACTACATTAGGTTTTATCTCAATCCAGTTTAGGTTACCTAAGACTGTTTAAAATATTTCCGGAAAAGTTTGAAAGACCCTTAATTATGTCTACAGTCTCACAACATTGTTTTGACATCAGGGAAGTTTATTAACTTCTAAATGGTTATAAACTTACAGAGAAACTGGTAAATCATTGCAGAAAAGTATGTTTACAATATTTAGTCCAATCCCCTCATTTTACAGAAGAGGAAATGAAGCCAAAGTAATATTTTATTTATTACATTGATGGGTTACTAGGTACACAGGGTTCATTTTATCATGCTTCTTTCTACTTTATGTGGACACTGAATATATTCTTTTGGTGTAAGAAGTATTTTGTGGTTGGGAAGGAAGGAGGAAAAGAAAGGAGAGAGGAGGAAATCAAAATAAGAAACAGAGCTAGGAAAATGAAGTTGTTGATCCAGAGAACCAAAGCAGTAAGCGTGGGAGCTGGGGCCAGATATCCAGAGCAATCTGCTCCCTGTCTGGCATCTTCCATCACACTGTACTGCATCATGACCCAAGTCTGGGTCAAGTTAAGCTACAATTTTCTCTGTCCAACTACCATCTAATTGCCCAGAGTTGTACCAAATCAAATTACCAGTCAAGTTGGAAATTTCTCAAGAGACATTATTAACACCACTCAGAGAACTAAACAAAATCGGAAAGCAACTTACTTATACTCAAAAGAATTCTGAGTTTATAAAAGAAAGTAAAGATTTTAGAAAATCTTTACCCAAGAAACAAGAGCACCAGCAAGCAGAAGGAAGTTTTAGCATTTACCAATGTTCAAAGTTAACCCAAGTCAAATCTCTGAAAATAACCATGAAAAGCAAAGATTTGCTGCACAGTATTTTCATTTATTTAATTCATCCAAAGTCTGTTGAGCCCCAACAATGTGGCAGTGGTAGTCTGTGGCTGATAACATGACGGTGGAAGGGACACCAACAGGGAGTCAGGCTACCTGGACACAATCATGGCTTCACTGGGAAACTGCTGAGTAACCTGATATAAATTACACACTCGCTCCATCCTTCAGTTTGCTCATCTAAATGAGGGTGTTACTAAAATCCCTTACTTGTAAGTCTATGACAGGAGATTGGTCCTTCTACATCTGAGAGATTTATAAATAATTATAAAATCAAAAACCCACTTCAGAACATCAACTTTCCCATTACTTTGCCATGTGTACTCTACCTGAATATTGTAAAAGATAAGTAAGTGTGTTTAAAACTCAGATTCCTAGGGAGCACCTGGGTGGCTCAGTCGGCTAAGCGTCTGCCTTCAGCTCAGGTCCCGATCGCAGGGTCCTGGGATTGGCCAGTGTCAGGCTCCCTGCTCAGTGGGGACTCTGCTTCTCCCTCTCCCTCTGCCCCGCCCTCCTCCCTCTCTCTCAAATAAATAAAATCTTTTTAAAAAAAATGTTTTTTAAAGATTTTATTTCTTTATTTAAGGGAGAGAGACAGAGAGAGCATGAGCTGGGGGAGAGGGACAAACAGACTCCCCTCTGAGCAGGGAGCCCGATGTGGGGCTCGATCCCAGGACCCCAGGATCATGACCTGAGCTAAAGTCAGATGCTTAACTGACTGAGCCACCCAGGTGCCCCTTAAAATTTTTTAAAATAAAAAATAAAATAAGACTCCGATTCCCAGGACCCAGTTCAGACCTATGAAACAAAAATATCTTGGTGAGAGGGATCCTTTGAGGATCAATATTTTTCTAAAACACCCCTAAGTGATCTGATGTTCAGCCAGGTTCAAATATCATCCCTATATTGGGCAATTCAATGACCCAGGATTTTTCAGATCCAAGAATATAAAAAAGGTTAACAGGGTCTGGGTGACTTAATGAATAATTAAGGTTTTCTCTTAAATAGATTTTTAATGTGACCAATACATTTTTCACATACACCTCCAATCCAAAATGTGAATGTGAAGGATGAAAAACTAAACCAGAAAGTCTGTTCCACGCAATAAATAAATCATGCCTTGGGAAAGTACAACTTCTCACAATTAATGACACAGAAAACATGAAAAGAAAATGAAAAGGATTCTGAGAATGTAGGCTTAAGAAACCCACCCATCATTACTCATATGTCAGAAGGTGACCATCCTAAATGGCATTTAAAAGTCGCAACAACATCATGGACATAATCATCCCACTTATTACTCGGAAGTTTACCCGAAAGCTCCATTTCTCTAGATTTGGCTTTTTAAATGTCAGCATCTGAATCAACACAACACAGTCCAAGCAAAAACTTCACACTAAAAACATCTGACATGAGTAAGAAACAACAAACAAGAGAAAGAAAACAAAAAGGAAAGCACTATTTGCATAACTTTTAATGTAAGTTTCTGTTGTAGACCTCTAAAAAAAGGTTTGGTTTTAGAGTTTACAACCTTGAAGAAACCATTACAGAAGAGGACTTCCATAGCAAATGTTTTGAATTGACCTTGGTTTCAAGGTTTAATCTTTACTGACACCTTGAGGATAGTGTCCTGCAATATTGGTTGTATTGGTTGTAGCCAATGGCTGGTCCACAGCACTGCCAATAGAGAACTAAGTAAATAACCCATGGTTGAAACGCAACCAGGATTTAGTCAAATGAACTAGGTTTAAATGATTCCAGGTCCTAGACCCATACTAAGCCATGCCTTGTTTCTAATAGATCGAACAGATGCAATATCCCCTTTATAGCAATTAACTAATATAGCAAATAACATGAACACATGCATACCCCACACACAAATTTGTCATAAGTAAGCAAGATATATTTCCAATATAGAAACCAAATGGCTAGTAGTCATATCTCTGAAGAACTACAACAATCGACAACTTTGTATCTAAATTAAACCAAAAAAGAGTCCCCTCCTACCACCTAAAAAGTAAAAATCAAGTTCCCACAAACCTGAAGGAAGTTTTCCTTTCAACATAATATCAAACATTCTAGTAGAAATGTGTTTGGGTTGCATGACCTTTACATTTCCTACCAACCTTTAATAACCCATTGGTTTATAATCTCCTGAACAACATAAAAATAATTGAATTTAAATTTTAAAAAATTGTATTGTTTTCCTGTGTCTTAAAAAAGCAACTCACTGTATAAACATACTTTAGTCAACTTATTAATAGCACCAACATTTATACATTTTGTAATTTATTTCCCCTCCAAATGACACTGTCTTTATAAGACCTAAAGATAAAAGAAAAGGAGCATTCACTATGGACCACAACCATGCAAAGTAAGATATGAAATGCCTCATTTACTTTATCTAAATGCATCTTCATAATGACCCCACAAGGTACTATCCTTCCTCCCACCTTTTTTTCTTCTTTTTAAAATGAAGAAACTGAAGCTCACAGAACTCAAGGTCACACCACTAGGAAGTAGTAGAGTTGCAATAATTTTAACCTAGGTGTGATTCCAAAGCTCACATTTCTATGAGCTTGGCATTAGGGTTTCCCAGCATGGGGTGGGTTAAGAAGGTGATGATGAATAAACATCTTTCTATTCTGTATGCTTCACTAATTGGTTAGCCCTGTTAATCTCTTTTTTCTTTACTACAACTTAATAGGCATCTCTGTTAGAGAAGGGTTACCTAAGCATTCTCTTACAAAGCAAAGGATTAAGAAATTTGATACTCAAAGCAAGATTAGTTTGAGTTCTCTATAAGGAAAGAGACAAATTTACCATATTGATCATCCAGAAATATCTAGTTCAACCTTGCCCATGTGATTAGCAGAGATCAAACACAGTCTTGCAAAATACACAGAACCCAGCAGACAACTCAAATATTTAGTGAAACGAATGCACATTAACTCATTTTCCTTATTAATATGTAATATAGTTAGGTTAAATTTTCACACATATGCAAGACTTAAAAAGGTGTATTAATAAGAAGCAGTTATTCCCTCAAATTCAACATGTGCACAAATAAAACTTATGTGCCATAGTTCCTTCCTATCCCTATTTGAATTAATGGCATCAATGTCTTTCTATACCCAAGGTCAAAACGCAGTCATCTTTGATTCTCTATTCCCCTTCTAATTCTATATTCATTCAGTTTCCAAGTCATTTTTACTCTTTAATCCCTTTGCTCAGTCTCACTCAATTCTGAGGGTTATTTCCCCCGCTAGATTAGTGTCCTCCTTACCTTTCTCACAGAGACAGAAATACCAATCCCCCCCCCCACCAGAACCTAGAATCTGCCTTCATAATAATGCATCTGGCACACTGGGGCAAGATTCATAATCCCAAAGAGATATTAATTTTATAACTCCTAGCACAAATTTTTTCATGATTAAATTGCCTAGGATTCAACGTTCTAAAATCTGGCTACATCCAGACTCTTCCCAAAATCTTACCTCAATTACTCCATGTAAGTCACCTATGTCTCCAAGCTCACTGGTTCTGGTTGCTGTTCACCTTCTTCAGCTCCTTCCCTTTGCTGAACGTATCTCACCACCTGGAATGTTGTTCTTCCTTTCTGCTTTCCACATAAAACAGTCCTGCTCATCCTTTAAAACGGAGTTCAAAGACCACCCCTCCGCCAGTCCACACCTGGCCTCGAGCCTGGAAGTAATCACCTACTCCTCTGATTTCATATAACACTCTATTTGCACTTCTCTTTTGGAAATTGACACTTAGATTACTACAGTTATTTGTGTACATCTTATGTCTCCTACCAACTGCAAACATCTAATACATGCATACCTCTGTATCTCCCACAGCATCTAGACCAGATCTTGTACCTACTGTGGGTTCAAAAACAATTGATAAATGTCACACAAAGGCTTTTACCTCACATGAGAATATATCTCCCTCTGCATTGCTTAGGCAAACTTTGCATTTAAAGAAAACCAAATCGGGGGCACATGGCTGGCTCAGTCTGTAGAGCGTGCAACTCTTGATCTCAGGGTTGTAAGTTCAAGCCCCACACTAGGTGAAGAGATTACTTAAAAATAAAATCTTTAAAGTAAACCAAATCATATTTTTCAAGTATGACAAACCTAAGTTCCTTGAATTTTAGAACTGGAAAAACAGAGGATATGAGAAGAAAACGATATTCATTTATCAGTCAAGGCAGTTTAGGCAGAAAACATTTGTCAAGTTGTCAACCATCAGTCAACCCTACACAAAACACAAAACACACACACACACACACACACACAGGCAGCACCCCTAGCATTTAACGAGAGGCCTTACTTTTCGGTAGACTATCATATTTGGAGAACTCTCCTCTGGGTCAGCGATCCCCACTGCTCTTTGATCCCCAGATCCCTGAGCCATCCCGGATATCTTCACTCACACTGCAAAAATAAATGAATAGATCATTAAGACATGAAGATATTATATAAAGAAAGCTCTACAATGCAAAGAAGTTAAGTATCTTTTGGCAGGTGATACAAAAATAAAACATGATGAATTTATTTCTCCTCATTAATTTAAGCAGTATTTTAAAAAATGTTTAGGGGATAACTGGGCTCTTGTTATCCACATACATTAGTCTAATCCCAAGCAACTTATTCTTTATTTTCAGCCCAGAATCATGCACCCTAGGGGTGAGTTTATGCCAGTCCTACATAATCTTCTGAAGACAGATGAAGCCAACCATCTTGATGTTGATTTCGTCTTACCAGACTCACTTTCTGATTAACTCTATGCATTAAAATCTGAATAGTTTAGTCACCATACAGTACATCATTAGTTTTTGATGTAGTCTTCCATGATTCATTGTTTTCATATAACACCCAGTTCTCCATGCAATACGTGCCCTGCTTAATACTGTACGGTGACTAACATAACAAAAAAATATCTGAATATTTTATCAGGGAAATGCAAATCAAAACCACAAGGAAATACCGCTTCATACCCACTAGGATGGTCATAGTAAAAAGGAAAAACCTGAAATAACAAGTGTTGGCAAGGATGTGGGGAAATCTGAACACCTGTACCTTGTTGGTAGGAATGTAAAATGGTTCAGTCGCTATGAAAAAACAGTTTGGTGGCTCCTCAAAAGTTAAACGTAGAATTACCATATTACCTGAAAATTCAACTATAACCCCAAAGAACTGAAAACAAACACTCAAACAAATACTTGAACACAAACATTCACAGCAGCACTATTCACAATTGCCAAAACATGGAAACAATTCAATGTCCATCAACTGATGAATGGATAAGCTAAATATGGTCTATCCCCACAATGGAATAAAATTCACCCAGGAAAAGTCATAAAGTATTGATACATGCTACAGTATAGATTTATCTTGAAAACATTACGCTTAATGAAAGAAGCCAGACACAAAGATCACTGCGATGGACTGAATGTTTATGTCCCCACCAAAATTCACATGTTGAAATTCTAACCCCCAGTGTGATGGTATTAGGAGGTACAGCCTTTGGGAGGTGATTAGTGCCCTTATAAAAGAGACCCCAGAGAGCTCCCTTCTACATGTGGGGACACAGTGAGAATAAAGCCATCCATGAACCAGAAACCAAATCTGCTCAAGCCTTGATCTTGGACTTCCTAGCCTCCAGAAATATGAGAAATAATAGGTCATTCCCAACCTTGCTGTTATTAACACAGTTTTCTAGGTGGGAGATAAGCCAGCCAATCTGTGATATTCTATTATAGCAGCCCGAACAGACTAACACAGTCACATACTGTGTGATTCCATTTACGTGAAATATCTAGAATAGGTAAATCTATAGAGACAGGAAGCAAATTGGTAGCTACCAATAACTGGGCGGAGGATGGAATGGGGTTACCGCTTAATGGATATGGGGTCTCCTCTGGGATAATGAAAACATTTTTGAACTAGATAGGGGTGATGGATGCAGAATGTTGTGTGAATGTGTTAAATGCCACTGAAATGTATGCTTTAAAGAAGTTAATTTTATGTTATGTGAATTTAACCTCAATTAAGTAAAATGAATATTTTTAATTTGACCTTTTTAAAAAGTGTGAAAAGATATCAGTGTAACAGTGACAGCATATGGAATTTTTGAGAAAAGAAGTTCAGTGCTTGGTATCACCCTATATTTGCTGTGCTACTTCGTACAAGTTAAATAACCTATTGGGTTCTCTTTGTTAACTTTCTTTTAAAACAAAATGTTGAATGCCTGCTGTGTACCCAGAACCATGCCAAGGCACCTCCCTTGACATTGCTCTCATCAGCAAAATGTGAATTCCACGGAGTACTCACAGGGACGGGTCCGATAAACTGAGTATAAACGTATCATATAAAGCCAAAGAAGTCCTATACAAATGTTACCACTAAGCTAAGAGCCTGCCTGGGTTATTTGCACAAAATTCATAGGCTTTTCAACAAGGAAACTTTTATAAATACCATAGTTGACAGAAAAGGCCATTTCAATTCAAAATAAAAACTCAGGAAAGATTTTATTGTAAAATAAGTTGGTACCAAAGGTCATTCCATAAAAGCCAATTTGGGTGGGAGATGGGCAAGAGACAGGAATTTGTCATTTGTGCTAAGAATTTAAATGCCCACAGTATACCATTTGAATGTTGCTTGCTTTCTTCATCATTTGTGAATTAAGATGCATTTTAAAAGTCAGATTACATGAAGAGATAAAGAACATCATTCTCTTATCCCCACTCACTGTAATGTCAGGGTTTCCATTAATATAGTGCTACATGGAAACGCTGATTATTAATTCCCATCAGTGGCTTTTAAAGTTAAATGAACAACACACTGTTTTATTTTTAAACAGCTACTTATTTGCCTACTCCTTTGCCTGAATACAGAATATGACAGAGCATGAAAAACAAAAATTGAGTCCATTTATGTCTGCTCATTTATCTATGTAATAGAGCCATTTGGGGTTTCTGGCTTTATTTGTAAATGAACACTCGGACTTTAATGAGCCTATTATCTCCCACCTAGAAAACTGTGTTAATAACAGCAAGGTTGGGAATGACCTAGGAACAATCCTTCCGGCCCTGCCTTCGCCTTTCGCTGGCTGCCCCCTGCCCCCTACAGAAACATTTCTGGTGTTACAACAGGCTGAGAGTTCAGGACTGGGACTTCAAACTACCAAGTGCTGGCAGACAGTCTCTGTGGTAGGAATTTCAGTGAGTCTCGTATGTAGTAGAAAAGCTTCTATTTTTGGTTCCTCTAGCAGCTCATTTTGAAACTCAATGTCATCTAACTTTTCTGTGTCTAGAAAGAACCATTTCTAAAATAGTGACCTAACCACTTTCCAGCCCATGTGTCAACAGTTGTTACAGAAACAGGGTGCAAAACCCACACAGGTAAGGAGGCTATAATTACATTCATTGACTATGAAGCTAGGGTTTGTGACATTAAAGGGCTAGATTCTCATTCATTACAATACAGGATGAAATATTTATTTTTACATGGAATACGATAGAAATGAAATAGGAATATCTTAAATTTCATGGTAGCGAAAACCCAAAAACTTCTTCATGTTATTTATATGTACTGTGTGTATATGCACACAGTAAATAATTCAGGGCCTTTTATCTTAATATTTGAAGAATGTGAATGTTTTCCTGAAAGCACACCACTAGACTTCAACAGAAAGAAAATACATCATGTCTTACAGCTAACAAAGGGGAGAACTGAAAACATGTTAAGAGCTTGAGTTTTTAAGTCCCCAAGAAGAGACAGGTAGCTCAGGGGTTACCAGCTGGCATCTGTCATCAGACAGATCCACATCTGAATTTACGCTCCCCCACTTACAAGCAGTGTGATCTGGGGCAAGTTACTTCACCTCTCTGTGCCTTTGCTTCCTTAGCTGTCACCAGAGTCCCCACATAGTGGAAAGCCTTCTGAACTGAGTGGCCTGGTTCCCCCACCTGATTTGCAATTAAGTGTCAGAACCAGGTCAAGCCACAGCCTCTCTGGACTGCAGGTGGACAACAGCTGTAAAAGCCTGCATCTTCACTATTCCTTCCCGCTCGGTCCTAGAGCCTCAGAACTTCACATTTCTAACTTTCCCTCAAACACTCATCAGAATGTTCCATACCACCTCTCTTCACTCAATACTGCCCATATCCTAGCCCGTGTTCTCTGGTCATGGCAGGGCTCATGCTGAACTTGTCAGAGAATCACAGAACTGTTGGAGCAAAGCGTCCTCTTCCAGACTCAGCATCCCTCCCCTTGAAGTGATTTCTGTAATACCATCACCTACCACAAGGAGCGGTGGGACTCAACATTTCCTCGAGCAAACGCACTGAGCATCTGCGCAAAAGGCTGCATGCTAGGCCCTGGAGACATAAAGATAAATCAGACACAGATGTTCTCATTAAAGTGTTCCGAGTCCAGGAGGGGGTTCAGGCATGTCCACAGAAGCAGGACATCGTAACGTGTGGGTGTTTAGCTATGCTGGCACAGGGCAAAACCTGGCAATGGAGATCAGAGGAGAAGGATGAATAGGAGTCTGGGGGAGGCAGCAGAGGCCATTCCAGCCTAGGGGACAACATAGGCATGGCCCTTTGAAACCCCAGCAGCAGTAGGCACCCAAGAGAAAAAAACCATGAAGACAATCTGATCTCAAGAAGATTAAGTGGAACAGTCAAATGTGGGGTTAGAAATAACAGGGCTTTGCACCTCTCTTTGTTTACTCATTTATCAGGGATCTCTACTAAAGGCAGTTCTGCTTGGGTGGAGTCTTTGTTGGTGGGGTTCACCCCTCTATACCCAGCACCTAGAACAGGGCATGACACATAGTAGATACTCAAATATTTTTGAATGAATGAAGAAACTGATAAGATTCTACCAAGATGCAGTGTACTCCTTTTGGAACATTCATCGGGATAACAAGCCATTAAAACTGCCCCACCAAGGCGGCTCTTTATTGACAAAGACCTATGTACGAAATCACACTTTTCCACAGGGTTTATTGGTATGGGTCAGCCCTGAACTCAGGAATCCACGAGCTATTTATTTACTTATTTGAGAGAGAGAGAGAGTGCGCGCACTGGCCCAAGTGGGGGGTAGGGGCAGAGGGAGAGGGAGAGAGAGAATCTTAAGCAGGCTGCACACCCAACACGGAGCTGACATGGGGCTCGATCTCACAACTCTGAGATCATAACCTGAGCCGGAATCAAGAGTCGGACACTTAACCGACTGAGCCACCCAGGCACTCCATCCATGAGCCATGTAGATAAGAAGGAATATGTGGGAGGATGGAAAGTATAGTGAGGAGAGACCCTGTGAATAACAGAACAATTGAGCGTCTCTGACTCAAACTCTGATTAGTAAATCTTCTGCAAATCAGGACTGCAATTTACTCCATGTTGTGTGTGTAGCTTGCAGTTACAACAAATACGAGCTGTTTCCTTTGTAATGCCGGCCCCTCTGGAGCAAGCCAAGCCTAGGGTCCAGCAGATAACAGTGCTGGGCCCAGCAGGTAGAAGGACCTCAGTGTGCAAAAGAAAGGGGCTTTGAAGTCAGGGCGGAAATAGCACCTCGGCTCTGGCTACACCAAGCCTGCTGGGTAGCCTCTGACAACTGACTACCTCCCCATACTGCCCCCAACTTCCAGCTCTTCACCTGGAAGATGAGAACCCTCATCTTTGCAGAGCTGTTTTTGAAGAGGAAATAAAACAAGGCATGCAAATTCCCTAGTGCAGAATGAATGTCGCAACTGACCAGCAGTCTGGTTTCATGAAATCCCAGGCCACCAGCATCAAGATGGTTGGAGAAACCCTTCCCCCACCTCAGGGATTCAGAGATGAAGCCACCAGCTGTTTAACAAGCTTCTCCGGTGATAGTGACTCACAGCTAAGAGTCAGACCACTGCAGTGACACTCCAATACCACTAAGATCAGCATCACATGCAGCTAAAAGCCTTCAACATCATGCCTGCCCCTCTTGGTGTCTAGCTCTCAAAACCCTATTCAGGGAGATATCTTGCCGGAGAGGTAATCAAAGCCTGACTGTAATATAGTCTGAATATTTGTGCTGCCAAATAAGAATTTCTGTTGATGTTATTTCCTCTCCTCCATATTGTATCAACTTCACATTGTTTGCCTCAGCCCATTAAAACCCAGTGGAGGGGCGCCTGGGTGGCTCAGTTGTTAAGCGTCTGCCTTCGGCTTAGGTCATGATCCCAGGGTTCTAGGATCGAGCCCCACATCGGGCTCCCTGCTCGGCGGGAAGCCTGCTTCTCCCTCTCCCACTCCCCCTGCTTGTGTTCCCTTTCTCGCCGTGTCTCTCTCTGTCAAATAAATAAATAAAACCTTAAAACAAACAACAGCAACAACAACAAAAAAGTGGATTTTTTTTCTGACATCAGCAATGTTAAGCACTTCAGGAAAAAAGATTTATAAGATGTGTGCTAGCTCGGTAGTACAAGCTTGTTTATATAGCTCTAATCTGACTGAGTGGGCAGGAACCTCCAGGGGGAAGAAGAAAGAACAACATCTCTGAAGAACAAATATCTCTTTCTGTTTAACAGGTCTGCCAACATGACATATATAGACCAACTCAAAGTCCAGATGCTCAGTGACACAGCGAGAGTCAGCTTCATGTCCCACACCAACGATCTTAAAGCAAGGTGCTAAAGCTCAAGTCCTAGGGGCCAATTTTGTTGGCCATGCCAAGGCACCCAGGATTCTACTGGGATATAGTCACTTGATCATTTCAGGACATCAGTTAGCATTCGGTGGTTCCCAAAAGCTGGCCCAAGGACCTGAACCAGGCTAGTAGCCGCAGAATCACCTGGGCTTGACTCTAAAGATACACGTCCCCGGGTCCCATGCTCCGGAAATTCCGATCTGGTAGGCCTACGGTGGCCCTATACTTACTTAGCCTCTCTGAGCCTTGGTTTCCTCATCTATAAATGGAACAAACACCAATCACCGGTATCAGGGGTTCTCAGCCTTGTCTACTTCTCAGAATTGCCCAGGGAAGGTGTCACAGCAACTCCAACAGGTGACTATTACTATTCCCACTCTACAGATGAGAAAACTGAGGCCCAAGAACATAGGCAACTTGCCAAAAGTAAAGTAGCTTGTCAACCAAGAAACTAAAATCCAAACCTAGGACTGACTCCGATGCCCACATACTTTCCAACTTGTCAGTCTTGGTCTCCAGTGACCTCACCCATATAAAGTATTCAAAACGAAATTTTGTAAATATACAAAATTTAAGTATATGCTTAAATATAAAGTCGTTAGCACCTCTATATTACATATAAAGTTCTTAGCAGTAGGTACTTCTGGTACATAGTACAACTTGCACATAGTAGGTCCTCAACAGATGGTGTGGTTCCTGACTTCCACTTCCTAGTGTATTGGTGAAGTTGACTTCCCCATACCAACCTGTCCTCAAGACATAGACATAAATACAATCCTCTTTAAGTTGCCACAGCTGCCTTACAGCCTAACCAAACTAATTTTTGTTAAAAGCTGCTTAGAAAGATATTTTTGCATTCTTCATATTAAACAAAAGTCCTAAAAAAATTAAACTGGGAGAAGCAGAAAGTTTTTCACATAACGGGATGTGCTTGACCATGTGATGCGGTTCACGGTCCTATTACCGCAATTACCGCTCAGAGTTCAGGTCCACCCAGGCATCCTCTCTCTTGACCCCACACAGCTCTGGATACTCCCAGACCCTGCCACCTCCCCATCCATTCTTCCTGCCTTTCAAACTCTTCTTCTATAAACAGTATGGCCACTATGGTCTTCCACCTTCCCTCTGAACTTTGACCTTCAGGGACCTTCATGGAAACCTGGCTTCCCCCAAAAACACTCCCCTCACCCTAGAGCCCAGCTGTTCTCATCCCACATATCTCAAACCAGAAAGTAAGATAAGCATCCTCTTGCTTCCCCATTGGTGCTTCAAACAATTTCTCTCCCGTCTTCCTACGCAAATCCCTGCTCTTGTGACACTCAGACCATCTAGCTATGCCACTTTCTACCCATGCTCACTACTGTTTCCTGGCTTTTCATTTCCTGAGTACTCCCACTTCCAGTTCTGAGGTTTTCTTCTCTATCCCTCACTCCTTCATCAATCTCAATGACTTGAACATCAGAGTCAAAGACCTAGCTCGAAGGCTGGTTCCTCCATCCTTTTATTTCCCCACCTGAACCCTTTTCCTCCACCCCCCTTCCTCAGCCATGTCTCACATGGCCACATGCTGAACCCCATCATCAGTGGTGACCGTACCACCTCAAATCCCAGTTCACTTACCAGTTCTTTCCAGTCCACTTACTCTACTTTCACTGTACACATTTTTCAAACTTCTTTAGACATTTCAATCCATGGAATTCACAAGTTGTTTACCCTCCATTACTACTCCTCCTCACTCTGCCTTCATGTCCCTCTCTTACTGGGCCCATCGTCTTAGCCACTCAGTCATACCCTTGCAAATATCCTCAATGGCCTCAATATGCCCTTTCTGTGGCAGATTTCCAGACAAAACTCTTGACACCAATGGAACCAGAACATCCACCACACAATATCCATATAATATCTCAATATCCAAGCTCACACCCAAGCAGGTGCACTCTTTGTGGTGGGCGTGAGGAAGAAATCACACAACCAGACTGACCTGGCTGCATTTTACATGCATGAGCACAAACTTTAAGTTAATCAACGCTGCCTGTCAAATCTAAGATGTTTTCCCACCAAGTTTGCTGTCTCCCTGTCTGAGTCGGCTTTCTCATATCTTTTTTTTTTGTTCAAGCTTCACACACAGTCTCAGTTGAGAGGCTCACTTCAAAATTCACTGAAGAAATGGAAATCAGCAGAAGGCAAGTCTCTCATCTTGAGGCACCCTCACCTACACCATGTTCTTTGACTTCCCTCCTCTTGCAATAGAAGTGTTGCTGTATTTACTAAAGGGAAGTCACTCCACTCTTGCTCTTAATTGGAAGACGACAGAACATTCCTTCTCACTTATCTCCTACCACCACACTAACGGGGCTCCAGTATGATAACAGTGGATTACAGCTCAAACATCTGCAAGACGCAAACTCTCTGAGGACTTCTTAGGGAAACCTAAAGTCAGGAGAAGAGACGCAAACAAGAACACGAGGAGAATTTGAAGTTTCTAGCACCTACAGCTATAGCAAACATTAAACACAGTTCAACTCTTGGCCAAGGTAAACAAAGCCTCACACTAAGGGCCTAGTTACCTTAAAACCCATTACTGGATATACCGTGTTTGGCTTTTGACAAAAAATTACAAGGCATACATAAGGCAAGAAAAACACAGAAAGGACAAGCAATCCTCAGAACCAGATTCAAGACAGAGATGTTGAAATTATCAGACAAGAAATTTTAAATAACTATGATTAAATATGTTACAGGCTCTAAAAGAAAAAGTAGATAGTAATGAAAGCAGAGGGATAGAAACTTAGAAAAAAAAAAAACCCTCAAAAACATAAATGCTAAAAGTCAAAAACACTGTAACAAACGAAGAATGCCTTCCAAGGGCTCATGGTAGACTCAAAATGGTCCAAGAAAGAATCAGGAGCCTGAAGGTCAATAGAAGCTTCTCAAACTGAAAAAAAGAGAGAGAGAAAAAGAAGTTTTTAAGAATGGAGACAGAATATCCAAGAACTATGGCACAATATCCAAAGGTATAACATAGGTGTAATTGGAATACAACAAGCATAACAATAACATATGCCTTCTGATCAGAGACCACACAAGAGCAAGGGAGTGAAGTGAAATAGCTAAAATATTGAAAGAAAAAACACCAAATGAGAATTCTGCATCTAGTGAGATTCTTCTTCAAAATGAAGGATAAGATAAATTTTCTCAGACAAATAAATAACGAGTAAGTTTATCACTAGCAGATTTGCCCTTCAGGAAATGCTAGCAGTTCTTCAGGCAGAGGAAATGATACAGGTCAGAAACTTGGGTCTACAAAAGTAAAGAGAAAGCATCAGGGAAGAGATAAAAGGAAAATAAAATCTTTTATTTTTTTATTCTTAATTGACTTAGGAGAAAGGAATAGACTCTCTTGAACAATGTTCATGGGACAGAAAAAAAAAATTTTTTTTTAAGATCAGCATATCAGGGGCGCCTGGGTGGTGCAGTCGGTTGAGTGTCTGGCTCTTGATTTCAGCTCAGGTCATGATCTCAGGGTGGTGAGATCAAGCCCCGCGTTGGGCTCTGCACTCAGCAAGGAATCTGCTTAAGTTTCTCTCTCCCTCTGCCCCTCCTCCCACCTCTCTCTCTCAAAATAAATAAAAAATCTTAAAAAAAAAAAAAAAAAAAGATCAGCATATCAAGGCCTAACACAGAGCTCTGGATAGCCCTTTGCAACCAACTAGTTCAAAGGTAGGCAAACTGAGGCCAAGGGGACAAATCTAGTCTGCTGCCTGTTTTTATATGGTCTGTGGGCTAAGACTGGCTTTTACATTTTTAGAAGGCTGCAAAAAGTTAAAAGAAGAAGAATACTTTATGACCCATGAAAATTGTACAAAAAGCAAATTCCTGTGTCCATAAATAAAGTTTTATAAATAAACACTGTGTTTACTTATCGTCTGTGCTGCTTTTGCACTACAACAGCAGAGTTGAGGAGCTGCAAGAAAGACCATATGGCCCACAGAGCTCCAAGTATTTACTATTTGATCCTTTTCATAAAAAATCTCCTGTTCCCTGAAACAAGCCCAACCATTTAATTTTTCAGAGGATGAACCCAAAGTCTGAGAGATCAAATTATATTCTAACGTCATCTTGCTGGTTAGTATTGGGGCTAGCATGAAAATGTAGGTCTTCCAGTTCCAAATGTCTTTCCTCCCACGTGGGAGGACTTACATTTTATTAGTATGAGATCTAAGATCGTAGAGTTTAATACTCCTGACTGTAGGGACTGCAGAAGCAACTCTTGTTATTCTCTGATTTCACATGACAAAGATTGTATCACTGCCAGGGAAGAAGTAGGAGTGACAGAGAAGCTTTGCCAATTTTTATACACAAGAAGGGGATGACTAAGAAATAAAGAGGAGGGCGTGTTCCCAGGGGACCCAAGAAGAAAGGCACGCCTATTGGCTTTTTTTTTTTTTTAAAGAATGTCAGTTATATTCCTTGAGATTTTGTTGTTTTCTTTCTTCTTCTTCTTCTTCTTCTTCCTTCTTCTTCCTCCTCCCCCTCCTCCTCCTCCTCCTCCCCCTCCTCCTCCTCCTCCTCCTCCTCCTCCTCCTTCTTCTTCTTCTTCTTCTTCGTCTTCTTCGTCTTCTTCTTCTTCGTCGTCTTCTTCTTCGTCTTCTTCTTCGTCTTCTTCTTCGTCTTCTTCTTTTTAGAACAGGTAAAGTCAGTATCTTTTTACCCTAAAACTAGGCATTTAAATATCAGGTGTTTCTCTTTTATGACTCCATACTATGGCTACATCTGGAGCAGCAGTAATACACTTTTCCTGTTCTGGAAATAGCAAGATTTAACAAACAAACAAACAAACAGATCTATTCAGGAAGCTCATCAAGCAGAGAAGCAATAGACGTCAAAGAAATAACAAATGAATAGGTTTCTGAGGGTTTCTTACACTCTTATTTGTATTTGATGGACGACAAAAACAGTACGATTAGCGTGTACCCCTCCTACAAGGAGGGTCTACCTTATTACAAAACAACCTTCAAGAACTAGAAAAGCCAGATAACATTTGAAAAAGGAGAGCTCCCAAGGCAATGAGGAATGTAAGACCAAGACCCCTCTGCGCCCCCCCCCCCAAAAAAGGGAAGTGCAGAGGTGGACCAGACATTCCATGCAACTATTCTGTACGCATCTAGTCAAATTCAGCATCTATTCAGGAAAATACTCTTAGCCAGTTTTGAACATAAAGGAACTGGCTTAACCAGATAAAGGGTATTTATGAAACACTGCAATCATAATATTTAATAGTCACACTTTGAAAACTTTCCCACTGAGATTAGGAATGAGACAAGGCTACCTGCTAGGACCACTTCGATTCTCTGCTATAGTAGAGGTCTAAGCCAGCACAACAGGCAAGAAAAAGAAATAAAAGGAAAGGAAGCAAAGGAAGATTGCAAAGTAAGAAGGCAATTTGATTGTGTACGTGGAAATTCCATAATAAACTACACAGAACTATTTGAAATAAGTGAATTCAGGAAAGTCACTGGATTCAATGTCAATAAATAAAAATCAACTGTATTTCTGTATACCCACAGAATAACAGCCAGAAAATACATTCAAAAATGCTATCATTGATAATAGCATTGACTGACTTCAAATACTAGGAATATATCTGAAGAAAGATGTGCCAAACCTTTACCACATAGAGAGATACAAAACACTAACAGAGAATAAAGATTTAAATAAATGAAGGGACACACCATATTAATGAATTGAAGAGTCAACATTTTAAAGACATTAGTTTACTCTTAAATTGGGCTAGAGATTTAATGCTGTCCTAATCAAAATCCCATCAAAAGAGGACTTTAAAATGTATACAGTAATGCAAATGTCTAAGAATAACCAAGCTATTCTTACATAAGAACAAAACTGGACACACACTACCAGATATGGACTTATTATTAAGCTATATTAAGACAGTGTGGTATCAGAATAAGAATGCCAAATAGAACAATAGAAGGAGCTAGCAAGCAGAGAGCTACATATAAATGATCACCTGACTTATAATGAAAGTGACATTACAGAGCTGTGGAAGAGACTTTTCAATAAGTAGTGTAGGAGGTTAACTGGATATACATACGGAAAACAAAATAAATATGGATCTCTTTTTTATGTCTAGGTAAAAAATCAGCCTCAGGTGGATCTTTTACCTACCTACAGATAAAAGGCAAAACAATAGGGCTTCTACAAATCAAAATGGGAAAATGACTTTATGATCTCAGGGTAGGCAAGCATTTCTTCAGCAGTCACAGGAAACAATAACCATAAAGGAAGAGGTTAACCAGCTGGATTACACTTAAAACAAGATCTCTTATTCATCAAAGAGAGTCAAATGGCAAGCCAAGGAATAGTAAAAGATATTTTAAATACATATAACTGGGGAAAATATTTGTATTCAGATTTGTTTAAAAAAAAAAACTCCTACAAATCAGTAAGAAAAAAAACCCTCCATTTTAAAATAGGCAATAAACTTGAACAGAGACTACAGAAGATTAAATAAAAGTGACCCCCAAAATATTAGAAAGACACAACACCATTAGTCACCAGAGCAAATCGAAACCACGATGAGACACCACTACACACCCACTGTAACGTCCAAAATTAAGAAGTCTGACAATCCCAAGTGTTGACAAGTATGTAGAGATACTGAAACACTCATAAACTGCTGGCAGGAATATAAACTGGTACAACCACTTAGGAAAACTCTTTGTAAGAACTTACTAAAGTTGGACATATGTACCCTATGTCCCAGCAATCCAGTCTTAGGTGTATCCCAGACAGAAATGCATTCACGTGTGCACCAAAAATACATACGAACAGTCTAGAGCTGCATTATTCATAGCAGCCCTAAACCGGAAATGTCCCAAATGCCCATCAACAAATAGCAGATGAATAAACAATCTGCAAATTGTTTAAAAAGTGGATTGCTATATAGCAACAAAAACAAACTAGTGCTCCACGTCACAACGTGGAGGACTCTCTCAAACAACGTTGTGCGTTAAGAAACCACAAAAGGGGTGTATATACATATATTATAATTCCATATATATTTGGAATATTTCCAATAAAGTGGAACACCATGGTATTAGAAATCAGGTTAGTAGTTACCACTGGGGAAGGAGAGGGTGTAGTTACTGGGAGGGTGCATGAGGTGGTTTCCAAGGGAATCGTAATATTCTATCTCTTGATCTGGAGTGATGATATGGATGTGTTTACTGTTTGAAAATTTATTGAGCAATGATTTATGTACCTTTCTGTGAATGTCTTGTCCTCTAAAATTGTATGTTTAAAAAAGAATAGTGCAAATATTCTGGGAGAAGGCTACTGCATCTCTTGTTCTCAAGGGGGCACCTGAACCATCTCAGGCATAGCAATGCAAAACGTGAGAGACCTGCACGGTTGGAGGGCTGGAGGAGGGGCCAGAGGTCCTGTCTGTCACCACCATATACACATATCGTATAGCATCTGTGCAGTAGCTATAGATCCGAAGCAGTAATCATTGAATGAGAAAACTGGTATAGAAGTGAAGCGAGATTAGAAACACACAATTGAGGGAACGTTTCACATTATCCAAAAGCTTTATTTTGGATAATGACATTTTCCAACTCATATAACGTATCTCAGGATTCTCAAACAGTGGCTGAAATACTCTGCATTCATTCTACTGTCCAGCAAATGAAACCCAAAGTCCTTCAGCCAGGTTAGAAGATTGAGGCGGTTACTGTTTCTCATTGCCCCGTATATTTTTTTGCTCTCAAATTTGCTGCTTCTGATAGGGAAGGATGGGCCCAGGAACTATCTTGGCCAGAGTAGGCTGTATCACTGGACATGCTGATTGGATCAAGTTAGACAATCAGGACCAATCAGGGTCCTTCCCCGAGACTGAGATAAGGACACTGGAAGAAAGAAGACCCCTTCTGTGTGAGAGACAGTGTGAAAACGATATGAGGAGAGGGATATTAGTGATCATCTTCTTTTTCTCTAGTATCACCGTAGGAGGAAGTAAAGAATGAGGTATCAAGTTAAGAATGCTGGATCCAGCCATGCCTGAATTCCCAAATGTATGAGTCACAAATTCTTTTTCTTGAGCTGGTTTAAATTTTGCTTTAATTCAGTTCTTTCAGGTTTTGTTTTGTTTTTTCCTCTGCCAGAAAACCCTGAATATCCATTATCACCCCCACCACTATGTATTTATGTGGCATTCAAGTCCCTAATAGACTGGACCCAATTTGAATTTCTAGTCTTGTCAATCACTGTCCACCTTCCTATGACCAACAACATATCTAATCTCAACCCCAGGAAACTTACCCCCACCAAGAATTCCCAATAAGCAAAGTTCAGCTTAAGCCAATCTACTTCCAAATACACATTTGAGAGCCAACAGGTCATTCCTGTTACAGATAATTAGAAAATACAAGAAACTGGGGCTTAGGCACAGATTTTGGAAATTGGGGGAGGGAGGTTGTAAGGCAGATGGCAGGCAGGGGAAGCGGTTTTTGCAGAGAAGCTTTTGAAAGCTACAGGAAGCCAAAGAAATGAAAACCTGGAATCGACAACATATGCTTTGGCACGAAGCTAAATACCCTACGCATTGGGGTAAGACATCTGAGAACTTCCTAATCAGTTCTGCCAAGGAAGTTAAGTAAGGTTTATCCCAGATTCATCCACTTTACCCTTGAGCCACAGGAAGATTCGGGAGTCAGCAGTCAAGCTCTCAGTCAGAAAGTCTAAACGGCACTGAGTGGAGAGACAGCCTGACACCGTGCAGGGAAATACCCATTTACTTGCATGGGAATCGTGCACTGAGTCTAATAAAGCAAAAGCACTCAGGAGCATTTCACCAGAGGAGTGATCTCCGGGATACAGCAAGAACTAGAAATTCACGGTGGCACACACCCTCTGTTACCAACAGAAGGTTAGGAAAACGTCACCCACAATCTCCTTTGTTTTCTCTTTTCACTTTTGATAAACATAAGTATTTATTAGACAGTTTTTCTTACTACCTAGATTTCCCCTGTTCCTGTTTCCCCTTAAATTTTCAGCTCACCAACATGGACTTCTCCTGCCTGAAAGGTTTTTAAGGACCTGATTCTCAAGAGGGGGCTATTCTTTGAACACTTTGTCATCTCTGTCCTTTTACTTATACTGAAATGCCTCAAGCGTACCCTTGCCAACTCGTTCCCCTGCCCCCATCTCTGCAGGCCCCAAAACCATTGGTTATCAAATGTCCAATTCATCCACCCAGGGTCTTCAATGAAATCTCCCAGTAATCCCTCCCCCATCCCATTTATATGTGCCTGTCTTACCACATTCTGTTTCTCTTTTCTCTCCCCCACAGAATTTTAAACTTCTCGAAAACAGGAGCTATACCTGATTAATCATCATCTAGAAAAGTGTGTTCAGTAATGGGACCTACTGCTGAGGAGGACAAGCCAGGCAAAAAGTAGGGAAGAACAGCAGAGACCTTAGACAAACTGTGCCCTGGGGTAAGAACCCCATCCGCCACCCCAACTAAGAGCTGCCTAAACCAGAGATTTCCAGAAACAATCTCTCTTTCAGTAATGCCCTCGGAGGAGTTACAATTTCTCAGACCTATTCTGCATTTGGGGAGAATGCGGATCAATAGTGTCGAGCTACTTTGCCCAATGTCACAGACCCCGGGGTTCCGGCAGAAGCCAGCCAGCAGCCAAGCCCCTAAACTATCTGCCATTCTAAAAGGTAAAATGCCTTCCCCTAAAACAAAAAATCTAAAATACAGTCAATAAATTTATTCTTTGTGAATGCATCCTTTCTATTTTGACCAGCTGCTGAATCAGTCTTTGTTTTAGGATGTATGGTCAGCAAAATGATATAATGGCATCTTCCTGCTTGGTTTGGAATCTGAACACAGTAGCACTTACAGAGCAGCTTAAGGGAAAAATACACTGGACATTTTTTCAAGTTGTTGTCTTTCTTTTAGAGAGGTCACAAACATGAAAAACAAAGCCAGCTCAAACAAGTGTTCAGCTTGGATTGGGCAATGTACATCTATATATTTTTCTAATTGAAATTAGTCGCTAATGATTAAAAATGAATGGCAGCAACAGGGCTTTCTGAGCTGCACATACCCTTTGCTTTTAACACAGTCCTCACCTGTCCCTAATTACTCCCAGCCCTGGGGTTCAGTGCCACACACCATTCCTCATCACACATGGGTGGCTTCTTTTGCTTTTAGAAAAAAAGGCAAGTGTTGTCCGGTACCCATGTTTCTATCAAAAATGGGTCAGAGGGCCCCAGGTTTTCAGAAAAATGGGTTCTTAACTCTGAAAGCAAACAGTAATTGCTTTACTCACCAATTATCAACACCTCCACCTGCAAAGCTTGCTGTTATCCTCTTCACCTATGAAATTTCCACCTATTTCTCAAAGCCTGTCTCTACCAGGTCTGATTATATAACGTCTCTCTGCACTGAATGGCATACTGTCTTTGTTATCTATTTGCTACCTAATCTGACTTATGAAATCCCATGCATTTTTTCCTAAACTGCCATTTAACATCCTTCATTGTTAGTTTTCTATTTATTTCTAATATCTCTCCAAGATAACTGATGTGATCTCAAGGGTAGGGTGTCTATCTCCTGCTTTGGGTTATCTCAGAGAGACTCAGGACTTTGTGGTCAGATGAGATATGAGTTTAAATCTCTCAGTTTCTCAGGGAGCCTGGGTGGCTCAGTCAGTTGAGTGTCTGCCTTCAGCTCAGGTCATGATCTCAGGGTCCTGGGATGGAGCCCCACCTCCTTGCTCAGCAGGGAGCCTGCTTCTCTTTCTGCCTCTCCACTCCCCGTGCTTGTGCTCTGTCTCTCTCTCTCTCTCTCTCTGTGAAATAAATATTTAAAAATAAATAAATCTCTCAGTTTCTCTCTACTCAATAACTATCTGACATAGGGCATGTGGCTGAACCTCTTCTTCAGCCTCAGTCTTCTCATCCGTAAAATGGGAGTAATAACACCTAATTCTTGTTGAGAGGCTGTGATCTACAAAAAGCTTTACAAGTGCTGAGTATTATCAGTCCACTGCTTTAATACAGATCTATAGCTTTGTAGGCCTGGCAACTTTTTATTTAGGAAAGCAACAAGTGCTTCCTCAAGCATTGACTATGTGTGTGGCCTTGTACTGGGTGCAGGATAAAATCATGGTTAAAAAAAAAACCAGACCGGGCGCCTGGGTGGCTCAGTTGGTTAAGCCACTGCCTTCGGCTCAGGTCACGATCCTGGAGTCCCGGGATCGAGTCCCACATCGGGCTCCCTGCTCAGCAGGGAGTCTGCTTCTCCCTCTGACCCTCCCCCTTCTCATGCTCTCTCTATCTCATTCTCTCTCTCAAATAAATAAACAAAATCTTTAAAAAAAAAAAAAAAAAAAAAAACCCAGACCACAGCCAGTGGGAGAGACAAATATTAGTGTATAATTACAAACCAGGATGAGGGCCTCAGTATATCATCAATCCAAGGTGATCTAGCCAGGCAAAATCAAGTAAACAATAAGAATGGGGGTAATAAGGGCGCCTGGGTGGCTCAGTCGGTTAAGCGGGGGCCTTCGGCTCAGGTCATGATCCCGGGGTCCTGGGATCGAGCCCTGCGTCAGGCTCCCTGCTCAGCTTCTCCCTCTCCCTCTGCCTGCCGCTCTGCCTACTTGTGCTCTCTCTGTCAAAAAAAATAAAGACCTTAAAAAAAAAAAAAAAGAATGGGGGTAATAACCTTTTGCACCTTGCATCCACACCTGCCCAGCCCATGCACCTGCACCCAGACCAGTCCATGCATCTCTACCCATCTCATACTCATTCATCCTCCCTCCCACATTCACCCGCCCAGAGCTGCCATGCTACAAGTCGATAACTCTGCAAGCGTTCACCAAACTCCTACCGTGCCAAACACTGTAAGAGTCACCAAGGGCAGAGAGGAAAAATACCACACAGCCCTGCTTCGAGTGTACTCACAATCTGACATAAGACACAGCCAGGCAGTGGCAGTCCCTCATTTTCACATCTCTTCCTGCTGGGGATTAATGGCCTTGAGGCTCAAGGAAACAGACACATCCTTGGCTACTGCAAAGGCAGATCTTTCCCATTCCACCCTCTCCACCTAATGTCTGGCCCACTTGTTTTCCACGAGCCTTCTCAAATCCACTCTTAGAATGATGGAGCAGGATTCTCCAAGGGATTTGGGAGTGCCTCAAATTCTAGGCTGATATAAGCAAGTCCTGAGGAACAGAAGGGGGAACCATTACCCCAAAATACTTACTTCCCAACAGACTCACTTTGGAAGAGGTCATCGAGAGGACATGACCACCGGGTGACCCAGGAGCTCGACCTGGGCACTCAGAGGCTCCTCACCCCCTCTCCTGTCTTTGGAATGTCTGCTCTGCCCACCGTTCCCACAGTGGGAGCCATCTGGAAGGGCACAGCCCTGGGAGAATAAGGGGTTGTTGAGCTCCCTCTGGACTGAATATATACCTGAACCCCATTAAGGCCGCTATGAAAACCTAAAGATTCTGGCAGGCAATACAGTATGGAGAGCTATTTAGCTTGCAGCAGCTCAGACAAAGCTCATATGTAAATTTCCTTGCCAATTAAACCTGCACCTACCAATCCGGAGTGACCTGTTTCCTGGGTCTCCTTGCCCTCCCGTACACAGCTGGGCTTCAGATTATACCCGGAAACTCCCAGGGCTGCAGATCAACAACTCATAATCAAAATTATTACAAAATAGGCAATTGGTGGGACAGGGTCCACCTCCTGGCGCCACCGTGCCTCCTCCATGCAGCACGCTACGCTTTTCCTTTTTTCTCTTTTCCTCCCAGCCACTCATACTCCAGGGGCATTTTGTTGTTCCTATTTTACAGATGAGGAAATTGAGGTTCAGGAACACAACCAATAGGGTTTTCGATTGCCCGCTGTGTTACTTTAAGAGCCACCCATGTCTTGTCTCTGTCTGGGCTCAAGGCTGTCCAGGTGTCAGGGAGCCCAGCACAGGTGCCTTGGGTCCTTCCGATGGCGGCCACCGCTGGCTCCTGTTCATGCAGGTAAATGCAGCGCTCATTGGAGAGGGCTTTGCTTGAGGTGTGCGTCCCTCCAGGCCAGAAAATAGCTTCCTGGGTAGAGCAGACACTAGGATTGAATAAGAGAACTGTACCATGCAAAAACTTAAAGGTGGCTTTTTCCTTTTATGGTTTTACTAAGTATTGACAAAAGCCAAGACAGCGGGTCTCCACAATCCATTTGGATAGCCTGGTTATGTGAACAGCGACTTTGTTTCTACTCAAATATTTACATGCTTTTTAAGTCTCAACCATAAAAATGGGGGTTGTCTGCACCCTATGTTTCTTTTTTTTTTTTAAGATTTTATTTATTTATTTTGAGAGAGAGAGAATGAGAGACAGAGAGCATGAGAGGGAGGAGGGTCAGAGGGAGAAGCAGACTCCCTGCCGAGCAGGGAGCCCGATGCGGGACTCGATCCTGGGACTCCAGGATCATGACCTGAGCCGAAGGCAGTCACTTAACCAACTGAGCCACCCAGGCGCCCTACACCCTATGTTTCTAACACCTAGGTAGAAGGATTAGTTTTCTAGTCACAAAGTAGCCATGCAAGGATGATCAAAGGCTGTAACTGGTGTATTTCAGCCAGCTGGAATCTCCTGGCCACCAAATGCATTCACTCAGTGTCCACAGAGGGAAGTAATGAAGAACACCCTTAGGCGTCAGGCAGAAATCAGGCCTGGGTCTGATTTCTGGTGCAGCCACTGATCAGTTTGTGAACTTATGCAGGTTAATGTTTTCTACGAGTCTTAGGTCCCCATTTTATGATGTTCTAATGAGCATTGTTCTACCTTTTGGATGGGGTTGTGGGGAGGAGTCTAGGCCATTGCTTCCCTGACTTCTGCTTTGGTAGTTGGGATAATTAATAGTGAATTTACACACACACACACACACACACACACACACACACCCTTTTGGAAATGTACATGTGATAGAAAATGAATTGCCTCTTATAGGTCTCAGGAAGGCAACAGTGAAGCATTCATAAGCTTTGCAGTTTGTAACATTTCAAGCAGGTACTGTGAGCTGTTATTTAAGATAACTCATTAGGTTTAGCGTTCATCTTAACTGCCTACTTGTAAGCACTTTTGTTTTCCTTGCAGTTTGAAGAACTGGGTTTCATGACTGAGTATTACTCTTACTATAGACTTAATGGTTCCAAATTCTGAATGATTGATTATCTTTTTTATCTTGACTACTTAAGAAAGTTTTTCCCCATGGATAAAACTAATATTGATTCAACCGATGCTTACTGAGGTCCTACTGGCAGGTGCGTTGCTGGGCACTAGGCAGATGGATGCCAAGAAAAGTGAAAAAGGGATTCTTCCCCCAAGGAGCTCATCATCTAGTTCTGGATGTCAGCCCCAGACCATCAGAGTCAGCATCATCTAGGGACTTGTTGGAAATGTAAATTCTCAGGCCCCACCCCAGACCCAATTACCTCAGAAACTCTGGGGTTGACCCCCAGCCATCTGTGTTTGAAAAAGTCTACTTCAAACAACTAGCATCATCATCAAATGTCAAAACAACAAATATGTTAGTTTACTAACTAAATCTCAAAGTTTCATTTATCTTTTGAGGAAACAGAGGCCCAGAGGCCAAAGTCCACATGAGGTGGAGAAATTAAAACCATAACTCAGGTATCCCCCCACCCCACAGACACACACCCAACCCTACACACAGCCAATAACCTTTTTCTTTTCTGATGCTTTAATCCCTAAATCTTATGGGGAGCCCTAAGTATTTCCAACCTAAAGTGAAAACCTTCCTTTTTCAAAGAAAACAGAAAAACAGAAACTACTCCCTTTGAAAATAAGGACCACTAACAAAAATTTAAATCTGATCTATCAAAACCATCCACTAAACTAGCAGTAATTTCCCAAACCTTTAACACGTCCAAGTTCCATTTACAAGATACGAAAATTTGGAAGGCTGGGGAAGAGAAGTATAAAAATGCAATGAATAACATGATCAGAATAAAATCTGGAAAAATATATGGTATGTAGAAATGTCAACTGTGGTTCACCTTCCATGGGAGAATTACAAATGATCTTTTTTTTTTAATATATTTTTCTGAGTTTTTCCCAATAGTTATATATTACTTTGGTAATCAAGAAAAAAAGTAAAGCTGTTTTTTGAAATGTTACCTCCAAATCACTCAACATGAAGGTTTATTTTATAATTCCATTTCTCTCCATACAGCAGGATACTGTGTGTGTAGTAATTATTTATATCATGCCATATGTTACAATGAAGATGAAACTCAGTAAATATATTCCTTCCAGCTGGCACTAAAAATGAAGAGGTTAAGTGTTTCCTAGGTTCAAAGCACTATGAATTAAGATAAGCTAACTGTGAAGCTAAAGGAAACATTTATTGAAATCTCTGAGAGCATCCCTTTTGAAAAACGTTGATGTGACACACAGCTCCTTACTCATACCGCCCTGATGTTTAACCCCTGGCACAAAACAGAATGTTCAGCAATTCCTGGCAAAGTCTTAGGAGTTCAGGGGATAAAATGCATGGGAGAATATTAGAGAAATAAGAAACAGAATGATCCTACTTTCACATAAAATTCTGTCCCTGTGGACAAAAAGACATCCAAAATTACTGGCAAATTTCATTGTCCTCAATACCCTTTAAAAAATGTTTTTCTTTCTCAAGAAATATTTGCTCATTTAAAAAATATCTATATTGGCTACTTCATTCAACGAGTCATAAGTAAATAGATAAATAAATAAGGACCATCTCATTTAAAGAGATTTTTCTGCCACAAAAGCACTGCTGTAATGTTTCACTTTATAAGACAAATTCATCGCTTGAAGAAAAACTAGCATTGTTTTACTGAAACTCTGAGCAAAATAAATGCAGTGAGTGTTGATTCAAGTCTCTTAAATGAGGCAGGGAAGTAAAGTTAACCAAGGTGATGACTATGGAAAAGGAAATTCTAGTGGCTACCTGTTTTACCAAAATACCTGACAACGGCTGATGTTTCTAGAATTTACAGACGCTTTCAGGAAAGAATGAGTTATGGCGGGGGTATATATTATATCCCAACATTTGTAGTATCTAAGATCACCAGACTTATGCAACAATTTGCCTTGACAGTACTATCAGAGAACTCAGAAAGAACTTACTGTCTTGGGTTTGGCTGTTTTGCATGCAAACTTTCACTTACAGAGGTACATCTCCAAAGAGCCTCAAATTTCCCTCAGTCCTCTGCTTACTTTCTTTCACAGAGCAGTCTCACTGCTTAAATTAAAATTTAATTTAATTTAAGCAGTCTCACTGCTTAAATTAAAATTTAAATTTTAATTTAAAATTAATAAATTAATAATAATAATACAAAGAATGTACAACTCACAGAAAGTTTCTCCAACCCCCAGTTCCCATTCCATGTAATTACCCATCTGCCTATGAAAATTGATATATAGAAGCCTTGCTGTGAACATAATGAAGCTAAACCTACAAAACAGTCCCCTTTCAAACACTTTTTGACAGAACACACAAACTTGTGGCTCAGTCTGTAACTCCTACAGACACGTAGAAGCCTGGTCCTTATTCTTCCATCTCTCATCCCCTCTGCTGAGAAAAGGGTCCAATGTTGGGTTTTGCCCAATACTGCCTATTTTTGCAGTTTTACTTTGGGGCTGCTGAAAGGTATTGATTAGAAACTACCTGCAGATCCAGCTTCTAACCATTGATAAATGCTGAGGGAACAATCCCAAGCCAACGAGCCCCAAAATATCTTCAATTTGTAACACAGAAATACCACTCCTCTCATCAACAAATAACGTTCCTACTCCATCAAATTTAAGAAAAAATAAAATAAAACAGCCCCTTTCATTCTGAACAAAACTAAATTTTCTGGGTCACTTTTTTCTGTCTCACCCGGCCACGTTTACAGTCTGACGGTGACAGTAAACACGGTCTCTTCTCGCAGCCAGTTTAGTTGTCGCCCTCTGAGAGTGAATATCTTAACTGTTCGCTTTCCTGCAGCAGTTCCCAGAGATCTCCCACCCACCCTGCCCTCCACACCTCACCACTCGCTTTCCTTGCCTCCAAACTGCAAAAGGGCGAGCTTCTTCAGAGAAAAAGTTAATGAACGTCTGCTTCTGGGGTAAAGGTGCCCCACTTGCGATCACAAAATCGGAAGACTGGAAGTACCTAAGAGCACGTACCCTCTGCTCGCTGGACCCAGTGAGTGAGCGCTTCACACCCAGAAACCCAGAAACATGATTTATATGCAGACCTGCACCCATCCCACACAAGTCCGCACGCCAGCTTGCCTAACCACTTATGTAAGCTCGTGCCTCTACAGTCCCAAACTGCACACACACACATACACCCCGACACCTGTCACGCATCTGAAATGGACAGCATCCACACCCAGGAGATGAAATGAAATCGACACATATGAATTGGGGAGGGGGGCTACCGTTCTAAAAACAGCTTTTCCCCCATTTGTTTCTTGCCCGTTTTTGTCACAACTACAATTACCTTAGCAACCAAAGAATTGCACTGACTCCCCCTCCGGCTTCTGAATTTCTCCTAAAGCCAAGCTTGCGCCAGGTTCATGGTAAAGCTAGAGAAGCCCAGGGAACGAGGGACCCGCAGCCTCTGTGGGGCGGAGGGCACGTCCAAGGCGGTCTCCCCGCGGCTCTCCAGCGACCCGCCTCGTCTTTGCGACTTGCTGCGGTGGCGAGCGCGGGGCTCAGCGAACGGAGAGCGAAGCCCGGGGCCGGCGAGGAGGCGCGGCGGGTCGCATGGTGCCTGGGCGCGGGGCGCTCGGGGTCTCCGGCGCTCGCCCCTCGCCCGCCTCGCCCGCCCCAGGCCTCCGGGCTCCGCGGAGGTCGGTCCGCCCCCTTCGGCGCCCGCCGGTTCCCGCAGCTGGGGGAAGCCGGAGCCGGAGCCGGGCGGAGCTCTCGCCGCGAGCAGGGCCGGGCTCCGGGGCTGCCCCAACTCGCGAAGCCGCTCAGCTCCGCCGCTCGCGAACCGCCGCAGCGGCGCCCACTGTCGGGCGTCGAGCAGAGCTGCAACCCCGCGCCGCGCGCACCTGGGCGCCGGCACCTGGGCCCCGAGCCGCACGGCGCGGGGCGGGGCCGGGGCGGGGCCGGGGCGGAGGCCGGGAGGGGCCGAGGCACCTGAGCGCGTCTCGCGGGCGCCGCCGCCCCGCTCACCTGCTCCCAGCGCCGCGAATGGTGCCGACTGATTGTGATTTGCTCCGGGAAGGGAAAGCCTAGAAATTCCTGGCACTTTAGCTGCCGCGGAGAAAACGCGCAGACTGGCTCAGCGATGCCGAGTCTCCTTTTGTCAGTCCCGAGAGCTGGCCGCGTCTGGAAACTTCAGTGGCGTCAGGGTTGTCTAAGGAATTCCAGGTCCGGAGTGGTTTGCCCGGTAGCTTTGAATCGCTGACGTGTGGTGGCGCCCTCTAAATTAAAACAGGCCTCCGCGATCGTCAGGGATATTGTTACTAAACTCGTCATTTTTATCGATCGATTCAACATTTACACAACATGCTGTATTTGGAATGTTTTATGATCATTCGCATCTGGAACACCACAAAAGAATTTTTAAGAAAAATTAACTCGGCAAATATTCTCGGGGAAAAAAGAAAAAAGTTGAAGACAGAAAATGAGAAAGGGTAATTTGAACTGAAGACATCCTTTAACGTGGGATCTTTGAAATTGGATGTTTAGTTAAAAACTCAGGAAGGTGCAGGTGAAAACAGAACAAGATTGTTGGTGCCGGATGGTAACCATGGGATTGGTGTGCAATATCAATGCAACCAATATCAAGAAAAAATTCAAGATTTATTCTTGAATTGTATTGTGTTACCAGGAAAACAAAAACTTGAAATGAAAGGTTTCTAAGGATGGATGACCTGGGCTATCTTTATCCACATGGGTCCAGAGGTTGAAATTTAAAGTCTCCTTCCCAACATACAGCTCCTTTCCCACCATCTATACTGATTAATGGATATATTATTCTTTAATCCAATAAACAATTAGCACCTGCCGTGTGTTAGACCCTCCGCTAAGCACTAGAAATCGATGAAATAAGTCCCTGCCCTCAGACCCTTCTGCCTAATGGGGACAGTAACACAAGCAGAGCAGATATATATATTACCTTGGGCTAAGTCACAAATGTGGTGCCACCAAAACCTGGAAGAAAACCTGCAACCTAAGGAAACCACACTTAACCTAGTTAATAAAATATAATGTCAATTGATGTCCCAGTTATTTCATTTATTAAAATTGAAATATAAAATTTTTCCTTCCCCAGGTTTAGCATTTGGCTTAAGCATCTTTGTGGAGCTGGCTGCAGCTGTTTGTAACACTTGGAGAATAGGCTGCTTACTGAGAGATGGGTGGTGATTGGGGCTCTTCCTCCTTGGGGAGCTCTGCATTTTTTAGACCAGCAGCTTCTTGAGGGTCAGGCATGAGGGAACAACCATGTGGAAGTATGAGCAGTGAGCTCCAGGTGCATCTGAAGAAAGGCCTTACTGTGTATTTCCCTTGATACAGTAGCATCAAAAATAATAAAATGCTTTAGGATAAACCAAGGAGGTGAAAGAGTCACACACTGAGAGTTGCAACGCATTGATGAAAGAAGTTGAAGAAGACACAAATAAATGGAAAGATATCCCAGGTTCATGGATTGAAAGAATTAATATTGTAAAAATATTTATACTATCCAAAGCCATTTACAGATTCAACATAATTTCTGTCAAAATTCCAATGGCATTTTTCACAGAAGAAAAGAACCCTAAAATGTATATGGTATCATAAAAGACCCCAAATAGTCAAAACAGTAAAGAGCAAGAAGAGTAAAGCTAAAGGCATCATGCAACCTGATTTCACAAAGCTATAGTAATCAAAACAGCATGGTATTAGCATAAAAAACAGACAAGTAGGCCAATGCAGAGCCCAGAAATAAGCCCACTCATATACAGTCAATGAATATTTGACAAGGGAGCCAAGAATATTCGGTGGGGAAAGGATAATCTCTTCAATAATGTATATTAGGAAAGCTGGGTAGTCACGTGCAAAAGAATGAAAATGGACCCCTATCTTATACAACTCACAAAAATTAACTCCAAATGGATTAAAGACTTAAATGTAAGACCCAAAATGGTAAAACTACGAGCAAAAAACAGAGGAAGATCTCTTTCCCATTGGTCTTGGCAATAACTTTTTGGATATGACTCCAAAAACACAAGTAACAAAAGTAAAAATAAACAAGTGGGACTACATCAAACTAAATAGCTTCTGCATGGCAAAGGAAACAGCAAAATGAAAAGGCAATTTATGGAATGGGGAGAAAATATTTTCAAACCATCTAGCTGATGACGAGTTAATATCCAAAATGTATAAGAACTCATATAACTCAATAGAAAACAGTTTAAAAATGGGCAAAGGACTCGAATAGACATTTTTCCAAAAAAGACATACAGATGGCCAACCGGTACATGAAAATATGTTCAACATCACTAATCACTAATTTTAAGGAAATGCAAATTAGAACCACAATGAGATATCACTTCACACCTGTTAGAATGGTATTTTCAAAAAGACAAATGACAAGTATTTGCAAGGAAGTAGAGAAAAGGGAACCCTTGAGCACTGTTGATGGGAATGTAAATTGGTATAGCCACTATGGAAAACAGTATTGAGTTTCCTCAAAAAATTAAAAATAGAACTACCACATGATCCAGCAATTCCACTTCTGGATATATATCCAAAAAAAGTGAAAATACTAACTCAAAGATATATGCATCCCCATGTTCATTGCAGCATTATCCACAATAACCAAGACATGGAAACAACCTGAGTGTCCATGGACACGTGAATGGACCACACGTGCACGCGTACACACACACAGGTACATTTATTATTATCAAAATTCCAATGGCATTTTTCACAGAAATAGCCATTATTAGCCATACAAAAAAGAAGGAAATCCTACTACTTGCCATACAAAAAAGAAGGAAATCCTACTACTTGCAACAATATGGATGGACCTTGAGGGCACTATGCTAAGTGAGATAAATCAGAGAAAGACACATACTGTATGAACTCAGTGTGGAATCTAAAAAAGTTGAACTCACAAAAATACAGAGTAGAATGGTAGTTACCAGGGGATGGGAGAAATGAGAAGATGTTGATCAAAGGGCATAAACCTAGTTATTAGATCTAATTAGTTGATCAAAGAGTATAAACCTAGTTATTAGATCTAGGGATCTAATGTACAGCATGGTGACCATAATTAACAATACTGTATTATACTTGAAAGTTGTTAACATTATAAGTTTGTTATGCACACAGAAAGTGGTAATTATGTGAGGGGATAGAGGTGTTAACTAACCTTATTGTGGTAATCACTTTGCAATATATGCATGTATCAAATAATCACATACTACACCTTGAACTTCATGTTATATATCAGTAATATCTCAGTAAATCTAGGGGGAAAACATATACACAAAATCAGATATCTTATATATATTTACTTATATTGATATATTTTATGTATTATATGGGCTTTCTAATATGGGATATATAGTTTCTTATATACATATGGAAAATATTTTATTTCATTATATTCAATTTCATATGAAATATTTAATTACATATATACATATATTTATATATAACATGCAGACATATATACTATATATTTTATAATGTATATAATTATATATAATTTTAATAAAAACACATTTATATTATAAATATAATTTATATATATATATAATGATAAAAATAGCTAACTTCATAGAGATAGGCCATACTTTTTGCCACCATGTCTAGCAGATGGCTTACATACCAGGAATTGAGCAAACAAATAAATATATTAAGGATATAGGTAGGCAGTTTTCTCACTGTTGGAGAAGGGAATTACAGGTATAAAAAGAAGGAAGATTAGAGTAAACCCAGTGATGTGGCTTGAAATTAGAGGAGATGGTATGAAATGATTTTTAATTTACATAGATAAAAATATAGAAAAATATAAGTATAGATATACATGTGTATATATGTTGATATGTTTCCTAGTTCTGTCCACCAAGAGGGTCTAAATCCAACAGTACCCCAGTAGCTATGAACACACCTAACACTCTGACTTTGATTTTTAAATACCATTCTCTACTAAAAGGACCTATGGCTCCATGATGGAGTGGGTGAGACTGGAATAATTTGTTGTGCAAGAAAATAAGAAGGTACTTAAAGAATTATGGAGATATGTCAAAAGAATATAGGAGCCTGAAGGGGTCTCCACTGGCCAAATCTAGGACAATTTAAGCATCAAAATAAATAATGACAGCAATAGGTCAATAAGTTGTAACCTTTGAGTAAAATAGAAATCAATGAGTCCATGCTGGTAGAAAGAAAAAAAAAGGAGAAAGGAAAGCTCTACTAGTAGAATACAACTAATAGACGAAGAAAGAAAGAATTAGAAAATCACCATTTTACAACCATCATTGTAATTGATTCAAGCCAGAATCATCAATGGATGCTAAAATCTGTGAGTAAAAGTTTGATGAGGAACAAGATATTTACAGAGTCTCAATATATGTTCCTAAAAATGCTCACTAATTCTCATGAATATATCATTAATTATTAATAAGCACAGCATATTTACCAATTAACATGACAGCTATAATACTTGGGAGATACCATCTTAATCAACCAGCAACAGTTCACATAAAAACTGGTAATGGAAAAAACCAACCTCATGTTGCCTCCTGACATAATACAGTGAGAAGAACACAGCAGTACTTCTACATAAATATGTAAGTCATGTGAGGAAGCATCAGACAAATGCAAATTGAGAGAAATTCAAGTAACTGGCATGTACTCTTCAAAAATGCCAAGGCTATGAAAGTAAAGATTGTTCCAGGCTAAAAGTCACTATAGAGACAAGACAACTACATGCAACAGGTGATCTTTAATGGGATCCAAGACCTATAAATGATAATAATGGCATAACTGGTGAAATTTTAGTGGACTTTATTAAATTGGATCAATGTTATTTTCCTGATGTAAGATTGTACTGTGGTTATTTAGGAGTTTCCTTGTTTTTAGAGAATATACACTGATGTACGACAGGGTAAAGAGGCTGCACATCTGTAACTTACTCTCAGATGATTCAGAAATGTTAACAACTTGAAGAATATGAGGGAGCTCTTTGAACTATTTTTTGCAACTTTTTTATAATTTAAAATGATTTCAAAATGAAAGTTTAAAAAAACATATCAAGGTATAATTGTTCTCCTTGCCAAAAAACAAAAACAAATAAAGAAACGAAACAACAACAAAAACCGCCTTCACTTTCAAAAGTGCTCACCTGGGTTTTCTTTAAGAATCAGCTCACTGTTAGCTGTCCTGCAAATATGATCTACTATTTTGTGAATATACACGATAATGTGATTCAGCTTGACATGTCATTCATTCACTCAGAAATTATTTATTAAGGGCATGCTGTGTACAGGATCTTTCCAAAAACTCCTCTAAAGTATAAAATGAAATACATTTATAGGTAAACTATCATTTGATTACTTCATTACCAAGAGAGTTGCAGGGAAGTATGTAATAGAACTGATTGTGGTGTAGCTCTCAAACCAAGTGACAAATTGAACAGAATGAAAACACGTTGGCAATTTAGTTGCAATGACTGCATCGGCAGGTGAAGGTGGGAAAACATGGCTAGTGTCAGTGCATTTGTGCAAGTGTGCATGGCAATGAATTTGGGGAGGATAAGGGCTTTGGCACTATGTGGCCAATTTCCCAGGACAGTGAATTTGTGACAGTTGACTGCTGATGCTGCTTTTCTTAAGACCCCCACATTTTCGTTTCCTCACTCTGTAGTGTAGTCTTTTTCTTTTCCTGAGAGCTAAGGGCCATTTTCTTTGCACTTTGACAATAAAAGGAAACAAGATTTGGGGCGCCTGGGTGGCTCAGTCATTAAGCGTCTGCTTTCTGCTCAGGTCATGATCCCAGGGTCCTGGGATCGAGCCCCGCACCAGGTTCCTGCTCCGTGGGAGGCCTGCTCCTCCCTCTCCCCCTGCTTGTGTTCACTCTCTCGCTGTGTCTCTCTCTGTCAAATAAGTAAGTAAAATCTTTTAAAAAATAAAATAAAAAATAAAAGGAAAGAAGATTCTAGGTAAATGTTGCCTCCTGTTCAGTCCTAAGAGAAAACAAATTTCCTGGTTAGGTGTTTTAGAAAAGGGTCTTTTCTCAAGGGATGACTTAAAGGCCATAGCATCTATAACACCGGGTTATTTATGAAAACTTGGCAATAAAGATTCTAGAACCCCACTTCAGACCTCAGGTGAAATTTCTAGTGATGGGACCAGAGAATCTGCTTTTGAACAAAAATTTGCACTGGTTTGCAAACTAGCCTCTGTAAATGGAGGGCCAGAAGACTGAGAAAAGGGGCAGGCCACTCCAGATGGGTAGGTAACAATTTTAATAAGCAAGGGAACTTACATATGAAGCTTGTCTTGAGCAGCCACAAGATGAGTAGATCTCTGCACCCGCCTGCCAGAATCTTAAAGTTTCTGTAGAGGCCTCAGCAGGGTCCAGCCCACATAACCAGTCCAGATGGTCTCAACAACACATTATTCTCACAAGGCTGCATCCTGGAAATGGCTCCAAGTGCAGTAACAGTGGACAGAACATGCATTCTGAGGACAGGGGAGGGGGCGAGAAGCCTCTAGTTGCCTATATCTAGCTCGAGGGTCAACCAGTGGTCATGTCTTCTCAATTACCTCCCTCTGACAACTTGTGACTGACCCACAACCTGTGGGATGCTTCCTTCCTAGAATGCCCAGCATTTCTGTTACTACTAATAGCATAATCTCTTTCTCAGGAGAGGGCCGTGGCAAGCAAGCTGATTACAACATGAAGTGGATTTTGTAATGATAGTTTAGCACTTAATCTGCAGTTTTGAAAATCATGTGTCTGGGGATGGATGTGTTTATGTCATGGTGCTGGAACGGTAATGTCTGAAACCTAGAAGGAGTGTTAGGTCAGAATGGAATGTGTATTTACAAAGCCCCAAGTGCTTAATAATCAGGAAGCAAGGATATGTATATATATATATAACACCAATACACATGGGAGAAAGTTTACATCAACAACAAGTTTTAAAAAACCTACACCAGCCCCAAAATAACCATGACACCAATTGTTTGGGCCAAGCTTCTTCATCAGATCACCTCAGAGACACTATTTCGTATACCACCATCCAGATGTTGTGGTCAGAACTGTCACAGAATAGGCAGCTGCTTGTGTGATGTGACTTGAAATGTTCGACACGTCCCCTCAACCAAAAATATCTTTTCTTCACCCTCCCCCCAACACCCTCCTGCTAGGTGCTGGGATTCCCACAGTTCATCAAATTCAGTTATAGACATGTTTGTTTAGGACCATGGTAAATGGTCAGAGAGGTACTTCAACAAGAAGGATCCTTCATTGAGGCAAAATCTGTCAGTTACAAACTCTATCAAAAGCCACCTAAGGCCACAGGTAGCCCCCCAAAATAAGAACATTGAAGTTGAACACATAAGAGCCTCTGTAAAACACAGCAAAGCTTTCTTCTTAAGGAGAACCATATTTTAATCCATTGAGGCTATTTGCAGGTGTTTAAGGACCAGAGCTCAGCTCACATGGTATTCTCAGCCCTCTTCGGAATCTTGTTTGCCAACTCCTCATTGATATTCTGAAGAACACAGAAATGAAATTTGTTCCATTTGCCCAAACCAAAGCCTGGGCAGATAACCCTGTTCTCAAGACAACAGACCTGTATCCTCTGCTCAAAACGAACTTTCCTGCAGTGTCTTTTGTCCCTTTTCACACATCACCCAAGACCCAGTAGCAGTTTTCTCTTTAATCTGTAGAATATTTTATGACCCCAAAAAGTTCCTTCTTTCTCCTTTGTATCTAGCCACCTCCCTCCACCCCCGCTAGCCAGCCATGGATCTGTTTTCTGTCCCTATAGTTTTGCCTTTCCCATAATGTCATATAAACAAAATCATACAGTACACAGTCGTTTGTGTCAGGCTTCTTGGCATAATGCCTTTGAGATCCATCCACGATGGTACATGTAGCCTCAGTCCATTCACTTTTACTGCTGACTAGTGTTTTCATTGTATGGATATACCACATTTTGTTTACCCATCCGGCTGTGTTTTGATAAGTATCACGCCTCTAATATGCTCTTCTCCCGGGAGGCCATGACCCATTTCAAATTTACTGATCTATAGAATATACAAACAGACTCTGTAACAGACACTGTTTTATTGTCTACCAAACCCATTCCCTATGCCATCTCCATCCCTGACCCTTCTCTACTCTCTCCTTCTTTGCTGGCTTCCTCCACTTCTGGCAGCCATAACTAAGAGGACCTAGTCCCACTTCCACCAGAGTGGATCTTCATTAAACTATTCATGGTAGTTCTGCTTCTGTGGCCATGTTGGTAAAGTTATGACCAATGAGGTTTGATGGAAAATCTGCTTGGGGCTTCTGCAGTGCTCTGGGGGATCAGGGCTAGAGATGTGAAATAGGTGGAAGTTAAAGCCATGGAACTTAGAGAATTTTCCGTAGCAGTGACGGTGTCTGCAGAAAGCAAAACAGGTTCAAAATAGGAAACTCCTTCAAGCCTATAATTTGTGTTAATTACACGTACTCATACACACACACACACATATCCTGATACAAGCCCATGGACCTTCCCCTCCCACTGAAAATCACTATCCTAGACCTTCTTATGAGGCTTCCAGCTGGAGCATCAGGAACTAATGGATTTTAACCTGCATCTCAGCAAGATATAAGTGTGTCCATTAGATTTAATATACACACAAGCAAGTAGTTAGCATCTAAAATACCCTGACCAGAAATGCTATTCTAAGGGGGGGGGGGGGTGCCCCAAGTTGATCTCTCTCCATTTGCAAGAAAGAATTATAAGAAAGGTCTTTGAGTTCTTTTCCATTAACTCAAAATGCCTTCTTATTCGTATTTCTCTCCATTCTGACCTCCTTACCCGAAGAAGTCTTTATTTCCTCCCTCGTTCCTGTAGTAGACGTCTGCTCTACCGAGGAAGTCTTTATTTCCTCCCTCGTTCCTGTAGTAGACGTCTGCTCCATCATGCACACTCAACCATCAGCCCTCCTCACCAGCACCCCCACCCCTTCAGTGTGGAGCTTTTCCTTCCATCCTCACCTTCCCCACCCTGTTGACATCACAACTCTCATTTATAAGGAACACGATTATTCTACAGCAAACTGGGAACATAACAGCAACCAAAGGTAATTCCTAAATTTTATGATCTAGATGATAATACACTCAACTGTCCTGTGTATGTTAACCAGTAGCACGGACCAATTAGTACCCCAGGCTCCCCTTCTCCTCAGCGCTCGGGGCAAGAGATTGCAAACACCTGGGTCTGAATTAACAGGTGTTATGGGTTTTCCTAAACCTAGCACAATTACTTTACCCTGTTCATGTGAGTGGGCTGCCTGTGTAATGTCTAGCTTTTCTATGTATTTTGAGTCCCGCTAATTTCACCAATGAAAAATATTTCTAATGTGCATTGTGCTAATTAACAAATCCTCTGGTGTTGATGGGATATAAAGATAACTGAAGCTGTGTTTAGTAAGCCCACCCCCTCACACATGTGGGCTTCAGATGAGAGTCTCTAGGAACTCCCTAACTATTCCTGGAGTAGGCACTCTTGACTAGGATATTTCAAATATTAAGTACTGCCTGCTTATCTGTTCATTAAACTTCACTAACACATGGACATCTTGTTGACATGCAGGTTAAAAACGCAGGTGCCTTACCTCCAAAGTTCTGTTGAATCAGAAACTCACAATAGAGCTAAAAATCACTGAGGTACCATGCTCTCAGGGTAATTCAGGTAATTCAGATACAGCTTAGGGTTTGAAAACTCCCACTGTAGAGAGGAAGAAGAGGAGGCCCTGTCCTGGCCCTTGCATGCACTCACTCTGTAAAAATCTGAACAGGTCAAGGGAAGAACCAGCTCTCATTCTTCTGCCCTTCCAAGGCTCAGACTATAGTAGAAGCCACGCAGAAGTTGGGAGCAACTCTGGAGGACTTAAGAGCCACAGATGACAGAATCCACTCCTTTCCTTATCTGGAGTTCCCCAAGCTTCTCCAGGCGCATAACCACAAAGGAAATGGGCCCTTGTCTCTTTCCTATTTACCCTAGCACTGGGGCGGGTCATAGTTTGGTTACGAACATCCTTTTTTGGGGAAAAGAAAAATTATTCTCTAACCAAGAAGAGGAGAAGAATTTGAATAAATATAACTGCTTAGAATCCACAGCTGTCCTGTACCTCAGGTGGGTTTCAAACAAACCTTTATCACAGTAACTCAACCCCCTTCCCACTTACCATATATTTGCCTTTCACTTAAATATATCTTAAAATGCAGTAAAATCGTATTATCCCTAAAAAATAGAACTGACTAAAATGAAGACTAAAAACTAATCCCCAGAGGAAATTATTAGAGTGCTTAGTTTTGAGATGATAGGTTAATAGAATTACATACCAGGAATGAGAACTATTTCATGTAATGGAAAAAGATCGAGGTCTAAGAAAATATACACACATAAATATTTATACCGAGAGAGTATTTTTAAGTAGATTTTTTTTTAACTACTATATCTACTCAAATGGGAACACAAAATTATTTTAGGGTAAACCAGATCTCTGTATCTTTCCTTGCAATTAAAAAGTAAAATATTTCAGCAGTAAAATCCCATCCCAATAAACTATGCATTCTCTTTCTCTTGGGAGGACTCTAAAATTGGGCAAAATTAAGAGAAGGAATCTATTAGCTCATCCTTTCATGGGATCAGGGTTCAGCATGTGATCTAGGGTAGCAAGGGGGAAACAAGCCTGTCGATGGTGAGTAGAGCCTCATCCTTTAATTGCCGTGCTGGTAAACATAAGTGTTCTCCAAATGGGATAAACCCAAGCTGAAAAATCTTACGAACCACGGTATAAAACGTTCAATTAAAGCATTTTTCAAGTTGGCCTAAGAGGAGACAGGCTAGAACTGACAAGAAAGCACCTGACATTGGAAGTCCTACATGATAGCATTTGCAGTGAGCCTGCAACATATTTTGCAGATAAGGAAACAGGCCCAGAGAGAACCATGAAGAATTACAGCTGGAACAGACTCGGTTCTCCTTGTCCCTGCCCTACTTTCTTTCTGATGGCGTCGTTCAAAGTTTTTGCTATTGTGTTGCTTTTTTAGCTGAAAAACACTGAGGACTCACATAATAATAGAAGGAGCAGCTGGGCCACATGGGGGGCTGCTGCCCAGGCCATGACTTCTACTGACATTGACAGCTCCCAGGGTCACAGGCAGAAGCCACTGTGCTTCCCATCGCCCCCAATTCCCTGTTGCTTGACCTTGGAGAAGTCTAATAATTCAGTACTTCTGTCCCCATTTGTAAAACAGTGGTGGTGAAAATCTTTTCCCGGCCAAGCTGCTATAATGTATACTTTTAAAAGCAGCCGCAGAAGAGGGTGTGTGGCAACAGCCTGGCACCCTGTGATGAGGTCTGTCACCGGGACTACATGACCCCAACAGCCCAGGGGTGCTCTGACAGCATGAGGGCCCATGTGCCCACCACCCCACATTTCCACACAACAAAGCTGGCAGGACAATCCTGTAAGTTAAGTGTCTAAGGCCACTGGCTACACCCAAGATAGTTTCAATACCAGAAGCATTGGTAATTAGCTCTGAACTACTTGAAGATTCACCCTGGCTCAGGATGTTAAGCCTGACCCAGGGGTGTGTCACCCAACATAATGACCTATGGCATCCTATTTCTGGATCTGCTGGAACCTGACGCTGGGCTTTCTTGCCACCTGTTTTCACCATTCTCCCGCCTGGAGGGGACGACTAAATGCGAGTTTCCACAGCGTAATCCTCTGCACGCTCTGAAGGCATGAGTTCTCAAATGGTACCCACCCCCCCCCCCAAAAAATAAGCTGGGATGCTTCTTGAAATGCCTGTCCCCAGGTTGTGCACTCAGAGGTTCTGATTCAGTGACTTTTGTGGGTGTCCTAGGAATGTGCATTTTAACAAACAGCGTGACCATGGGTCACTGGTCCTCCACTCTTCACCCTGCAAGCTGACCCAAGACACAGACCTGCTAGCCTCCTGACCCGGCCAGCAGGTACCTCCATGGCCATTCTGCCAGGTCTGCCTGGGCCTCTGATGCCTTAATTGTCCAGTTCCTTCAGGTGCCTGCTCTGCCACGTCCCTCAGAGACCCCTCACCACAGCGGGCTGCATCTGAACGCGTGTGGGCTTGTTACCAGAGAACCGGTTTCAAACTCAGGTCCGGCTGCTCCCCGCTCCAAAATCAATACTCAAGAGACAGGTGATGGTGGGAAAGGAAAGTTTGCTTTCTTCAGGAAGCTGGCAACCTGGGAAGATGGCGGACTACCGTCTCGAAGACCTTCTTCCCTGTCCCAGGAAAGGCAGAGGGTTTTAAAGAGAAAGGCATGGGCGCAGGAAGGGGGGCTGCGTGCAGGAGCAGCAGGTGCCCAGGTGGTTAGTCCTCTGTCGGCATGACCCTGAACAGACGTGCTGGCATCAGGGCAGCTGTTTTTTAATGGAGTCAGGCCTTATCTTCTAGGAAAGTTGCATCCTTCATGCCTCAAGGCCAGTGGTCTGCAAATCTCAAAGAAAATAAGTTAGTTCTGCTACATATTAGGGACTTAGGTCAGCAAGCAAGGTGTGCATAAGCTGGAAGCAAGTTAACCCTTAAGACCGGCCAGAGCGCTATTAGAGGCTCAGCCCTGGCAGAATTCCGAAAACATCATTGTCTCCCAGGCTAATTTTCTTCCCAGTGCTCAAAACACAGAGAATTCATGCCCCCCTCCTTTCTTGAGCAATACAACTTACTCGCCTTGAGGAGCCTAGACTTATAAAACACATAGGCCCGTTTACTCACATTCCTTGAGGGCAGCTTCTTCCCCGGCCACTCCGTCGGCAGTGCCCTTTAGGTTGCTGCTAATGGAAAACTCAGCCAACAAGAAAGGGAGTTCTTGGCCCATGTCACCCGAAGGTCCAGAGCCAGGTCAGGCCTCAGGCCTGGCCTGATTCCCTTTCTTTCCATCTGCTTTTGTTTTGTTTTCGGTGCCTCTACTTGACCTTGCACGGCGTGAGCAGCACTCAACTCACGCCCACGCACCAGGGAAGGCGACGGCACGTGTCCGCTGTGGCATTCCAAGCAACAAAATCTTAGGACTCGTCCTGATTGGACTATGTCCATCACGTGCCTGCCCCTCAACCAATGATGGGAGACGTGCTGACTGACCGATCCCACCCTGACGCCGGGAGTGGCATCAGATTCCCCCAATAGCACAGGCTCTCCGGGGTGGGTGGACCCCGGCTCCTATGAGGGTGGAGGAGGGGAGGAGTCGGGGGCGGGGTAGTCTCCTAACAATGGCCGAAACCCGTGCTGCTGGCTCACGGTGCACCCAGGGGATTCCCTGGTATCTCTCTGACTAAAAGCCGCCGAAACCAGGTACAAAACAAGCCTTGGAGGCGAATCCGCTACACGTGAATACAGGTGAAGGCCCCGTGAGGGGTAATAGAAGGGCAGGGCTTCCATCAAATGAGGAAAGGGTTTACCTGACACACACATTTCTCTCCTCTACTATCTCCTCCGAGTTGAATCTCCAAGTTTTCCCCAGATAAAAGTCGCTTCACATTTAATTGCTCCTTTTCCTTAAGTAAGTTTGTATCGATTTAAAAATCTGACAGGTATCTACTCTTAAAGGCGTGGTGCCTGTTTTCTTTGTAAGCATAAAAATATGCTCAAGCAGAAGAACAAATGGAAGTGAAACATTTTTAACCATGAAAACAGTAGTGCGGATGTCTAGATTCTTTTTTCCTGTGAAGACATTGGTATCACACTGTTTTTTAAAACAAAGAACACCTGTTTTATGATTGAGGCATTTAGGACCCAGGGACAAAAAGAATTGATTCTTTGAAGAGAAACCAACTGGCAAAATGAAAGAAACACCTGTGAGCTAGGAGGAACCTGAGTGAGTGAAGGCTCAAAGGCAAGATAAAAGAAAAAAATATCAGTTAGGGCTCCCAGTGCGGAAAGCTCACCAGCGTCCATGAAAGATCTCCAAGAAGAGACAAGAAATGTGACACCTGGAGTTGGTCCTTGGTGTAGGTTTCCTTAAATCCATCCCACCCCAGCCCAGGTAGGAGGCAGCCCGTGAGCATTGCCACAACCCTGCTCCCATTACCAGCGACTGACTTAGGAAAGGATGAATATGGGCTGTGGCTTACAAAGAACCTCTCCTCGCTTCTCTGAAGAGACACAGGAATGGACAATCCCTCTTCTCCCACTGAGCATTGTCTCTTTGGGATGTGGTGCCTAGAACTTGGCAGTCAGCTGGCCTGAGGACCAAACCCACCCACCGGAGAAAGCAGGATGGGACAGCCTCAGAGAAGCAAAGCCAGGGCATGGGTGCCACCTGAAGCCTGCCCTATTTCCGTTCTTCCTCTTACACAAGGTAATAAACTTCCCTATATTGAGCCAGCAGGAGTCAGGACTTTGAATTACTTGCAGCAGAAAGCTTTCTTACACAGTGGGGTTTGGGTGACCATGAGTTCTAACAGTTAAATTCAAGCAGGTAAACTTGACAATCCATTTTAATTATTGGCCGAGGATGTTTGGGGCTGCAAATGACAGAATGCATGACGAACAGGCTTTAACCAATAAGGATACTTCTTGATCTCACCTAACAAGAAATAAGTAGGTAGGTACTACCAGGCTATCCATCTAGTTAGACTCCAAATCTGTCATCCTCCGATAGCAATGTCAAAAAGCAGGTAGGGAGACATGGAATTATTTTTTTCATGTCTCCGCTTTGTTCAACAAAGAAAATTGCTGAAGCCCCTTAGCACGCTTCCTCTTAAGTCTCATTGGCCAGAACTGGGCAGATTACATGGCCACCCTCCCTTTACGAAAGTACGTGGTGGTAGCTTCCAGAATCTCATGGAGATGGCTCTGCCAGGCAGGAGGATATGGGAGGAGAATGACTTCTGGGTAGGGGGCTCTGTCTCTTAGCTGAATCCCCCAGCCCAACTCCTTCAACCCAAGTTCTCCTAAGGAAAAATTTCATACTCTCCCAGCAGAAAATGTATAATAATGTATCAGGTTAGTTCCAAATATTATATATTTAATGAATAGCTGGATATCAAATTCTTAGAAACACCTGTGAGCTGTTCATTGTGTGATATGCCAACGGCAGAGAGAGCAGGCAAGGAAGAAGCTCTCGCTGTGCTGGTAAATCATTACAAAACTGTCTTTCCCCCTTCCACTTTCTGTGCAGAAAGTTAGTGGAGGTAGCCTGTGTCCTCCTATAGGAGAATCACACTTGTTCAAAGTCCTTGGCTTGTTAAAAGGGTCATTAGACAACAATTTGATCCTTGAAGTATTTAAAACTATGCCTGGATTTTATTTTATCTTCACAGTTTCTTACACTGTTCTTTTTTTCCTGCCCCAATACTAAGACCTTTCCAGGGATGTCTGGGATCTGGTCCAAGACATTTTCTACGAATATATATTTTATAGAAACAGTAAAGAGGAAAAGGAAAGCAATAAGAATTCAATATCTATTATATGCCAGACACTGTATGTGGTACTTGCCCCGTTTTGATTCCATTCAAGGAACAGATGAGGCAGTCTAGTAGAAAGGATACAGGCTAGCTGTGTGTCCACACACAAATCTCTTCACCTTGCTAACATCCTGTTTTCTTATCCCTAAAATAGGGATATTAATAGTCACTACCTCATAGCATTGCTAGAAGAACTAAATGAGATTATCCAAGCACAGTGCTCAGCGGTAGTGAGTGCTCTAAGTACAGTCGACACCCCTGTGAGGTGGGGATCACTACCTCCGGTGGTGAGCTGTATCCAGGGGTTTATGAGAATTGATTTTTAGAGTTGCAAGCTAGCTGTGAAACGGTCGTTAGCTTGAATGTGAATATTTACACCACAGAAATCAGCAAGTGCTACAAAGCCGAGCTTTTCTTCTTCCTGGAGAGCCAGTTGTAAAACATGTATACCACTGATTTGTGCCATTTGATAAATGAGATTGAGAGTTTAATTGACCCAAGATTACACAGCAAGTAAAGGGCAGAAATGGGATGTGACCTTAGTTCTCTATCACTTCAAACCTGACCTCTTCTCTTTTGCAAGTACAAATGTAAAATATTGTGCAATTTTCACAGCCCATCATTCTTTCATTTTGGAGCTATTTACTAAGCACACATGTATGTAAGGACTCTGTTCTAGGAACTGCAGGGTCCACAGACATTCACTACCCTCAGAGGGCACTCATCATCACATTACAACCAAACCTTCAAATCATTTTCATTCAGTCCACTTGTCCACCACTGCACTAGATTAAGTGTTACTACCCAAGGACTCTCTCCACTGGAGAGTTGGATGAAATGGTGAACCTGGTGAAGTGTCTTGGGACAGGCTCCACTTCCCCCTGACTGCAGCCCTACTGCGGGGGGAATCTCCTTCCCCCTTCCAACAGGTCCAGGTTGGAGTGTAGGCATATCATTTAAAAAACCTGCTTGCCATATGGTAAGATATGACCCTCCTCGGATTTTTTCTGTTTTCAGAGAATAATCTTCACGTGAAAAAAGCCTGTGTGATGAGCTAAGCTGGTCATGAATCACCTGTGGGCCATCACCTATGGGCCATCACCTGTGGGCCATCACAAACCAGGTGCTTATTTCCCTTCCTTCCTGCTTCTCCCCCCAAACGGAGCACAGCTTTTGATGTTTCCCGAGCTTTGGTCATTCTAATACTGCCTTTCTATTTTTTCCATACTCTCTCACCTGTTTCTTTTAATAAGTACTTTTTCTTTAAATTGGCTTACTTTTTCCCCCTCAAATTTACTTTAAAAGAAAATGTTGTGCCAAAATGCCTTAAATAGAAAAGTGTAATGACTTGCCAAAGATAATGAGAGGCATCAAATAAACATGCAACTATTAAAATAGAAGAATATTCATATGTTTAAGCCAACCATCTTCTTACAGGGCACCATTAGGACATTTATTCCACCCTAAAAACATTGCTCTAAGAGGTGGGCTTTTCTCTCCTCCCAGGAGCTGAGTTAGCATTTAAAATACCTGACCAGAAGTGCTATTCTAAGAGTGGTTGCCCCAACTTGATCTTCTCTCCATTCGCAAGAAAGAATTATAAGAAAGGTCTTTGAGTTCTTTTCCATTAACTCAAAATGCCTTCTTATTTCTATTTCTCTCCATTCTGACCTCCTTTCCCGAGGAAGTCTTCATTTCCTCCCTTGTTCTCTGCATAGACCTCCACTCCATCATGCACACTCAACCATCAGCCCTCCTCACCAGCGCCCCCCTTCAGTGCTTCAGTGTGGGGCTTTTCCTTCCATCCTCACCTTCCCCACCCTGTTGACATCACAACTCTCCTCATTTATAAGGAACACGATTATTCCACAGCAAACTGGGAACATAACAGCAACCAAAGGTAATTCCTAAAGGTCTGGATAACAATGCTGCTGAGTTATCTTGGGTATGTCTTGATATGTCTTGGGTATGGGTACCTCAGTCTCCCTTTCTCCTCAGCACTAGGGGCATCAGATTGCAAAGACCTGGGTCTTAATTAACAGGTGTTATGGGTTTTCCTAAACCTAGGACAACTAGTTTACCCTGTTCATGCCAGGGTGGGCTACCTGTGTGTTGGGAACGTCATTAAAAAAAACAAAAACAAGACCAGGGCACCTGGGTGGCTCAGTCGGTTGGGCATTTGCCTTCAGCTTGGTTGTGATCCCAGGGTCCTGGGATTGAGCCCCACATTGGGCTCCCTGCTCGGCAGGGATCCTGCTTCTCCCTCTGCCTCTGCCTGCAGCTCCCCCTGCTTATGCTCTCTCTCTCTGGGTCAAATAAAATCTTAAAAAAAAAGGGGGGGGGCGCCTGGGTGGCTCAGTCATTAAGCGTCTGCCTTCGGCTCAGGTCATGATCCCAGCATCCTGGGATCGAGCCCAGCATCGGGCTCCCTGCTCCGCGGGAAGCCTGCTTCTCCCTCTCCCACTCCCCCTACTTGTGTTCCCTCTCTCGCTGTGTCTCTCTCTGTCAAATAAATAAATAAAATCTTTTAAAAAAATAAAAAATAAAAAAGACCACCAACTGCTCCGTGAGCTAGACCCAGGCACTTGGAGGTCTCTCCCTCCTTCCCCTGTCCTGGGAATATGCATTCTGCTTGCCTTTCCCACTCCCAGAGGCTACTTCAAGGACATAGCCTTGAGGTAGTGATATGGTGTTGAGGATACCTGCACAGTATATGTGACTGAACCCAGTGAACTGAACCCTCTTTATAAAGTTTTAAGCTTTGGCAGGCAGGTGCAGGGATCCATTCGTCTTGCTGCCGCCCAAGACATAAATTCCCTTTGTTATTATTAAAATTGCCACCCCCAACCTGGAGTGGCCCCCCTCTTCCATCTCTCCCTGCCTTTTGAGTACAGAGGCCAGTTTCAGATTATACCAGAAAAATTCCTGAGAGGGTTGCAAACCAACACAGTGTAATAGTTCTAGCCTACATATATGTCTTAGACTTCACTCATTTCACCAGTGAAAAACAGGATTTTTATGTGATCCAAAGGGAATCTTAATTTTGACTGAAGATGGATGTTTTGCCCACCCTAGCAAGTGGGAATAGAAAAGTGATTTTACAAGATTTAGAAAAAAACAAAGAGACATAAGGTCTGGTGAATCGGTGTGTTGCAGAGCAAATAACTTTTGTCTCCTAGAAATGAAGCCATCTTGGCCAAAGGACAAGCAGTGATATTGGCAATTCTGCAGAGAAATGTCTCCTGCACGTTCTGCCTCATTGCAAAGGAGCCACATTCTCTGCCTATTTACAAGCTAAATGTGCTGATGACTCTGCTTTTTTACACCTTGAAATTCCCTGAAAACATAAATATTTACATTTGTGAAGACATTTACAAAGTGCTTTCACATATTTCTTTTCCTCAAGACTTCAAATCAAGCCAGAGCAGGCAATACATCTTAGGGACTAAGAGACAGCTCAGAAATGATGGGAAGTCAAACAAGGTCATAGCAACAGAGCTAGTAAAAGAACTCAGGTGTCATTGCTCCATAACCTGTCACTTTGTCATGCAGGCCCCACGGGATACAGTTCCAAAGGAAATCCATGTTTCCCCAGATTGCATCTTTCCCTCTGGGTTCCCTCTCTGAGAAGGGCACCACTACCCAGTCACCAAGTTGGCAACCTTGACATCTTCCTAGACACCTCCCACCCTCATCCACATCCTTCATACTACCTCTCAAAGCTGTTCCTCTCTTTCTCCCCACCGCTGCCCTCATCATCTCTCTCCTGGACCCTTGGAATAGTGTTTTAATAGGTCTCTGCCTATGGTTTGGGAACTCTTCCCTACCCAGTTATCCACGACCCAGCTGCCTGAGTGAGCTTTCAGTATGCAGCTCTGGACATATCACCCACTTGCATAAAAGTCTTTAATAGTTCCTCCTTGAATAGAGAAGTCCAACCTCTGGAGTCCAACCTCTCTGTCTTTCTCTTTCTCTCTCTCTTACACACAGAGAGGCAACTGTATGTTCCACCCCTACTAAATTGTATTCAGCTTTCTGAATATGCCAGAAAATATTATAACTGTTTATTGTCCCTGGGAGGGCATTCCATCCTCCACTGCCCATTCACCTAACCAACACTGGCTTATGAGTTAAGACCTAGCTTATATATCAAGTTACATCTCCTAGGAACTTTTACCCGATCCAGTAGAACTGACACTACCCATCATGTGGCACATTGTACCTGGACATACTTTGGGGTCTGCAGTGCCTTATCATGCTCACCTATTTACTTTCTGTCTTCTGCAGAACTTGAGCTCCTAAAGGTTAGAGAAACATCTTAATGATCTTTGTGTGTCCAGTGCCTAGCATGGAAGAAACACATCATGCATTATAAATAAATGAATTAATAAATTTCTATATCAAATAATGATTACTCCCCAAGTATTCAAAACAGATCTTCTTTTCTCTGTTAGAAAAGGTTGAAGAAGTCCAGGGGATATTCAAAACTTTGTCCAGTAAATTTGTCCTATGAATGGATAACCTTATATTCAAGGAAAAGAAGTAGCCCATAAATGACCAGTCCCTTAACTCTTTACACATGACCTTCACCCAGCAACTGCCAACCCTAAGGATTTTCTTGGCCTACCGGTCAAGGGTAGCTTGTTGACCCAGTCACATACTTTCCCAATTTGTTCTTTCTTACTTAGGTCATGGTTTCTCTTTCCTTAGTAGATTATTGATTCTAGATGAAGGGAATAGCTTGCACATACTGTCTATAAGGAGTAACAGGGACATTGATTTGGTCAAACCTGAGGTTTTATTTTAAGAAGCTATGGGAAATCAGCCTGGGTAGATAGGGGCAGATGTGAATGATAGCAAGTTAATACTGCAAGAGAGCTAAGAATCGGCTTGTCCAGAGTTTCCTAGAGTGGGGTCTACATATCGTGGTGGAGTGTAGTTTGATTTTACATAGATAATATGCAAAAAAAAATTTTTAATTATGTGCTTATTGATATGTACTAGAAGAAAGGTCATTATCACTTTCGTCCCACAATTTCACATATGTTATTGCCAAGACTTTTTTTTAAAAAGGACTTAAGTAAATAAATAAATCAATTTAGAGAATAAAATGTTAAAAAATAAGTGAAAAGTCAACATGGCGAGTATTACAAAGGTGATACCCAAATGACTGAAGCTGGAGAAATGCGGAGCTAGTCTAACACCTCTTCATGTCTCAGGCAGGGAAATCTAGACCCAAAGAAGCTAAATAACATGTCCCAGTCAAGCAGGTGGAAGGCCTGAAATGCTAACATAAAGACCAGCTCAGCAATAATTCAGACACTGACTCTACAATTTGAACTTATTGAATAAAAAATGTTTTTTGTTGTTATTAAATGAAAATATTAAAAAAATAATCTTACCTCTGGGAACCACTTGAGGGCAGGGAGGAAAAGTAGAAAAGAAAGAGGAGTAAACCCTAGCTACATCATCATGGCATGTCCGCAGAGTAGCCATTCCCTACCGCTCCTACCGCAAAGACCATGGAAAACTCTGACATTGGAAACTTGCTAGAAGATATCCTGAAATGATCAGTCACTCCATGCTGTCCTCTCTGTTCCACTTCATCACACTTGAAGTTTTGCCGGCTGGGATTTTTGCTGTCTTGGCAAATATGATGATGGTGTCAAACATAATGTTTGCTAAATTTTTGCAGAAATTGCTTAGAAGACTTCTGTGGGGGCCTATTGTCAATTATCTGGAAAAAGAGAAGTTTGCAGACATTAGAAACAAGAACAGTGTGGGGTTAGGCTCTGGGTTTTAATGAGAAGAATTAAAATTAGAATGTTGGCTATTTCCTATAGCTTTTGCTAAAAATAACCTGGGTGCCTGCTTCCTTCCCTCGCACTTCATTTTCAGTGCCTGCTCATGCTGAAGATGCAGGAAGGCTGGAAAATGCTCCTTGGGATCTTGCACCAATGCTATTTGTTCAGATAAACGTAATTTAGCTTTGACCTGCCCTCTCATGCACCAATGGGCATGCTACTTTCAGGCTCCTGTCAGATTTACACTTGAGGAAACTTAAAGGTGATGAGGGGAGCACACACACCACGCACTGTTGATTTTACCTCTTGGATGTCTCTTTGCATCACTGTCACCAACTTCGCCCAAGCTACCATCATTCTTTGCTTGGGCTGCTACAAGACCATCCTGCATGCTCTATTTGAATCTACCCTGTCCTCACCCAGTCATGCTGTAACCAGAACAATCCTTTCCAACACAAAGCTGAACATATCCCCCATCGCTACCATGACTACCACCACCAGTTAAAACCATTCAGTGGCTTCCCATTGCTTGTATGATAATGACTAGAATCCTTGACATGGTCTACAAGCAAGGTCCTCCCTGATCTGTGCCCTAGAACCTCTCCAGCCTCACCCCCTCTCCCCTTTGCTCTTCCTGCTCCAATGCACAGTCCTCACTCCAGTGCCTTCTGCCCACCAGGCCCCCACAGGGCCCCAGCTCATGCCCTGTCCTTTCTTCTTTATCTACCTAATCCTTACTCATTATTCAGACCCCAACCCAGTTACCACTTTTTTTAGGAAAGCTTTTCCTGACCCTTTGGACAAGGTTACATCCTTTCTCATATTGCCTCTCTGAGCCCAAGAGAAACCTCTCCTTCACAGCACTCATCACTGCTCCTTTTTATTTAGGAGCACATTTATTTAATGATTAATTGATTACTAGAGTTACCCCTCTGGATGGTGGTTCCATGAAGGCAGGGACCACATCTGTTTGCTCATCCTTGTATCCTCCATATCTAATACTGTGCCTAGCACACAAGAGACACTCAATGTTTCTTGAAGGATATAAACATTAATCCCCAGGAGAACCCAAGCCTCTCTTTCTCGCAGAGATCCTTCCCAAGAGAAAGGAAAGTATTACCGCATTCAACTACAGCGCTTTCTGTACCTCAGTCCAGCCCCATAAACTCTCTGATTTCCCATCCTTACCTTAGTCCTCCTGATGGGATACACTCTGTAGATAATAGGTTGGTTGAGGTGGGGGTGGGGTATTCCTGAATTTTCCTGAAGTGTTAGGAATATATTAGTTTTTTGCTTTTCATCATAAACCTGTCTGACTTCAGCCCGAATCTTCTGAAGGAATAGTCCCCAAATAAAGCACAGTGTTTCTCTCAATGTCTTGATTCAAATGGAAGATCTCATATATCATTTCCCCCATTAAGTTAAAAATACATATTTTCTAACATCTCAATGCAGAGGAGTCTTGGGTCCTCACTTGTATTGTGGAGGAGGTTTAAGGAAAGAGGGCAGAGAAGAAAAATTAATGGTGTCAAGGGAGGTGACTCAAAGCTTTCTACATGAAGCTTTAAGGAATCTGTCTCCATGGGGAATAGGGGGAGACAGGGATGGCAAGACAAGCAGCAGGACCTTCAAGGCAAAGAAGGTTAAGAAAGACTAATGTAAAAGGTGAGATTTCCTTTCTTGTCCGCTCTGCCTCACCCACATCTCTGTGCCCTGCAGTGGACCAGTCCTGTGCTTTGCAGTAAGGTGGGCCTGGGGGCCTGGTGAGAACAATGCCCCCAGTAGGGTCCCCACTGTCACCCTACTCACGCCTTTCCTGGAGGATCAGCATTCAGCTTCTGGTGCTTTGGAAATCCAGCCCAGCCTATGATGAGGGAGTTATTATTGGCACATTCTTGAATTTTATCAGTGTTTTTAAACAGTGATTACTGTGAGGACATGCAGAAGCCCAAAAGAAGGCTGTAAGCACTGGGAAATTAATCTGCTTGCTCTGTGACAACTCGGCCAGTTTCCACATGCCAGATGTTTGGGGCAGGGTCAGATCAAGGCTGCAGATGGTCACTGGCAGAGAGCTACTATTTGGGGGGCACAGGTCATGGGAAAAGCTTACAGTTCAAAGTTGGCCTCTATGTCTGTCCCATGACTTTTCCTTCAACCTCATATATCACAATCATCAACAGTCCATCAAATTTGAGGAAATATTTGGATATTTTGTTTAAAGACCCTGATATTGTACTGCTATGGAAGCCCAGAGGATAAATGGACTCACCTTACAGAAGAGAGGGCAGGTGACCTTAGACTTCTCCTGCCTTTCATAAAAGGGGAAAGAAAAAGGAAAACACTTAAATACTGTGTTATGTTCTAAGTGTATATTTTTCAATCTCTGATTTGAGCTGAGTTTTGGGAATTCTGTGTTCCTTTCAAAAACTATAACTATGGGGGCGCCTGGGTGGCTCAGTCAGCTAAGCATCCAAATCTTGGTTTCAGCTCAGTTTGTGATCTCAAGGTCGTGAGATCAAGCCCCATGTCAGGTTCCATGCTCAGCATGGAGTCTGCTTGAGACTCTCTCCCTCTCCCTCTGCACTTCCCCCTACTCTCTCTCTAAAATAAATAAATAAAATCTTATAAAACAAAAACTACAGCTGCAAAGAATACAGAAGACCACATCAATGTATCTTATTAGAAGATATAAGTTCATATTTCCAAAGGGCAAAGAGCTGAGTTTTGAGATAGTTCATCCAGGAAAATTTTCCTAGCTAAGTGAATGACAGAAAGCTCAGAGTCACACTAGCCAGTGGGAAGTTCACGTAGCTCTACTGTTTCTCATTTACAGTCTATCCATGATTGGAAGAGAAACTGATCAAGGGCAGAGAGTGACCTATGGGTTTGGGAGGAAGAGCAGAAAGCAATCATAGATAAGAGTCTAGTGTTAAGACTCTGTTTTTCAAACTTTACAACAGAAACACCTGGGAGCATTTTTAAAGTGCAGATTTTCAGGGGCACCTGGGTGGCTTAGTCAGTTAAGCATCTATATTTGGCTCAGGTCGTGATCCCAGGATCCTGGGATTGAGCCCTGTAGGGCTCCCTGCTCAGCAGGGAAGTCTGCTTCTCCCTCTCCCTCTGCCCCTCCCTGCTCACACTCTCTCTCTGTTGCTCACTGTCTCAAATAAATAAATAAAATCCTTTTTTTTTTAAGTGCAGATTTTCAGATCTTCATGGCATGTGGCCCAACATTTGCACTTTCATTGGGCATCACATGTGATTCCAAAGCAACCTGAGGAAAAGCCCTGCTAGGATAGCTAAAATCACAATAGGGGGTGGGGGTGAAAGGACAATGGTATCTAGAATTCACTGTCATTATTAAAAACCCAGGAAGAAAGACAAATATTGAGTATAAATCCAAGAAAAATTCAGGATCTTGGAAAGGTGATTTCCATTCAGACATCAGACAAGACTAAAGTTAGCTTACCAGTAAGTGAAAGCAGCAGCAAATTAGTAAATTAGGTACCAAATTTCAGTTGTTAAGTGAGAGAAAACCCAACTCAAACTGGCTTAAGCAAAAAAATCAAGAATCTATTGGTTCGTATAAATGGAAATAGTAGAACTGGTCTCCAAGGGATTCAGGAGGTCAAACATCATTGAAACTCAGTCACTCTGCCTTTGGCTCTCAAATGTTACATTCCTTCTATCTTGGTTTCTCTTTTCTCCTCTTGTGGAGGAGACATCTGTCTGAAGTTCTGACCATTCATACTTGATTCCAAGTCTGTAGAAAAGAGAACTCCTTTTTCTAGGTTATTGCATTAAAAAAAAAAAAAATCCCAGGATTACTTCTGATGGGAAAAGCTTGGTCACATGACTACTTCTGAAACAGTCTCCCTGGTCAGGAATTAAAATACAATATTTTCTTTTTCTTTTTTTAAGATTTATTATTTACTTATTTGAGAGAGAGAATGAGAGAGAAAGAGCACAAGGGGGGGAGGGTCAGAGGGAGAAACAGACTCCCCACTGAGCAGGGAACCCAATGCAGGACTTGATCCCAGGACTCCAGGATCATGACCTGAGCCGAAGGCAGTCACTTAACCAACTGAGCCACCCAGGTGCCCCTAAAATACAATATTTCTGAGAGCTGGATCATTTTCCCACCCCTAGATCTGGGGAGAGGAGTGGTGAAGGGATGACCAAACCCCATGCATTGAAAGTACAGCGGGGGGCGCCTGGGTGGCTCAGTTGGTTAAGCGACTGCCTTCGGCTCAGGTCATGATCCCGGAGTCCCGGGATCGAGTCCCGCATCGGGCTCCCTGCTCAGCGAGGAGCCTGCTTCTCCCTCTGACCCTCCCCCACTCATGTACTCTCTCTCTCTCTCTCATTCTCGCTCTCTCAAAATAAATAAATAAATCTTTAAAAAAAAAAAAAAGTAAGTACAGCGGAAAGGGGAGATAGTTGCCTAAGAAAAAACCCAAGATCTTCCCAGAAAAAAAGGAAATAGATTCTTGGTAGCAGAAGCCATGATTATCTGCTACAATGGCTGAAAAATATTTTTGTCTGTTTAATTACACAAAAATGTTGTGTTAACTTTAAAAATAAATCTGCCAGTTATTTTACCAGCAAAAAAAAAAAGGGGGGGGGTGGTTATTTGGGGAATAGTAGAGAATTGTAATCCAGGACAAGTAAGCTACTGCAAAACCATAGACAAGTCCTGCTGAGCAAAGGAGAAAGAACGCTCTTTTATAGAGAAAAGCAGGGAAGTTGGATTGGCTGTCATAAACAAAAAGTCCATTGAAGTAAATTAAGAGTTGGAAGTATAGTGACTTCTCATTGGCTAAGTTATGACAGTCTTTCATTGGCTGGGCTATTACCAGGGAAGGAGGTAAGTCTTTCTTCTTCCTGCTGGGATAGTAAGGTAGAATCCACATGCACCATCCCTCTCTTCCTATTGGGTCTAGGATTGACCAGGAGTACGAGGGTGGTAAGAGCTCCCCCTGCCGGCCCCCAACTCCATTCTAAACGCATTTTCTTTTACTAATTTCCACAATATCTATCAGTTAATATTCACTTATTTTAATATTAAGTATAGAGTCCTATATTTTAATATAGATATTATATTATTGTAATGGCCTGTTTGTCACTAATCTTCCCTAGCGGATTATAACCCCATGAGGGCAGAGACTGTTTATCTTATTTATCCATGTGTAGACAAGCAGTCTTTACAGTGGGATGTGCAAAAAATTGTGGTGCATGAAGACGATAGTAAAATTTCTATTTTTCTTACCTAATTCTTGAGGAGATAAAAGGAAGTTTTGTTAACATTTAGTATACAGATATATGGATTGACAGTGACACACTCATTATGTTCAGAAGTGGTAATGTTAATAATGGGTCCAAAGAGAAGAACGTGAACTCTACTTATTCATTTATCCCTCCGGTTCCTGGCCTCCCACCCTCCACTCTCTCTTCCTCCCACCCAGCATCATTCAGACTCACTGCCTGATCTATGATTTGTCTGACTAACCCCAGGACCTCTCTCTCAGGAGCTGCCCTCCTTGAAGTGGGACACCCACCTTCTTTCTGACCCCAGCAAACTCAATGTCAGACACTAATGGGCCAACCTGTTAATCCTGGTGATATTTATCTAGAGCCTCACTATTAACGAACCCAACTTTTCAAAACGTAGGTCGGAGAACGGGCTGACCTCAACCGTCAACCAACTAGGATTTATCAAACACCTACTATGCCAGGAAGAGGTAGATAAAGGGAAAGGCCTTTCCCTCAAGGAGCTCAACTAGTTAGGAAAAGAAGTCATGTAATTCTAAAGGTGGCTGACATGTAGAGAGGGGAGGATCGATAGCAGGTGCTTTCTTTCAAAAGGCATCATTTCCCTAATGCGATTTTAAAGGGAGCACTGCTTTTAACAAGACCAAGTCTTCCTGCATCCCAGATTCCTAGAGTTCTTTTTTTTTTTTTTTTAAGATTTATTTATTTATTTGAGAGAGCGAGAATGAGAGAGAGAGAGTACATGAGAGGGGGGAGGGTTAGAGGGAGAAGCAGGCTCCTCGCTGAGCAGGGAGCCCGATGCGGGACTCGATCCAGGGACTCCAGGATCATGACCTGAGCCGAAGGCAGTCGCTTAACCAACTGAGCCACCCAGGCGCCCCCTAGAGTTCTTTTAAATATAATGTTGGGACCCTGCCATGCCGAGACCAATGTCAGTATATCTTTTGTAGGTAGAAACAAAGGAGACTGGATACATACCTGGTTGATCCAGTGAGTCAGGAAATCAGCCTGTCAACAAAATCTAAGGAGTAAAGATTAGACTCCCAGACTAGGAATCAGGCACATCACCTCCCAGGGCTCATTCCAATAAGGTAAACAGACTGGCTGCATTATCTGTCTATCTACAATGGTTGCAGGCAATATCACCAATGCCCAATTTTATGTTTCATTAAGATTTCAATTAATCTCTTCCTCATTTAGCCGGGGAGAGGGATTGATCTGCCTTTACATAAACACCACAAATCTTTTACTTTCCAAAGGCAAATAAGCTTATATATTTGATTTATGTCCTTTGTCATGTCCAGAAACAGCATCTATTCTATTTCCCTAACTATATCGACTTGGCCAGAAGTTGCAGTTCCAAGAATTATCCTCTCTGTCCCTAAGAAGAGAATTTTTCTCTATCTGAATCTTTTATTTCCCAACAGTTCCACACCTCCCTGTGAGCATACAGACTTTTAATAAAAACTGTACTAAGTAAAATGTGCCAAAGATACCCAAAGTTCCCTTGGAGGTACCCAAGTCACCATATCTAACAGGGACAAAAGGTTTTGTTTTTTCTTTAAGCCAATAAGCTATGATGTCACTCAAGTGGCTATGAAAAGAGTGAGTTACCAAAAGAACCTTTGGTAATTTTTTTGTCTACAAATTGAGTGGGGCAATTCATGTTTTTCCACAGCCTGCTTCTCTCTGAATAAAAAGAACAATATCTAAGAGGAGAAAATAGGTTATTCATGTCCCATAATTGAACCATTTAGATGTTTTTTTCTGATGCAAGTAACAGAAAACTCAGCTTTCAATGGCTTAAACAATAAAAGGCTTTAATCTCCCATACAACAAGAAGTCCCGAAGCACTTTGGTTTTCCATTGTTCAACAATGTCTTTAAGAACCAGAATCTTTTCTCCTCAGAATGTAGATTCTGGTTTCAAGCTTCACCCATTATGATAGAAAGATGGCTGCAGCGACCTCAAGCATCACTTCCTTGCATATCAATACCCAAAGACAGAATGTTCCATCTCCATTTGCCTTTTACAAGAAAGTTTTCTTTTCCAGAAGCCCTGTGAAAAGGCTCTCCTCACATTTCATTGACTAAAATTGTATTACACATTCATTTCTAAACCAATCACTGGCCTAGAAATTCATATTATCAAGATTTAATCCCCTAAAGCATCCATATGACCAATAAATGTACAATTAGATTTCTGTTAGCAAGGAGGAATGGCTGTTATGTATGCAATCAACAGCCTCTATAAACAAGATCAACCAAAAAAAAAAACAAAACAAGGAGATAGAGATGGGATGGGGATTAACCCAAGCAGGTTTGAGGAAGTCATACAACTATCACCTTAGGATTGGCCTGAGCTTTCAACCACTGGAGCCATTCCATTAGCATCTGAACTGAGTATATTTTCTCTAAGATGTCTTTGTTAAAATGCACATATATTAATTGGCAAGAAGAAAGACCAATAGGTAACCCTTATCTACTGGCATGTAGACAAGAATTTATCACTCAGATTAACTATAAATCAGATTGGAAACAACATTAATAATTGGGTTAGACATTATCACATGCTTACCATGTGCTTGCAATGTATGAAATCCTTTACATGGTTTATAGGTTGTACAGATAAAAACTGAAGCCTAGAGAAACCAAGTAATTGCCAAAATTCACACAAATGGTTTGGGGTAGTCAGGACTTGAAATCAAGGCAGTTTGATTCCAAAGTCCATACTCTTGATATAGGTAGTTAATCCTTGAATTGATGGGGGAAGCCATGAATTTAGAAATGTATGGACTGCAGGGTCTAGGTTGTTGAACCAATCACATCAGCAAAGGAAAATGAGATTACCTGGATTGGCTCAAACCACATTGTGCCCACCCTTAAAACTGAGGGGTTGGGCCAATTCCACCTAAACAACATAGTTGTTACTTACTGTGGAGGAGTTAAAGTCAATGTTGGAGAGACCATCACAAGTTCTTAACAGTGTTTTCTTGCAGTGGGAAAATGGGGGAAATTTGCGAAAGGGATCCAGTTTACAAAAATACTTACTCAAACTGGTGAAAGCCTACTGATATTCCAGGGAGGAAAAAAGTAGCTCTGATGAAGAATTTTCTTAGTAAAGCCTATAAAGAAAGTACAAATTCACACTTGAAAAGTTGGATTCTGGGTGGGTTTTACATTGTTTAATTGTTTTTGCTCATCTGTATTTCTTATTTTTTTTCTATAGTCAACTTGTATGATTAAAAAAAATTTAAAGACCACTTTAAAAAAAGGGAGAGGGGGGAAGGGTGCTTTACTGATAAGTACTTGGAAAACCAGCCCAGAGGACATCACCAGCATATGGGTTTTCCCCACATCAACACCACTTAAAGGAAATTGGATTTAAAACAATAATATTGGGGTCATTCTTAGCTTTAGAGGAAAATTCATCATAGGATGAATGCTCCTAATGCATTTAAAATGTGTTATAATCAATAAAAGTGTTCCTACATATTTTATGAACATTTCTATAGCATATACCATGCCAATTTTGTAGAATACCCTATTTCACAGATGCTAAAGGCTTCAAACTCAGCTGAATATATTTCTACTAGATTGTACCAAACACTAGTGACTGATGATCATTTAAAAGAGAAATTTCAATAAGCTTCAAAAAGATGAAGCCTTTATTTTATATGCTAAGCCCTTGGTTGTTCCTTTAAGAAAATTATTTTCTTAATGATCATTACTCTTTTGAAAGGAGTCCTCCCTTATTGTAAACATGCTTTTACAAAAACTAACAACAGTGGATGGGAACAGCAGCAGGTGTCCCTCTAATCCCCACCTGCCTTTTTTCATGTTCCCAGCCCTACTAGGCACTTAACAGTGTGTCTCATTCAAACTTAAGTGAGTAAATTTAGGTGGGTAAATTTTATAATCACCATATTATAGAGGAGGAAATTGCAGCTTTGAGAGATTAAGCCATTTGCTAAGGCTTCTCAACTTCTAAGTACAGCCGAGATTCAAAACCTAGTTCTTCCTTATTCCAGAGCCCATACTCTCCCCACTTCACTAAGCTGCCTTGCTGACAGATAATCATTCCTTCATTCAGTAAATAATAATGATTGAGCACCTACAATGTGCCTAGCACCAATGTACCTAGGCAGTGTAGAGAGACATAGCTCTTGGTCTTCATGGATTATGGTCACTGAATGGAATGACAGGCAAACAAATCAACAAACTAATAAATATATAATTATGAATGGCAACAAGTATGATGAGGGGGAAAAAAAAACCAGAATGTTTTCTGTATAAAGATATACAAAGTTTACCTAATCCAATCTAAGTATGAGGTATTAAGAAGAAAATCTCTTCCTCATAGCCACCACTCCTTATAGGTAGATGAAGCAGTAAGCCTCCTACCAGGTGGTGATTTATAATAAAAGCCGGGTCAGACCAATTTCTGCTACACACACTGAGAAAGAAAATTGTCCCTAACTGAAGCAGAACTTTGTGATCTGAAGTGATTAGTTGCTCCTTTGGAGAGATAAGTACTGTTCCTGATAAATCACATAAGCTATTTTCTGATAGACTTCAGTGAGCTCAACAGTCCTTTCTAGATGGAAAATTTACTGTGCTGGATCTTCTGTTTGCCCCTCCATCTCCGCTCTACACCTTTCCCCACCCTCCTGGGCCCTGGAAGCTAGCCTGAGTGGATTGCATTCCTGGGCTTCCTGGCCTTCCAGTTTGGGTTAAGTCTGGCTCAGTGAGGAGCACCAGCCGGAGATTGGAAGGTAAAAGGCAGCAGAATGGGGTTGGGGTATATATGCCCTGGTTCTCTCCTTGCAGAGATGCCATGGGTGGGCTATACCCCTCTACTGAAGGCCTCTGCTCCTGGCAGATAGCACCTTCTATGTAGATCCCATCTTTGGGTCTACCTTTCTGTTGCCCCTTCAGGCCCAGGAGTAGAAATGGCTCCCACTGTTACTAGTTCTGAAGACCACACCATCCCTTGTTAGTATCCGCAAACCCTGCACACCCCATAATAGTCCCTCTTCCAGTGTCTTCACGTTACCCATTTTGAGTGAGCCATTTGCTTTCCACCAAGACTTCAACTAACACGTCCACTGTCAACCTCAGGAACTGTTTAGTTACCTATGACCAATCTCCCAGGGGTCTCATGACCTTTATTTAAACATTCTTTAAAAAAAAATAATACAGGGGCGCCTGGGTGGCTCAGATGGTTAAGCGTCTGCCTTCGGCTCAGGTCATGATCTCAGGGTCCTGGGATCGAGTCCCGCATCGGGTTCCCTGCTCAGTGCCGAGCCTGCTTCTCCCTCTCCCTCTGCCACTCCCTCTGCTTGTGCTCTTCTGTCTATCTCTCTGTCAAATAAATAAATAAAATCTTTAAAAAAAAAAAATAATACAAATAGTGATTATCCACACAACTTTTTTTTCCTACAAAATATGTATCAAGCAAGAAATACTTAACGTTAGTGTGCTCATAAGATCCCTCCCTGGCAGCAAGTTTAAAAAATATCTTTGATATATGCTTGCAATTAATTTGTCTGAGACGTTACTTTAATATTAAGCACAAAAAGAGGCATACATCCGATTCTGTACACTCGATAAAGTTCCAAATTTCTGCCCTTTTGGGTACTGAGATAGCATCTCTCATGAAAAGTTTACTGTAAGTAAATGTGAGTATTCTAGCAGCAGAATAGCTGCCAAAGCAGGGCCACAAAAATTCTCCACTCAGCATCTGAGCACAAAACAAGTTTGGAGTCAGGATCCTAAAGAGAGGTTTTGGCCCTGCTGCCTATACTCTATACTCTATTTAAAGGTAGAACTACCCACACAATACTTCTAGCAAGTCCACACATTTGAAGACCACTCATTTCATTGATGACAAAACTCTAACATCCACCCTATTAGTCAAAAGCCCTTAGTGCGGATCAGAGATAAGGAATGTTTAAGTCCCTCTCCTACCAGCTGTCTCTGGAGCATAGACTTTATTCAGAACTTTTAAATGCTAATCAACCATCCCTTTGGTGTATAATTTCTGATTAGAATGCTTCAAATATCAACTGCTTCTGAAGTGTAGATAAAACCAACTAATACAGATGTTTCAGTGTCTGCGTAGAAATGTTTTAAAGGGGCGCCTGGGGGGCTCAGTCGGTTAAGCGACTGCCTTCGGCTCAGGTCATGATCCTGGAGTCCCAGGATCGAGTCCCGCATCGGGCTCCCTGCTCTGCGGGGAGTCTGCTTCTCCCTCTGACCCTCCCCCCTCTCATGCTCTCTCTCTCAAATAAATAAATAAATAAGATATTTTAAAAAAATGAAAACAGAATATGCTCTCATATTTTGTTAGAAAATTAGAGTTGGGGCGCCTGGGTGGCTCAGTTGGTTGAGCGACTGCCTTCGGCTCAGGTCGTGATCCTGGAGTCCCGGGATCGAGTCCCGCATCGGGCTCCCTGCTCGGCGGGGAGCCTGCTTCTCCCTCTGACCCTCCCCCTTCTCATGCTCTATCTCATTCTCTCTCTCAAATAAAATAAATAAAATCTTTTAAAAAAATAAAAAAATAAAGGGCGCCTGGGTGGCTCAGTCGGTTAAGAGACTGCCTTCGGCTCAGGTCATGATCCTGGAGTCCCGGGATTGAGTCCCATGTCGGGCTCCTTGCTTAGCAGGGGATCTGCTTCTCCCTCTGACCCTCTCCCCTCTCATGCTCTCTGTCTCTCATTCTCTCTGTCTCAAATAAATAAATAAAATCTTTAAAAAAAAAAAAAAGAAATGTTTTAAAGGAAAATACAAACAATATAGCAAATAAATATCGTGGGGCAGCCCACTGCCTCCTATGGTATGCCTCAGGTCACTTCTCCGTCTGCGCGCAGGGCACATTAGAGTGTCCTGTTACGTTATTTCTGTAAGACCAAACTGCATACGAAACAGAACATTAACGCAAAATCATCGTGAAAAGCCATAAAATGCCATATTGTAGTATAGGAACCATGTTCTATTTGTAGATCCCCAATTACCCGTTGTCTTATAAAACCTCCATTTAATTTCTAAGAAAGCATTCACAGTTTATTGAATAACCCTATTGGCATCTCAGTGACATGCTTTTCTTTCTAAATTTACCATTTCCTTTTGCTTCAGAGAGCAATTTAAACAGTTTGCAAATCGAAGTCCATGCCCTTGGAAGCACTCAGTGGGAGCGCTCAGGTTCTACTGTGACATTTGCTCTTCCCTGACACCATCCATCTTCAGAACTTCTTCCTACAGGAAGAGAAACCACTCTTGCATCCTTACTCAAGAAGGGGTCCAGCCTGTCAATCTCAATCCATTCATTACGAGGCAGCTACCATGAGCATAACTTTCAGGCTGCCCTGGGAAGAACGAGAAGGAAAATCTAGGGTGATTATAGGAAGGCTGTACCCATCTGGCTGAAGATTATTGGCAATTATCCAGTTTTTAAAGCGGGGAAGAATCTATTTTTATGAAGCTTATTGGTGGCTAATTGCTTGAAATGTTTGACAGAACACAATTTCTCAGGCATTCAACCAGCTCTCAGTGTCTTTCCTTTTCTAATGTGGGCCCAACCCATTACAATTGTTTCCAAAGGACTGTCCATAATATTTTATTGGGAAGGAATTTCATTGTATTGTTTGAAATAGAAGGGCAATTAGATGCCGCTGAGATAAAAAACAGACTTCACTGAAAAGATTATTTCAGTGTATTATAATAAGATTCATGTGTAATGCAGTCATTTGAAAGATCGTTCAAAAAGTAAGCTATTCTATTAAAATCTCTGCTTTGTAACAAATACAAAAATAAAATTTTATGACTGACATTTTACATGTAAGTTAAGAATCCATTAACTGATTAAATCAGCTGGAAAGTGCTTTAAAAAAAAGGATGAGATATTTCTTTCAGGTGATTTATCCAAGTAGTTAGAAAGAAATGGAGAAATGTGACAAGGAGGTTCTGGGAAGAAGCTGGAGAAGACAACCTAAGTGGATATCAGAATACTAACCGAGTTAGATGGGAACTTGATAGGAATTCCTAGAATGGTGCTCAGAGAGACATGAAAGCTGTCTGTATAGGACTATAGCAGTTTTCTGGGGTTTGTTTTTGTTTTAAGGCCTGCAAATTATCTGATACTCCTCTCTTCAAGAGGGGGGTCTCTGCCTCCTCTCCTTGGGTGTGGGTGGCCCTGACTGCTTCAACCAATACTGGCACCATGTGACTTCTGAGGTGGGCTGGAAACAGCCAGATAGCTTCCACCTGGTTTTGTTGGGATGTTTGCTCTGAGGGAAGCCAGCTGCCATGAAAGAAGTCTGACTACTCTGAGACTGCCCCACTGGAGAGGCCATGTGTAGACGCTCCTGTCAGCCAACAGGGAGCCTTAGTGGCCAGCCATGTGACAAGCGATCTTGGACATCCAGTCCAGTTGATTGCGACCCCAATAGACATTTGACCAATTACCTGAGAAACGCCAAGTGAGAACTATCCAGCCAAGCCCTTTAGAATTTCTGTCCCTGGGATAATTTGTCTTACAGCGATGGTAACAAGAATAAGGACTGATTCATGGACCTACAGGAGATCTGGGTGCAAACGTTACAAACTAGAATATTCTGTGAACTGCATTAGGCAAACTTTTTTTTTTTTAATATTTTTTATTTATTTGACAGAGAGAGATATAGCGAGAGCAGGAACACAAGCAGGGGGAGTGGGAGAGGGAGAAGCAGGCTTCCCGCCGAGCAGGGAGCCCGATGTGGACTCGATCCCGGGACTCCGGGATCATGACCTGAGCCGAAGGCAGACGCTTTAACGACTGAGCCACCCAGGCGCCCGCATTAGGCAAACTTAAAAAAGTGGACTTGTTGTCTGGTTCTGGCAAACTGTCCTAACAACCATGGAGCCTTCTTTTCTTTCCAGATTCAGAAAAGTGCTCCTGTCCTCCAGACATCAAATAAAACTGAAGGAAATTACCCCTTAATTCTGGAATCATTTTTTTCACATTTTATTTTACCAGAAGTCTCTCTGAGTACTAACATATTTTCTCAAAACATACAGATTTGAAATGGAAAGAATTTTTATTGGAAAGGAATTTACTGTTTTTAAGCCCAAATTGAATCGAATCCTCCTTAGTTGCTCCTGAACTAAACCTTTTTCACTAATAACAGTTTTATTCCTAAAGGTTTCACTAGCTCTGAATCAAGTTCTATTGTGACTCATGTGGTGTGTGGGCAGCAACTAAAGACTTTCTAGAAGGGTAAGTTACTACAGGGAAAACATCCCAAATGCTTTTGAAAAGTAAGTTGTAACAGTTATAAAACATCATGGCACAATCTGCAGGCAGGCCTGGAATTAACTGCACTAAAGATTAGCAGCAGGTACATGATTAGAAAAGGAATAAACTGGAAAATAACCTTTTATAAAGTGGGTTCGAACAAAGGTCTTATGCTCACCAAAAACATCTGACAGTTGTCCTAACAGGAAAACAGGTGCCATAGAATCATGAGGGGTTGAAAGGAAAGCTTAAGTACAGAGCCATAAAATCAGACTAATACCGATTCCTGCGGTTCTTTATGGCAGACCTCTCCTGCGTGATTATGCTGCCCAAAGAGCATTAGAAGGACTCCACATGAATCAGGCTGACCAGATCTTTGGCCTGTTCAGGGCAGAAACTTGGCAAAACGACAACATGGAAAAATTATTTTTGTTGCCCCCCCACTTTTCCTTTCTGCAATTTATACCCCCTGAAATACACGTCATGGTGTGCCCATCCCATTTAACTATCCCCTCTGGCCAAATGGGTATGACCTATTCGGTTAAGGGTTCTTCTTAAGGGATGGTTTCCATAATGGGATTTTTTTCCAACTCCCCCCACCCCCACTCATCACAAGCTGTTCTCCAGTGTCCCCTTCTCAGAGTGCTAAAATCCCTCTGCTACTCTGTTAGGGAAATGATCCAAATTCTATATCTAAGTATTTAAGAATATCCCCAACTTAAGACCCAACCCATCTTACAGCTGTTTCTCAATCTTTCCTTCAAAGGCAGAGATATTCATTGTTTCTTCTGCTGTTGTTCACCATGTCTTTGTCTGTGCCTTGCCCCCAACACAGAATGCCCCCCTCCTACTCCAAACACACCTAAGTCCACCTTTTTTTCAAGGTCCATGTCAAATCTGACCAGATCCATGAAGCATTCTCCTCTCCTGGCAAACTCTAGTGATCGTGTCCTCCTCTGAATTCTAGATTGCTCACCTGGCACTTAGCATGTACTATGTTTTAATGTTATTCATGTATTTATATTTTCCTTTCTCCATATGGGCCAGTGACAATAGCATTTGTCTCTGGTATCTCTGATGCACCATGCTTCGCACTCAACCTGTATCAGACAACAATAATGCCTCAGTCAAGAGATCATCTATATCAAAAGTTCATAGGTACTCTTCCTAGGGAGTTAATACATTTAAGTCCTATTGTTCTTATTGCTTTCAACAATACAGTAACTCTTAGGGATATGTCTAAGGAGATTTTTTTTTTTAGCCCCTTAACAGCCAAATGGAGCAGATATATTGGTGCAACTCAGCTGACCCTTTAGACCAGAGTAGGTCTTGAACCTTTAAAGTCCCATCACAGCCTGTATGTCCTTATAATTAGGATAGAAATCTGTGCATTTTCGCAAATTCCCTTGACCGCCTCCTTCTTTTTCTCTCTTGATTAGCATCCTGTCTATTGCAAGTCACCCTTCCTACTTACGGACTTAAGAACATTGTATTGCTGAGCATGGTATCTGGCCAATTTGAGTGGCTGTTGAGGGGCCAGCCGATGCTTCCTGTAGAGTGAACCTTGATCAATGAGAAATAGGATATGAATGGGATGAAGACAGATAAATTCTCCCTCCTCTTTTTTGCCTGTTACCTACTCAGGGTGTGATTTCTCTTTACAGCTCTCCCAGGAGAAGTCCTAGATGCTGAATGGGCACATCTGCTGAACAGCCAGCTCTGTCCCTTGTCTCTTTGTAGTTCAGTGAAGTGGTGGCTAGTGTGGTGATACATTGCATCACTTCCCATCATCCTTGCTTCATTTCTTTTTCCTTTACTCTTCCTGCTTTGGGTTTGCATCTCCCTTAAAAAAGGGTTAGTGCTTTAATCCTTGCCTCAGGCTCTGTTTTCTGGAGTACTCAGGCTAAGATAGTTCCTTTTATTAATCATCACATTTTACTATTGAGACTTGGAGTTCCGCTTCACAGAATGGGGTACAAATAAAAGCCTTCCTGTAGTATCCAGTAGTTTAATATTTATCCAGCAGTTCATTACTTATCCGCTAGTTCAATACTTGAGCTCTCATCTGCCCATTTAATTAAAAGTCTGCCTTTTTTTCTGGAATCTTCATCCTCTTATGGACTCCAGATCTTACTAATGCACAGAGAGCCAGACCTGGGCATTCCTGAGTCACTAATGGAATCAAGATAACCTCTTTAAGCTAGGAGACCTCATAAGTGTGAGAGGTTGTTGTCTGCTAAGATCCATTCTCCTCTTCTTACTTAGTTATGTAGTTTTAGTGGGGTATGTAACTGTCTTAAGACTACATTTCCCAGGGGCGCCTGGGTGGCTAAGAAGTTAAGTGTCTGCCTTCGGCTCAGATCATGATCCCAGAGTCCTGAGATCAGCCCATATTGGGCTCCCTGCTCAGCGGGGAGTCTGCTTCTCCCTCTCCCTCTGCTCCTCCCCCTGCTCATGTTCTCTCGCTTGCTCACTTATTCTATCTCTCAAATAAATGAATAAATGTAGTCTTTAAAAAAAAAAAGAGTACATTTCCCAGTATCTCGTGCATCTGGGATCTGGATAATCACATGACTATGTTCTGGCCAATGGGATATGAGCAGAAGTGATGGGTGTGCCATTTCCAGCCCTTGTTTTTAAAAGAATTGGCACATACATCTCTGGCCATTTTCTCCTCCCTTCTGACCAAGACATAAAGAAAATTGGAGTAGCTTTCTTGTCCTGAGATGGAAGCCACAAGTTGAGAATGACAGCTGTTCAAATAGCCCTGGACAGCTTACCTGTGGAATGTTACATATGAGGGAAATAAATTTCCATCTTGCTCAAGACACTGTATTTTGGGGTCTCATTATATCACTCTAACCTGTTCCCTCTTTAATATAACACATACCAGATCCTGGTTGCTGCTGTCACCAAACTGAGAGGTGCATTGTTGCTCCATGTCCTTGCACCTGCTGCTGGTGTTTGAGTCTGTTGTCACCACCTGCTGAAACCCCAGCATCCTGAAGATGTGTTCTCCTATGCAACTCACTAAGTTCTTGTTTCCAGTCACTAACCCACAGTCAGGCCAGCTCAGTACTTCTGAACAAGTTTGGGAAGAAATGAGTCCTCTGTGGAAGACTCTGCTAGTGGCTAGTTGTTTACCCATTATGTATTCTCCCCCTTTCCCTTAGAAATAGAAACCATTCTGTAATGGAGGGGCATGTACCATTCTCCCTCAACCCAATACAGCTTTTGCCCAAAGTAAAGAAGCTCCTTGCATCGGAGGATGAGCATCTGACACAGTTTTGGAAGAAGTCTCTGGTGACTTTAAAGAAGATTTTAATTTCCCAATATAGGTACCTCCCTTTCCACCTTGTCACTTCCTTTTCCTTCTCGGAATGGAAAGTGGATAGGAGGCCTAAAGTAGAACAGCCATTTTGCCATCTTGAGGAGTAAAGTCTGATGCTTGGGATGGCATAGCAAGAGGACAGAAAGATCCTGAAACACTGACGGCATCAAGGAGCCACTTTACTAGTCTTAGACTGCCTGGCCAGCCTGTTTCTATATGAGGAAAAGTAAATCCCAATTTGGTTACACTTCCAGAGTCAGGATTCCATTATATGCAAGCAAAAGCAACCTCTAATGGGTAATCGCCTGCCAGAAGCCCTGGGTTTCTTTCAAGAATTTGTCAAGCTGTACCCAGCAGGCTTCAACTTACACCGTAATTATTTTCCCCCAAAACAAAACAAGCAAAATTAAAGTTCTACCTTATGAAAAATGCAGTACACTGAAATTACTTGTTTACTGCTTATATTTCCTACAAGACTCTAAGCCCCATGAGGCAGGAGCCATGTTGGTCTTCTTCCTTGCCTTATCGTCAGTGCCTAGCACTCTGCCTGGCATATGTCCCCAGAGGTATTTTCGATAGAACAATGACTAAATAAAAGAATTTCAACACACTATTATCGACTTATTTAACTTACTCATTATTTAAAGGCAACTCATTCATACACTGATTCATTCCTTCATTTATCCAGCATTAATTGATGTGATATGCACGGTGGTGTAGGCACTATACCGTTGAGGGCAACGTTACTGCCCTCAATGAGCTTAACTTCTAGTGGGAGTTAACAGACCGTTAACTCTTACACAGAAAAAGAAGAGTTTCAGAGAGTGATAAGTAGGGTAGGCAGTAGAACTACTACACCTGGGATATTCCAGGAAGGCCATATTTAAGCACAATTCACTGTCATCAACATGGCTAACCCCTCAATCACATCTACCTCAGCAGTTCAAGTCCTGAGAGCGAATTGTTTTCTAAGGGATGAGGTGGTCAATTTTCCTTCTTGGAATTTAGGATCACATACATTTCTAAAGAAAATAAATGACCGAGAAAGAGAAATAGAGGAGAGAGAAAGAAAGAGAGAGGAGGAGGGAGGAAGGAAGGAGAGGGGAGGGGAGGAGGAGGGAAGGAAGGAGTTTTATCCTACTGTTAAGCACACTTCCTCCTCTGTGGCCACAGAGAGACATTCTATGGATGAAAAACAAGGCCAAGGGGGCAGGTCTTCTCTGAAAGGAGTTGGCACTAGAAACAATAGCTAATGTCCCACAAAAACAGCTTTTGAACTCTCCTATGTTCAAAAGAATGTACTACATTATTAATGCTGCAGCCCCTGTTTATGTTTCAAACCCTTCAAAAACCTCAATCATTGTTCCTCCTCAAATCCCCTCTGAGTCCTGCTACACCCAAGGGAGCCCTCGTGAGACATGAGGAGAACCACCAAGACTTGCCCCACCAACACTTGAGCTCCCCAAATGGTAAACTGCCTCCCTTAGAATTTGCTTTTGGAAGAACCGTAGTGAAGAATACTTTTAATTTCTAACATCCAGAGATGGCTGTCCTATTGCCTTGCTCAGGCTTTCTAGAAATCACTGTCACATGTTTTTAGTATATACTGAGTTAGTTCGGCAACTTTATGAAGGAAAGAAAAAACACACGGACTTGGTCATGTTAGTGAAGTAGAAATGTTTGTTTCCTTTAGTGTTGGCTAAACCACGTTTGTTTACAATGTCAGTAGAATTGTTTCTTCCCGTTGGTGAGTTAGAAGAATGGCCAGGGTTAAGGGGAGTAAAGGGGGCTGGTTAAGGGGAGTAAAGGGGGATGGATGAAACTGTCTGAGCCCAGCTGAGGGTCATACTGAGGGAGGAGATGGCATTGGAGAGAAAGTTTTGATTAGCCATGGGTCAGCTTCCACTGGATGGGAATAGAAGGGCCAGGGCCAGGGTAAAGCAAGTGAGACAGCGAGGACGCACCAAGTAAGGAGGCATCATCACTCTTGGGTGCTGCCCCTGCTCTTGTACACCCCGGCATGTTGTGTCCAGGCCCCCCTGCCTCTAGCTCCTAGTTCGGGCTCCAGGGAATTGAGTTCCGTCAGGGCTACAAGAGTGAGGAGAGCCAGACACAGATTCTCTTCGTCATGACAAATGGACATGAAAAGGTGGAAAACCGGATTGGTGAACAGCTGTTAAACAGCTTTACTACTAAAACAGAATAGACCTCATTCTCTGGCTGAGAAGAACAAAGTACGTCTTGGCTTCAAAGAGACAGGGCCACTTTCCCGAGGGAAGACGAGGGCTGGTTATAAAAACTCAACTTTTCAGGTCGGCCCCCTCCTGCTCACTCATGATCTCCTCTCTTTTCTACACCCTGCCTATCACCAGAATAAAATAATACACAAACATAAGTCATAAAATGAAGAAGGGGAGGGAAATATGTCTGAACTGTTGAAAGAGGGAGCAGGATTCTCCATAAGAAATGAAGACTCCAATCTTAACCGAAAAACCTCCAATCCCCAAACAACCACCCCCAGGTGGAGTGCTCAGGCCCTCCTGAGAGCCCCATCCTCATGCTCTTGACCTTGAAGACACTGTGCTTTCTTCCTTACCTCTTCATATAAGGATTTGTGTTTCTTCCACTGGGTTGCAAACTCCTGGAGGATAGAGACCATCTCACCTTCGCCCACATTTCCTTGAGATACAGCAGAGTCCCTGACACAGTATGTGCTGTGGGACTTACTTTCAATGGTGGACACTAGGGACAATAGAAGGCAGAATTCTGTGTTACAGGCTGGCCATACAGAGGGTTGAACCCAGGGACAGGGGACAGGGTAACAGGGAGCTGGAGCTGTAGGGGGCAGCTTATATATGACAAGTGGGATAGGCTTAGCTAAGTTTCTCAGGCTCCCTGTGGATTGGTCAACTTGAGTAATTCTGTGGGCTCCCGGGCATAGGGGCTGTCCCTAGCTGCCTGGGACTTGTCCTTAAGGCAATAAGGCCAGTACACAGCACCATGGAGTCTGAGAGCCCCTAAGGGAAATGGTTGGCAGGGTGGATTTAATCAGATGCTCAAAAGGGGGAACTGACCAGGATCTAGCTACAGCCTCAATACTGGCTGAAAACAGCATTTAGAATAAAATAAAATAAAAATTATATTACAGGTGCTTGATATTATCTTAATATCTGCTGAAATCTTGCATTGATTTATAAAGCCTGAAATGCCTTTCTCTGAGCTTTTTCTGAGCTTACTTAGGTCACAGGTCACAGTTAAGTCACAGTTAAAACGTAAATGCCCCTGAAAGAGACAAATTGCTTCAAACTCAGCTGATCAGAAAAGTAGGAGCTCAGACAAGAGCCTGCACAGGAAGAAGCTTCGAATGTATCATTAACACACAAACATGGGCTTCTCGCTGTTTTGCCCAAGACCAAGCCTGGCCTAAAGAAGGGCAATTTAGGGGTAGTGTCTGGTAGTTGAAGGGACAAGCAAGTCCACCAAACACCGTTGTGGACTCTTCGGGAAGCAGAGCGAGATAGACCAAGGAGCAAAAACCGTCCTTATTCAAATTATACAGATTTTCTATTTCCTTCACTACCTCCATTAAAGCTGCTAAAAGATCCTACAAGGCATTAACTATAACCTTTGAGTTAACTTTCTTTTCTCCTGGGCAGAAATCATTTGCACTGCAACTGGACGAGAATTACTTGTAATGCTCCTGGTTTGGGACACTTCAACCTCTACCTTTACAGAGCTGTAAGATCACTGAATCCATCAAAAATAGGAAATCAAACAAAGGCAAACATCCTTAGCAAATCCGATCATCCTGACACAGGACAGACTTGTTAAACAGCACCCAGCACAGCATGGAAAGTGCATCCGGTAATCCCATTTGCCTATTTCCAAATTTTGGATAATTTTTCATGACAAACTACATCTTTTAAAAGTGCTGTTCAGAAAGCAGGAACTCAAATAGGTATTTGAACACCAATTTTCGTAGCAGCTTTATTCATAATGGCCAAAAGGAGGAAACAACTCAATGCCCATCAATAGATGAATGGATAAACAAAAGGTGATATATTCACACAACGGAACATTATTCAGCCATAAAACGGAAGGACACAAGCTACCACATGGGTGAACCTTGAGGACATTATGCTCAGTGAAATAAACCAGACACAAAAGGACAAATACTGCATGATCCCACTTATATGAGGCACCTAGAATAGTCAAGTTCATAGAGACAGAAAGTGGAATCATGGTTACCAGATGCTAGGCAGAGGAAGGAATGTGGAATTAATGTTTAATGATACAGCGTTTGTTTGAGATGCTGAAAACGTTCTGGAGATGGATAGTAGTGATGGTTGCATGACCACGTGAATGTATTTAATGCCATTGAATTATACACTTAAAAATAGTTAAAATGGTAAATTTTATGTTGTGGCTATTTTACCATAATAAAAAAGAAGGAGGAATGAAAGAAGGAAGGAAGAACGGAAAGAAGGAAGGGAGGGAATGAGGGAAGAAAGGAAGGAAGGAGGGAGGGCCGGGAGGGAAGGAGAGAAAAAAAAAGTGCTGTCCAATTGCTGGACTCGCTTTTAGTTTTGGGGGATTGTGATTTTGTCTGCTGCTATGTGTCAGGCTGTGTGCAAAGCACCTGTCATTTTATCTTCACAACTTACCCCGCTTGTTTTCTAGATAAGAATACGGAGGTTCAGAGAGGTTAAGTGAGTTCCCTGTAGTCACACAGCCGAGCTAGCTCTGTCTCCATTCAAAGCCCATGCTCTTCACCAGTCCTCTTTACTGCCTCCTCCTCTTTCCAGTCAAATCTTTCACTTCTGAATAAAGCAAATTTCCAAGTTAGCTATTACATTTCCAAGCTCTTTCATTTTGTGCTTTCCAAGAGGGGGAATGAAAATAACTTTCTCCCATAAATCCACAGTGAGTTTTTCCCCATGCGGTCTTACAGCTTAGGGGCTCTAGTCTCAGTTTTTTTCTCCCCTTTCATAAGCCTCAGGCTCAGCATCCTGCCGGATCACAAATCCAGACAAGGAGTGTGTGGAGGGCAGGAAAGAGAATGGACCAGGAAGTGGACGACATCCGGAAAAACAGATACGCCAAATATGTCCGGGAAAACAACACAACACCAGACACAGAAGCAGAGTCTTGGTGGGACTCTAAGAAATAAAGCTTTAAATCAACAGCCCTAAAGCAAGGAAGCTATGGCAAGGATAAAACTGCTGAATTTAAATACAAACAAACAAACAAACAAACAAAAGCCCACCTCATTTCTATGAGGTTTGGGATAGATTTTTTTACATTTATGCATAATATTACTTCAATTTTGCTAGCTTCTGCCCAGTTGTACCATTTGATTAAAAACTCCCTTTAAGACCTAGAATGCCCTGGGGCTTCCAGACAAAGGAAATGAATGGTTTGAGACCCCTCACACTGGGCGAGGCCCCCAAGGGAGATAAAGCATTTGCTTGAACTGGAGGGGACAGGAATGACTCCCCAGTTGGTCCTGATGAGAAAATCGTGCCACCCTGGGATTAGGCCACTGCAATCCTGGGAAACTGGGTGCCCCTCAGGCAAGAGGGTGGGATTGTCAGTGGGAGAAGGAAGCCCTGAGTCACCGAATCGATTCTTCTTTTATCCGATCCCGTGGGAGGAAGTGTGGAAAACTGCTCATTTTTCAGCTCCTCTTAGTGAGAGTAACAGGAGTTAGTGGCTAAGGAGAGGGGGTGGCATTGTGTTCACTTGTAATTAGAACCGAAGAAACCTCAGTCTAAACCAGAGCCAGAGCCCTGCTGGGCGGCTGCCCACGGCTGCTCCCGGCAAAGCTGTCAAGGAGGGACACCTGCCCTGTCGCTCCGCGCGCCTCCCCTCTCTCCTGCGCCACCCCCAACATCCCCACGCAGGTCGGGCACAAATTTGGTGCATCCGGAAGAGTTGTTAGAGGTTCAGCTGTAAGTGGGAGGCAGGACATGGTGAAAGATGCCTGAGGACGATTCATCCAACGATGAGATGTGGAATGAGCGGGAGAGGCTAGGATGCTGCCAGCCAGATCCCTTGGCACAGTAACTCAGGGGTGAGAGAAGGTCAGGGTGACAGGCATGGGAACATCAAAAAAAAAAAAAAAAAGGAAGGGGACGAAGGAAATCACCCAACTTGATGGCCATCGAATGTGGTGGGGGGGAGGAAACACGTCCCGGTTCGGAGTTTGTTGGTTGACAGGAGCGTTCCTGGGTCACAGGAGCGTTCACAAGGACAGGTTCACAGGCAGGGGTAGAGATGGATTTGAGAGGAGTCCAAAGAGGTGATATCTGGGGAGTGGGCTTCTTGAAAATTAGCTCTCAAAAAAGAAAAGAGAACAAAGAGCTCTAAAGAGCAAACTTTGGGATACCCAGTGCATGGTCTGAACGAAGAAGAGTCACCAAATACAGAGACAAAAGGAAGGAACACAAAAGCTGTTCAGGGACTAGCAAAAAAGGGATTTTGGTGTCTTTGGGAGGCAATTTGGCTTCTATCAACTACACATCTACACTCCATTTTTGTGAGTGGAAGATTCTGGGGGAAATGCCGTGCTTTGGGATTTTCCCTTCCAGTCATTGTTTTGAGAGCGTGGGTCTGGTTCGACCATCCTAACTACCCTGAACTCACCAAATGGCTCCTTACCTGTCAAGAGTACAGTCGCTGAGAACAGGGTCTTGGTGGAGGAAGCTTTACCTAGGCTGTTCCATTGTGACCCAGAAGTCAGCTGGAAGCCCTGGGCATCGGGAAAAGCCTCAGCAGAGCTGGGAAGCAGGTCATCCCACTTCTCAGGCACCCCTACCTCATTGCTGCCATTTTCGCCTCCTCCCGGGGGGACTGGTGAACAATCTCCGCCATTCCTGGAGGCTCGAGCAGAAAACTACGTCTGCCTTATGGAGTGATCCAGTGCAGGAGGCAGTGCGGCCCTTAGCTGGGTGATCTCAGTGGACAGTCCTGGCAGCCTGGGCACACACCCTCCAGATGTTCTGTGCCAGGGCTCCAGGGGGCCTGCAGGCCCTGCACGGCGACAGCCGCCAAGCCCGCAGCCTCAGAATCCTTCCCTCTGGGGACCCAGGGCAGCTTTGATGTGCTTCCTGGACACCGAGCCGGTATCACACATGAGGGCGCAAACCTACCACATTGACTCTGAGTGAGTTCTCAGACTCTCCAGACTTGTTAAGCAGCAACTCCTCAAGCTATTGCTTTGGTTACCCCAATAGTGCTCAGGGGCCATCTGCAAACATCACCCCCTACCGTTGCCTCTGAAGAGCCTAGGGCACCTCCCAGGGAGGCAATGATGTCAGCTCACTTTACTAACACTGAAGACCTTTCCGTTCTGTTTTCCTCCCACGCTGGAGGTGAATCAGACGCATGTCATTGTTATCCTGACTCGACTCAGCTCTCTTCAGCCTCCTTGCAAAGGGACTAATAGTTGAATGGGAAGAAGAAGAAGAAGGAGGAGAAGAAGAAGAAGAAGGAGAAGGAGAAGGAGAAGGAGAAGGAGAAGGAGAAAGCTGAAGATTAGTAGAGATGGTTTTGCTTCTGTTGTACAGGGTCGGACATTGTGTCCTTGCGAAAGAAATCAGCTGAGTGGGGCCCAAAGACCTTGGTGTGGAGGTCATTCTTTTGGTAAACTATACTGTGTTAAGTTTTGAGATGCTAAAGTGGTTTGAGGGGCTTTATCTCAAGGTTTTGCCTCATCTAATTAGCAGGCATTCTATAGCTGGAACAGGTTTTCTTTCTTTCAAAATGGATATTTTACTTTTAACTTAGCACATTGTGTCATTTTCCTTTGTTGGGAAAGCTTGTCAGGTTGGGTTTTAGCAGCAGCAGTGACTACAGCAACAATGTCTAGAGAGAGCTTTTGTTTCTCCGGTGACTGTCATTTCAACCTGATTACATTTGCGGAGCGAAGGACAGCCTCCGTTCCTTCATTTGGGAGAGGGCTTCTGGAATGGTCATCCAGTCCCAGCACCTCCCCTTCTTCTTTCCTGTGCTCCTTCCCACCCCCCTCCAGTGTCAGGGTGGGAGGAGGAAAGAGCAGAGAAATGGCATTGTCTCCATGAAGGCCTAGTACACATATGACCCTTTCCAGGGTTTGTTATAATTCATATTCTAGCTGTTTTCTGTGGTCTGGATGTGGATGGTTGATGGTCTCAACAGGCTTCACTGATGTGAGACACAGTTTCCCAAGGTGTGTGGGGTCCCTCAAGAGGAGTGATCCCATCTTCAGGATGACCCCCTGGGAGCAGTCCAAGCTGTACTTCTGAGAGGCCTAGGTTCTTTGCTTCTTGTATGATGGACCCCAGTGAGCCCTTTGCCCACTTCTCAATTTGAGAAGGCCCATAATCCTGGAATCTGCCAGTATAAGTGGAACCTATTTCCTGTACCTCCAGGAATGGAAAATTTAAAAAATGGTCCTTGTTCCTGCCTTGCTTAGTCATGTCTTCCTCATCTCTCCCACGGTGCTTTCTCCAGTCCCAGCCAGAAGAGGAGATGTCGGCCTGCCCTCCTTGAAGACACTCCCAAGTTGTACAGATGAGATCCAGGTCCAGTTTCTTCTCCTTGTCTTGGAAATTACTCCCCATCCCCATGAGGGGTGAAAGAAAGGTGAGATCATAGCTGTTCTTCATCATGTCCTCCTACTAGGAAGACCATTTCTCTCCCTCAAAGTCCTCTACTGGGAGATGGTATGGGAGTTCAGGATGGCGTTGGAGGGACACTGGGAGGTTGGAGTTGGTGGTGGTATGGGATCTGCTGTAAGTGTTGCCTCTCAGCAAATCATTTTGGAACACTGCCATCCCCAACAGCTGGCCGTTCTCTGCACTTACAATGTGGGGAAACTTGAGGTTTTGTTTCCAGCAGTAAAGCTAGTTATCAGTTCCAACCATATGAGAAAGAACTCTCACTTGGTACCTATCTTCATCCTGTTACATAAATATCCCCAGTAACTGAATTTTTTTTTAATATTAGCAATTCTAGTGCCTTTTGGGGTGATTTTACAACCTCTATGAATTCCTGTCTGTTTTTCTAAATATCTTCACGTTCTGGCCAGGGAGGTTTGCTGCTTTTTCCTCTACTGTTTAGTTCATTTTTAGTCAATTATCCCTGGTCTTAAGTTTGGAATGTCAGCCATCACATCCCAGTTCCAGCAGCAGGACAGAAGAAGGGAAGAGCAAGGGCCCTGTCCACCCCCTTTAAGATATTCCGGAAGGATCATGGAACCCCTCGGCTAAGTTCAAAACCCAGTCCCAAGACCCATACAGTCATAGAAGAAAGGCAGCCCTCTGGCCAAGTGCACCTACTGCCTCAGATGCCATGAGGGTGACGTAAGGCAACGGTCTCCACCATATCCCCAAAGCAAGAAAATTCCGGATCATTCTTTCATAGTTTATTTTATTAAGAGCATTTCTTGGGGTACCTGGGTGGCTTGTCAGTTAAGCATCCGACTTGATTTCGGCTCAGGTCATGATTTCAGGGTCAGGGGATCAAGCCCCGCATCAGGCTCTGCACTCAGCACAGAGTCTGCTTGAGATTCTCTCTGTCCCTCTCCCTCCCCAATGAATAAATAAATAAATAAATAAATAAATAAATAAATAAATAAATAAAAATATTTTTTAAAAAAGAACACTTCTCAAATTATTTTTACTAAAAAAGCAATGGGTGTTTATTAAAAAGAAAAAAAAAAGGGGGTGCCTGGGTGGCTCAGTCGTTAAGTGTCTGCCTTAAATTAAAAAAAAAAAAAAAAAGACAAACCAAAGGTAACTATAAAGAACCATCATATAAGTCCACCCATCAGAAATAATCACCAAGGTATACATCTTCCAGATTTTTTCTGTGTGTGTCTGTATGTCTTTACTATAAGAACGGGTTACACGTCTATAGCTCTTTTTTTTTTAAGAGTTTATTTATTTATTAGACAGAGAGAGACACAGCCAGAGAGGGAACACAGTGGGGGAGTCGGAGAGGGAGAAGCAGGCTTCCTGCTGAGCAGGGACCCGATGTGGGGCTCCATTCCAGGACCCTGGGATCATGACCTGAGCCGAAGGCAGACGCTTAACGACTGAGCCACCCAGGCGCCCCACGTCTATAGCTCCTAATAAATAGCTAATGTGGGGGAATTAGCTGAGGATTTTCATATTTCTTTGAAACACACCATAATTTATTTGAGCAGTCCATCTGTTGTTGGACATGGAGGTTATTTCAACTAATAGTCTTTTGCTACACATTTAGGACGTTTCCAATTTTTCATTATCATACACAGTGCAAAGCTGGAATAATGGTCGAAAATTAATTCCAAATTTTAAATATCCAAAGAATAAGGGGGGATCTCCCTGTACTTAAAAAAAGAAAGGGAGGAGAGACAAAAAAATGCTAAAAAAAAATGTATTATGGGTTTCAAAACCTCCTTCATGATCTGCCAAAATGACTAATACATGAAAAACCAATGACTGAGAAGCATTCATTTTTAACCAAAATTATCTTATTGGCCAGCTTATGTTTGACCAAATCGCTAAACTGCTTTCAGCTAAATCACCTGGAGCTGAGTTAAATAATTAAACTCTCTTGGAAGGGATTAAGGGTGACCCACTTAACCTTCATGCACTTCTTTAGGGAAGTGCGGGTGAATTTGCTAGAATGCACCAGTGCCCTTTCAAGCAGAAAAGAGAAATAGACTTTTAAGACCCAACTTTTTATTTCCCCATCCCTGGAGTTTTGCTCAAACAAAATTCCAAAAAGTTAGAGCACCTCTTCAGAATATTTAATTAGAGATGTTCTGACATTCATCAGACATAAAAGAGGATGCCCAGCAGCCCCACCCAGCCCTGACTTATTAGAAACAAGGAGGCTTTTAGCATTCACTTCTTTTGATTCCTGTGCCAGAAAGAGAAAAGAAATCATTGCTTTCCTTCAGCTTTTCTTAGGATTTCTCCGAAGCAAATTTAAATGTATGTCACATGCTCATGTACATGGATTCTTCTCTCCAAGGGGCTCTTTCCTCCCCAGGCACTAAAATAACGTCTTATGTTAATGATAGCCCGGCTCCTTTGTCCTTTTCTGACTTTATCCCATTAACTCCAGCAACAGGACCCTCTGCAAAGATAACCAGAAGTCAGTGTCGGGAAGCAAATGGGCAACTCTGAGCCCGGCACAGTCCACTCACCCAGCATCCCTTAGGGGATGGACTCTGCAGGAAGCCCATTGCCACGAACATCCGAGAGGGTACACTTTTGAGCATCAACATCTTTGTTTCTGTTTTAGTCATTTGCGATGGCAGTCTTCTCCAAAATACATTTTATGGTTTCTGGCTTTTGAAGCAGAATATGTAGAATACAATTAAGCCTTTTCTTGATGGGGTCACTTTATGGTACATCATTTAAAACTTTTATTGGAAGCCAATTTTTGTTCCAGGCGCTATGCCAAAAGGATACAAACATAAATAACACGCAAGCCCCACGGCAAAGACTCCACAGCCTCTTGGGAGAGACAGAGGACTAATCAACTCCTTACAAAACTTCCTGATAATTAAATGGATTGTGAAAAGGGTGGTTTGAGAACACAGAACATAACATCTAGCTCTCCATGAATTTCAGAAAGGGAAATGTTTAGAGAGAAATTGATGCCAAAGATTAAGTAAGAAATGCTTCCGTTCCCAAATGGTTACAGTGATAGAACAACATTCCAGGCAAAAAGAAGCACGTGCAAAAACCCAGGGTTTGAGGACATGTCTAGGGAAACTTCTTATAGTTTGGGAAGGCAGTGTGCACTGCAGAAGGGCAGGAATGTGGACCAAGCCTCAGAGAGCCTAGCGTGTCACACTGACGGGTCGACACAGGACTCAAGGATGCCCTTTACAGAGTTATGATAGGCTTGTGACATTCTTGGAGGATTTTTAAAATCTAAGGTCATTTATATGTGGTATATGCTAAAGAAATATGTTTGAGTTAAAAAACATTTTCAGATTAGCATATTACAGATTACAAGTTTCACTTTTTTAATAAATCTTTATAACATTTATTTTAAAAGAGATACTTCTTTGTTCTGTTAATAAGCAACACATGTCCTTAATTTACCTTACTAATTATGCAAGGAAAGGCATGGTCTCTCGACCAGTATACATTTAATATGAACATCTTGCCTTGTGTGTTTTGAGATTGAACACACCTAATATAGAATGATTTTGAGGACATTTTACAGTAGCAAAAATAGATGAAAACTCCTTTCATGACCTAATGTTGGAATGCTTGTCTTTGCTAGGAAAAAAAAAAAAAACGCAACGGGTTTATTTTTGAAACATTCATGTTTGTTTCTAAATGATGAAATTAGAAAAGGCCTTCAGGCTGCTCTTTTCCACCCCTTCTTAGCAACGAACATTTTACAGGTATTAGTGGTCTCCGTACCCAATAAACTGGACACCGAACTGGATGGAAGAGTCACAAGCATCAGCAATACCTTAATATACTATATAAGACATTGTATTATATAACTGCAACTTCTAGATCTGATGAAATCATCTTGAAGAGATTTAGAAAATTTCTTTCTTATGTTTTCCATTCGTTTGTTGCATTTCACAGAAGTTCCTACATGTATCCCTTCTTTCGCCTTTAATCCGTTATGGGCATACATTTTAAAATATAGGACCTAAAATACAAATAACTTAAAATAGTATAACAGCTAAAAACCCCACCGTGCACATCAGTGGTCCCTGGATATCCCGGCTGAGTAATTGTTTCGAGAGAGCTTTCCTTCTTCCCACCTCTTAACCACTGCACACCCACTCGGAAGGGAGCAAATGCTTCAGCTTTAACAGGTGGGAATAATTACATAATTCTAAAATCCATATTTCATATTCAGAAAAATAGAAACTGAAGCAGGAAATTAAGAAAGAAAAAAAACCTTTGAGGGCATAAACCCCCTAGGACATCTGAGACATTCCCTGGCTGGGAAGTACTGAAGGATTTGAAGCATAACTTGGTTTGCATTTTTAAATGATCTCTCTGGCAATTCCAGTGGGGATGACTTAAGGAGAGGTGAGGCTGAGCCAAAGAGACCAGCTAAATGGCTGTTGCAATAGTCCAAGCAAGAGATAGGAAGAGTCCCCACCTGGGCAACAGCAGTGGACAATGGATTACTATTTCAGGTCAAGAACAAGGAGTTAGGAATTAAAACCATTTCATCTAAAAATCTGTAAACACGATCCATTGGGACCACACCTGAATTGTGTAGAGCTGCTTGTCCTAAACTAAATGGGTGGCCCCATGCACTGAAGCTACTAATAATTATGGCTGCCTATTTTCAATATGTTTTTGCCCTTCCCTTGTATTCATTTTTGGTTCTTTCTGTGCCTTCTTGTAGCATAAAACTACTCCCTTCTAATTTTTTTTTTTACTCCTAATCTGTTCTGGGTTTAGAAAATAGATATCTAAGATTGCTAGAATTGACATGAAGTAATGATCGCTAAGTCATTAGTGTGAGACTCAGCGGTGCTCCTCAAAAAAGAAAAATGCACAAAATTAGTGATCTCTCTTCTGTCTGCTTATATGTGCTGTTTCTCACAGTACTCTCACTTGGGAACTGTCTTAGTTAGGGTTCCCTCAGAGGCAGACCCTAAGACAAGGACTCTAGCAGAAGCCATTTTGGGGGGAAGTGAAGGAAACACCAGTGGGAGCCAAGAGTAAGTTATTAAGGTAACTACCACATGGATGCTTGTTGCTTATCCCCGCTGGGAAGACTCTGGCAGCCTGCATAAAGTGTGTGTCTCAGAGTAAGCCCACACAAGAGGGCATTTTTACACCAATTCACGTAAGCAATTGGTGTTACATGAGGTTGAGGTTGAGGGCTGCTTCTGGGGAGCATTAACTCCCCAGTATTTCTGGCCTGCTATGTAAGCAGCAGAGCAGCGGGCTCCAGGAGCAAGAGAAGGTCCTCAGGCAAAGAAATGCCCGTGCTACCAATGAGAAATCTGGGGGGTAGAGGGGGCACAAGGGCCAGAAATTGACAATGACTGCTACAGGGTCTAGGGGGTTACATTTAGAGAGTGCTGAGCGTCTGTAGGTTTCCTTATTGTCATTATCATTGCCACCACATCTGACCACTTTAGAGCTCCCCAAATTCACTCAGAGCTCTGTGGCTTCTCAGTGCCTTCCGTGGCTGTGCTCAAACACCCAATAAATGAAGGTCGTGATGGTTAATTTTATATGTCAACTTGACTGGCTAAGAGACGCCTAGAGAGCTGGTAGAAACCTTTCTGTGTGTGTTTGTGAGGGTGTTTCTGGAAGATATTAGCATTTGGATTGGTAGGCTGAATAAAGAAGAGGCCTCACTAATGCAGGTGGGCATCATTCAGTCAATTGAGGGCCTGAATAGAAGAAAACAGTGGAGGAGGGGTGAATTTGCTCCCTGACCGAGCCAGGATGCCCATCTTCTCCTGCCCTTGGACATCAGCACTCCTGGTTTTCAGGCCTGCAGACCTGGACTGAACCATACCACTGGCTTTCCTTGTTCTCTAGCTTCCAGATGGCAGGACATAGGACTTTGGGCCTCCATAATCACGTGAGTCAATTATATAATATATATATATTTCCCCTGCTTCCTTAGGTAACAAAACTGATTTTATCCTGGGCTGCAATGGGCCCTGCTAAAAGACATTTCCCAACCTCCCTTGCAGATTTGTATAGCCATATGACTAAGGTCTGGCCAGTGAGAGCAAGTATATAAGGAACACCAAAGAAAACTCCTTAAAAGGACTTGACTCCGTTGGAAGGTGTACCCTTTTGCAAATCCTTCTCTCCATCTTTCCTGTTCCCTTGGAGAGTAAACACAACCGTTGGAGATAATCAGCTCTGGTCCATGAGGTGTCCTTGAGGATGCAGGCTATATGCTAAGGATGGAGGAGCAGAAAAATAGGAGGTCAGGGGTTCCTATTATATTTAAGCCACTGTGGTCAAAACAGTTCCTGACTGAAATGCAAATGTGTTCTAATTAGGTTAGAATGACTCTTACTCTATTCCCACCTATCTTCTTGCCTCACACATTAACAAAAACAACTGTTTCTGTGATAAATAAAATACCTACTTTTAAAAGTCTCTATTATTCTGTAATTAAAGATTGAATATTCAATCTTTAGTATTCAAGATTGAGTTTTGACCCAAAATTACGCTATTGGAAGCAATTAAATTAAATATAGATGAATCTCTCCCTTAGTCTTGTCCCAAAGAACTGCTCCATAAAAATCAGAGCTAGAAGAATCTTGAGGGGTCATTTAGTCCAACTCCCGATTTTTAGAGTTTGCAGAAATTATTTCAGAAAACTAAATGTCTATTATTAAAACTCAAATGTTATTTTTTTAAGTTAACATATGATGTAAAGTTCAGTGAATTTTAGCACATGTACTGATTTCTGTAACTACCACCACAGTCAGAATACAGAGCAGTTCCTATGCCCAAAATGGTGCCCCAGGGTAATCACACCTTCACACCACCCCTAATCTATTGTCTTTTATTATACTTTAGTCTTTTCAAGAATGTCATATAAATGGAATAATACTGTGTATCACCTTTTAGCGTAATGCCTTGAGGAATTCCAAATTGTTATGTCTATCAGTGGTTCAGTCTTTCCTATTGCCGCATAAAATTTCATTGTATAGATGTGTCACAGTTTGTTACTTATTCCCTTTTTAAAAATTTTATTTATTATTTATTTATTTATTAGAGGGGGAGAGAGAGGGGAGGGGCAGAGGAAGAAGGAGAGAGAGAGAGACTCTTAAGCAGGCTCCACACTCAGTGCAGAGCCCAACATGGGGCTCGATCTCATGACCCTGAGATCATGACCTGAGCTGAAATCAGGAGTCGGGCACTTAACCAACTGAGCCACCCAGGCACCCCTACTTACTTGCTTTTGATGGACATTTGGGTTGTTTTCAGTTTGGGTAGATTTCGATAGAGCTGCATGAACCAAAGTTTTCATTTTCCTAGGGTAAATACAGAGGACTAAGATGGTTGGATCAATCCTGCTCTTCCTGTTACATTTTGAGAGTTTACCTTTTTATATACTCTGCATATAAGACCTTTGATGTGTGATTTATAAACATTTTCCCCCGGTTTGCAGTATGTATTTTTTTAATTACTATTTTTTTCTTTTTTTATTATGTTATGTTAATCACCATACATTACATCATTAGTTTTTGATGTAGTGTTCCATGATTCATTGTTTGCATATAACGTTCATGCAGAACGTGCCCTCTTTAATACTCATCACCAGGCTAAACCATCCCCCTACCCCCCTCCCCTCTAGAACCTTCAGTTTGTTTCTCAGAGTCCATAGTCTCTCATGGTTCGCCTCCCCCTCCAATTACCCCCCTTCATTCTTCCCCTTCTGCTATCTTCTTCCTTTTTTTTTTTTTTTTAACATAATGTATTATTTGTTTCAGAGGTACAGGTCTGTGATTCAACAGTCTTACACAAGTCACAGCGCTCACATAGCACATACCCTCCCCAATGTCTATCACCCAGCCACCCCATCCCTCCCACCCCCCATCACTCCAGCAACCCTGTTTGTTTCCTGAAATTAAGAATTCCTCCTATCAGTGAGGTGATATGATACATGTCTTTCTCTGATTGACTTATTTCGCTCAGCATAATACCCTCCAGTTCCATCCACGTCGTTGCAAATGGCAAGATTTCATTCCTTTTGATGGCTGCATAATATTCCATTGTATATATGTACCACCTCTTCTTTATCCATTCATCTGTCGATGGACATCTTGGCTCTTTCCACAGTTTGGCTACTGTGGACATTGCTGCTATAAACATGGGGTGCACATGCCCCTTCAGATCACTACATTTGTATCTTTGGGGTAAATACCCAGTAGTGCAATTGCTGGATCGTATGATAGCTCTATTTTCAACTTTTTGAGGAACCTCCATACTGTTTTCCAGAGTGGCTGCACCAACTTGCATTCCCAACAGTGTAGGAGGGTTCCCCTTTCTCCGCATCCCCTCCAATATCTGTCATTTCCTGATTTGTTAATTTTAGCCATTCTGACTGGTGTGAGGTGGTATCTCATTGAGGTTTTGATTTGGATTTCCCTGATGCCAAGTGATGGTGAACACTTTTTCATGTGTCTGTTGACCATTTGGATGTCTTCTTTGGAAAAATGTCTATTCATGTCTTCTGCCCATTTCTTGATTGGATCATTTGTTCTTTAGGTGTTGAGTTTAATAAGTTCTTTATAGATTTTGGATACTAGCCCTTTATCTGATATGTCATTTGCAAATATCTTCTCCCATTCTGTCGGTTGTCTTTTGGTTTTGTTGACTATTTCTTTTGCTGTGCAAAAGCTTTTTATCTTGATGAAGTCCCAATAGTTCATTTTTGCCCTTGCTTCCCTTGCCTTTGGCGATGTTTCTAGGAAGAAGGTGCTGTGGCTGAGGTCGAAGAGGTTGCTGCCTGGGTTCTCCTTTAGGATTTTGATGGACTCCTGTCTCACATTGAGGTCTTTCAACCATTTGGAGTCTATTTTTGTGTGTGGTGTAAGGAAATGGTCCAGTTTCATTCTTCTGCATGTGGCTGTCCAATTTTCCCAACACCATTGGTTGAAGAGACTGTCTTTTTCCCATTGGACATTCTTTCCTGCCTTGTCAAAGATTAGTTGACCATAGAGTTGAGGGTCCATTTCTGGGTTCTGTATTCTGTTCCATTGATCTATGTGTCTGTTTTTGTGCCAGTACCATACTGTCTTGATGATGACAGCTTTGTAATAGAGCTTGAAGTCCAGAATTGTGATGCTGCCAGCTTTGCTTTTCTTTTTCAACATTCCTCTGGCTATTCAGGGTCTTTTCTGGTTCCATACAAATTTTAGGATTATTTGTTCCATTTCTTTGAAAAAAGTTGTCAACTTTTTAATTTTTATTCTCTTTACTTTTATCAGCAAAATTTTTTTATTTTGTTGGAGTCTAATTTACCAATATTTTCTATTGTAGGTCATGCTTTTGGTGTCCTAAGAATTCTTTGCCTAGGGCGCCTGGGTGGCTCAGTTGGTTGAGCGACTGCCTTCGGCTCAGGTCATGATCCTGGAGTCCCTGGATCGAGTCCCGCATCGGGCTCCCTGCTTGGCGAGGAGCCTGTTTCTCCCTCTAACCCTCCTCCCTCTCATGTACTTTCTCGCTCTTTCAAATAAATAAATAAATCTTTAAAAAAAAAGAAAAGAATTCTTTGCCTAATCCTGATCGTGAAGATTTTCTCCTCTGTCTTCCTGTAAAAGTTTTATAGTTTTGTGTCTTACATTTAGATCTGTGATCTATTTGAGTTCATGTTTGTATCTGTGTGAAGTTTAGGTTTTCTTTTTTTTTTTTTTTTACATGGATGTCTACTTGTTCCAACATTATTTGTTGAAAAGATAACCCTTTTTCCATTGAATGGCCTTTGAACCCCTGTCAAAAATTAATTGACCATATTTGTGTAGGTCGATTTCTGGTGTCTCTATTCTGCTCATTGTTCTATTTTTTGTCCCATCACCAATACCATGCTGTCTTGATTTCTGTAGCTTTTTATAGTAAGTCTTAAAATTGTATACTGTGATTCCTCAAACTTTTTTTTTTTTTTGCAAAATTGTTTTGGTTATTCTATTTCCCTTGCCATTCCAAATAAGTTTTAGAGTAAGCTTATCCACGTCTGCAAAAAGTTCTTCTGGAATTTGTGTTAGAATTATGTTAAATTTGTAGATCAATTTAGGAAGAACTGGATTTTTACTATGTTGAGACTTCCAACTCATGAACAAGATGTATACCTTTTTTTCCTTGCCCTATTTCACTAGCTAGGACTCAGTACCATGTTGAAAAGGAGCAAGGAGAGTGGACATCCCAGTTTTATTCCTGATCTTAGAAGAAAAACATCATACCATTAGGTATGATGTTAGCTGTAGATTTTTTTATAGGTGCTTTTATCAGGTTGAAAATGTTACCTTCTATTTCTAGTTCACAAGTTTTTATCATGATTGAATGTTGTATTTTTCAAAAGTTTTTTTTCTACAACAATTAGTATGATTAAGTGGTTTTTCTTCTTTAGATTGTTAATATGGTGTGTTACATTTGTTGTTGTTTAAAAATTGAGCCAGTCTCTTGCATTCCCAGGATAAAACCCACTTGGTCATGGTGAGATAGATATATATGTAGGTAGGTAGATGGATGGATGGATGGACGGACAGATAGATAGGATGTGCTGGATTTAATTTGCTAATGTATCATTGGGAATTTTGGTACCTATGTTCATGAGGGATATTGGTCTGTGGTTTTCTTCCCTTGTAATCTCTTTCCTGGTTTTGCTATCAGAGTAATTAAGTAATCATATGAGTTGGGAAGTGTTCCTTCCTATTCAATTTGCTGAAAGAGATTGTTTAGATTATTGGCAGAATTTATCAGTGAAATCATCTAGGACTGGAGATTTCTGTTACAGAAGATTGTTAACTATGAGTTTAATTTCTTTAGTATTTATAAGGCTATTCAGGTTGTCTGTTTTATATGGGTGAGTTTCATATTGGGTAAATTTTGGTAATTTGTGGCTTTCAAGGAACTAGTCCATTGCATCTGGTTTGGTTGAGTTTATATGTGTAAAGTTGTTTTTAGTATTTCCTTCTTATCCTTTGCAGGGTATATAGTGAAATTTCCTTTCTCATACCTGGGTAATTTGTTGTAGGGTGACAAACCCTCCCAGGTTGCTCAGGACTGGGGCATTTCCTGGGATGCAGGACTTAAAGTGCTAAAACTGGCAAGTCCCAGGCAAATCAGGATGAGGTGGTTACTCTTATTTCCTTTTTTCCCCCTTTGGCAGTCCTGCTAGAAGTTTATCACTATTATTGGTCTTTTCCAAGAACCAGCTTTCGGTTTTATTGATTTTTCTCTATTATTTGTTTTCCTGTTTTCAGTTCCATGAATTTCTTTTATCTTTATTTCCTTCTTTATGCTTGCTTTGGGTTTATTTTCTTCTTTTTTGGTTCCTTGAAGTGGCAGTTGCGATTATTAATTTGAAACATTTATCTTCCAATACAAGTATTTAATGCTATAAATTTTCCTCTAAACACTGCTTTAGTGGCATGCTAAAATCTTAATATATTATATTTTCATTTAAATTCAGTTCACAATATTTATACTTTTCTTTGAGACTTACTCTTTGATGCATGATTATTTAGGCATGTGTTGTTTGGTTTTTCAAGTGTTTGGGAACTTTCTTATTATCTTTTTGTTGATGGATTGTAGTTTAACTCCATAATAATTAGAAAACATTCTTGTATGATTTCAATTCTGTTAAATATCTTAAGGTTTCTTTTATCATCCAAGATATGATCTATCCTAGCAAATAGTCCAAGGGCACTTGAAAATATGTCTAAGCTCTAGCACCTGCCTACTACTGGCCTAGCAATGGGACATCTGGTAAATCACCCCATCTCACATGGCCCTCTATTCCCATGTCTATAAAATTAGAATGAATTAGATAATCTCTAGCAGTTCCCCTGTCTTTAATATGCACCTCCCCTTCCATGAGTAAACAGAAATGCGACAGCTTCCTTCCTGCCCATCTGTCAACAATAACAAACCAATTTTATCTACTCCTGAATGAATAGACATGGGAGATACAACCTGTTCACAAAGCCTTGTCTTTAGTTGCCGAGAAGCCACGAGGAATTTGAAAAACTACATACAAAAATTTCATTCTTACAAGGCAGTTTCTGCAGCCTTAATAATATTAAGAAAGGAGGATGTGAATCTGTTCATTTTTTCTGAACTTGAAAAGATATTGCAACTTCTTCAGTCTCTTGCCAGTCAGCCTAGTGATAAAATTTCTATTTAGATCTGGGATCACAGAAGTGACTCCATAACCTCTTTGGTGAAGTGAGCTGCACACCCAGTCCCTTCTCTTTCCTTGGCCCATCTCAAACATTTCACCAACATCACACCCATGAAACCTAAGATCAAATAAAAACAGAAAGGATGGGTTTTCAGAAACATATCCCAGAACATGTCCACACAAGTAAAGAACCGAAGAAATCAGAGGAATAAGAATAAAAAGGAGGGCATCAACTCCTGGGGGATCTTTCTGAATCCTCATCCTTGGGTTTTATGTCTCTTATATTTCCACACATGCCATTTTTGAGGGGCCATGGTACTTTGTAAGAAGCAGACATTAAGAATTTTGGAATAGAAGGGACATTCACTTATTAAATATCATCCGATATCAAGAGACAGATCTCTCCCTGAACACCTTCAGTAGAGAAAGCTTCCAACCAGGACTCTGACAGGGTTGGAAGGCTTAAACTCAGGCACACAACATGCCCCCAGCAGGGGGCAGCAGCTTGGCAGGAACATGGAGGCAGGCCTGGGTATATGGTGAGGCCAATGAAACTCTGCCAACAGGAAACCAATGTGCTCTGCTCTTGGAAGAACTTGATTATGAGCTAGAGTGTCATATGATAATCAAGATGCAAAATATTTTGGAGTCCAAAAAATTTTGAACTTTTTATTATGAAAATTTTCTTTTTTAAAAAAGATTTTATTTATTTATTAGAGAGAGAGAGAGAGAGAGCACAAGCAGGAGGAGGGGCAGAGAGAGAAGGACAAGCAGACTCCCTGCTAAGCAGGGAACCCAAAGCAGGGCTTAATCCCAGGACCCGGAGATCATGACCTGAGCTGAAGGCAGATGCTTAACCAACTGAGCCACCAAGGCACATGCACACGTGTGCACACATACACACTCAGAAGCAAAAAAATATAGTAAACCCATATATCCAGTCTTCAGATCATCATTTATCAGTATTCTGCAATATTTTCTTAACTATACCTATTTTCTTTCTTATTTTAAAGACACTTGGAGTTTTAAATTCTAGAATGTGTGTTCTTCAAAGGTGAGATTCAATGGGTAGTCCAACCCTGGTACAGTCCAACACAGCCATTAAGGACCTAAGGTTCCTTCTATCTTTCTGCCCTGATACCCTTAGGTTATAGGATAATCCTCATGATGGCAAGATGGCTACTGTACCTCCAGGATCACATCAACATTGCAGGCAGAAAGAAGATCCAGGTTAAGAGGCACATGCTAAAGGTCACATTTTGCATTAGAAATGAAGACAGGGTCTCAAGGAGAGCAGTCAAAAATAAGCTTTCCAAGCCTCCTAAGAAAGAGGGGAGAATACTAAGAAGTCCAACTGAGAAAAAAAAGCAACATTATTGATCACTTTTTACAGCTTCCAATGAGACCAGGTTTTGTTTTTTTTTTTAAAGATTTATTTATTTGAGAGAGCGAGAATGAGAGAGAGAGAGTGCATGAGGGGGGGAGGGTTAGAGGGAGAAGCAGGCTCCTCGCTGAGCAGGGAGCCCGATGCGGGACTCGGCCCAGGGACTCCAAGATTATGACCTGAGCCGAAGGCTGTCGCTTAACCAACTGAGCCACCCAGGCGCCCCGAGACTAGGTTTTTAGACAAATTATCTCATTAAATCTTCACGGCTACCCAACTGAGCAGGTGAAATCATTTTACAGGTGATGAAATGAAGCCTCAAGAAACCTAGTAGCTTTCTCAAGGCTACAGAGTTGATAAATGGTAACTCCAAAGCCATCCCCTTTACTCTGTCTTCATTTCCTTTTTATTGATCCTCCCAGAGATGTGGTAAATGTCCCTATAGATTGAAAAATCCATAATCCTCACCATCAAAAGCCACTATTGTGTATACATGATTTCTAACTCAGTAGCACAAAGGTGCACATTCTTCTCACGTCCAGTGCGCAATGCTGCCCACCCAGCTGCAGGCCTGGCTGTGCCTGCACCACAGGGGGGCCTTCTGGGTTTGGGTCTGTGCTGCCTCTGGGCAGAGGCCCCCCCAGCCCGAGGCCCACATGCATCTGCTTAAAGAAATGGAGTAAAACCTCCACAAAGCCATGTTTCCCCGCTTTTTCCAATAAAAGAAAATGCACATAGATCCACGGGGCTCAAAGTGACCTTCTGTCAAGGGCTTCTGAATCATCTTCAAAGAAAGAAAATATTGCTTTGTGCCTAGCTCTTGGGATAGATTAATCATGAACCGAACTTCACATAAAAGCAAAGGTAAGAGATTTGATGAAGTCCAAAAATTTTTTTAACTTTTTATTATGAAAGTTGTCAGAAGTACACAAGAGAGGGGAGAATAATATAATGAACCTCATGTGCCCATCCCTCTGATTCAACAGTTACTCACTTTTGGCTCTATTTTCTTCATTCCTTTTTATCTGCCTTCCTTTTTTTTTTGTGGGTATTTTTTTAAGCCAGTTCCTGTCATCAGGTCATGTTGCCCCTAAATATTTCCATACATATCTCTAATAAATACAGATTTTTTCCTATAGAAACACAGAGCCATCATCACAGCCAGTGGTATTAATATCTACTCTATATTCAAATTTCAATTGTCTCAAAAATGTCTTTTTATAATCGGTTTCTTCAAAACAGGATTTAAACAAAATCAAGTCACTGCATTTGACTATTACCTTCATTAACTCTCTTCTACCCTGAGTTAACATGTTAACAATGCTGGTGAGGCCCTCAACTCCTTCAGTTCTTCAAGCATGCTCTCTCCTACCTCCAGGCCTTTGTACTTGCTGTTCTTTCTGCCTGAGAGATGTCCCCATGCCCATACATCACCTTGAAACAATCTACTTGTCCTTCAGCTTTCAGATTGGATGTTCTTCCTTCTCTGAAGTGCCTCCTACCAGACCTTCTGTTACTAAATGCAGACTCTGATTCAACAGTTCTGGGGTAGGATATGAGATTCTGCATTTCTAACAAGCTCCGTGGTGATGTCTGCGCTGCTGGTCTGAGGATCATACTTTGAGTAGTGAGGGACTATATTATTCCCCACTTTATCATAGCACTTATCATACTGTATTGTCATGGCCTCCTTGAATTTCTGTCTGCCCTCTAGACTGGGGGTGGCAAACTACTTACTAGAGCTTTTGGAAAACAGCCAGACCCTTTCATTTGTCTCATACATGGCTGCTTTTGAGCTATAACAGCAAAGTCGAATAGAATAGTTGTGAGACTGTGTATCCCACAAACCCTAAAATATTTGCCCTCTGGCCCTTCATGAAAAAAGTTTGCTGAGCTTGCTCTAGGTTGTAGTGCAAAAATGATAGCTTTTTCACTAGCATATCTCAGAACCCAGTGCGGGGCTTTGTACATAGTAGTTACCCAATAAGTACTTATTAGATGATGAATAATGACAGTAGTTGGCAATAACTGAGAGCTTACTATATGCCAGGCACTGTAATAAATGCTTTACATTTACTCAACATCTCTAATTACCCCACTAACCCTCTGTGAAAGGTAGGGTGTCCTCATGTTTCAGATGAAGAAACAGAGGCTTAGAGGTCCTGCCCAAGTTTAAAGTACCACAAGCCCATGTAATCTAACTCCACGACGCTTTCAAGAAAGGACTGAAAAAGGTAGCTATGCAAAGCCAGGCAGAAGCTGTGTTTCCTGGGCCCATTTAAGGCAGCCTGAGCCACTGTCTCTGTAAAAATGGCTACCAGTGGGGGCACCTGGGTGGCTCAGTTGGTTAAGCGACTGCCTTCGGCTCAGGTCATGATCCTGGAGTCCCGGGATTGAGTCCCGCATCCGGGGGGGGGGGGGGGGGGCCTCCCCCCCCAGGGGGGCTCTTCCCCCCCTGCCCTCTTCCCCCTCGTGCTTTCTGTCTCTCATTCTCTCTCTCTCAAATAAATAAATAAAATCTTTTAAAAAAAAAAATGGCTACCAGTGGGACCGGGCCAAAAATTCAAAATATTCTTAGTATTTTTATCCAGATATGCTAGGTCAGTTGAACATACACACAAACACACAAAAGCACCTTTTTTGTAGTAATTCTATCCAATTATAATGGGTCCCAGCATCTCTTCTGAGTCCAAAGCAGGATCTGCATCAAAGAGAACAGCACTTCAAGATTATATACTACCTGGGAGCTCCTTTCCCTACAATTGCCCTCACTTACTGTCCTGTAAGAGTTTCCAAGCTGTGGTGCAGGAAAGGAAGACCTATGCAGAGCCCAGCAGACTCCTGATTTGAAGAGAGAGAACAGAGTCTGGTGGAGACCAAAGCAGAGCTGGCAGGACAGAGTGCCAAAGGAAGAGCACTGCACAGAGTGAGAATCCTGGAGATGTGCAGAGGGTCTGCTTTGAGTACTCAGCAATGTACCGATCATCATACTCATGTGAGAAAATTACCCAAGGTCAGGGAAAGAACCCCTCTAAAAGATAAGATAGAAGAGTGGAAAACCTCAGAATTGGCAAGAAAATGGATTGACTACTCAGAAGAGTCTCTAGGTCTTACCACCTAAAGAATCTTAAAAACCAAACTTGGAAGGAGCAAACTATTCCCAAGTAGTTTAATTGTATCTCAAAACTAAATTTAGGAATGTTTTAGGAAGATAATATATCCACACTCAATGTACAATTCACAATTTGTAGCATCCAATCAAAAACTACCAGCTATCTAGGAGTGGCTAGGTGGCTCAGTCAATTAAGTGTCCAACTCTTGATCTCAGCTCAGGTCTTAGTCTCACAGTCATGAGTTTGAGCCCCACACTGGGCTCCACACTAGGTATGGAGCCTACTTAAAAAAAAAAAAAAAATTACCAGCGATCTAAAGAAGCAGGAAAATATGACCCATAATAAGGATAATCAATTAATAAAAACTAAGTCTTACAGATGTAAGACTTAGCCAACAAAAGCATTAAAAGCATTATAACTACATTCTCTATGTTAAAACAGGTAGACATGGAGGAAATAAAATGACTCAAATTGACCTTCTATACATAAAAACTATAATATCTGAGATTAAAAAAAAAAAGAAAAGAAAATTGGATGGAATTAATGGCAGATTAGTCATTTCAGAAGAAAAGATTAGTGAACTTGAAGATGTAACAATAGAAACTACCAAATGAAACAGAGAAAAAATAAATTTTTTTAAATGAGCTGAGACAACTTTAAGTGTCCTAATAAAAATTCAAAGTCAAGGGGCACCTGGGTGGCTCAGTTGGTCAAGTGTCTGCCTTCAGCTCAGGTCATGATTCCAGGGTCCTGGGATCGAGTTCCACATCAGGCTCCCTGCTCAGCAGGGAGTCTGCTTCTCCCTCTCCCTTTGTCCCTCCCCCCACTAGTGCTCTCTGTCTCTCTCTCTCTCAAAATAAATAAAAATCTTAAAAAAAAATTTAAAGTCAAAAGGTAAAGACTGTCAGATTGATGGGGAAAAATAAGACGCACCTAACTATATGCTCTATATAATGAATGCTCATTCACTATAAAAACATAAGTTAATAGTAAAAGAATGGGAAAATATATATTACATGCAAAAGAAAGCTGGAGTGACTAAATTAATATCAGTAGTATTCAGAGCAAAGCATAGTACCAGTGGTAAAAGATCATTTCATAATAACAAGGGATCAATTCATCAAGAGGACATAACAATAATAAGGATTTATGCATCTAATAATAGAGCTTCAAAGTCCATAAAATAAAAGTTGTTAGAACTTCAAGGAGAAACAGACAAATCTGTAACTATAGCTAGAGATTCCATTGCCACTTTCTCAATAATTAATAAAATAGAGATAAAAATCAGTAAAAATAGAAAAGGCTTGAACAACACCCAATCAACCAATGTGACCTACTTGACTCTCCACCCAACAGTAGCAGAATTCACATCCTTTTTAAGTGCACAGGAAAAATTTACCCTGATAGACCAAATTCTGGGTCATAAAATATGTCTCAGTAAAGTTAAAAGGATTCAGTTCATCTGAAGAATGTTCTCTGACAGCAGTAGAATTAAATTGCCAAGACCTCTAGAGAATTTCCAATTATTTGAAAATTAAATAACACACTTCTAAATAATCCGTGAATCAGAGAAGAAATCAAAAGGAAAATTAGAAAGTATTTTCACCTGAACAAAAATGAAAATACAGCAATCCACATTTAAGGAATGCTATGAAACCATTACTTGTGAGAAAATTATAGCTGTTTTCTATTTTAGGAGAGTTGACACACAAATGTTACAATAATTTCAGGTGTATTACATAGTGATTCAACTTCTCTATAGCTTATGCTATGCTCACCACAAGTGTAGCTGCTGTCACCATAAAATGCTATTATCATTATCATTATACTATATTCCCTATGCCCTGCCTTTTATTTCCATGATTTATTTATTCCATAACTGGAAGTTTATATCTCCTATTCCCCTTCACCCATTTTGCCCATCCCCCAACCCTTATCTTTAAATTCTTGTATTAGGAAAAAAATAGAGGTATCCTATCAACAACTTCAGTTTTCACCTTAAGAAACTAGAAAAAAAAAGAGCAGAAGACATGAAACAATAAATATTAAAACAAAAATCAGTGAACTAGATAACAGAAACACAGTAGAGAAACTCAGTAAAATTAAAAGCTAAGTCTATGAATGATCAATAAAATTGATAAATCCCTAGGCAGACTGATCATGAAAAAAAAAACACACACAGATTTCCACAATCAAGAATGAGAATGGCTATTTCACTATACATTCTACAAATATTAAACAAATAATAAGGAGATATGGTGAACAACTTTATAATAACTTGATAATTTAGATGAAATGGACCAAAACTTCTCAAAATGAAAGAAACAAATTGAATAACTTTATATCAAAAAGAACTTGACCTTGTAATTAAAAACATTCACACAAAGAAAACCCGAGGCCCAGATGGCTTCACTGATGATTTCTACTAAATATTTAAGGAAGAAATAATATCAATTCTACACAAATTCTTCCATAAAATTGAAGGGGAAGGAAGACATCCCAACTCACTCTATAAGGTCAGCTTCACTCTGATACCAAAACCTAGGCACATTACAATAAAAGAAAACTACAGATCAAAATCCCTCATGAGCATATATGCAGTGCAGAACCTAATGTGGAACTCCATCTCATAACCCCAAGATCAGAACCTGAGTCAAAATCAAGAGTCAGATGCTTAACTGACTGAGCCACCCAAGCACCCCATATATGCAAACTTTCTAAACAAAATTTTATCAAACTGAATCCAATAATATATAAAAAGTATAATATGACCAAATATAATTCATCCCATGAATGCAATACTGTTTTAACACTGGAAAATCAATGTGATTCATCTGTTAACACACTTTTAAAAAGTTATTTAAAAAGAAAAGTCATATGATCATTTCAGTAGACGCAGAAAAAGCATTGACAAAGTCCAACATCCATTCCTGTTAAAGGAAAAATAAACTCTCAGCAAACTGAGAACAGAGGGAACTTTCTCAACTAGATATTAGTAATTTAGAAAAACTTATTGCTTACATAATACTTAGGGGAAAACATCCAGTCTTTCACCATTAATATCCAGAACAAGACAAGGATGTGCACTCTCCCCAATTCTATTCAACATTGTACTGGAGGTTCTAGTCAGTACAGCAAGAGAAGACTAAGAAATAAAAGCATCCAGATTGGAAAGAAATAAAGTTGTCTTTATTTGTAGCCAATATTTGGTATGGTTTTTAAGAAAATTTGTTGGAATCTATTTTTTAAAGCTACTAGAATTAAATGAATTTAGCAATGTTACAGTATATAAGATCAATATTAAAAATCAGTAATATTTCTATTTCCTAGCAATGAATCAAAAATTGAAATTTTAAAAAATTATCATTTATAATAGTGTTAAATGTGAAATACATAGGGATAAATCTGACAGAATGTTTAAAACATGGGCTTTGAAAGCTACAAAAGTAGCCAAAGGAAAATAAAGAAGTCCTAAATGAATAGAGATATATGCCTTGTTCATGGGTTGAAAGACTCAAAATTGTTAAGATGTCAGGTTTCCCCTAAATTGTTCTATAGAGTCAATGCAATCTCCATCCAAATTTCAGCAGGTTTTTTTTTTTTTTTGGTAGAAATTCACAAGCTAATTTTAAACTTGGTGGATAAATATAAAGGATCTAGGCTAACCAAAAATAACCTTGAGAAAGTCAAATTTGGAAGGCTAACACTATCTGATTTAGAGACATGTTATAAAACTACAATAATCAAGACAATATGGCATTGACATAAAGATTAAATAAACGAATGGCACAGAATAGAGTCCAGAAATAGGCCCACATATATATGGACAACTGTGTTTTGACAAAGTTGCAAAGACAATTTGGTGGAGAATGGACAGTCTTTTCAACAAATGGTGTAGGAGCAATTAGATATCCATAAGCCAAAATTTAGAACTTCTATCCAGTCCTCCAGCATGTGCAAAAATTAACTCAGAATGGATCACAGACCCAAATACAAAAACTAAAATTATAAAATTTCTAGAAGAAAATGTAGAAGCAAAATCTTTGTGACCTTGGGTTACACGAAGATTTCTTAGATGTGATACCAAAAGCATAGTCCAAAAAGCAAAAATTGGTAAATTTCACTTAACCAAAGTTAAAAACTTCTCTCTGAAGGACATTGTTAAGAACAAAACAAAACAAAAAACAACTGGAAGAGTGAGGAAAGGATTTTCAAAGCGTGTATGTGGTAAAGGGCTTATATCCAGGAAATATAAAGAACTCTCAAAACTCAAAAATTTGAAAACAACCCAATTTTTTTAATGGGCAAAGGATTTGAATAGACATATCACCAAAGAAGGCATGCAGATGGCAAATAAACACATGAAAAGATGCTCAGCATCATCGGCCATGAGGGAAATACAAATTAAAGCCACAAGGAAATACCACTAAACACTTATTAGAATGGCTAAAATTAAAAAGTGTGACCATGCCAAATGCTGGCAAGGATGCCAAAAAAACGAGAACTCACACACACTGCTGGTGGGAATGTAAAATGGTGCAATCATTTCAGAAAACAGTTTGGCAGTTTCTTAAGAAGTTAAAATACTCCTACCATATGACCCAGCCGTTCCAGTCCTTGGTATTTAATCAAAAGAACTAAGGCATATGTCCACACAGAGACTTACACAGACTTATACCTGAATGTTCATAGCAGCTTTATTTGTAATAGCCCAAAACTGGAAACAATCCAAATGGGCAACAGGCAAATGAATAAACAAATTGTGGCATATCCATGCAATGGAGTGAAAAAGTAATGAACTATCAATACATTCAATAAGGAATCTCAAAATAATTATGCCAAATGAAAGAAATGCATACAACATGATTCCATTTGTATAAAAAGTCAAGAAAATGCAAAGTAATCTATAGTAAGAGAAAGATCAGTAGTTGCCTAGCAGAGGGTGGGAAGGTGGAGGAGAAAGAATTTACAAAGAGGGACAAAGAGACTTCTGGGGTTGGCGGATGTGTTCATTGTCTTGACTGTGGTAAAAGCTCACAGGTGTGTTCGTATAGCAAAATGTGTAATTGTATGCATTAAATATGTGCAATGTATGCCAATTATGCTTCAATAAAACTGTCTTTTTAAAAAGATCTCTTATTTCAAATTAATAGGGGTAGGATAGCTGTCATTAAGCAAAGCTAAATGAAAAAGAAAAAATTGTCCCTTGAAGCATTGTGAACAAGATGCAGTTTCTTTGTGAAGCTGTCCTTCTTGCCTACAGGGGACCCCTCCTCCTTCCCTGGCATTCTGTGGAATTCTTGCTGAGCTGGCATCCAGGGTTTGCCATCCCACTTCCAAGAAGGATCACCCTGGCAGCAACTCCTTCCCTTGTCTTCTCTCTCCCCCTTTTCCTCCTCTTGGAACCTATTTTCAACTTACCTGTCAGTCTGGGAAGGAGATGATTTACTAATTCACACAAAATTGCAGGGGGAAGAATCAAACAAGCAAACGTGAAAAGCATGACATTCTACCTCCTTTAGCTCTGCCCCCTCAAACCTTGGTGACATTTGCATTTTTTAAAAGATTTTATTTATTTATTTATGTATTTATGTATTTATGTATTTATTTATTTATGTATTTATTTATGAGAACACAAGCAGTGGGGAGGGAGAGGGAGAAGCAGACTCCGCAATGAGGGGGAGGAGGGGGAGTGGGAGGGATGGCCTCCATCCCAGGACCCTGAGATCCTGTCCTGAGCCAAAGGCAGCTGCTTAACTGACTGAGCCACCCAGGCGCCCCGATATTTGCATCTTAAAAGAGGCAATCATGGGGCACCTGGGTGGCCAGTTAAGTGGCCAACTCTTGATTTGGGCTCAGGTCTTGATCTCATAAGATCAAGCCCCAAGTGGAGTCTGCTCCAGATTCTTTCACCCTCTGCCTCCCTCCCCCTCTGCTCCTCCCCCTACTCACACTCTTGTGGGCGTTCTCTCTCTCTCTCTTACTCTCAAATAATAAATAAATCTTTTTTAAAAAAAGGAGGAAATTGCTTTTATTCAAAAAAAACAAATGTTGCAAGAGGAACTAAAGGAAGCATCAAGGAAATACTTTGGGGTGTGGGGGATTTGCTGACATCTATTTCATACTTCAATTCAATCCCTCTATACACAATATCCCCTATGCCCTCTATTTATTGGTTACAACAAATGTATCTGGAATCTGAAAAACAAGAATTATTTCACAGCTGTAGCCATGTGCTTCCTCATAAGTATACATAACTTTGCTTTTGTAGTTTCCAGACAGGACTGGAATGTATGAGGTCAAAATACCAGAAGAAAGACTTCTCTAAAGGAAGCATTTCATAAAGCAGAATTCTCAAACATCTCATCTCCTGAGGGTTGGTCCCAGGAGAATGCTAAACTAATTTTCAGATAGTGAATTATGTCCTGGATATAAGCCCTATAAAGTGTCTGAAGTGTTTATAAGATATCCAAATTCTCAGAGATCATGGGCCCAGAGAGAGGACTATTTTTTAGAGATGCCAGTTTTACTTTGGGACTTAAAAAATCTTTATTTTAGAGCTGTTATATGTCAACCCTTTGTTAGGCAATAAGGACCCAGTTGTGAATAAGATAGTTACCCTCCCTGGCCTTATTGAGTTTAAAGTCTAGAAGAGAAGACATATATCTAACAAGTAGTTCCAAGCATGATAAGTGTTAGAGATTGCTGTGAGCATGTAATGCTGAGGAATGTAACCAAGGAGCATCAGGGAAGGCTTCCTGGAGGAGGCAATATCTGAGACTTAGAGGATTATGAGACAAAGATAGAGGGAAAGAGGGTTTCAAGCCAAGGGTCCAGTATATATCATGCTCTTGGGGAAGGAGAAAGCATATTATACTGGAAAATCTTAGAGATGATTTCTCTAAGCTATATGAATGAAGTAGACCAAGGGAGAAAGTAACTCAAAATGAAGCTGGGGAGGTGGATAGGAGATAAATCTTCCTTGAACAGGTAAAGAATTTTGGTCTTCAGCCTAAGAACCATGACAAGCCATTAAAAGGATTTGACCATCAAGTGTCATGATCAGATGAGCATATCAGATTCAGAACCTAATAGTTGACCTGAGATCATTCTATCACTGTATGTTCATAGTGGTTGAGTTGGGTCTCTGAGCATCACTGCCTGGCTCACATTCTGCCTCAGCCCTCTACTAGCTCTACAAGTAATCTAGCTTCTCTGAGCTTCCCATTTATAAGAAAAAAAAAATTTTTTTTAAGTGGGGTGGGCACCTGGCTGGTTCAGTTGGTAGAGCAACCAACTCTTAATCTCAGGATCATGAGTTCAAGCCCTACATTGGGTAGAGAGATTACTTTAAAAAAAAGAAAAAAAGAGAATAATAATGTTATCCTCAGAGAGTGGTTACAGGTATTAAATCTGTTAGTATGTGTAAAGTATTTGGAATTGTGCTTGTCATATAGAAAAGGCTCAAAAAATTATTTCCACTTCTAGTTGTATAGCTCTTAGGATTCTCAAATATAACATGTCTGTAAGTCTTGGTTTATCTCCCTAGCTGCTACATCTCTTTTAGCTTTCTTCATCTCAAAAAAAAAAAAAAAGTGACACCTACTATCTATAGAACCCCAAATAACTACATCATTAATATAAGGGTAGTATGTCTGCTCCCACACAATCATGAGACTATAAGGAAAATTAATTGTCTTGAACCTTGGTACTAAGTAGAGAGAGAAAAAAATCATAAGGATTATAACCAGAGATAAAGAGGAATATTTTATAAAGATAAAAGGGTAAGTTCATCAGAAAGACATAATGATCCTAAATCATTATGTATCTCAGATTAGAGTTTCAAAATGCAGGAAATAAACCTGGTAGAACTAACAGGAGAAATAGACTAATTTGGAAATTTTAACACTTCTCTTTCAATGATAGATAGACCAAGTAGATTTTTTTTAAAATCAGTAAGAATACAGAAAAAATGAACACTATCGAGTGACTCAACCTAACTGACATTTCTAGAACACAGTGACCGAAAATGGTGGAATATACTTCTTAAGTGAACATAAAACATCCTCCACAATAGACCACCTGCTGGGCCATAACACAATCTCAAAAATATTCAAAATGTTGAAATCATGCAGGGTGCATGTTCTGACCATGATAAAGTTAAATTAGAAATCAAAAACTAAGAAATAAAAAGAAATAAAAACTCCACATTTTAAATATTATACAACATACTTCTTAATGACCCATATGTCAAAGAAGAAATCATAAAAGAAACTAGAAAATACTTTGAAAAATTCTGAAAATACAACAAATGTGTAGGACTCAGCACTGCTTAGAGGAAAACTTATAAATACTGATCTTAATAAAAAGGAAGGCTTAAAACAATGATCTAGATTAACAGCTAGACAACAACAAATTAAACCCAAAACAAGTAACAGGAAAGAAATGATAAAGGTAAGAACAGTAATTTTAAAAAGGAAAATAGAAAAACAGCAATAAAATGTTTAAAAGTCAAAATTGCTTCTTTGAAAGATTAATAAAATTGGTAAACATTGACAAGACTGAATTTTTAAAAAGAGAGAGAAAACTCTAAATGCCAGTATCAGAAGGTAACCACAATATTACATACAGTAGAAGGATAAGTGAATACTACAAACATCTTTGTCAATAATACAAGTTACCAAAGACACAAGAAGAGATAGAATATCTGTTGAATTGAATTTGTAATTAACCTTTTTGCAAAGAAAACTTCAGACCTAGATGGATATAGTGATGAACATTTAAGAAAAGAAATGGCAAGCATTTAAGGAAGAAATAATTATAATCTCACAAAATTTCCTTAAATAGTAGAAGAAACATTACCCAATTTGTTTTTATGAGACCAGCTTAGCTCTAGCAAAACTGTAAAGATATTAAAAGAAAGAGAAATTACAGAACCATCCCACTCATGAACATAAGCTTTAAAAGCTTTAACAAAATGTAAAATGAATCCATCAATATATTAAAATAGTAATCCACCATGAACAAGTGGGTTTTAATCCAAAATATTTTGATAGAATATTCTAAAAACAAAGTTTAATATGATTTATTAAATTAACAAAGAAAAATATATAATTATTTCACACAGAGGAAAAAACATTTTACAAAATTTAACACACATTTATGATAACTTTCTGCAAGCCAGGAGAAATGGAAACTGCCTCTGTCTTAGGGCATCTACAAAAAAAATCTACAGCAATAATGGTTACACAACAATATGAATGTGCTTAATGCCAATGAACTGTACACTTAAAAATGGGTAAAATGGGGACGCCTGGGTGGCTCAGTCAGTTAAGCGTCTGCCTTCGGCTCAGGTCATGATCCCCGGGTCCTGGGATCGAGTCCCACATTGGGCTCCCTGCTCGGTGGGGAGTCTGCCTCTGCCTCTCCCCCTGCTCATGCCCTCTCTCTCTCTCTCTCTCTCAAATAAATAAAATCTTTAAAAAAAAAAATGGGTAAAATGGTAAAGTTTGCATCAGAATCCCTGCTCTTAGTGAACCCAACCTAGAACAAACTATCATATCATAGTAATGGACTTTAAGACAAAAATGCTTACTAGAGATAGAGGGTCACTTCGTAATTGGTAAAAAAAAAGATTCAATTTACCAGGAAGCTCTAAAAACATTAAGTTTGTATGCATCCAAGTAATTAAAGAAAAAATAGAACTCTAAGAAATATACAAATCCACTATCTCCATAATTGATAAGACAAGCAGAACAAAGAAATCAGCAAAGATATAGAAGATTTGAACAACACATTTAAGTTGGTCAGTCATTGACCTTCCGAGCATTGCTTTGTCTCAAAACAGGCTTGAATCCTACAGAGTGTTTCCAGATTCCTTTGTCAGTTGGCTTCAGTCTATAGTCTATCGATGGGAGGCACTGGTAAGAGATCAGAAGGCAGAAGGGAAAGGGAAGCCCTTTTTCTTTTCTTTTGTTTTTGGTGGCAACCACACCAGCAGCAGCAGCAAAGCACCTGACTGCTGGTTGCTGGGCTCCTACATCATCTGTCCCTGTGCAGGCTCCTATTTGTTCAAAGCAACAGCAATGGTTCTAATGGCAGTTGTGGGTGCTCTAGCATCCTCAAATGTGTGGGGATATTAGGCTCTTGGATGAAGCCATGTTAACTTTTTCTCCTAGGAGAGGAGGAATGCTAATGGTTTTCTACGGTTACTAAGCATCCCCCCCCAGACTTTTTTTTTTTTCTTTTCTAGCTCTATAACAAATTTGTAGCCAATTTCCTGTATTAAATTCTCTCTGAAATACCTAGAATGGTTTCCACTTTGCTCAGAAGGTACTGACTGATACACTAATACAGTGTAACACTGCACTCAACACTGCAGATTACATTGTCTTTTCAAACACATGTGAAATATTTCCAGCTTTTCTTTTTCTTTTTTTTTTTTTTTTTGAGAGCAAGAGTGAAGAGTGGGCAAGTGAGCAGGGGGAAGGGCAGAGGGAGAGGGAGAGAGAGAGAGTCTTAATGCGGGTTCCACACCAGCACAGAGCCTGACACTGGGAGCAATCTCAGAAGATCGAGACCTGAGCCGAAATCAAGAGTCCGATGCTTAACCGACTGAACCACCCAGGTGCCCAGAATATTTCCAGCTTTGATGATTCACTGGACCATCAGTAACTGAAATCATACAGAAAATGTTCTCTGGTTACAATGTATTAAAACTAGAAATAAATTGCAAAATATAACTAGAAAAAAACATGTTTGGAAATTAAGGAATGACAATAAATGAATCAAAAAGAAGTAACAGCTACTGCATAAGAGCTAACATGTACATTGCTCTTACTGGGTGCCAGGCTCCATTTAATCTGTACAAAAATCCACCCAAGGTACACATCATTATTATTTTCTCCCATTTCCACAAACAAAGGAATCAATGGCCCCAAGGAGTGATTTACCCGAGCTCACACAACTGGCAGTGCTACATTCAATCAGTAAAGCCCTAGATTCACACTTGTAATCAAAACACTGGACTGTCTCTCATCATAAAGGAAATTAGAACTATTTCAAGACGAATGATCCTAAAAATAACACTATAGATCACAACTTAAGAGATAAGATAAAACAGAACTTACAAGTATATTTATAACCTTACATGCTTATGTACATATATGAAAAGATAAAAGGCTGGAAATTATTGAGCTATAGTTAGAAAATGAGATAAGGATTTAGTAAAAGGCTAGCAAGAAAATCTCAAAGGCAATGGGAGGAGGAAAATAATAAAGATAAATACAGAAATTGATGAAATAGCAAATAGAGAAAATCAAAACCCAAAGCTGATTTCCTGAAAACCCATAAAATTGAAAAAAAAAAATCTCTGGAAAGACTCCTAATAAAAGGCAAAATAAACAATATTAGGAATAAAATGGGAAACATACTCTAGATGATGCAGTCATTAAAAAAATAATGAGATCTACAACTTTGTGCTTATACATTTGGAAATTTAGATGAGATGAATAAATACTTGGAAAAATATAACTTACCAGAACTGACTCAAGAAAAAATAGAAAATCTGAATGTCCTGAAATCATTAAGGAAATTCAATCAACTTTTTAAAATCCCACAAAGAAAACTTGAGCCCCAGCTGGTTTCCTAACTAGTACTACCAAACAAATTTAAATACAAACAAAATAGTCTTATGCAAGCTGTTACCAAGTATAGAAAAAGAGAGACCACTCCCTTATTTGTATTATAAGGCACATAATCTTGAACCCAAAATCTGACAAGTAAAACACAAGAAAAGAAAATTATAAGTCAATCTTTCTCATGAGCAAAGATGGGGGGAAAATTAAGCAAATCCAGCAAAGTTATAAAAACAAGCCTGTCATGAGCAAGTTTCGTTTATCCCAGGAATGCAGTTTTGGGTTGACTTACTTTCTTTCAGCACCTTAAAATGCTATTCCAATTCTTCCTGGCATCTGTGAGTTCTGATTAAAAAATCCATAGTCCCTCGAATTGTTTTCCACTATAAGCAATGTGTTGTTTTTCTCTCGCTGCTTTTAAGACTTTTTTTCACTTGTCTTTAGTGTTCAGCAGTTTGATTATGATGTGGCTAGACATAGATTTCTTTGGTTTATCTTGTTTGAGGTTTGCTGACCTTCTTGAATCTGTAGATTTATATATTCAGAGAAATTTAGGAAGCTTTCAGCACTATTTCTTCAAATTTTTTTTCTGTAACATATTCTTCCTCCTCATGTTGTAGGATTCTGTTAGACCTTTTGGTGTTGCCCGCTAAGTTCCTGAGACTCTTAATTTTTTTCCCCAACTTTTTTTTCTCTCTGTAGTTTACATTGGATAATTTCTATTGCTTTATCTGCAAGTTCACTAACTTTTACCTTTGTCATGTTCATTTTGCTGTTGAATCCAACCAGTGAAATTTTTATTTCACTTCTTGTATTCTTAGTTCTAAATTTGCCATTTGTTTTTTTCCCTTATATCTTCTGTTTCTTTGCTGAGCCTTTCTATCTTTCCATTCATCAAAAAAATTCACTCTTACTTTTTACAGCAATTTGTAACTGTTACTTTAAAGTCCTTGTCCAATAATCTCAACATCTGTGTCCTTTCAGGAGTAGTGCCTGTTGATTGTCTTTTTCCATACAAATTGAGATTTTTTTTCTGGTTGTTAATATGCCAAATAATTTCATATTGTATCCTGGACATGTTGAATATTATGAGACTCCAAGTCTTGTTTAAATACCACAGAGAATGTTGATATTTTTGTGTTGCCAGGATATAGCTCTGCTTGGGTTCAGGCATCAAGTTCTGACCAGTCTTCTGTGGAATGGAATGCCTGTGTCAAATCTGTTTTGAAAGTCATTGCTGTGCTATTCATGGCTGTCAGTCATGTGTGCCCCTCCACGGCCAGTCTGGGACTTAGGCAGTGGCCTAACCAGAAGCTAATTCCCCATGTCTAGGGTGTGCTATTAGGGTCAGGTCCAAGTATGCAGAATTTGAGGATGAACCCAGGAGCTTTATGGAATTTTTTTTCCCCCAAGCTCTCCCATTTCTGTCATATTTCTCGTACTTTCTGATTTCCTGGGGCTCCTCTTTGTGGTTCACTGGCCAGAAAACTGGGGGGTTTTTTTATTTTATTTTGCAGCATATTTCCCACAACTGCACCTGTTAACAGAGGCCAACTGGCAGAAAGTCAGAGGGACAAAACAAAATATAAGTTTACCTTATACTTTTGGGACCACAGCCCCTTTGATCAGAGAGGAAAATCTCCCTGTTTCAGCTTTAGGTACCTGCAGGTTCCACGGCTGTCACTGTCTCTCCACTTGACTGCCATTGTCACAGGATTGCCTCGGGGCTAAGGTGCAAGAGAATGAAGAAAACAAGGAGGATTTCTCAATATGCTAAGAATCCCCTTTCCCACTCTTCAAGCCAGAACTAAAGGCTTCTTCCCACATCCATGTCTTGGTGCCTACTTTCTGGTTTCAGGGTGCTTTGAGTCCTGGCTGGGGGATAACAGAAGAAAAACGGGGGGAAATGAATTACTGATTTCGTGATTCTTTGAATTCTGGTCTTCTTCCCCAATCTTCCTACTATCATTTATTTTTTGGAGTCCTCAAATATCAGTTCCAAGTATTCCGTCCAGGTTCTATAACTGTGTTCAGTGGGAGCGACAAGGTGCAATGTCTATTCCATCTTACCAGCAGCTGGAACTCTGGCTCCTTCCATCTTGCTCTTCATCATCCCCAATGGTCCAAGACAGTTGGCAACATTCCAGTTTCTTTTTTTTAAGATTATTTATTTATTTATTTGAGAGAGAGAGAATGGGAGACAGAGAGCATGAGAGGGAGGAGGGTCAGAGGGAGAAGCAAACTCCCTGCCGAGCAGGGAGCCCGATGCGGGACTCGATCCTGGGACTCCAGGATCATGACCTGAGCCGAAGGCAGTTGCTTAACCAACTGAGCCACCCAGGCGCCCCTGCAACATTCCAGTTTTTATGTCTTCATTCCAGTCAATAAGAAGGAGGAAGAGACAAAGAATACATCCCTCACTGTAAGGACATTTTCTAGGATCTCATATAACCGTGTCTTATTTTCAGAACTTCGCCACAAAGCCTCAATACACTGCCAAGTGGGTTTTATTCTAGATAATCATTTGACTAGTTAAGAAATGGTAGCTGTATTAATAAGAAAGAGGAGAATTAAGATATGGGGGATAAGCAGCAGCCTGCCACAAGGGCCTCATTTTAGCTCTTTCCAGTGTCTTTTTCTAATCCTTATCTCTTAAAAATACCTAAAGTGTGTATAGCACTGAAGTCAGTCCTAATATATTATAGAAGATGAAATTATTATAGAACAATCTGCTCTGCATTTTCCACTAGTCTGCTCTGCATTTCCCACTAGTCTCCCTGCGGTACCCTGGGAGGGACGTCAGGGCAGCTGAGATTTGTAGTCAGAGCAGAGGACGATGTTTGCCCCCCCTCCCGCCTTACCACCTATAGACTTCACTCTAGCTGAAGGTCTTTCTGAATTTCACCTGAGTGTGATCAGGGAAAGAAGTAGGCATAGGCTGACCTTTTTACAGCTCTTTTCCTTTTATTTCCTTGCAAGTTCTAGCCCTGGTTTCCTACCCTCCAGAGAGCCTCATCCTGGGCTAATTAGCCAGCCTCTTGGCAGTCTGCTGGCTCTCAGGAGGCTTGGGAAGAACATGGAGTTACTCTGATTCTTTTCAATAAGAATGAGTAAGATGTATTTATTATAAGATCAAAGAAAGGAATTGATAGGAAGAAATAGTATAAAGAATAATTTAAAACCAAAGGGGAAAAAAATACGAAACTACTGATTTAGGCAGATATTCTCCCTAAAAGATCTGTATTTCAGCCTCTGGCCCTCACTTGTACTCTGTGTGTGTGTGTGTGTGTGTGTGTGTCTGTAACATGTTTTATTAATTACAGGTGTAACCTCTTTAAGTTTGGCCCTGGGCTACTTCTGGCCTCCGTCAAGATCTCTGATAGTATACTATTGCCAACATGTACCTACCTAGTTGCCTGTGACAAATCAATCTTCATACTTCCTTCCTCTTCCCATAATCTGGAGCTTAGTTTTGTAAGCTCTGCATTATTCATCATATTTCATTTATACCAAGCTGCCCTCCCTGCCTTAGTGGGAATCTTTTTGAGAGCTGGGAGCTTAAGATAGGCTGGCTGCATCTCAGAGGGTAAAGCTGCCCTGTAGTCATCTGGGCCTGGGAGGGAGATCCACATCTTCTATGAAGCCAGTCCTGGTCCAATGGCCCAACCTAAACTTCCTAGAATTCAATTTTGAAAATTACTGTGGTACTAATTCCCAGCCTGAGGCTGATATAATTAAGTCAGAAACTGTTACATTGAAACTTGGGGAACAGAATTCAAGTATTAGCCATTTTTCTCCAGCTTTAGTGAAGTCTGATTGACAAATAAAAACAATATAGTTAAGGTATCTGAGATGTTTTGATATATGTATCCATTGTGACGTGGTTATCACAGAAGTTAAGTAACATTTCCATCCCCTCACATAGATACCTTTTGTTTTCCTTTCAGTGAGAACACTTGAGAGCTACTCTCTCAATTAAGTATATAACACATTAACTATAGTCATTATGCTGTACGTTAGGTATCCAGAACTTAATCCACCTTATAACTGAAAGTTTGTACCCTTTGCCAAATATCTCCCTTTTCCCCCATCCCTCAGCCCCTGGTAATAGCATTCTACTCTCTGTTACTATGAGTTTGACTAACTTTTTAGATTCAGCATATAAGTGGAATAATGCAGTATTTGTCTTTCTCTGTTTGGCTTATTTCACTTAGCAAAATGTGCTCCTGGTTCATTCATTTTGTTGTACGTGGCTGAATTTCCTCTTTTTTAGGACTAAATAATATTCTACTATAGGTAGATAGATACATATCACATTTTCTTTATCCATGCATCTGTTAACAAACACTTAGCTTGTTCCCATATTATCTTGGCTACTGTGAATTTAATGCTGTAACCAACATGAGAGTTTAGAGATGTCTCTGAGGCAGTGATTTTATTTCCTCTGGATATAGACCCAGAAGTGGGATTTCTGGATCCTATGGTTGTTCTATTTTTAATTTTGGGGGGGACTCTTCATACTGTTTTCCCTAGTGGCTGTACCAATTTATATTTCCACCAACAGTGCACAAGGGCTCCCTTTTCTACAACCTCACTAACACTTGTCTTTTGACTTTTCATAATAGCCATCCTACCAGGTGTGAGGTGATATCTCATTGTGGTTTTGATTTGCATTCTCCCTGGTGATTAGTGATGTTGAGTGTGTTCCCATATACCTGTCCTATGTCTTTTTTGGAAAAACGTTTATTCAGCTCCTTCATTCATTTTTTAATTGGGTTATTTGGAGTTTTTCTGCTACCAAGTTATAGGAGTTCCTTATATATTTTGGATATTATTTCCTTATCAGATATATGGTTTGTGAATATTTTCTCCCATTCTGTAAGTTCCCTTTTCATTTTATTGGTTGTTTCCTTTACCAGCAGGCTGTTTTCATTCTTTTTCATTCTTTGGTCTTTTTGTTCCTCTAACTGGGTAATTTCAAATGATTTATCTCTTGGTTTTCAGATTCTTTTTTTGGTTCCATCAAGTCTGCTATTGATGCCTTCTGTTGTACTTTTTATTTCATTCACTGTACCCTTCAGATCTACAATTTGTTTGGTTCTTTTTTATGATTTCTCATTTCTTTGTTGAACTTACCATTTGTTTATATATCATTTTCTTGATTTCACTGGGTTGCCTATCTCTATTATAGCTCACTGAGTTTTCTTAAAATAATTATTTTGAATTATTTGTCCAGCAATTTATAGATCTCCACTTCTTGGGGGTCAGTTACTAGAAAATCATTGTGTTCCTTTGGCAGTCCCATGTTTCCTTGATTTTTCGTGTTTCTGTAGCCCTGTGGTGACATCTATGCATTTGACGTAGCAGTCATGTCTTCCAGATTTTATGGACTGGTTTCAGTGGGGCAAGACCTTTACCTGTGGGTGTGGGCAAGGGCATCGGCTGGGTGGAGCGTGGCAGTTCCTGCGCCAGTGAGGGCACGGTGGTGTAGTCTAGGGAGAGGCCAGTGTTTGCAAGGATTGCAGGGTCCTCAGCAGCCAGCACTGCAGGTGACCATAGAAACAGTGAGAGCTATTGGGGTCTTTAGTGGCAAAGGGTTCTGGGCTCTTCCTGATCTCCTTTTCTCCCATAGGGGACGCTGTGGCCAAGGGACTCCTTCTGGTTCTAGTTCTGGCTTTTGAGTGTGTTCCCAGTGGTGGTGGCACCAGTGTCTGATGTACAGGCACCCAGAGGGTGGCCATGGAGCCAGTGATCTAGAGCACAGACACGTGCAGAGTTGCAGTTCGTCCAGGTCCCACTGCAGATGGATTCAGTGCCCTTGGGTGGGCACTTCCAGAGTAGCTGCAGGGTCCTGCACACCGGTGTGTGCAGACTGACCATGGCTCTGGGGCTCGGGATATAGATGTGCCCATTGCGGTGGTAGCCCAGTGTCCTAGGCACAGGTACTCACAGAATGGCTGTGGAGCCAGGGTCCTAAGTGGGGGTATGAGCAGAGGGACTATGGCTCCAGGGTTCAGGGTGTAGGCACACCTGCTACAGTGATGGCTCTAGTTTCCCCAGTGTGGGCACTCACAGAGGAGCCGCAGAGCTGGGGTCCAGAACTAACTCAAGGCCCAGGCTAGCCCACAGTGACAGTGGGACTGGTAACTAACAGAGGTGCACACAGAGAAGCCATGGCCCCTGGGTCCAGTGCGAATGCAGGGCTGGGTGGAGAGGTGTCAGCCCGAAGCCCAGGATGGAACAACAGCAGCTCATTCTTGGGGCAAGGGCACAGAAGCATCCCCTTCTCCAAGGGGGCAGTGATAACTGTTGGTTACCTAGGAAGGTGTAGGTGTCCTCTTTGGAGGAGGCCACTGGGATCCATGCCAACAAACACTATGGGGTCCTCTGCTATGACAGTTGCAGGGAGTCTGTGGCTGTCTCAGAGGCTGTTGAGTCCTCAGTGTTTAATAAAGACAGTCAGGGTCCATCACGAGCAGGCCACTAGGAAATGCAGTAGCACCCGGTGATACTGATGGCCCTATTCTATTTTTCTATGTTCCTAGCCATCTCCAGACATTTCAGCAGTGCACACCTCCCCAGCAATGCTTTCTATGTAGTTATTTCCATTTTTTGTTATTTTTGATGTTCTGCTGTGTTGCTGCAAGTTCCTCATCGGACTCGTGCCCTCCAAGGGCTACTTTTGTTCATGGGTAGGTGTCTAATTGTTTTATATTGGAGACAAAGGGTGGTGTCACCTATTCCACCATCTTGCTGGTAACTTTCTTCCAGATATTCGTGGTTTTTAAAGCTCCCAGGCCGTAGTGGTCTGGTGGTAATGTTTAACAACCAGCTCTCCAAAAGAAAAAAATCTGTATGTATATACCTACATAAGCGTATTACAAACGTTAGTAACATAAAGGATATGTAGTACACAATTTAGATATAAAAATAAAACATAATACCCTTTGTTGCAAGTTCCATTTAGCCAATTAAATCTCACAGAATGCTTTCATTGACTTTTGGTGAACTCTTACATTTCTGGTTGACACATGGTTGCAGCTGACAAAGGAATGTAGTTCAGACATGAATATTGGTTAGTATTTTTATTTATGTTAATAAGGAAAATGAAAATGAACCATGTAAAAAATACGCCAGAATTTTACTTGTCAATTACATGAGTAGCTTCTTCATTTAATCAGATAACTTCGAATGCTGGAAGAATACTTCCTCAACTTCTTGTGTTATTGACAGTGTGATGGTTACAGGCAGGACACACTTAACTTGAGATTTTTCTTGCTTCTTGAAGTGGGCCTGTAATGCTATAAACTTCCCTGTTAGGACTGCTTTTGCTGTATCCCAAAAGTTTTGGACCGTTGTGTTATCATTTTCATTTGTTTCCATGTATTTTTTATTTCTTTTTTGACACCCTGGTTGACCCATTCATTGCTTAGTAGCATATGGTTTAACCTCCATGTATTTGTGGTCTTTCCAAATTTTTTCTTGTGGTTGAGTTCTAGTTTCATAGCTTTGTGGTCAGAAAAGATGCAAGGTATGATCTCAATCTTTTGATATTTGTTGAGGCCTGTTTTGTGACCTACTATGTGATCTGTTCCGGAGAATGTTCCATGTGTACTTGAAAAGAATGTGTATTCTGCTGTTTTAGATTGGAATGTTCTGAATGTATCTGTTAAGTCCATCTGTTCCAGTGTGTCTTTCAAAGCCTTTGTTTCCTTGTTGACTTTCTGTTTAGATGATCTGTCCATTGATGTAAGTGGGGTGTTAAAGTCCCCTACTATTATTGTGTTATTATCAATTAGCTCCTCTATGTTTTATGTATTTAGGTACTCCCATGTTGGGTGCATAAATATTTACAATTGTTATATCTTCTTGCTGGATCGTCCCCTTTATGATTATATAATGCCCTTCTTTGTCTTTTTTTTACAGTCTTTGTTTTAAAGTCTTGTCCCATGTAAGTATTGCTACTCTAGCTTTCTTTTGACATCCATTTGTGTGATAAATGTTTCTCCACCCCCTCACTTTCAATCTGCAGGTGTCTTTAGGTTTAAAATGAATCTCTTGTAGGCAGTATATAGATGGGTCTTGTTTTTTTATCCATTCTGATACCCTATGTCTTTTTTAAAAATATTTTATTTATTTATTTGACAGAGAGAGACACAGTGAAAGAGGGAATACAAGCAGGGGGAGTGGGAGAGGGAGAAGCAGGCTTCCCGCGGAGCAGGGAGCCCGATGCGGGGCTCGATCCCAGGACCCTGGGATCATGACCTGAGCCAAAGGCAGATGCTTAACAACTGAGCCACCAGGCGCCCCCACCCTATGTCTTTTGATTGGAGCCTTTAGTTCACTTATATTCAAAGTAATTATTGATAGGTATGTATTTATTGTTTTTTATTACTTGTTTTAGGACATACTTTTAAGTTTAATCTGCATTATTGACATTTCTTCTATCATTTTCTTAAGTCTAGATAATCAACAAGACAATAGATCCAGCCCTAATTATAGTATTTGTCAGTTTCAATGGCATAAATACTCCCATCATGGTCAATTTTTAGCTAGCAATATGCCATCACAGAGCACAGGAATTGGGAAGAGATGAACAGGTGCATACCATTATATAGTATTTCCACCACGCAAATACAACACATGCAAATAACCTCTAGAGTACAGAGAAGAGTAAAATAATTAGGAAGTGATTAAGTGTTGTTTTTAATATAATTTAGCTAACTATACCTTTATGTAATTAATTTTTAACCATAGGTTTATTTAACCACTGCTTCACAAAAATTCTGAAAATTTCAGAACTGGTTTTTATGAGCTAGTATGCACCATCTCCAAAATATACTTTTTCCAGATGGGTCCAGTGAGCAGCCAGGATTGGAAAGCAGACATGATTCTGTTGCTCAGAAGTCTGAAGCCATAGAGTGATCCCATGGCTTCCTCAGCTGCGGGGTTGGTTCCCATTAGAGGGTATATATCAAAAAGAATTGCCTTTATTTTTGGACACTCAATACCAGCAGTGAAGGTGTCTGGAGCTGTCTGCTTCCCTGCATAGGAGAGGAAACCAGGCCTTACCAGGAGCCAGAGAAACCATGCCACCAGCAGAGCAAGCCGTGACTCCATCCCAAAGGGGCCCTCTCCATATCAACTTAAATGTGACTCCTTGGTCTTGTCCCTTCTCCCAGAGGAAGGGGTCACCCCCTCCGCAGGTGTCTATTTTTCTAAAAACCAGGCAACATAAAGCACACGGGGCGCAGGTCCACAAAGCTGTGTTCCAGCCACGGTCCTTTCTCACCGTTAGATTGGACAACTCAACCTCACAGGGTCCCTGCTTCCTTGTCTACCGGGTAGAACAACACCTGCTCTGTCTGCCTCTCTGTGACTCAAAATAAGGCCGATTTGCAAGTGATCTTTAAATAGTACAAAACTCAACATCTCTCTCTACAATTTGCCATGACTGGGGTCTTCTCATCATAATTGAGGAACAGAATCCCCTAGTAGTTGACTGTGGGCTTTGTAAATTTTTTTTCTCATTTTGTGTTTTACCGTGATTTCTTTACTAAGTCTCCAATTGAAGGTCATTTGGGTTGCTTCTCTGGTCTTTTGTTTGAACAAAAACACTGAAGCGTCTTCAGGTATATCCTTGCTTATATGTGTGTGTGTATGTATGTATATACTTATATATTTGACATATTTTATATACATATATATATATACATATTTACAAAATCCTAGAGTGGAATTTCTGGGCCAAAGAAATGTGAATTTATTTTAAGATTTCTTTATTTATTTTGGGGGGGGAGGGGCAGAAAGAGAGGAAGAGAATCCTCAAGCAGACTCCTTGTTGAACATGGAGCCTGACACGGGGCTCGATCTCAGGACCCTGAGATCATGACCTGAGCCAAAATCAAGAGTCAGACACTTAACTGACCGAGCCACCCAGGCGCCCCAAAGGGAATGTGCACTTGAAATCTTCACAGGTATTGTCTGCCAACTTGCCCTCCAAAGCAGTTGCACTAATTTCCATATTCTCCAACAAATATGCCATTGCTTGTTCTCTGCCTTCCTTTTATTGTGATGTCCTTAAATTTTTATACCCCATGCATATGTCCTTTAAATTTACTTGTATTAAGTTTTTGGAAGACTGTTTATTCATGCCCTTTGTCAATTTTTCTTTTGGATTCTTGGAATTTCTCTTACAGGTTTGTGATAGCATTTTCTTTATTATTTAAAACTGACCCTTTGTTAAAATGGATGAAAAAGGAGCGCCTGGGTGGCTCAGTCATTAAGCATCTGCCTTCGACTCAGGTCATAGTCCCAGGGTCCTGGGATCAAGCCCCACATCGGGCTCCCTGCTTGGCAGGAAGCCTGCTTCTCCCTCTCTCACTCCCCCTGTTTGTGTTCCCTCTCTTGCTGTCTCTCTCTGTCAAATAAATAAATAAAATCTTTAAAAACATGGATAAAAACGTGTGGGCTTTGGAGTTAAATAAAAGTTCAAATCTGGCCTCTCTTTCCCTTACTAGTCCCTAGAAAATACTCAGTAGGCTTTTGTTCAGGGAAGAGAGATGTTCCTTTGGGCAACATACATAACCTCTCAGAACCTTGGTCTCCCCGTTGGTAAATGGGGATGATGTGATCCATCATTCATGATTTTTATGAGGATGGAATCATAGGTAATATTTGTGACTTAATAAATGTTAACATTTATTGATGATGATGTTGAGTCCTGCCCTTCTGAACCTCCCTCAGGCCAGTCTAGGATGAGTTTCTAGAGCCAGCCTTTGGATCCAGAAACAAACCAGACCTTTTGCTTTTGACTTGTGGCCCCCCTCAGAATGGCAACAGACTTCCCTCCCCCCTGGGACTGCCTGGGGAATTACCCACCACAGAGAAACAATTTCTGGAAAGTTCCTCCTCCCGCTGCTTCTTTGTAGTCAGTTTTCTCATGTTTCCTCATAATTTTCTATTTGCGAATGCAAAATGGTTGGGCAAGTTCATTGCTGAGACCCTTGCTCTTTAAGATAACCTAGTTACTAACTGAGATGGCAGTTTACTTCATCGCACTTGTCGTTTGTCTTGTGGCTCTACCTGTACCAAAAATGTCAGGTTTCCTCTGCTCTTCCAGGCCTCCGAGGGCTTCTTTACATCCCCTGTAGGGCTTCCAGCCCCGCTCCGTTTTGTGGATGTAATTTTCTTTTTGGTTCTTGTTTGTTACTATTCTTATTTCCTGCCTTTCCCCACTGGCACCATACCGGTGAGCCCCAATCATTTAAAACTTTGAACCCAAGATTTTAGCCACATTAGCACAGCTCTCATTCACCCCCTGCAAGATCCACAGCAAAACTGGCCCCTGGAGGGTTGACAGGCTCTAATGGGCATCCCGCCAGGGAGGCAGCCTCAGCTCTCTGGTGCCTTTCTAGGTTGAAACAGCTTCCCTTTGTCCGAAGTCACCTTTCTATGGCTTCAACCCATGCGTTCCAGTTTTTCCCACAACAACAACACTGCCTCTTATAAGATAGCATTTCCCAACACTTTCTGATATAAAGAACTAGCTGGGGTTAAAAAGCCAAACAAACAAACAAAAAATTCCAGATTCTCTAGTCCTACTCCATACCCAGTGAATCAAAGATCAGCAAACAGCCTGGATTCCATATTTTTCAACAGCCCTTCAGGTGATTCTGAGGATGAAAACCACTTTTCTACAAGATTAAACTTCTGTGTTTGAAGTTTCTACCTCCAAACTTCTCTTTTTTCCAAAATGAAATCTCCCTTATTCCTATAACCAACTCTTCTAAGAAATGGTCTCCAGACTTCCTTCCAACTTGTTTGTTCTCTAATGCAAACAACAGACCCTATCAATTTCCCTACTGAAATAAGACACTCATATGTGAAAACAATCTTCATGTGTTAATGTATTCTCTTAACAAATGCCTACTGAACACATGTTGATGGACAGGCACTGTGTTAGGAGCTGAAGATAAACAGAGAACAAGATAATCATAGTTCTTTCACTGTCCTCCTAAAGCTTAGGGAGAGAAAGGAAGAGAAGGAAGGAAGCAGGGAAATAAGGAAAAGAAAAGAGGAAAGAGGTAAGAAAGGAAGGAGAGAGAGAAGGGAAAGAGACAAATAAATAATCACAAAATGTATGAAATATCATGAAAGAAGCAAGTGTGGTGAGGAAATAATTTCCCTCTGCTCTCTGAGTTCCTAGCTGAGACCCCTATGATAAAAGACAAATCAACAAGAGAAAAACAAACAGAAGCTTATTAACATGTATACCACATATATACACGGGAGAATCCGGGAAAACTGAGTAACTCCCCAAGACCCTTAGAATTCAGGATTACATATGATCTTAATAGGGAAAGGGGAGTGGGATGTAGGCCTCTAGGGGAGAGTAAATGGTTTTTAGGAAAGATGAATGGGCCCTTAGAAGAACTGATGGGAGGTACGATGGTTTGTGACAAAGTTTGTCTGGGTGTAGGGGTCGGCTTCTAGGCTCCTCTCCTGTGATAAGAGTCCATCTTTCCTAGTTAATGAAGCTCCAGGGAAGGATATTTATTGCAAGTGCGTTCCTTTTGGAGGATCTATCTTTAGGCATATAGGGGAGTTCAGAGAAAGCCTCTCCTTTCATTTGCTGGTTCTCAAGTTCCTACAGCTCAGAATTATCAATATGCCAAGCACACATATTTTGGGGTGGTGTTTTCTACTGCCATCACAAGCAAGGGGCTGGAATAGGATGGTCAGAGAAGGCATCATTCTAAATGTGTTATTTAAGCCCAGACCTATAAAATGAGAAGGAGCTAATGTAAAGAATGCTGAGACCAGAGGGAGAGGAGAAAGAGGTGTTTAATGGACAAAGACCCTTAGGTGAGCAAGAACCTGGAATGTTCGAAGAGCCCCAAGATAATCCATGTGGCTGGAGCATGATGTATGTGAGGGAGATTTAAGGTGAAGTTGGACAGATGAACAGAGGCTAGGCCACCACACAAGATTTATTAGTACAAAGGAATTTAGATTTTATTCTAGATGAAGTGTGAAGCCACAAAGAATTTCAAGCTGGGAATGACAGGATTTGGTTTTTCTCTTAAGAAGGTCATTTTTCAGAACTTCTGATATAAACAAAGTATCCAAATCAGTATCATTTCCATTCTCCGGGAAATTATACAGAAGAAATAAAGAAATGAAAAAGAAAAACCACAAATTCAATTTCAGCAATACTAGGAGACAAATATAATTCATAGCCTTCAAAATATGCTAAAAGATGCCCCAAAGCAGCTAAAATAGGGTAGAATGTAAAGGTGAGAAACAGAGAATTGCAAGAAGGTTCTGTGGTATGATATCTACAAATGTGCCGTAAAATACTCTTGCTGAAATTGACGAGGCTCACCCAAAGTGCAAATGTCTCTTATTTACAAAGCAAGTATGGGAACTGAAATGATCAGGGCTGGTGACAGGTGACCTCCTGGATCTGGCTGGCATCAGAGAAACAGTGGGAACTAACTACACGACGAATCACCAGATGAACCATATTTGTAGAAGGCAGTCTCTTCAGCAGCAGATAGTAGAGAGCCTTTGAATTATGAAGCCTTAAAAGTTACTTGCTGCCCTACCCCAAGGAAAATTCCTGCAAATAGCTTCCACAAAAACATAGCTCACTCAAAGGTGAGTAATCATAAGGAGACTGACACAATATTGATACAAAGATACCATAAGGGAAAAAAAGGTGGAGAAGAACAATAAAATTTACCAACAGATAAAATTGCTATCAGAAAAATGTTACAATGAAATGGATGGAAATGGTTGGCAGATATTTTGCTAAGAATTAAAATAACCTAATGAAGTAATTGCTTCTGCAAAGGAAAATCCACAAAGCACAGATGTAAGATATCAAGGAGGAGATATCAGGCTTCAAGAGGAGAATAAAATCTGAGCTAGAATAACTCAGAAAAATGTCAAAGGAAAAAAAAAGCAAAATTTGGAAGGAGCACAGGGAGCACAGACATTATAGGAAAAGGTAATAAGGGACACAGAGGATAGAAATAAAAGCAAAGACTAAAATGAAATGTCAGCAAAGGAATAACAAAAAAGGGCTAGAGAAAACAGACGGAGAACAGATGAATTAAACTGGATATGCCTTTATTTTTTTTTTAAAGATTTTATTTATTTGAGAGAGAGAGTGAGTGAGAGAGAGAGTACAAGCTGGGGTGGGGGGAGAGGCAGAGGGAGAAGCAGACTCCCCACTGAGCAGGGAGCCCAATGTGGGACTCGATCCCAGGACCCTGAGATCATGACCTGAGCCAAACGCAGATGCTTAACCAACTAAGCTACCCAGGCGCCCCTAGATATGCCTTCAATTGAAAGAAAGAAGAAAGTCAAGACAATCAATGAGAAGAACAAGTAAAGGTAAAATTCAAGAGCTCTTGCCTCAATCTTAAATTTGCATATTGAAATGGCACTTCCCATGTCAGGGAAAGTGTTATTCTTGACAATGTAAAAATTATACAATAAAATATGGGAGAGAAGGAGAGGAATCTTGTTAGGGACGGTAGAGTGAGTTCACAGATGATCTCATCCATAAAAATGGGAGCCAAAGATATCATTTAAAATTTAACAAGTAATTAGGGGCACTTGGGTGGCTCAGTCGTTCAGCACCCAACTCTTGGTTTCTGCTCAGATCATGATCTCAGGGCTGAGAGATCAAGCATCGAGCTCCATGCTCAGCGGGTCTGCTTGAGATTCTCTTCTCTACACCTCTACCCCTCCCACCTCTCCCTGCTTGCGTGCTCTCTCTCTTAAAAGAAAAAAATTAAAACTTAACAAGTAATCAAAGTCAAAGTCTATGTAACAGTTTGAAAGAAATGCTAAGAAAGAGAACATTGACAAAAATCAGGTGAAGGAAAAAAGGAGGAAAAAAAGGCGGAATGGAAGTGAAAAGACGTATTAACTTTTTAACTTCTCTTAGTAAGGAATTAATAGATATTTTCTAAAGAAACAGAGGTCTAGGGGCGCCTGGGTGGCTCAGTTGTTAAGTGCCTGCCTTTGGCTCAGGTCATGATCCCAGGGTCCTGGGATTGAGCCCCACATCAGGCTCCCTGCTCAGCGGGAAAGCCTGCTTCTCTCTTTCCCACTCCCCCTGCTTGTGTTTCCTCTCTCACTGTCTCTCTCTCTCTCTGTAAAATAAATAAATAAATAAATAAATAAATAAAATCTTTAAAGAAAAAAGAAAGAAACAGAGGACTAAGGGCATTAAACACAATTACATTACAAATTATTGTTAACAAACAAAAATAGATACCTTTTTAAATAGCAGAAGGACTGCCCAGAGACCCATTGCAAAGAAAAAAGACCATATGGTTAAAAAACCAAAACAAAACATGGGGTGCCTGGGTGGCTCAGTCGGTTGAGCATCTGACTCTTGATTTTGGCTCAGGTCATGATCTCAGGGTTGTGAGATCGAGCCGTGTGGGGTTCTGCACTCAGCAGAGTCTGCTTGAGGTTCTCTCTCTCCCTCGACCCCTCCCCCCCATCCTCTCTCTCTCTCAGATAGATAAATAAAATCTTAAAAAAAAAAAAAGAACTTCTCTAAATTCAGAAAACATAATATAAATCAAAATGATAGAACTGAAACCAAATATATCTGTCACATCAATGAATATAAATGGCTTAACTTACCTATTAAAATAAAAAGATTTTCAGGGGGTACCTACCTGGCTCAGTCAATAGAGCATATGACTCTTGCTCTCAGGGTCATGAGTTTGAGCCCCACGCTGGGTGTAGAGATTACTATAAAAAATTGTAAAAAAAAGTAAAATAAAAAGATTATCAGATTGGATCACAAAGCAAAAACTACCTCTATGCAACATATAAAATATATACACGAAAAAAAATGTATACAGCAAGGTTGGAAACAGAAATCTGTGCTAAGACATACTAGGTCAAAGCAAGCAAACAAACAAAAAAGCAGAGGTCACAGTCTTAAATATAAGCTAAGATAGAATTTAGGCCAAAAAGCACTTATTTGGAACAAAGAACAAATAAGATATAGAATACCTAAATAATTAATAAGGTCTGTCCAAATTGATACACATCAAACCGTGTATCCTAAAAATTAAAACCATTCCTTCTCTTCAAGTGCCTATGGAATTTTCGTAAAAACTGACCATATATTAAATCTGCAAAGAAAGCCTCAGTAAATTTCAAGTAGTAGAAATAGCACAGACAACATATTCAAGTGAAAGGCAATAAAATTAGAAATTAATAACCCTCAGAAAACAAAGTTCCTTCCATCTGCAAATTTTAAACACTCTTAAATAACTTTAGGGGCCAAAAGGAAATACAAACAGAAATTTTTAACTTCCTAGAAAGGAAAAGAAAGAATAACAAAGATGTATCAGAACCTACAGCATACAGCTAGTCACACTCAGAGGAAATTGTGGAACCTTAAAAATATTTATAAAAATAAACATGAAAGAAAACCAAACATATGAATTAGGCATCTGACTCAAAAAGTCAGGAAATAAACAAGAAAAGAAATGAAAGGAAGACAGGGGAACTAATACAGAAAAAAGCAGAAATTGATATGTTAGGGGGAAAACAGCAGAGGCAATAAATAAGTCAAAAAGAATCTTCCAGAAGTAAAACATCGATAACCCATGTGGGGGACACGCCAACTGTCTCTTCTTGAAAGATTGGTCGCTTCAGCTGCCAACAACTTTGGGGATTGCCTCAGCTGAGGAGAGCCACCTCACTCAAGTGGACACCTCTTCTGGAATCACTCAGATCTACTATTTCTTCAAAGGAGGAAGAGAGAGGCCTGGCCATCCCTACCAGCTGGCCCGATAGGGAACAACTCTGAAGGAACATTCTGGCTCCAGAGCTGCCTGAGAAGTCGTCAGAGGTTGTCAGTGGCCCTGCCTTAACTTCTCATCTGCTGCTCCTACCCCCACCCCCCACCTTCCACAGGTGTTGATTCTAGCTGTGTTCTCTGATAAACATCTGTGCCCCCAAATCTCCTCGTAGTCCACTACCCTGAGAATCCAACTCCCAACAAACCATTGGCTCAGGTCAGCAGAGGGAGGGTGAAAGTACACAGACACAGAATGAGAAATGGTAAGAGGACAATAACCATAGATACAGAGGAAATTAAGAGAGTTACAACATGTCAGTAGGGATGAAATGGACAATTTTCTAGGAAAATAGAACTTAATAAAACCAACACACAAGGAAGAGAAAATCGCAACAGGTCTATTCCATGGGGAAAAGGAGAGAAAGTTGTCAAAGAATTGACTCCCAAGATGGCACCAGGAAGTTCCATAGAGGAATTCTACCAAACCCTCAAAGGTAGATCATGCTAACGCACACTGTCTCAGAGCATGGAAAAAGAAGGAAAATGCTCAAATTCCTTTTATGAAGTCAGTATAGTAATAATAAAATCTGTCAAAGCTTGCACAAAACAAACCAACTATAGATCAATCTCAGGTACGGATAGTGTTTGTGAATTTAACAGCTCATTTAAAACTAATACATCATGACCAAGTGGGGTTTATTCCTTGAATTCCCATATGATTCAGTATTAAGGAAACTATTAATATAATTTAACAGATTAATAACTCTAAAGAGAAAATCATGTAATAATGTGCATAGACCTGAAGCAGCATTTGACAAAATCAGTAAACCACCTTGATCAAAATGCACAATAAAGTAGCAATGTACGGATACTTCTTAACATGATGTATCTCCTTCACGCCTGACTTAGGGTGAATCAGGACCTAGGAGAGGCAGTCTCACCAAAGTCAAGAAGTCAGTATGTTCTCTTTCACCACCATTATTAACATTTTCCTGGAGGTACTACTAGCTAACACAGGCAGGAGAGAGTAGGAAATTAAAAGTATAAAAAATTTAAAAGGAGAGGCTAAAATTCTCATTATTTGAAGATATTACTCTTTCCCTGTACAACCCAAGAAAACCAGCTGAAAATTCACTCCAAAAGTAAGAGTTCGGTGTCCTAGTGGGATACAAAATAAATATACAAAATCAGGAGTTTTCACACATATATAAATAGCAACTAGTTAGTAAAGTGGGAATTTTTTTGAAATTTAAGTAACAATCAAAAAAGATAAAATGCCTAGCAAGAAGCTTAACAAAACGTGTACAAGGCGGGGCGCCTGGGTGGCTCAGTCATTGGGCGTCTGCCTTCAGCTCAGGTCATGATCCCAGAGTCCTGGGATCGAGCGGGAAGCCTGCTTCTCCCTCACCCACTCCCCCTGCTTGTGTTCCCTCTCTCGCTGTGTCTCTCTCTGTCAAATAAATAAATAAAATCTTAAAAAAAAAAAAGTGTACAAGGCTATCTGAAGGAAAATGTTTAAACACTATGAAGACCCAGAAGGAGATGTGATCGAGCAGAGCAGAAACAAGAGGGTCAGCTAGGAAGCTTCTGCACTGACCCCTCCAGGTGACATGCTCGAAGTAGTACAAGGAACCCTGAGGCCTTCTTTTTTTTTTTTTTAAAGATTTTATTTATTTATTTGACAGAGAGAGACACAGCGAGAGAGGGAACACAAGCAGGGGGAGTGGGAGAGGGAGAAGCAGGCTCCCCGCAGAGCAGGGAGCCCAATGCGGGACTCGATCCCAGGACCCTGGGATCATGACCTGAGCCGAAGGCAGTCGCTTAACCAACTGAGCCACCCAGGCGCCCAACCCTGAGGCCTTCTTTTCCTCTATTTGGAACTTCCTCAGTCACACTTTGTCTGGTAAATGCCTGGGGGATGGATTGTTTGGAGTGCTTCAGAGGTCAAGCAGAGAAGTGGGGTTCACCTAATGTAAGCCAGGCTGTGACTGAGGGCTGAGCTGGTGGTCCATCAGCTCTCCAGGAGTGTAAGGAGAATAATGAGGCCCTGAGCACTACGCAGAAAGTCCATCACCTTCGCCAGGCTTCATTCAGCAAGGAAGGTGAAGGGGGCTAGGGTGAGCAGCAGGTCCAAGGAAGGGGGACCTAGTCGGGGGCAGCAGGACGGAGGGCAGGCCAGCCTGTTGGCCACGTGTTCTATACCTGCTCTGTGCCTCAGTGTGCTGTCTGTGAAATGGGAATAATAAGAGCACCTTCTATGTGGGACTGTGAGGGTTAATGGGATGATATATTCAGGTGCTTAGAACTGTGCCTGGCTCCTGTGAGCATTACAAAGTATTTATTGTTGTTCTTACACCACAGATTTAGGAAGGAGGAGTGGAGGTAGAGAAGTAATCCAGCAGGTTGTCAGTTGATTGAAACCTCTTCCAGCTGGCCATTGGGCCCCCCTTCCAGAACCCTGGGAGCCACGTCCTTGGTCTGGAAAATTTCTTCTGTGGAAATGTGAGGGGCACTGGGGGGTCAGGTGCTCCTCAGGAGGACACACCCCGGAAACCACATATGCCTCCTCCAGATCCGCGCTGGGTGAGGCCAGTCACTGCCAAGTGGAAGGGGCAGGAAACCTTAGACCCAGTTTATCTACTTCTGAATGACCAGTGTTGGGTGGGGCAGTTCAGATGCAGGGAGCGCCTGACTTTTCCCCTGGGCTCGGAACCACACAACCTCGACCACCCTGACATGGTGCCTGCAAGTGCAAGTCGTCAACACAGAAGTCCTTCCCCAGCCTGCTCCCCGACGGGACTTGCCTACACGGGAGGCGGCATTTCCCTTGGGCCAGCTGCCCAGCCCCCGACCTGGGAGCCATCTTTCACTTTCTCTCTCCTTCACCCCCCACGGCTCATCTGTAGGCAGTCGCATTGGTTGTGGCTTCAGAATGCATCCTGGCTTCAGAATGCATCCTGACCTCAGCCTTCCACCCCTAGCACCTCATTCATGCTGCCGTAACTTCTTGCACAGACTACTGCAAAATCCTTCCACCTAGCCTACCTTCCTCTGCTCTTGACCTCCGGCAGTCTGAGTGATCCTTTTATTTTATTTCGTTTTGTTTTTTAAAGATTTTATTTACTTATTTCTTTATCTGAGAGAGAGAGACAGACAGAAAGAACATGTGAGCGGGGGAGGGGCAGAGGGACTCTGTAGACTCCCCACTGAGCTAGGAGCCCAACTTGGGGCTCGATCTCACAACCCCGAGATCATGACCTGAGCCGAAGTCAAGAGTCAGATGCTTAACCAACTGAGCCACCCAGGTGCTCCAAAGTGATCTTTTAAAAACATACACAAGAATAGTCCACAAAGCCCTGCTTAAACCTTCCAGTGACTCCTGTCAACTTAGACTACAATCCAAGGGGACAGGGGCCTTATCGGTCTTGTTCAGTTTATAACCACATTACCTACAACAGTGCCTGGCACACTGGTGGAACTTAATAAATATATTTGTTGAATGAACGAATGAGGGAAAGAATGAATAAGTGAATGAATTGGAGTCATTTACAAGCTCAGTTCCTCTGTTTCACAAACGTGGCTAATAGGAGCAATGGGAACGTGGTCAAGTTCTTTTGCATCCTAGACAGAAAGTGCCTCTATCCATATCATTTAACCTATTGCAAATTATTCAAAATTCAGTATAAATTTTCAGATCATTTATGCCCACAGTTGTTCAGCCATATTATGGCTTTACATCTTTAGAGGCAACGTAGGGATATTACCTTTTCACCATGGGCCAGTAACCACAAGACAATTAAATTACACACACTGCAGTTGAGTTTAACAGCACATGGCAGCGAGGGAGGGAGGGGCACTATCATGGAAGAGCATGGCCATTGCCGCCAGGCCTTCCTGGTTGTGAACCCTGCCTATATAGCAGCTGTTAGCAAGATGTCCAAGTGCATAGCTGCTGAATCTCTGGATGGAGTGTGAAGCCTACTTTTGCCATTTCCTAGACATGAGACCTTGGGCAGGTCATTTGGCCTCTCTGAACCTCAGCTTCCTTAACATTTAAAATGGTGGGAATCCTATATTCTACCCCACTTGAGAATCAAATGAGATAGTACACGTCACTTAGCAAAAGCTGGGTCTTTAGTGAGGTGGTAAATGCTCAGTAAATATTGCCTCTTTATTGTAATAATCTTGGGCATAAGCATTTGTGAGGATTAAATAAAATTACATGTAAAGTCTATACTGTGTTTAGAATGAATGCTCTTTCAACACCAACCACACCTCTCCCCCACTGCCCACAGGGAGAGAGAAAACCAAGGATAGCCATTCAATGTTAGAAAAGGGAAATTTGACACCATGTGGACACTTGTGAGGGGGGGAAATGTAAAGGAAGAGTTACAAGACAAGATAGAAAAAAAAAAAAAACAGGCAAACAAACCCATAGGAAGGCTAGACACTATTTAAAGGGCCTCTTATTGGAAACCTAGGAAGAGTGTGCCAAAGACCAAAAATACCAGGCACTCAAAACCAGCAAAGTCAAAGAGAATGCCACAATGAAAAGAACACTTTTCAAAAACTGCATTGAGAGCCCAAGTACCCTGAATGGGAAAGCCCGCAAAACACAGCAGCCGAACAGCACTCAAGACTGCACACATTTATGAAGTACCTACCAGATAACCTGGGAACTGGGCCAGAAGAGCACTTTGCAAAAAACTCCTGCATCAATAAGAACTCTTTTCACTACATCACAGGGAGGAAATGATCATGGTGTGACCGGCTTCCCCAAGTTTGACAAAGAGAAAGCCGCAGGGGAAATGAAGCTAAGTCCTGACAACCAGGGCTGCCTCAGTGGATCAGAGGACTGGGGAGTGTAAGGGGATGCACCGAGCATCCACCATTGAGGTGATGTCTCTTCTGTCTTGGTCATAATATATATAAACACGGGTTTACATAAACATAATGGCTACAACTTTTTTTTTTTTTTTTTTACAGCTTAGAAAATGTCACAGTAACTACTGAGCAAAAACTGTTAGAAGTATACCTAAGAGGTCTGTAGCCCCAGATTTTCAGGCTATTGAACCTCAGTTCATGCAAAGTCAACAAATGTGTATTTGGTTTTGTATTTTTTTTAAATAGTTATATATTTATTTTAGAGAGAGTGTGCGCGGTGGAGGGTGGGAGGGCAGAGTGAGAGGAGAGAGAATCTCAAGCAGATTCCCTGATGAGTGCGGAGCCCAACGTGGAGCTCCATCTCATTACCCATGAGATCACAACCCTGAGATCATGACCCTGAGTTCATGACTTGAGTGGAAATCAAGAATCAGATGCTCAACCGACTGAGCCCCCAGGCGCCCCAACAAATGTGTATTTGTTAAGAGGTCAAGTTGCTCAAGTCGCATGATGTCCTGAAGGAGCCCCTGTCTGGCTCTTTAACTCTCTCAGGAAAAATCCATTAAGTGGCTTTTTCTATGATAAAAGATGACTACCAGTGTTGTTCTTTATTTTACCAATTTTGGATGCAGGTAAATAGCATCTGGAATGACTCATTGTCCTCACAATAGACCGCCTTCACCAAGCTCTCAAACTTCAGTTTTATTTGTGATTAAGTGCAATTAAAAATGTTATGTTTGCCTTTGTGTTGAATGAGAATGTTTAATCTTGAAAAGAATATCTGCTGCCAAAAGGCAACTTTGTAAGTCACTTTTTATCATCAAGGTGTGCAGCCTGCTTGGGATTCTCTCTCTGCCCCTCCCCTACTCGTTCACACGTGCTCTCACTCTCTCCCTCTCTAGGAGAAAAAAAAAAAAGAAGAGACAGCCAAGCTGAGATGATGCATTTTTACACATTCCAAAGACATATCTGAACTCTGAGACTAAATTCAACCCCATTTTTATTTCTGATTAGACTAAAACCATTAATAAATTTGACATTTCATTGTGCTTGGTTTGCTCCATTTTAAATGATGTGTGGGTGAAAATGTGTTGTTTTGGTCAAGTTAAAGAAATTTTCAATGAGATAGGTGATGGATTTTGGTAGTGCTGTCTCTGCTATTCATTATGGAGATTTATTATGAAGCCTCAAGACCACACCGAATCTGCTGAATTATCATTTACTTCAGTTTGTTCTGAATGTCCCTCATTGTCATGTGGACATTAAAGCTTATACTTAAATGATGTTTAACCATCTATCCATGCTCCCAGTTGAAAATTTTTAAATTAAATTTTAAAATTATCCCACTTAAAAATAGAATGATATTAAGATCCCACTTAAAAATAGAATGATATTAAGATCCCTCTTCCTCCAACCCCACCAGACACACACACATACACAGAGAGAGAGAGAGAGAGAGAGAGAGAGAGAGAGAATTTTCCATACTTTTGTCTAGAAACACAAGATGTATTTTCATGTAGGTTAATTTAGGAGAAAACTCAACCCATCTTTGGCTGATGGATCACCTAACCTCACCTGGATTAGAAAACCACATTGTATCCCACAATGACACCTCTTCCTTAACCAGGCTATCCCTCTGCACCTCCCACCTACCACACACTACTTAAAGTTAGCAAAGGAAACCCTCCATTACTGTCCTATTGAAACACAAGTGGCTAGAGTTTGCAAGACACAGAATGAGGAGTCAGGGCTTCTTTATCACGTAGGAAGGAATGGATACCTCTAGCAGGGTTGGAAGACTACCAGAGAGGGAAGATTGGGACATAGCAGTGGTGTGTGTGTGTTTGTGTCTGTGTGTACTCTGGAAGCCTAAAGGACAAGACCATCAGATAGTAGAAGACAATGAGTTACTAAAAAGGAAAAGAGCTCCTAGTCTGTGACCCTGTAGCTTTTGGGCATGCTCATTTGAACTCTTCAGAGAGAGAAAGCTTAACCACCCAGCTAAGCTCAGCACCACTGTAGCTAGGAGGGAGAGGTGCGCTGGCCCTTCGTAGGGGACTGTGGCCCTTCTCAGAGTCTCTAGCAAGCTAGCCCTTCCCTGGAGCGTCACCAGGTCCTCAAGCAACTCCCCTGCCTGAGTCCCGAAGGCTGGTTCAGGTTCCCCTGACCTCCCTTTGGCCATTGCCTGTGGGTCCCCTGCCTCACGGGTTACAAGTCTGTCTCTGCAGGAAGAGACACATGTGGAAAGGATGGGGTACACATCCCCACAGCCCTCACCATCCTCAAATACAGCCCCTCCCAGTAATCCCTGCTCTGTGTAGAATGCATCTCTGTTCCCAAGGAGCATGGCCACTTCCCGACAACGGCCGACAGGAGCTGCTGTGGTTTCCAGAGCACTTTAACACATCTTTTGTTGGTTGTCACAATAATCACGTGCACAGGTACTAGCTGTGGTTCTGAGGAGGCTCAGACTCGGAGGCTGGCGTCAGGCTGCGAACAGGCCTTTGACTCCAACTCCGGTGCCCCGCTCATCTACCCTGTACTGTCATCCTTGAGCAGCGTGGGACTCCAGGTCTTCTCTGGCCTAAGCTGGATTGCTGGACCTATCCCTGACATTACTTCTCTTTCCCCCCCTCCCCCTGCTCCGAAGGGCTTTCAGCAGAAAAGATATTTCAGTGGGATTTTTTAAAAAATATTTTATTACTTATTGGGGCGCCTGGGTGGCTCAGTCGGTTAAGCGTCTGCCTTCGGCTCAGGTCATGATCCTGGGGTCCCGGGATCGAGTCCCGCATCGGGCTCCCTGCTCAGGGGGAAGCCTGCTTCTCCCTCTTCCTCTGCCTCTCCCCCTGCTTGTGAACTCTTTCTCTCTTTCTCTGTCAAATAAATAAATAAAAATCTTAAAAAAAAAGTTTAAAAAAAATAATAAAAAATATTTTATTTATTTATTTATTTGACAGAGAGAGAGACACAGCAAGAGAGGGAACACAAGCAGGGAGACTAGGAGAGGGAGAAGCAGGCTCCCCGCCAAGCAGGGAGCCCGATGCGGGGCTCGATCCCAGGACCCTGGGATCATGACCTGAGCCAAAGGCAGACGCTTAACGACTGAGCCACCCAGGCGCCCCGTTTCAGTGGGTTTTGATGTCATTTTTTTTTTTGGAGTAGTGCTGTTGGGGTCTGGACACAATGGCCAAGAAAGAATTCTTGAGACATCTTCAGTGCAAGAAAGGTGGTTTTATTAAAGCCCAGGGACAGGACCCCTGGGCAGGAGGAGCTGCTGCCACCCCGGGGGCGGGGATTGTGAGGGGCAACTGATTATATACTTTGGTGTTGGGGAGAGTGCACTTCCAAGATAAGGGAAGTTCCAGAAGGATTTTCATATGCTAATGAAGACTCACAGGATACCGAGGCCTTGCTATCCTCAAACCAAGGTTTTTCTTCCCTCTAGCAAGGCATTAACTTTGACCAGTTAAGGAGCTTCCTGGAGGAACATTCCACTCTGCCTGCCTCAAGCATTCATCAATGGGCTGCAGGTTATAAGGACATTTAATTTTATCTACATTTCCTTCTGTCTTGGTTTCCCACATCAGGTCTCAGGAGGTACGACACAAATGGAAAGTTCCCTGAGTTTTTGCCAAACAAGGCTCTTGCAACCTAGTCATATTTGAGCCCTTCCCAGACCTTGTGCATATTAAAAGGACTGGCGTGTGCCGTTGACCAGCTGCAGCACAACAGAGCCCTTTGTGGTCATTTTTTTTTTTACCATTGCTTCCAGAATTAGGCATCACCCTGTGAAGAGAATGGGCTTGCTTTGCTTCTATTTTATTGTAAACTATCTTTTGGTAACTGAAAATGCCCTGATGAAAACATAATTGGGGCATGCCCTAAAGAACTAGCTTCTTTTGCTGGGCTTTCAGAGGTCTTCCCTCCCTAATTAAAACAGCCATTCCACCTTACTAAACATAGATGTATGGGAAGTCGCATGTCTTTTCCAATTCCATCCCAGTTTAAAGGTTAAGGGAGATTTTGGTATTTGGATAAATATAAGGTATAGCATAGGCAAGGGTGAGGGGAGGAAGAAAATAGAAAGGAGAGGACCAAACGAATACTCTTTGTTTTTCGTGGGGTCATTTTATAATGGAAGATGGGCTAAAAACAGGCAGGAAATCTAACAGAAGGTTAGAGCTGGAAGACAATCTAGAAATCATTTACTCAGTCCCTTTCAATCTCATTTTCTAGATAAGGACAGTGAGCGTCAGAGAGGTTAAGGGGCTTGCAAGAGGTCACACAGCAAGTGATGGAGCAGCTGGGGCTGATGTGATAGGCCAGCCCTGGGAAGCCTCGAGGTAGTATCTGTCCCCAGTAGATACCAGCTTCCCCAGGAGTCGGTCCTGGGAACTCAGCCTTCCCAGAGCCAAAGGCCAACTTCAGTTTGTTTCAGAGCCAAGAAACGAGGAAGTGGGCCTGAATAATCCTATTTCAAATAAGCTACTTTGTGGTTTTGTGCCAACAAGAATTTTCAAACTATCGTGCTCCTGAAGTCACTGTGACTGAGAGTTTTGCCTTCAGGCTCCTTTCTGGAGGTTGAGCCAGACTCAACTATTGCAAATATTTACTATTTCCGTTCTCCCTCTCTCCACTTCTACATATAAACACACGTTCTTGTCTAAGTTAACCAGATAATTTAGAAGAGATAGGTCTGTTTACTCTGCTTAACTTACAAATGCAGCTGTGAAACTGACCCCAGGGTAGACCTAAACTAAACTAAAAGTAACCATGGCGAACATTAGAAACTTTACTTCCTGTTCTGGTAATCCCCAATTGCGTGATGCCTCCTGCCCTGGAACTTTGCTTTCTATCACAGAACTGTGAAATCAATGCAAATCTATTGTGATTTCATAATAAAGGAGTTTGTTGGGGAAGTGCCAGAGAACCTTGTTGTGAGTGTCCTGAAATGTTAAAATGGCAGTTCTTCCAAGTTTTGGCTCAGTGCCAAGATGTAACTAGCAAATAGTCACTCTAAAGGACTTGCTCAGGAATTGGTTAAAAACCCATTTTGTACTTATGGAATTCAGCTAAGTAGTGCTTAAGGAATTTCATAGCTATAAACAGCTACATTTAAAAAGAAGAAAGAATAAATGTATATGAGTCCTACTGATACAAATAAGTTATTGAATACATTAATCAGTGATAAATCTCCTATATAGAAAAATTACAAATAACTTATATGGACACTCCACTCTAAAAGAGGGGGCATGGGGGGCGCCTGGGTGGCTCAGTCGGTTAAGCGACTGCCTTCGGCTCAGGTCATGATCCTGGAGTCCCTGGATCGAGTCCCGCATCAGGCTCCCTGCTCAGCAGGGAGTCTGCTTCTCCCTCTGACCCTCCTCCCTCTCGTGCTCTCTGTCTCTCATTCTCTCTCGCAAATAAATAAATAAAATCTTTAATAAATAAATAAATAAATAAATAAATAAATAAATAAATAAATAAATAAAAGAGGGGGCATGGAAGGGTGCCTGTGTGGCTCAGTGGGTTAAGCCTCCGTCTCTTGGTTTCCACTCATGTCATGATCTCAGGGTTGTGAGATTGAGCCCTGTGTGGGGCTCTGTGCTCAGCGGGGAGTCTGCTCAGGATTCTCTCTCCCTCTCTCTCTTTCCCTCTCCGCCTCTCCCCCCACTTGTGCATGCTCACTTGCTCTATTTCTCTCTCAAATAAAATCTTTAAAAAAATAAAAGAAGGGAGCATGGAAATCAGTATGGAAACAGTATGCAGGTTCCTCAGAAAGTTAAAAATAGAACTACGCTACGATCCAGCAATTGCACTACTAGGTATTTACCCAAATGATACAAAAATACTAATTTGAGGGGATACGTGTTTATAGCAGCATTATATACAATAGCCAAATTATGGAAAGAGCCCAAATATCCATCGATTGATGAACGGATAAAGAAGAAGTGGTATGTGTGTGCATATATATATATATATATATATATATATATATATATATATATATAAACATTACTCAGCCATAAAAAAGAATGAAATCTTGCCATTTGCAACAACATGGGTAGAGCTAGAGAGTATTATGCTAAGTGAAATAAGTCAGTCAGAGAAAGACAAATACCATATGATTGCACTCATATGTGGAATTTAAGAAACAAAATAAATGAACCTAAGGGGGGGAAAGAGAGGCAAACATAGAAACAGACTCTTAACTATAGAGAACTGATGGTTATTGGAGGGGAGGGGAGTGGGGGATGGGTGAAATAGGTGATGGGGATTAAGGAGGACACTTGTCCTGATGAACACTGGGTGTTGTATGTAAGTGATGAATCATTAAACTCTACACCTGAAACTAATATGACACTGTATGTTAACTAACTGGAATTTAAATAAAAACTTGGAGAAAATAAAAAAATAAATAAAAGAAGGGGAGCATAATTCCCATTCCTGAAACGTGAGCTGCATATGGTGACTGCCTTCCAAAGAGTACAGTATGGAAAGGGATAAACAAGTATGACTTCACAGTGGGGAAATCGGAAAAACACTGCCTCATCCAGGTGACCAATATCAACATCAATAGTTATAAATCATGTGGATGGTACACACTCTTAATATGATAGAAATGACACTGTACCTCTATGATTTTCCCCCTAAAAACCCATAGCCCAGTGTCGCCATGAGAAAAACATCAGACAAGTTCCAATAGAGCAACATCCTATAATATGCCTGAACAGGACTCCTCAAAACTGTCAAGTACATCAAAAACAAGGAAAGTCAGAGAAACTGTCAGTGCCAAGAGAGCCTAAGGAGACTTGACAGATATAACGTAGCATCCCAGATGGTATCCTAGAACTTAAAAAGGACAGCAGGTCAAGAGAATGAGAAGACAAGCCACAGATGGAGAAATATTTGCAAAAGACATGTCTGATAAAAGACTATTATCCAAAATATACAAAGAACTCTTAAAACTCACCAATAAGAAAACAAACTACCCAATTAAAAAGTGGGCCAGGGCGCCTGGCTGGCTCAGTCAGAAGAGCGTGTGACTCTTGATCTCGGGGTTATGAATTCAAGCCCCATGTTGGGTATAGAGATTCCTTAAATAAATGAGGAAATAGACTTTTAAAATAAGTTAATTAAATAAAATAAAAAGTGGACCAAAGACCTTAACAGACACCTCACCAAAGAAGATATACAGATGGCAAATAGCATAAGCAAGATGTTCTACATCACATGTCCCCAAGGAAATGCAAATTAAAACTGCAACAAGATACCACTATACACCTATTAGAATGGCTAAAGTTGAGAACACTGACGATATCAAATGCTAGTGAGGCTGTGGAGGAGGAGGAACTCTCATTCATTGCTGGTTGGAATGGAAAATGATATACCCACTTTGGAAGACAGTTTGTTTCTTACAAAACTAAGCATACTCTTACCATATGACCCAGCAATTGCACTCCTTGGTATTTACCCAAAGGAATTAAAAACTATGTCTATGCAAAAAACTTAACAAATGCTTACAGTAATTTTATTCATAATTGCCAAAACTTGGAAACAACCAAGATATTCTTTAGGTAAGATAAGTAAACTTCAGGTAAAATAAGTAAACTGTGGGACATTTAGGCAGTGGAGTATCATCATTCAGGATTAAAAAGAAATAAGCTATCAAGCCATGAAAAGACATGGAGGAAATGTAAGTGCATATTACTAAGTGAAAGAAACCAATCTGAAGGGCTATATACTATATGTTTCCAACTACATGGCATTCTGGAAAAGGCAAAACTATGGAGACAGTAAAAATTTCAGTGGTTGCAGGGGTTAGGAGTGGGGCGGGAAGGATGAATAGGCAGAACACAGAGGATTTTTAGAGTAGTGCAATTATTCTGTATGATACTATAATGATGGATACATGTCATTATACATTTGTCTAAATCCACGTAATGTACAACAGAGGACTGAACCGTAATGTAAACAACAGACTTTAGGTGATTATGATGTGTCAGGGCAGGTTCATCAGTTGTAACAAATGTACCACTCTAATGGAGGATGCTGATAATTCAGGAGTCTATCCACGTGTGTGGGGAGAAGGTATATAGGAAATTTCTATAGTTTCCTCTTAATTTTGCTGTGAACCTAAAAATGCTCCAAAAAATGAAGACTTCTTTACAAAATTGTAAATAAAAATAAAATTTAAATTTAAAAAGGACATTAAGTTAAAATTAAGAAAATATAAATAAACTAAGGACATCAGTTATTAATAATGTATCATTATTGAGTCATTAATTGTAACAAATGTACTTTATTCATGTAAAGTGTTAATAATAGGGAAAACTGGGGTGGGGATATTTGAGAAACTTCTGTGCTATCTGTTCAGTTTTTCTGTAAATAAAAAACAGTTCTACAAATAAACTTTATTTTATAACAAAGAAAGGTCTCAAAATCAATGACCTAGCTTTCCTCCATAAGACAATGGAAAAAGAAGGGCAGCTAAATGCAAAGTAAGCAGAAGGAAGACTATAATAAAGATTAGAGCAGAAATAAAAGAGAGAATGGGAAAACAATAGAGAAAACTTGGTTCTTTGAAAATATCAACACAGTTGCAAACCTTTCACTAGACGGCCATAGAAAAAAAGAGAGAAGACTCAAATTATTAAAATCAGGAATGAAGACAGAACGTTATTACCAACCTTACAGAATTAAAAAGGTTTATGAAAGAATATTATTAGCAACTGTATGCCAACAAATATCAATAGCCTAGATGGGAAAATTTCTAGAAAGTCACAAATTACCAAAACTGACTCAAGAAGAAACGAAATATGAATAGACTTGTAATGAGAGATTGAATTAGGGGGAAAACAACAACAACAACAACAACAACAAAACTACTCACAAAGAAAATCCCAGACCGAAATGGCTTCAGTGGTGAATTTTAGCAAACATTTAAGGAAAAATTAATACCAATCCTTCTCAAACTCTTCCAAAATATAGAAGAGGAGAAACTCCCAAATTCATGCTTTGAGGCCAGTATTACCCAGTATCAAAAGCAGATAAACACATCACAAGAAATGACAGACCAATATCTGTTATAAATATGGACACAAAAACCCTCAAGAAAATATTACCAAACCGATCCAGCAACATATAAGAGATTATACACCATGATCATGTGGTTTTTCCCAGAAATGCAAGGTTTAACATCCAAAAATCAGTTCACATACTACAACATATCAATAGAATAAGGATAAATACCACATGATCATCTCAATAGATGCAGAATAAAAATTTGAATAAATTTAAAAACCTTTCATGATAAATAAACTTAACAAAGTAGTACTAGAAGGGAACTTCCTTCATCTGAAATATGGTATATATGAAAAACCAATTGCTCTTACTAAAGCATGAAAAACTGAATGCTTTTCTCCTAAAATAAGGAACAAAACAAAGATGATATCCTGTTTTGTCACTTCTATTCAACATTGTACCAGAGGTTCTAGCCAGAGCAATTATGCTAGGAAAATAAATAAAAGGATCCGTGTTTGAAAGAAAGAGGTAAAACTATCTCTATATGCAGATAGCATGGTCTTGTAAATAAAAAACCTTAAAGAATCCACTAAAAAACTATTAGAATTAATAGATGAGTTTAGCAAATTTGCAGGATATAAGACCAATATATAAAAATCAATTACGTCTATATATTTGTCTTCAACAATCCAAAAATAAAATTAAGAATACAGTTCCATTTACAATAGCATCAAAAAGAATTAAAATACCTAGGAATAAATTTCACAAAAGGTGCAAAATTTATACTCTTAAAACTATAAAATATTGGAGGGGGCGGAGCAAAATGGCGGAGGAGTAGGAGACCTGGATTTCGTCTGGTCTCAGGAATTCAGCTGGATAGGGATCAAACCATTCTGAACACCTACAAACTCAACAGGAGATCGAAGAAAAGAAGAGCAACAACTCTCTCATCAGAAAAGCGACCACTTTCTGGAAGGTAGGACGTGCGGAGAAGTGAACCCGAGGCGATATTCGGGAGGATAGACGGCGGGGGAGGGGCCTCCGTCGGCCGCTTCTGGCAAGTGATAGAGCCGCGAAGCACAAAATCAGAACTTTTAGAAGTCGGCTCCGCTGAGGGACGTTGCTCCAGTGGCTAAGCGCGGGGTGGAACCCTTGTGGGACAGTGTGGTCTCAGGACCCTCAGGGTCACAGAAAGACCGGGGGTGCCTGAGTGTGGCAGAGCTCCCAGGTATCGGAGTGGGGAAGCCGGCTGCAGAGGCGGAGCCCAGGCGCGGGCTCTCAGCTCGGGGTTGCCATTGACAGTGATCCGCGGCCCAGTCGGGCCCCTGCTCCTCCAGCAGGGACCCCACAAGCGGCAGATCCGGGGAGACTCACCTTCCTCCCCCGGGAGGAGCCGCGCGGGAGTGCACCGCAGGGATCTGCTGGGTTTGGAGACTCCACCCGGGGTCGGGGGCCAGAGATAGAAACGCTTGGTCACAGGCCGGGTGAGCACGGAGTGCAGCCGGAGACCGGGGAGATGGGAGTGACTGACGGCTTTTCTCTGGGGCTCACTGAGGAGCGGGGCCCGAGTTCTCGGCTCCTCCGGGGTGGAGATTGGGAGGCCGCCATTTTCACTCTCCGCCTCCAAAGCTGCACGGAAAGCTCGCAGGGAACAAAAGCCCCGGAGAGCAAACCCGAGCAGATTACTTAGGCGGGAGGGGGCAAGGGCGGGGCAATTCCGCCTCCGGCAGAGACATTTGGAAACCACGGCAACAGGCCCCTCCCCGGAAGATCAGCGAGAACAGCCAGCCAAGACCAAGTTTACCAATCAATGAGAACGGCAGAACTCCAGCGCTAGGGGACTACTGCACATAGAATTCATGGCTTTTTTACCATGATTCTTTAGTCTTTCAAAGTTAATTTTTTTTTAACTGTCTTTTTTTTTTTTAATTTTTCTTTTTCCCTTTTTCAACCAAAATCTTATCAATCCCTTTTTTAAAAAACATTTTTATTTTTCATTCTTAGAGTCATATTCTATCCCTTCATAGTAGTTACCCTTATTTTTGGCATATATATATATATTGTTCTCTCTTTAAAATTTTGAGATAGTTTCTTCTAACAGATCAAAATATACTCTAAATCTCTAGTGTATGGTTTTGTTCTATTCTTCTGCCTGATCACATTCTCTCCCTCTTTTTTCTTTTTTTATCCTCTTTTCTTTTTTCAAACAACTTCTTATCAATTCCTTTTATAAAATTTTTTATAATTTTCATCTTTACAGTCGTATTCCATCCCTTCATCATATCAACCCTTATTTTTATACATATATAAGTTTTTCTTTCTTTAAAATTTTGGGAGGCACTATCTTCTAACAGACCAAAATACACCCAAAATCTAGTGTGTGGCACTGATTTATGCACCAGCCTGATCATATTTGATCATATTCTGGTTTTTTTGTTTGTTTTGTTCTGTTTTTTGTTTTGTTTTGTTTTTATCTTTTTCTTTTTCTTTTTTTGCTTTTTCTTTTTTCTTTCTTTCCCATTCTTTTCCCCCTGACTTCAGGTCTTTTCTGATTTATTTAGAGTATATTTTCTGGGGACGTTGTTACCCTGTTAGCATTTTGTTCTCTCATTCATCTATTCTCCTCTGGACAAAATGACAAGACAGTAAAAATCACCTCAACAAAAACAAGAGGTAGCACTGACTGCCAGGGACCTACTCAATATGGACATTAGTACGATGTCGGATCTAGAGTTCAGAATCATCACTTTAAAGATACTAGCTGGGCTTGAAAAAAGCATGGAAGTTATTAGAGAAACGCTTTCTGGAAAAATAAAAGAACTAAAATCAAACCAAGTCAAAATCAAAAAGGCTACTAATGAGGTGCAATCAAAAATGGGGGTGCTAACTGCTAGGATAAATGAGGCAGAAGAGGAAATCAGTGATATAGAAGACCAAATGATGAAAAATAAAGAAGCTGAGAAAAAGAGATAGCAACTACTGGATCACGAGGGCAGAATTCGAGAGCTAAGCAATACCATAAGATGAAACAACATTAGAATAATTGGGATCCCAGAAGAAGAAGAAAGAGAGAGAGGGGCAGAAGGTATATTGGAGCAAATTATAGCAGAGAACTTCCCTAATTTGGGGAAGGAAACAGGCATCAAAATCCAGGAAGCACAGAGAACCCCTCTCAAAATCAATAAAAAATAGGACAACACCCCAACATCTAATAGTAAAACTTACGAGTCTCAGAGACAAAGAGAAAATCCTGAAAGCAGCTCAGGAGAAGAGATGTGTAACCTACAATGGTAGAAACATTAGATTGGCAACAGACCTATGCACAGAGACCTGGCAGAAGACAAAGGACTGGCATGGTATATTCAGAGCACTAAACGAGAAAAATATGCAGCCAAGAATACTATATCCAGCTAGGCTGTCATTGAAAATAGAAGGAGAGATAAAAAGCTTCCAGGACAAACAAAAACTAAAGGAATTTGCAAACACGAAACCAGCCATACAAGATATATTGAAAGGGGTCCTCTAGGCAAACAGAGAGCCTAAAAGCAACATAGACCAGAAAGGAACACAGACAATACACAGTAACAGTCACCTTACAGGAAATACAATGGCACTAAATTCCTATCTTTCAATAGTTACCCTAAATGTAAATGGGCTAAATGCCCCAATCAAAAGACACAGGCTATCAGATTGGATTAAAAAACAAGACCCATCGATATGCTGTCTGCAAGAGACTCATTTTAGAACCAAAGACACCCCCAGATTGAAAGTGAGGGGGTGGAAAACCATTTATCATGCTAATGGACACCAAAAGAAAGCTGGGGTGGCAATCCTTATATCAGACAAATTAGATTTTAAACCAAAGACTGTAATAAGAGATGAGGAAGGACACTATATCCTACTTAAAGGGTCTATCCAACAAGAAGATCTAACAATTGTAAATATCTATGCCCCTAACATGGGAGCAGCCAATTATATAAGGCAATTAATAACAAAAGCAAAGAAACACATTGACAACAGTACAGTAATAGTGGGGGACTTTAACACCCCCCTCAATGAAATGGACAGATCATCTAAGCAAAAGATCAACAAGGAAATAAAGACTTTAAATGACACACTGGACCAAATGGACTTCACAGACATATTGAGAACATTCCATCCCAAAGCAACGGAGTACACATTCTTCTCTAGTGCCCATGGAACATTCTGCAGAATTGATCACATCCTAGGTCATAAATCAGGTCTCAACCAGTACCAAAAGATTGGGATCATTCCCTGCCTATTTTCAGACCACAATGCTTTGAAACTAGAACTCAATCACAAGAGGAAAGTTGGAAAGAACTCAAATACATGGAGGCTAAAGAGCATCCTACTAAAGAATGAATGGGTCAACCAGGAAATTAAAGAAGAATTTAAAAAAATTCATGGAAACCAATGAAAATGAAAACACAACTGTTCAAAATCTTTGGGATGCAGCAAAGGCAGTCCTAAGAGGCAAGTATATAGCAATACAAGCCTTTCTCAAGAAACAAGAAAGGTCTCAAGTACACAACCTAACCCTACACCTAAAGGAGCTGGAGAAAGAACAGCAAATAAAGCCTAAACCCAGCAGGAGAAGAGAAATAATAAAGATCAGAGCAGAAATCAATGAAATAGAAACCAAAAGAACAGTAGAACAGATCAACGAAACTAGGAGCTGGTTCTTTGAAAGAATTAACAAGATTGATAAACCCCTGGCCAGACTTATCAAAAAGAAAAAGAAATGACCCAAATCAACAAAATCATGAATGAAAGAGGAGAGATCACAACCAACACCAAAGAAATACAAACAATTATAAGAACATATTATCAGCAACTCTATGCCAGCAAATTAGATAACCTGGAAGAAATGGATGCATTCCTAGAGATGTATCAACTACCAAAACTGACCAGGAAGAAATAGAAAACCTGAACAGACCTATAACCACTAAGGAAATTGAAGCAGTCATCAAAAATCTCCCAACAAACAAAAGCCCAGGGCCAGATGGCTTCCCAGGGGAATTCTCCCAAACATTTCAAGAAGAATTAATACCTATTCTTCTGAAACTGTTCCAAAAAATAGAAATGGAAGGAAAATTTCCAAACTCGTTTTATGAGGCCACCATCACCTTGATCCCAAAACCAGACAAAGACCCCATCAAAAAGGAGAATTACAGACCAATATCCTTGATGAACATGGATGAAAAAATTCTCACCAAAATACTAGCCAATAGGATCCAACAGTACATTAAAAGGATTATTCACCACGACCAAGTGGGATTTATCCCTGGGCTGCAAGGTTGGTTCAACATCTGCAAATCAATCAATGTGATACATACATTAACAAAAGAAAGAACAAGAATCATACAATCCTCTCAATAGATGCAGAAAAAGCATTTGACAAAGTACAGCATCCTTTCTTGATCAAAACTCTTCAGAGTTGGAGGCGCCTGGGTGGCTCAGTCGTTAAGCGTCTGCCTTCGGCTCAGGTCATGATCCCAGGGTCCTGGGATCAAGCCCCACATCGGGCTCCCTGCTCGGCGGGAAGCCTGCTTCTCCCTCTCCCACTCCCCCTGCTTGTGTTCCTTCTCTCGCTGTGTCTCTCTCTGTCAAATAAATAAATAAAATCTTAAAAAAAAAAAACAAAACTCTTCAGAGTATAGGGATAGAGGGTACATACCTCAATATCATAAAAGCCATCTATGAAAAACCTACAGCGAATATTATTCTCAATGGGGAAAAACTGAGAGCTTTCCCCCTAAGGTCAGGAACGCGGCAGGGATGTCCACTATCACCACTGCTATTCAACATGGTATTGGAAGTCCTAGCCACAGCAATCAGACAACAAAAAGAAATAAAAGGCATCCAAACTGGCAAAGAAGTAAAACTCTCACTCTTTGCAGATGATATGATACTTTATGTGGAAAACCCAAAAGACTCCACCCCAAAACTGCTAGAACTCATACAGGAATTCAGTAAAGTGGCAGGATATAAAATCAATGCACAGAAATCAGTGGCATTCCTATACACCAACAACAAGAGAGAAGAAAGAGAAATTAAGGAGTCGATCCCATTTACAATTGCACCCAAAACCATCAGATACCTAGGAATAAATCTAACCAAGGAGGCAAAGGATCTGTACTCAGAAAACTATAAAATACTCATGAAAGAAATTGAGGGACACAAAGAAATGGAAAAACGTTCCATGCTCATGGACTGGATGAACAAATATTGTGAAGATGTCAATGCTACCTAGAGCAATCTACACATTCAATACAATCCCCATCAAAATACCATTCACTTTTTTCAAAGAAATGGAACAAATAATCCTAAAATTTGTATGGAACTGGAAAAGACCCCGAATTGCCAGAGGAATGTTGAAAAAGAAAAGCAAAGCTGGCGTCATCACAATTCCGGACTTCCAGCTCTATTACAAAGCTGTCATCATCAAGACAGTATGGTACTGGCACAAAAACAGACACATAGATCAATGGAACAGAATACAGAACCCAGAAATGGACCCTCAACTCTATGGTCAACTAATCTTTGACAAGGCAGGAAAGAATGTCCAATGGGAAAAAGACAGTCTCTTCAACAAATGGTGTTGGGAAAATTGGACAGCCACATGCAGAAGAATGAAACTGGACCATGTCCTTACACCACACACAAAAATAGACTCAAAATGGTTGAAAGACCTAAGTGTGAGACAGGAGTCCATCAAAATCCTAAAGGAGAACCCAGGCAGCAACCTCTTCGACCTCAGCCATAGCAACTTCTTCCTAGAAACATCGCCAAAGGCAAGGGAAGCAGGGGCAAAAATGAACTATTGGGACTTCATCAAGATAAAAAGCTTTTGCACAGCAAAAGAAACAGTCAACAAAACCAAAAGACAACTGACAGAATGGGAGAAGATATTTGCAAATGACATATCAGATAAAGGGTTAGTATCCAAAATCTATAAAGAACTTATCAAACTCAACACCCAAAGAACAAAGAATCCAATCAAAAAATGGGCAGAAGTCATGAACACACATTTTTCCAAAGAAGACATCCAAATGGCCAACAGACACATGAAAAAGTGCTCAACATCGCTCGGCATCAGGGAAATCCAAATCAAAACCTCAATGAGATACCACCTCACACCAGTCAGAATGGCTAAAATTAACAAGTCAGGAAACGACAGATGTTAGCAGGAATGCGGAGAAAGGGGAACCCTCCTACACTGTTGGTGGGAATGCAAGCTGGTGCAGCCACTCTGGAGAAGAGTATGGAGGTTCCTCAAAAAGTTGAAAATAGAGCTACCATATGATCCAGCAATTGCACTACTGGGTATTTACCCCAAAGATACAAATGTAGGGATCCGAAGGGGTACGTGCACCCTGATGTTTATAGCAGCAATGTCCACAATAGCCAAACTGTGGAAAGAGCCAAGATGTCCATCGACAGATGAATGGATAAAGAAGAGGTGGTATATATATATATACAATGGAATATTATGCAGCCATCAAAAGGAATGAGATCTTGCCATTTGCAATGACGTGGATAGAACTGGAGGGTGTTATGCTGAGCGAAATAAATCAATCAGAGAAAGACATGTATCATATGACCTCACTGATATGAGGAATTCTTAATCTCAGGAAACAAACTGAGGGTTGCTGGAGTGGGGGGTGGGGTAGGAGGGATGGGGTGACTGGGTGATAGACACTGGGGAGGGTATGTGCTCTGGTAAGCACTGTGAATTGTGCAAGACTGTTGAATCTCAGATCTGTAACTCTGAAACAAATAATGTAATATATGTTAAGAAAGAAAAAAAAAGAATATAGCAGGAGGGGAAGAATGAAGGGGGGGAATCGGAGGGGGAGACGAACCATGAGAGATGATGGACTCTGAAAAACAAACTGAGGGTTCTAGAGGGGAGGGAGGTGGGAGGATGGGTTAGCCTGGTGATGGGTATTTAAGAGGGCACATTCTGCATGGAGCACTGGGTGTTATGCACAAACAATGAATCATGGAACACTACATCAAAAACTAATGATGTATGATGATTAACATAACAATAAAAAAATTTTTTAAAACTATAAAATATTGTTGGAAGAAATTCAAAGAAGACCTAAATAAATGGAACTACTTCCCACGTTCAAGGTTCAGAAGATTTAATATTGTTCAGATGACAATATTCCCCAAATTGATCCCCAAATTGATGTACAAATTCCCCAAATTGATCTACAAATCCCTATCAAAATCCCAGCTGGCTTCTTTGCATAAACTGGCAAGCTGATCCTAAAATTGGTGTGGAAATTTGAGAGACCCAGAATAGCCAAGACAATCTTGAAAAAGAAGAATAAAGATGGAAGTTTCCTGATTTGGAAAATTTACTATGAAGCTATAGTAAGCAAGGCAGTCAAGTACTGGCCTAAAATAGACATATAAGTCAACAGAACAGAATTGAAAAATAAACCATAACATTCACAGTCAATTGATTTAAACAAGGGTACCAAGACAATTCAGTGAGTAAAGAACAATCTTTTCAATAAATGGTACTGGGACAGCTAGATATCCACATAGAAAATAAATAATTTGAACCCCTACCTCACACCATTTACAAAAACTGACTCCAAATTCAACAAAGACCTCAATCAGACCGCTAAAACTGTAAAATTCTTAGAAGAAAACATGGGTATAAATCTTAATGTCCTTTTATTAGGCCATGACTTCTTAGCTACAACACCTAAGGCACAAGTAACAAAAGGAAAAATAAATATGCTGGACATCATCAAAATTCAAAACTTCTTTGCACCAAAGGACACTATGAAGAAGTGAAAAAACAATCCACAGAATGGGAGAATCTTTTTTGCAAATTATATACCTGATAAGGGACTTTTATCCAGAATATAGAAAGAACACTTACAACATAATTGTAAATAACTAACTTAATATGGGCAAAGAATATGAATAGACATCTCTCCGCACAATGGAATATTATTTGGCAATAAGAAGGAATTAAGTACTGACTCATACTACAACATAGATGAACCTTAAAAACATTATGCTAATTATACACAGCCAATCACAAAAGACCCCACATTGCATGATTCCATTTATATGAAAAGTCCAGAATGGGCAAATCCATAGAGACAGAAGTAGATTAATGCTGATCTAGAGCTAGGGGTGCTACTGGGAGGTATGGGGAGTGACTGTTAATGGGGATGGAATATCTTATGGGACTGATAAAAATGCCCTAAATTTGATTATGGTGATGGTTACACAACTCTATAAATACCTAAAAATTAATGAATTGTACACTTTAAATGGGTGAAGTATATTGTATGCAAATTAAATTTCAATAATGCTGTTATTAAAAAAAAAAAGTTTTGCAAGCCTAAGTTGACAACAGTCTTCCAGTCTAAGAATTTATAGAGGTAGAAACAGTTGTTGGAGACTGAAGAGAGGGTCAGAGGAATTTTCCCCATGGGGGTAAAGTAGGGTAAAGTTCAAGATTAGTGAGAGGGACATCAAGGTGACCACTTTAGAAACTTGATATGACTCCTTGGGGCGTGTGGTGACATATACCTGAAAAATCTAAAAGGCAGGAGGTGGTGGCAGCCAGAGAGAGCTATAGTTGGGGTCAACTGTACTCCACCTCAGTGGGTCTAAGTCACTGCTTTCTGGGAAAGGTATGGGCACCTGACAGTCACTCAAGTGTGCTTAGTGATCATGCCCAAGAGCTATAGGGAGGGCTGGAAGTGTCCTGTGGGATGTCCAAAGCCTGAGGGAGAAGTCATGAGTGTATAGAGACAGAGTATATACACCTGCAGCAAGACAAACACAGCGTCAGCCAGGGCTGGGATTAGAGTAAGGGGAGTGAGGAACTTCATGTGGGCTCAAAATTTCAGGGAACACCAAAGAAGTCAGTAATCAAGATGAATAATATTTTGATACATTTTTATAAATTAAAATTAAGGTTAAAACACCCATGATGAACAAAGAAATAAAATTTTAAATAAACGAGGGATTCGTAACAGTGCTACACCAAGCCATGTCAGAGCCTGAGGGGAAAGGAAAGATGTATGTCCTCTATATACATTTTTAATGTATCTTTTTCATGGTAATTTTTTTCCAGACCATTAACATAGTTGAAAAACATATTGAAAAATTGAAGTGTATTGAAACCACATTACTTTACATTTAAATATTTTATTTATATCCCAAACAGATTTACTACCATTTTAATTTCCTGGTGTATATGGACATAAACTTATCAATATTTTCAAAATCAATGTATTTGCTTATGACATTTTCAATTGAGAGAATTGCTGTGTTTGGCAATTTCTCTTGTCTAAGTGACTATTTGAAATAAATTAATTTCAACTTATCCTGTCTTTATTTAAAATTTTGACATATTATTCACTGGATTTTTGCATTAGTTAGTTCTTTAGAGTTATACATTAAAATATTATTTATATTGATTACTAATTTGGGGGGCCCTTAAATTTTATGTCTTAATCCCAGCCCCAATGCCAGTCATGTCTGTCCCTGTCAGGTAAGACTATTCCTGACATCTTACCTCTCTTCCCTCTTCCTCCTTTGCTCTAGAATGATCAGAAATGGTGGTTAGCAAACTGAGGAAGGTGGGTGGGGAGAGTTGGTTTAAGTGCTAGATTGGGAAATCTTGAAGAATTCAATCAGGCCCCCTTTTCCTGGGGCAAAGCTGAGTTAAAAGAGGAAAGACCTGTAACTCTAAATGTAGTTGGCGTTGAGATGATTTCATGGAACCAAATATCCTAATTACTGAGATGAGACTGATTCTGTGACTTGAGGTGATCAGAAGATTTTTTTTCTTATCTGGAAGTGACCAAGACAATCTGGAACCTACCTTAGATCTCAGGAAAAGGAGCTCTACAGAGCAGATCTGAGCCAGGATCTGGGGGTAGGAGCACCAGGAAGGTTGTTTGGGCAGTTTAGGCCAAACTCATTCCTTTCTGTTCATTGCACTGGTTGTGGTTTTCCATAAAAGTCTCATATATGAAAGCGAGGACATGATCGTAGTAACTCCTTAGCACTTTGATATTTCCATGCTTCTCCAGACCCTGAATTTAAGTAGATCAGATTCATTGTCTGAAAAATATGCCTCTCCTTCAGCACTATTTCCATTACTGCAAGAAAACATTTTCTTTTCTTTCCCCTTTGACATGAGTGATCTACAACTCTATTTCTGCCCGTATGGAAGTTTGAAATATTTATTTCTTCTTCCAACTTTTTAATCAAAGCTAAGAGTATGGCCTATCCTAAACCAACAATATCCTTTTAATAGAATGATTTTTTTTTTTTCTTTTAGAGAGAGAGAGAGAGATTAGGAGGAGGGGCAGAGGGAGAGAAACTCAAGCAGGCTTCACGCCCAGGCTGGAGCCTGCTTGGGGGCTTGATCTCACGACCCTGAGATCAGAACCTGAGTCATAATCAAGAGCCGGACGCTAAACCTACTGTGCCACCCAGGTGCCCCAATAGAATGAATTTTAAAATCAAGAAATCCCTCCAATGACTTTCTTTTCCTTCTCTCAATTTCTGTGTTTCCTTTTCAATTTCATTCAATATTGTCTTGGTTTTAACACCTTCCCTTTTCAACTCTATTCCACTATAATTTCCTAGGGGAGTGTTGAGTCTTCTGTGTTACATAGTTCTATTCGCTTCTATCAGCAGAAACCCTTCCAATGCAATAACCTGGTTATTTCAAGGGAGATTGGAAAAGCAAAGGTACCACTTTTGTATAAAGTGGAGTTAGTGCAACCGGCTTGAAAGTTTCATGAGAAAAGAGGGTTCACTCTAAGATTTTAGGGAACATAAGAAGTAGAAACTAAAGTTCGTGAGGTTCACCCCCTTCCATGCCATGAGTGTTTCAGTAGGTTACAGCATGCTGACATTCATCATTATCAGGAAGCCGAATATAAGGACTTATTCCCAAGCACATCCTACCCAATGACGTGCAGATTCAGGTGCCAACAAGAAACCCCAGGTCAATGCATAACGCTGGGTCTAAGCAAACTTTGCGTGTCAAAAGCAGGAGTAGTCTTGATTTCTGACAGAAATATCCTCTTTTATGCCTTGAAACATACAACCCCCTTCATCTTATTTTTCCACTTTGGATAGAATTATGCTGCTGATTCTTAATGCTACTGTTAAGAAAAGAACAGGGTGAGAGTGATGATAAACAGCAACTGGCACGCGATGTCAGGTAGAAATGGGGACTGATGGGGACTGATGGGGACTGGAGAGTACAAGCCCCATCTAGTGGGAACAGCATCGTCACCCTGGGGGAACGCTGGGTGTAGAGAATAGTTTGCTACTTTCCTACTCTTAAATGTTGGTTCCTTTTTTTTTTTAACACCATTAAGACCCAGTTCTGATGGGCTAAACTGCTCCATCTACAGGCTGGGTTTTACCAAAGGAACACAGATTTACGATGTCTGTGGCACACGCTCGGAAATTGTGTCAAGCTCAGCTAAATATTTTTGTAAATAAACAAAGCAGCTAAAGGAACTTCTGTTTCCTTTTTTAATTTGACAGAGTACACATATATAGGAACACACAATCACTGAGCCTTGGTTAATCATTCATCCCCAGCTGCCCTGTACCCAGGAATATGCTCATGTGAGAAGCAGCCCAATTGTAAATGAACACCTGTAATTCAAGGTGAGTCTTGATTAGGAACTCATATCTGAAACCATTGCTTGTTTTCTCTGCTTACAGCATCTTTTTTTTTTTTTTTAAGATTTTATTTTTTTTTTTCCGAGAGAGAACAAGCAGGGGGAGCAGCAGAGGCAAAGGGAGAAGCAGGCTCTACACTGAGCAGGGAGCCCAATGTGGGGCTCGATCCCAGACCCTGGGATCACGACCTGAGCCGAAGGCAGACGCTTAACCGACTGAGCCACCCAGGTGCCCTGCTTACAGCATCTTAATACATGGAACAGATTACTCCCAACCAAAAGCCATTTGGACCTCCTATTGTATCTGAGCTTCCATTTCTCTGAAGTGTAATTCCCAATCACTTTGGAGCTCCCAGGACTCTTCTAAGTACAGTTTGGGCACACAACATAACTTATTTTATTTTATTTTATTTTACTTTATTTTATTACTACCCAAACATACTCTCCAAATTTTATATTCTTATGAAGTATTAAGAGACACCAGAAATCTCATTATCTTAAAAAGGTTTTTATTGAAATTTCTTCCATGTAAGAACACTGCTTTCATAAAAAAAAAAAAAAAAGAAAGAAAGAAAGAAGAAAAAAACAAAAAAGAACACTGCCATAATAAAGCTATTGTATGCACCCAGGGAACTAGTTCTCTGGGGAGAATTGGGCCCTGGCTCAGAGGTCTATAAGGCAATCAGCATTGGGGGTATATTTTTTCTGGGAGAGAGGAAGGAGAGGACTGCAGTCACCAGGCACTTCCCAAAGACTGACCGTCATCAATAGAGAAGATGTGTGACAGAAAGACCTGTGGGGTGTCGTTGGATTCTGTGACCACAGAACTGGACAAAGCTCTGAGATACCCAAACAGAATCCAAACAGATGTCATTTAAATATTGTAAGAGTTGTAGTCTGGGCAACAGGAACAAGGGACAATCTTCAGAACACAACCAGGCAGTAAGGGGATTAGTAGAATCCAATCAAGTTGCAAAGCACACTTACTGGTGGGAAGGGAATGGAGATTAAGTCAAAAGAAAGAATGAGGGGCGCCTGGGTGGCTCAGTCGTTAAGCGTCTGCCTTCAGCTCAGGTCATGATCCCAGGGTCCTGGGATCGAGCCCCACATCGGGCTCCCTGCTCCGCGGGAAGCCTGCTTCTCCCTCTCCCACTCCCCCTGCTTCTGTTCCCTCTCTCACTGTGTCTCTCTCTGTCAAATAAATAAAATCTTTAAAAGAAAAAAAAAAAAGAAAGAATGAATCAGGGTGCCTTGGTGGCTCCTTGGTTAAGCATCTGACTCTTGATGTTGGCTCAGGTCATGATCTCAGGGTCATAAGATTGAACCTCCCATCACCTCCTCCTTCAGCTAGTGCTAGGTATGGAGCCTGCTTAAGATTCTCTCTCCCTCTCCCTCTGTCCCTCCCTGCCACCTGCAAGCAGGCACAGGCCCTGTCTCTCTCTCTCAAAAAAAAAAAAAAAAAAAAAAAATTATGTATCATTTCAAGCCAGAGGAACTGGGCTGGGAGACTGTGTTACCGAAGAAACAATTTTAAAAGGGTTCAAGATGTAGTGCACATCCTGGGAGGACTCCCCTATTTGCAAAATCTCTTAACTGCTTATCGCAGCCAAGTGCTTCATGGATCTCCTTCAGCAGCTTCAATTCTTGAGATGACAGCCTCGACTCAGGGATGGAGTAATGGATGTTTTTTCCTCAGGGGAAGATTTGGACTCAAAGAGATGATGAAGTACACTAACTCCAGAGAATTGATACTTTCTTATTAATTTTAAGAACAGAGTTTATGAACATTGGGACAGTTTGTATATTTTTGATGCTTAAGATGTCTAAAATGTTTAAGGGAATTTGGTATATTAGAGAATAAAACATTGCCTTGTGATTCCAATTTAAAAAGTAAGATTGAGTAGTTGACTTTAGATTATGATTTTTAGTTCGTAGATGTTAGGAGAGTTTTACAACTTTACTGAAACAGTTAAGATTGTCACTAAAAATTCTACTAGATTTATTAGATTCATTAGGGTTAAGTACTTGGGAAAGTTATTTATTAGTTCAGACATTTAAAACCTTTAAGAATGAAAATGGAATATATGACCTTTATAAATAATGTTTAATGGATTTTAAAAGAATTTTATTAACTGGGTTCAATAAAGCTGTTTGATAAATAAAAATATAAGATATAAGTTGAATGTAAAAGTTTAGGGAAAAACTATGTTTTTGAATTTATAACATTAATAAATCAACTATTTATTTTAAATCCCCCAAATAGCCCCAAGTAACCCTCAAGGACAGCAGAGACATGCTCTGGCCCAGTGTAAGAGCTTCAGGAAGGCTTCACCCTAATATTCCTTCATTATTGGCTGTGTGACCTTGGGTAAGTTGCTCTGTCTCTCTGGTCATTAAGTTTGTTCCTCCTTTAAGAAATAAGGGAGATGACTGAGGGTTCTAGAGGGGAGGGGGGTGGGAGGATGGGTTGGCCTGGTGGTGGGTATTGAGGAGGGCACGTTCTGCATGGAGCACTGGGTGTTATGCACAAACAATGAATCATGGAACACTTCATCTAGAACTAATGATATAATGTATGGGGATTAACATAAGAATTAAAAAAAAAAAAAGAAAGAAGGGAGATGGCCTAGTTGGTTTCCAAAGTCCCTTTCAGATCTAATATTCTAGAATTCTAAGACTATTTATTCCATTGGCAAGCCATTTTGACATGCTGTGGAGTTGTCCTATTGCTCAGGAAGGCTGCCACACCAACAAATCCTGTTTGGCTGTTCTCCAAGGACTCTCTTCATCTATGCCTTCTGATGGCTTTCCACCTGTTTATTTTTAAACCTTAGGAAAATGTTTCCTTCCTCAAACCCAGTAAGCACAATAGGACAAACCATAAGTAGGGAAAGCCCCATGATCTACAAAACATTGTGACTCCTCTTAATCACATCTTGACCTAGAATTTTTGGATCTTAGAGTTGACTGTTTATGCCACCTTGTCCACACAATGTCAAAAGACCTGGCCGAGAGAGTCAATTCTGTTCTCAGATCAGTCAGATCAAAGATGTTGAACAAATCCAACAGTTTAACAAGATTCTATCTTACAGGTGAAGCAACCCATTGCTTGTGTTTAGGGCCAGTTATTAGCTGAGCCAGCTCTTCCCGATGGATGGGATTGACCACAAGCAAAATTAGGATATTGGAGAGGTTGCTTCCATATGATGGTGGCATTTCTCACTTCCTTTGAGGGGTTTCTCTCAAATCCCTCCTTGGCATTCTCTTTCCTCCCCACCTTCACCTATGTTCCAATCTCATTGTATCTGCTCTGGGTCATTTGTCAGCACTACCATGTGTTAACTCTGTGAACAACTGACTAGATTGTGTATCACCTAACTCCATGGTCTGTAATGTCAGTGCCTCTTGAGATATACAGTGACCCCTATGTGTAACCTTGGACAAACTACTGACTTCTCTGAGCTCCAGTTTCTTCTTTTGTCGAAAGGGGCAATAATCCCTACTTCATATGATAGCTTTGAAGATATAATAGAATAATATTTATAAAGTACTTAGCATGGCCCAGCACAATGTAAACACTCAGTAAATGGCATCTCTTTTTAATAATTATTATTAACTTTTGGGGCCGCTGGGTGGCTCAGTCAGTTAAGCGTCTGGCTCTTGATTTCTGCTCAGGTCATGATCTCAGGGTTCTGGGATCAAGCCCTGCATCCGGCTTCCCACTCAGCAGGGAGTCTGCTTGTCTCTCTCCCTCTGCCCATCTCCCTGCTCGGGCTCACTCTCTCTCTGTCTCTCAAATAAATAAATAAATCTTTAAAAAATAATATTATTAATAACTCTTGAATTGGAAAGACCTTGAACACATATGTGGAATTTCCAAAAGAAAAAGAGCTGCTACCTTCCACCAAGTCCCCTCCTAAAACAGTGTTGTGTGAGCTGGAGCCGAGTACTGAGAACCTAGTTAGACACGGAGGTTGATAGATGGGGACCCATAGTGCCTCTCTGGAGAGTGGAGTGGGGTCATTTTTGATGCAGGCTGGCTGGGTCCACAGGACAAGCCGAGAGGATCCTTGGCTTCACACAGGATAGAAATCAAATGTGAGTGGGCAGAAAGCAAGAGCAGAGTTTACTGAAGACATAGAGAGAGTGCAGATGCAGACAGAACGTCTGGGAGACTCAGAAAGGAGAGTAAGTCTCGTCTTTGCTTGGGGTCTGGAGTTTTTATTGAGGACGGTAGTCTGGCGTATAAGAGTTCTCTCTGGCATCCAGGAACTGGCCAAAACAAGGATGAGTGCTCAGATGTCCACCATAAGTCACTCATGCTGGAGCCAGGGGTCTTGGCTTCAGGAGTCAGTGGTGTCTGGAGTCTGTGATCTTGAAAAAATGAATATAACCACCCCATCCAGTCACTCCTTAGATGTTATCGATTGTACTGGGAGACTCCAAAGAGATCATTAATTCCTTGACCTTTACAAAGAGGACATACATTATTTGTACTCTCAACCATGATGCAGGGTGCAGTGCAGGTCCTAATGAGAAGAGAAGCAGGAAAGGGAGCAAAAAAAAGCAGTTTTTCGTGGGATCCCTTTAGTTTCCTTGTCTCAATTTGATCTTGATTAGGTACAGTTTTCTTAACCATAAAATATAAATAATTATAATATTGGCTTTGTAGAGTTGGCCTGAAGATTAAATAAGGTAATTATATAAAATGTCTCCCACAGAGCCTAATCACATGGAAAGAGCTTGATAAATGTTGGTGGTGCTTAAAACGTAAGCTCCTTGAGTTCCCTCTTGTTTGATATCCAGCTCAGTGCTTCGTTCAGTGTAGGAACTCAATAAACACTTGTTGAATTAGTGAATATTATTAGTATTGGCATGGCTTCCTTTGGAAAATTAAACAAGAAAAATCAATTCCAGGGCACCTGGGTGGCTCAGATGGTTAAGTGTCTGCCTTCAGCTCAGGTGACGATCTCTAGGTCCTGGGATTGAGCCCCACATCGGGCTCCCAGCTCAGTGGGGAGTCTGCTTCTCCCTCTCCCTCTGCCTCTCCCCCTGCTTGTGCTCTCTCTCTCTCTCAAATGAATACATAAAATCTTAAAAAAGAAAAAGAAGAAAAATCAATTCCTAATGGATAAGCTTATGTATCCACACGGACAGAATGCTCCTGAATCCTTAGGTAAAAGCAGGAGATTGGTAAAACCCAACTGGGGAACCAGAAGATGTATAGAAAGGTGGAGACTTAATTGGCAAACACCGCAATGTAAGTGAAGAGAGTTTTGCTAGCCTGGGGAAGTGGGGTGGGGGGGTGGGGTGGTCTTACTGAGACCTGTAAAGTTGAGGCCAAATGACTGTGTATCTGGACTAGAGGAGACTTCCACCCTTCCTGGCAGATGCGTGCCTGCAGGATGGAAACAGACGCATCAACTTGTACAGTTTGATGACCGTAACCATTGAGGTCAATCAACTAACTCCTTTATCCTAAAACTGGCTCTCAAAGCAGCATTCTGGTTATAATTTAATTAGTGGTTACAAATGAGAAGTGTGTGGGCATGTTTGGCTTGCACAGTGATTTTTAAAATTAGTTGCTAATATTTATACATCAGGAAATTTCTCACATAAATCCAAATCTTCAACTTCTGAAAAATCAGAAACTCTGGACACACCAAATTCTGAACAGCAACAATTGGGTAGAGATCACATAGGCTGCATATTTTATAAGGGGAACAGGGTTCCCTGTTGGGCACAATCTCCATGATTCCCCTTCACCTTACCTTTGGTCAGTTCATTTCTTTACCTGCTTGGCCTACCAGCACTGGGGTTTGCCATCCCTTTGGGGAGCCAACATGCTGACGAGCTGACACAGTATGCCGCTGTGACGTTTGTGCTGTAAATTAATGAATTGTCACTTGGGCTTTTTCTTTTGCCTCTTGTGGGTTTGGTTAGTGTGAGTCAGTTCCTTGGGCACTGACTCTCAACACATAAACCAAAATCAAATGTATAGACTTGCTCAGGGTGAGGCTCAGTTTCCCCCAAGAGGTTCTGCCTCAGCTGATATCAACTATGCTCTGAACATCACTCTTCAGCTTATCAATTATCTTGGTGAATTCCTCAAAGCCCAGAGAACAACCTGCCACATGACGTCTGAAAGGCAGGGGCATCCTTCACCAGCTGAGTTGCAAATGAGGCACTGACCCAGTTAATCTGTGAACCTATTGCAGATGCTGGAGAAAGCTTTGTTTATGACTGCCTTGAAGGACTTGGCCTTGAATGTCGCCTAATTGTCTTGTGCATAACAAAAGCCAATGGAAAATTGGTCTTGACAGACTCATTCCTTCTTGGTTTCCTTGCCATCTCTTTGTGGCTTCCTTCATTAGCTCCTTTCCTCTCAGAGAAAGCCCGTGACCTTGGAGGCTTTTGTGCTTCCTTTCTGAATCTGTGTCACCCCTGCAATGGAATGAAGGTGTCTTCCTGCTAGCCTGGAATCTATAGGCAAGCAGAGACCACAGATGCCCTCTCAGCTTGCAGCCTATCCTTCTCAGTTTCATCTCAGCAGGAAAGGGGTCTTTGCAATCCACACTCTCTTTTTTTCCTTTCTCACATCAGAGCAAAAGCAAATAATAATTTAAATAGCATCTTTTTATAATAAGAAAAACCTTCAGCTTCCAACACAACCAGAAAGGAAGCCATTTGTCGCTTGGAATAAGCTGTCAGCATGCACTTCACATTACTTCCCCCCTGGGGTGATGGATATGCACTGAGCCATCTGTACTTCTCAATCAGTTTTCATGACCAGTGCTAGGCATTTGCAAGTCACATTAGAAAGGTGAGTTGTGGTCAGATATTGAGTATGGACTAAACCCCTGGCTTCATTACTCTTGCTCCAATTACCACGGTGATCAGCCTAGTGGTAGGCTGAGGTATTTTGCATGCTTTGACATGCAAAATACCTCAGTCACTTCTCTTGTTCTTTACAGTAAGGAAATATGTACTGAAAAATACATAGTCCCCTTTGCAAGTGTATAGAAAAAACTTTGTATTGAATTCTATACACAGGAGGCAGGATGTCTGCAGTGTCTACCGCTATGTTAATGGATTCTTCTGGAAATGTCAAGGTTGATGATCCACCTAATGTATAGTCCATAAATCCACTTACCACCCTTCTTTCCCCCAGAGAAACCTAAGAATAAAAGAAGCTTGAGGAAAGCCACTCTTGACAGCCTCCAGGAGCCATTACACTTTTGTTCCTAGATCACGTAAATCTCTATGGCTCACTTACTGAGGTTCCAATGTTTGTGGAGTCTATTCCTCAGAAATGCTTGGACCATAGCCACTGCCTTATTTGCTCAAAAAGAATAGGAATAAGTCAAGGGGCCTGAAGTTAAAAGGAGGCTGGAACTTCTCTCTGAGCCCTCTGATCTTGAGATCCACAAAGAAGTTATATGTTCACCATCCTGAAGAGGGAGAGTTTAAATGTCTTTGACTTCTGAAAATTAGATGTTCTCTCACATCTTTTCATAAATTCAATAGTTGCTGGACTGCAGGAAGCTCACAGAGAGATCATATGTGTTTCCCCTCTCTGCAAAATGACCACGCAAATGTTTGATGGTTTAAAATTTCTAAAAACTTTACCTTTCCAGCTGAAAGTGAGTACGATCACAGAATCCAGAACAATGAAAAGTCTGGGCAGAGCAACTCCCATCTGATCACCACTTCCCAGGATGGAAGGAGGAGACATTCCTTAAAGCTGGAAAGAGCTGGTTTGGTAGCTCATTCAAGATTTAAACTCTAAAAATAGAGTAGGTGCTGAAAACAGTGGAAACAAATGAATGATCGAAATAATAGCCAAGCAAACTAACAATCAAACAGATAAACTTGCGGAATTCCTGATCCCAGGAGGGAGAGGTGGGTTGAAAGCTGTAAATCCCAATAGGGTTTTCATCTTTGTCCCACCCCACTCAGACTCCTGCGTAGACCAACAACCTTGGGCAACTTACCATCCGCACTTCTGTTGCTAGCTGTGAGTCTGCCCTCTCCCACCTCTCCCCCACAAGAAAACTCCCTTCTGAGCTGCCTGCCCCGGCCTCTGTGGGCTGAAGTGTTGCCAGGGCTGGCCGGCATCAAGCCCTCCATGCCCCTGACACCATCCCAGCCATAATGGCCTCCTCCCCACATTTGTGAGGCCCTCAGTGCACCAGATGCATAGCAAGGCACACGTTCTCTCTCCCCCTACACTCCTAAACGTAAAGGGGTCTGTCTCCCAGCCTCAGCCCCACAGAGGTGGGATGGGGCAAGAGCACAGAGCCACATGCCAGCACCGTGGCTCTCATCTTCCTCCCCGACTCGCCTCAGTCAGCAGACCCTTGATCAAGTTGAGGGCAGGAGAGCTGGTGATGACATCTGGCTTCCTTTTCCAGGCCTATCATGTATGGCACACACTGTGGTTTTGGTACTCAAAAGGTGGGGTTTTGCCCAATTAGCGATGTAAACATCCTAATTGTGAAGTCAAAACCTAAGCAATGGGTGGGGTTTTACTTTGCCCTTAGCACTTCACGCTGACAACACCCCCCTCCTCGCCGAGAACACGGTCTGACTGACGCTCATGAAAGGGTAGGGCCTCAGGGGAGTTGTGGAAATGAAGAGCATCACCGCCCGCCCCCCAGCCTGGCTTGTCCCAGGAGCTTCTGGAGATGCAGGAATACAACTACACTACCCATATAAAGGGCCTCTCTCCGCACTACTTCATTACAACCAGGATGTTTGTCCCTGCCGTCAGCATTCACTCTGTCTCGTTCCTATACCCCTCTGCAAGACGCACCCAATCGAGCGCACCTTCAGTGGGCTCCTGGGCTCTGGGCTGCTGCGTCCAAAGCTGGCCCCACACACGTGGTCTTTCCTGCCTCAGCTGCTGTTCCCAAGACACATGCTAGACCCCTCACATGTCCTGCTTCCCCACCTCTGCACCTGAGCCACAGGCCTGCGGTGGTCCCCAGACAGATGACGGGTTGTTGGTACAGCCAGCTTGCCTTTGTCCAGCCGGGCAAACACCTTTGATTTTCCCTCTTCCATCTTCCCTGCTCACCATAGAACCTCCTCCCCAGCAGCTCACTTTGGATGACTTTCACACTCCAACTTCCTTTCGCCAGGAGCGTCTGACTTTGCTTTTTCTTCCCAGGATAAGGATAAGTCAGGAGCTTTATTTAGGACATGAACAGAAATAAATTCAAAGGTGTTGCATTTGGCTACTATGTGGCCCCCAGTTTTCCCTGATGTAGACAGAGAGAGAGCTCAAGCCTTCAGCCAGGGTTGGTCCTTGTATCTCCAACATTTGTGTTTCAGACTTAGCTGAAAGAGGTGATCATGGAAAGGGAGAGATATAGTGTCTGTTGCTGGTTTGTAAAGAATCCTTTATGGCCTGATTACATTGTGATTATTTGGATTTACATTCTTTTTCCCTAAAATAAGATTAGAACACACAAGGTGAATGCAAATAAATGTTGGTAATGACATATCCAAATGTCCAACTTAGTAGGCTCAAGACATCACATAATATTACTTGTAATGAGAGCTATTATTTTCAGTGTCAAATAAATACATGAGTTGAAGGAACTCCTTTTATTCCTGTATCTTTAATGTTACGACACTTTTTTCATCTGCATGAAATTTCAAGGATGCTGGCCTATTCAGACAGCAATTTTCCTACTCAGGAGGACTTAAAATAGGGGTTACTTAGCAAGATAATCACTGCCTCCCAAAATTTCCTTTTAGAGGTTTTAATTAGAGTTCTCCAGTGCCTCAGGTTATGAATTGTTGAGGTTTTGTTCAGTTTGGCTCTTGCATCTCAATGATTGACATTGAACTACTCCCTCCTGTCACCCAGGAGAATCGTTCCTGATGGGCAAAAGTGAAGTCAACTCCAAGGGCAGGTCTGGGCTTTCCCAGATTCATTACTGCTGTGATGAATAACCCACTGGTTCTGGGGGGTATAATGCATGTATCTGTGTTTAGGTGCAGGTAAGAACAAACCCATATAAATGGTAAGGCTGTGTGCGTCTGTAAGGTGTGTGTGTGTGTGTATGTGTGTGTGTCCAGCAAGTGCAAATTGGCAATAGGTAAGAAGCTTACTGGTGGCAACTAAACTGTGCAGGAAAGTTTGAGTGGTGTGGTCCTGGTGTGAGCAGAGCAGATGCGACCCAAGGCAGACATCTGGGGACAGGGTTGGGCCCAGTGCCAGATTCTTCCCTGTGACTGCCAGGGATAGCAACAGTTAATTATGAGGCAGAAGGCATTTGGAATTAAACCAGAGATGGATCTGGCCTCGGATTAGGAATGCAAGGGAATGACAATTTAGGAGTCCAGATTTGTAAAGAAGCAGCTGAGAGAGAAATCAGTTCCAGGTGTGAAGAGTTTAGGGCAGTTTCCAAACTGAATTCAAGGAGGAAGGAAAGTCAGAAAGAACTTTGTTTTTATCTAGAAGTGGGGTCATCAAGAAGAAAGTGAGGCTGGTGAAGCCTCAGAAGTGAAATGAAGGACCTCAGATGAGAAGTCAAACTTTTCTGTGAAGTTATCATTGCGTGCAAAACTGCATAGTGCCTGCCTGTGGGCGATGTTCAACCCTCATAGTGCAGAAGAAAGAATTTAGCCTCTGGTAGGAGGGGTTGGATGGGCTGGAATGTGTTCATATGGAGGACAGAGGGCATCATGGCATTGTGGCCTAGAAGACAGAGAGCAATAAACTGACACAGGGCCTCATTCCAGTTCTGCCAGACCTCAGTTTGCTCATCTGGAGGAGAATCAGGCAGGCAACATGTCTAATTGAGTGGATACTCCAGGAGATGCCCACATGCATTTTACCGTCTAGGGGGCAACTAGGTAATCTCTAAATTCCCTTCCAGCTCTAAAATTTAACATGCTGTGGAGAAAAAAAAGCTCAGGCTTGGGATTCATTGCTGCAAAAAAACAAACTCAGTTTGCTTCCCAGTGCTGACGATGACTAATTGTGAACTTGGGAGAGTTGTTAACCTCCCTAAAGCTGAGGGAGGTATCTAAAATAGGTATGATGATAAGCCTCCTGTCAGTCCTTGGAAGAAATACCTAAGGCAATTGGTCCCCTTCCATAGTCACAGTGTGGCTACTGGGAGGCTGCCATGTTCCCAGCCCCACTCTCCCCAGCAGCCAGGTCTGGCCCTGTGACTCGGTCTTACCGATTGAATGAAGAATAGGCCAAGCTTCACCAGAACATTTCTCTTTGGTTTTTGGCTTTCTTCCATTTTCATTGGGGAACTGGGGTGGAGATAGCCTGGCTCCATGACACATTTATTTCTCCATATGAACTTCATCATCCCGCTTGCCCAATTCTCAAAAATATCCAGTTAATATTCCTTTTTTAATCAGGATCATGGCATAAACTATCTTAGGTAAAATTGACATCCCCAATATTTGAATTTTCTTATCAGAAACATTGTAGCTTTCCATTTATTTCAAGTCTTATATACATCCCTGCAAGGGAATTTTTAAGTTTCTTAAGTTTATTTGTATACATTTTGTCCTTGTCTGCTTGGACAGTTACAACAAAATCCCATCAACTGGGTGGCTTAAATGATGGACATTTAGAAATTTCTCACAATTGGAGAGGCTGGTAGTGGCTTAAACACTTAAGTAGTTTTTGGGGGTTTTTTGTTTTTTTCTCATACAAGAAGTCTGGATGCATGGTTGCCAATGTGAGTTGAGAGGCTTCAGGATATTAAAACTAAGGTCACCTCTATAGTTGGTCTTTGCCTCTGGGCTCAATGTGGTGCTTCAGCTCTAGCCATCACCTCCACAGTCTAGGCAGGAAGAAGGAAGGGAAATGGCAGAAAGCACCTCTCTCTAGGGAGCAAATGGTTTCCCAGATACTGATCAAGATGCTGGTTTATGCCTCGTAGACCCGAAGTGGGTCTCATGGCTTCACTTTATACAAGGGAAGTAAAGAAAACAGCTTTCTATCAAAATTGCATTTCTCTCCCCCAAAAATGGGGATTCTGCTAGAAAGGGAGATAGAGGGAATGGGTATTGATTGAATAAGCCACAAGAAGATTCTGCTACAATGTAAAATCAAATGGATCATCCATCTCCATGATTAATTTGAAATTCTGAAAACCTCCACGTGTCTGGAGAAGTATGGCAAAGAATGGATCTCATCATCCTTTATCCCCTTCTCCTTGGAATCAGAACCTGGATTCAGGACCACCATGTAATTCACAGTCTCCTTTGTGCCTGGAGTGGCCACGTGACTAAGTTCTGGCCTCTGAGATGCAAGCTGGAAAGTTGTGTTGGATTTCCTGAAGGGCTCCTTTAAACAGAGAGGGTACTTTTTGTCCTTCCCGCCATCCTCTGTCTTGCTGCCTGGATATATATGGATGTATGGATATAATAGAGTCATACAATGTGTGAGTTGCACCTCCAGCTGTATGAGCAATGACAATGACCAGCATTTGCTGAGGGCTTCCTACATACCCAGCCCTGTGTCTAGAATTAACACGTTGTCTCATTTAATACTGATAACGTCCTATGAGGGAGGTGCTAACATAAGCACCCACTTTTTAAGGATGAGGATGCAGAGGCGTAGAGAGTCTAAGTAACTTGCCACGGACCAAGTGGTAGAACCAGGACTTGAACTCAGGTCATCTGACTCCAAATTTCACTTTCTTTAACACCATAGCACACCACTCACTGCCCCAGCGTTTCTGAGACCAGCAGAGGTGAGGTGGGAAAGCGGCACAGGTATGTAGTCCATGGTCTGAGAGGCAGTCTGTGTGTCCTTCCATGTCTGTGCATTCACATGACCAGCGGCTTCTCCTGAACACCAACATCCTTACTGGCTGCATTGCCCTGGACTAGATACTTAACCTCTCTGTGCCTCTATTTCCTCAACTGTAAAGCAGAGGTAATCTACCTGATGGAGTCCTCGTGAGGATTTATGAGTTAATATGCGCAAAGTCCTCACCTGGAGAGTGCTCAGCCTGGGTTGGCCATTACTGTGGCTGCCACTGTTGCCACTTCTTTGGAGAAGTGTCTGATCATGTATTCTGCCCATTTTTTTACTTGATTATTTGTTTTTTGGGTGTTGATTTTGAGTTCTTTATAGATCTTGGATACCAGCCCTTTATCTGTAGTGTCATTTGCAAAAATCTTCTCCCATTCTGTGGATTGCCTCTTAGTTTTGTTGACTGTTTCCTTTGCTGTGCAGAAGCTTTTTATCTTGAAGAAGTAATATTTATTTATTTCAGAGAGAGTGTGCATGCATGTGAGCAGGAGGGGCAGAGGGAGAGAATCTCAAGCAGACTCCCCACTGAGCATGAAGCCTGATGCAGGGCTAGATCCCATGACCCTGAGATCATGACCAGAGCTGAGACCAAGAGTTGGACACTCAACTGACTGAGCCACCCAGAGTGCCCCAGAAACGGTATTGGTTTTTAAATGATCTTTAATCCAGCAATATTTCTGTGGTGATTTAAAAATATGTCCACGTATTATTTGATTCTCCTTCCTTCAAGAAGTGGATCCTATTCCTGTCCTCTGAGTGTAGGTTTGGTGACTGGTATTAACAAATGGAAAGTGGTGAAACTGATGATGTGTGACTTCTGAGGTGAGGTCATAAAATGCTTTACAGTAAGTCATTTGCTCTAGGAGGAGCCACATTGTGAGAACACTCAAGCAGCCTTATGGAGAGGTCCATGTCATGAGGAACGGAAACCTTCTGCCCATGTAGGCTCCAGCCAACATCTTGACTGCAACTTCATGAGAGAGCCTTATCCACACCACCCATCTAAGTCACCAAAGACCATGTGTTACATGAATTCACTCATATGAAATGTACAAAATGGGCAAGTCTATAGAGACAGAAAATAGATTAGTGATTGCTTGGATTTGAGTACAAGGGGGAGAATGGAATAATAGCTAAAGAGTACGGAGTTTCTTTTTGAGGTGATAAAAATGTTCTAAAGTTGACTATGGTGATGGCTGCACGTATCTGTGAGTTAATACTAAAATTATTGAATTGTATACTTTAGATGGGTTAATGTAGGGTGTTTGGGGCTGAATGTGTCTCCCCAAAATTCAGATGTCGAAGCCCTAATCCCCATCGTAATAGTATTTAAGGGTGGGGCTTTGGGGAGATAATTAGGTTTAGATTAGGTCATGAGGGTGGGCCCCTCAGGATGGGATTAATGCCCTTATAAGGAAGAATGGGAGATTATTTGTCCAGGTGCATGAATCAAGGAAAGATTCTGTGAACACACAGCAAGAAGGTGCTATCCACAAACCAGGAGGAGGCCCTCACCAAGAACAGGATCTGCTAGCACTTTGATTCTGGACTTCCCACTCAAGAACTGTGAGAAGTAAGTATCTGTCGTTTAAACCAAGCAGACTGAGACATGGCATGCATGTGAATTATATCTCATTAGAACTATTGAAAGAAGAAAGAGAAAGAGAAGAAAAAAGAGAGAAGAAAAGAAAAGAAAGAAGGCAACCACAGAGATCATTGGATCGATTCATTTCCTCCTTGGAAATCAACTCTGCATACCATGGGATAAGGTAGTTTTTTCTAGGATGCTCAAAAAAACTCTAGAATCTTTTTATCCCTAATTCTAGACCAATGAGGCCAACTCTCTTTGTATTTACATAACTAAGAGGGATTAAACGAGAGACCATTTATAGGACACAGACCATTTCTCTCATTTAAATAAAAACACATGAAGCTACACTTGTCCATAAATTGTGGGGGAAAATATCCAAAGAAAACTACAATACGTTTTATATGAAACAAAAAATCTTTTTAATATTACTACAAGGGAGAAATAAAGTCTTATACATTATTCCCTTGCTTTTCCTGCTCTATGTATAACACTGTTGATAAGAACCACCTGCACAGGTCTTTCCCAAAATATATACAATCCAATTTGGGAGTGCGGTCAACATCTGGATATATTTGATGTTGGCTAAAACTTCCTAAGTGATTCCAAAGCTGATATTTCAGTTCCCTAGTAATTAGTAAGACATGCCATTAAAAATTGTTTTGCTTTACAAAATAAACCAAAATTCCTTCTGTGTTAAACTCCCTAGAGGACTCTTTTTATTCCTAAGCCAGCTCAGTCTGGGAAGGCTGATTGCTCAGCGCATGGTGCCAAACTATATTGTTGTGCTGTATTTAAGATGTTTAAAGTAAATTAATTCAGAGTCACTGCTAATTGTGAGCTCATCAATAAACGAAGCACAACAAATCCAATCTTTCTCCCATAAGTGCTTTCAACAGCTGTCTTTTCACCCTCCCTGCTCCCCCTCCCCATGCTTATTATCTCTTTAAGAATGGGACCTCCTCAGAGCTGGGATATCCACTTTCCCTTGTGCTCCTTACTGTGTATCCTCTACCCCCCCACCTACACCTTTCCCAGCACCGATCCAAGTATGGAGGTGACAGACACCGGCATCACCCAGCAGTGTAGACCATAGCTGTACCTCTCATGACGTCCATGCACTAAACCAGGCTCTTGACTCTTTAAAAGAGCTTCTCACTCAGAATCTTTTCACTTTTGTTGAACACATAGTTATGTCAGTCCTCCTTACCTGGTTTCCTAAACACCACCAGACTGGAAGTGGCTAACTGGTTATTGGAGCTAAGCCCCTGTCAGAGGCGATGAGTGTCAGATAACAGGAAAGTGGAAGATAGAAAGCCCTCAACTTGAAAATCATTTCAGTCCCTTGATGTAGGCACAAAAAAACTTAGATCTCGACAGCCTTTTGAGGGTTATGGTCCTGAGACTTTGGAAGATTACGCTAAGCTCAAGATATTCTATTTCAGAGAGCAGAAAAATATATATATAATAAAGTTATATATTTACCAATGTATGGAAACATTTTATTTTTCAAAAAGGTAAAAAAAAAATTTAGACTTGATGCTTAGAGAAGAAATTTTTGTTATCTAAGAGTTAACCTTTTTAGATAGCCCATTCCTGGTTATGAGGTAGGCAGATTGGGTCCACGGATCCAGAGGGGGTCCAGCAGGACCAGCTAAGAGGATCCTTGGCTTTAAGCAAAATAGAAATCAAATGTGAGCAGGGAGGAAGTGAGAGCAGAGTTTCTTGAAGACATAGAGTGCAGATGCAGACACAGCATGAAGGAGACTAGGAAAGGAGAGAGTCTCGTCTTCGCGGTCCGGAGTTTTTACTGAAGACAGTGGTCTGGTGTACGAGTCCTCTCTGGCATCCAGGAACTGGTCAAAACAAGGATGAGTGCTCAGATGTCCTCCATAAGTCACTCATGCCCCGGAGTCAGGGTTATTGGGCTGGAGTGGTGTCTGGAGTCCGTGATCTTGAAAAACGAACATAACCACCCCACCTGGTCACTCCTTAGATACTATTGTGCTGGAAGACTCCAAAGAAATCATGAACTCCTTGACCTTTGCAAGGGGGATGTACATGATTTGTAATCTAAGGCACGTGTAGGGCAGGGGTGCAGAGGCGAACAAGAATAAAAGCAGGAAAAGGAGCCAAAAAAACAGTTCTTCATGGGGTCCCTTCAGTTTCCCTGTCTCAATGACTCTGAACCTGATATCGAAAACGGCTGCAGAGCAAAGAACTAGCTGCTAGCGTTAGTGATTCTCATGTAGTGATATTTGGCGAATTCCAGAGTCCCTTCCTTCAACAAATACTGAATACCTAGAATGTGCTGGATGCTGTCAGATGATACGAGGAAACAAAAACAAATCAGATATGGTGCCTGCCTCACAGAGCCTGCCTGAGCCTAGTGCGGAAGGCTTCTAGATTAAGAAATAATTACCACACAGTCTGTTGCTATAATAAAGTGCTTCAGAGCCAGAAAGGGAGAAGTTTATTCTGCTTTCAGAGGATGAGAAAGGCTTTAGAGAAGATGTAACTTTTGAGGTGTCTTATTGGGGTTTTAAGGGTGATAATAAAGCTCACTGTATCTCCTTGGAGTTTGAACCAATTAAGAAATATAATAAGGAGTAAAATATTGCTTATAAAACTGGATTACAGAATGAGGCTTGGGCCTACAGGCAAAAAAAAAAAAAAATCATCCTTATATTTCTCTCAAAGTCTAGACCTCAGGAACTGCGCGCACACTGAGTTCAGGAGAAAACCCGGTGAGCAGGGCGGACTTGGCAGCAGGCAGGGTTGTTGACTGCCTCACGCAGGCTGAACGCTGAAGAGAGGAAGGCGTGTGTGGGAGACATTTTTAACATGGCAGCCTCATGGCATAGAGAAATAGGTGGCAGAGAAGGGTCAGACTCCTCTGACTCTCCAGTCCAAAAGATTAGACCTCCTTCTGTAAGGAGATACGGCCAAGCAGAAGAGAGGGAACAGACGTTCTTCCTGCAACACTCCTCCCTCCTGGTGAATATAGCGGGAGTGCCCTCCCCTCAACCCAAACGTGAGGAGCAGTGGGGAGCATCCATGCCAACAGGTCTGGAAGGATAAATGGATATTCAACGGATACTCAACAGATTTCCCTCATAGATGGAAAAGCAAGAGCAAAGCAGGGAGATTTCAGTGTACGCAGTGCCTTGGGAAATGGGGCAAAAAGCAGAGAGAGTTTCTTGGAATCTGTAAGTTTTCTAACCAAAGGTGGTGGATGCCCCTGAGTAAATACATGTATTCCTCTAAGTCAAGGCCCTTATTTCTTAATGTACTCAGTCCAGGATCTAAAAACACCATGCAAGGGCTCCACAGGTTTGTGGTCATCTTACTTGGGGTTCACTGAGCTTTCTGAATCTATGGGATGATGTCTTTCATCAGTTCGAGAAATTTTTCAGTCATAATTCCATAAATATTGCTTCCATTGCCTCTCCCTGTTCCTTCTGAGACTCTGACTCTCCCACCTGTCACATGATTGATGTTCCCTTTTCCATATTCGTCCTCGGTATCATTTGTTCTGAATGTTTTCTAATGACCTATCTTCTAACTAGTTAGTAAACTGTGTTCACAATCTGCCATTAAATCCAGTCATTGAGTTCTCATTTTTAGATACTGTGTTTTTCATCTCTAACACATCCATTTGATTCTTTTTAAAGATTCTATTCCAAATGTCTGGTGACATTTTCTATTTTGTCATTGCTTCTGTCCATCTTCTTCTCTACTTTCTCAAATATAGTAATCATGGCTATTTAAAAGTTCTTAACTGCTAATATCTGGACCACCTGTGGGTTTATTTCTATTGCCTGATTTTTTTACTTAGTTATCTGTGACATGATCTTTGCTCTTTAGCAAATTTTTATTGTATGCCAGACATTTTGATAAAGACCTATAAAGGCTCCAGATCCTCATCAGGCGTCAGGCAGGAGACTGTTCATCAAAGATTGAGCAGATCAAGATGTGGATACAGTTTTGGTAAGAGTTATGGGAAAACCCCATCTACCCTCAGCTTATCCCTTTCCTACGGTGTCACTCCCCAGAGATTTCAATTAGAGCCTGGCAGTTCTCTGTCCCGTAACCCCGAAAGACTGCAGGAGATGCAGCTCCACCTTTGGGAGGTTTTGTGCTTAGTTTTTTAACATCTCACCTTACACAGATTCCAAATTTGGTGTATATCAAGAGGGAGCCCAGCCATCTGCTTGAGGTCTCTCTGATCTTCAATCAGGTCATCCCTGTCTCTCATAACTGTCATAAACTCTTTGTCCTCCAGCAGCTGGCTTAGGGGCATGCGTAGATTCCTAGGCTCTAGCAGCTTCCAGAATTCACAGGTGAAAGGGGCTCGCGGGACTTCGGGGCAGTCACCACTCCCTACAGCCTTCATCTGTTGCCTCTTTGTATTCAGTTCAGCTCCCCTGACCCTTTTCCTTTCTTCAGTGCCTCCAGACCATAAGATATTGCACTCCACCTTTTAAAACTTCTTACCTAATTCTTTGGTCACCTATCCAGCCTCAGATTCAGAAAATGTTCTGGCGGGGAGGTGGGGTTAGCCACATGTTTGAGCATGTGGCCTCAGCCCAGGCCACAGTCAGAAAATGACCCAGGGGAATGAAGGGCAGCCAAAGGTCTACCCACCTCCAACAGCTCTCCCCTTTCTGAAATTTTAGTCCATATATTCTTGAGCTTCCTCAACTCTCAGATGCCATTAAAAATAAGACTTTGTTGCCTGGGTGGTTCAGTCGGTTAAGCGTCTGAGCCTTCGGCTCAGGTCATGATCCCAGGTCCTGGGATCGAGCCTCACATCAGGTTCCCTGCTCAGCTGGGGGTCTGCTTCTCCCTCTCCTTCTGCCCCTCTTCCCCACTTGTGCTCTGTTTCATGCACTCTCTCTCTCTCAAATAAATAAAGCCTTTTTTAAAAATAAAAAAAATAAGACTTTTGTAATTTACCAAGTGTTTTTTCCTGCTTTTTGCCAGTGGGTGAGTTGGTCTGCCAGGATCTACTGTAACCTACCCAGAAGCAGAATTCAGCTTCACAGGTTGGTCCTTGGTTAAACCGCTGCCCACCCTGCACCTGCCCCCCAAATGTGCACTCTCCATTCCCTTACTCTGAGGTATTTTTCCTCATTGAACCCTTCACTCCTATAAACACCGATGGCAAACCCTGGTCACCATGTTCCTGGCTCCCCGATGGCCAGGGTCTCCCCTTTCAGCACAGCCCTTTGCCAAGGATCTGCGCCAGTGAGGGACAGGTGTAGGAGTGCCACAGTCCCTGTGTCTGGGGGACAGGGCTCACAGGCTGAGCTGTGGGCCTAGAAAGCCTCAGATGCTTCTCACCCTCCCGGCTCATCACATCCTCACTCTGCTCGAAGGGGAGGTGCATGGCTTTTAGAAATGGGATAGAGAAGATTTTTTAACAACAAAGACTGCTTAGAAAAGATATAAGCAGAGGGATATTGTTCAAATTGTGGCCCTTATATGTCTCAGGTGAATGGAAAAAGTTTGAGGAAAATATTCTTAAACCGGGAGGTTTTAGTGCATGCTCGCATCCACACACAAATCTAGATACCTATTGTCTCTTTAAAAACCAAATGATCTGATAACTGGGCTCACAGTCTCCATGCAAACGCTGTCTGGAGGCCAGACGTGCCCCCCTCTGCAGGTGACATGGGTGAGGCCCCCTCCCAGCGGGGCCTGAGTTGAGGTAAGTGGGTTGCCTCCTGTCAGCAGGGTTCCTCTCAGGGTCCTGCTGGAGGAGAGGCAGCATCTGCCTCAGCCTGAGGGAGAGAGTGAAGCCTCCTCACCTGGCTCTGCCCCCCAGTGCCTCACCCCAGCCAGGCAGCCCCCTGGCCCGTGCAGACCCTCCATCAGCCCTCGCCTCACACACCACCCCTCATCCCAACAACAGGCACAGCGACTCAGAAAAGCTCATTCTGAACACTCTTCCTCTTTCCTTCACTGCTGCTTAAATGGAGTGTTTATATTAATTACAAACAACTTCATCATCCGGTGGGAAAGCGAATACGTGCCCCTTCACAGCGTTCTGAGTCCCGACACAGCTCAACTGTACCTCAAACAGGAAGCCAGTTGCTAGGAGACCAGCAGGCAAACTTCAAGAGATGAGTGCTTTCTACCTTTTCTCTCTGAAGTTCTTGGTCTAATCCCAGCCCAGGGTAGCCTGTCAGTACATTTAGAAAAAAAGAAGGGGAAAACTCCCTCCCTCTCTTACTCTCTCTCTTCTCCCCTTTCATAACTTCAAAGGAGACTTTGCATGTATTATTTGAGAAATAAAACTATTTACGAACACACAGTAAAATATAGTCTCAACTTCTTAAGTTTCACCTACAACTCTGTGGTCTGCTTTCCTTAGGATGGTGGCATGATGTGCTGGTATAGAAACCCCGATGAACCTGTGAGCGTTGTTTGGTTTTTTTTTTTTCATGTTCCTTCTTTTAGAAATATGAAGGTGAAGGGTTGGACCCCAGAAAGAAACCTAAAAAATATAAAAGAATTGGGAAATTCTTCTTCACTGAGTTTTCAATGTCAAGACTCAGTTTGGTTGGTCAAACAGCGTGGATCCCTTAGAAGATGTGGGAATCCAGTTAAACAAGAAAAGTCCTAAATATTCACAAAGAAAATATGCAGCATCAGTAGGAGATTATTAAACATAACGTGCCACAGGCATGTCTAATTTTGTTCTTCCAGTGGCAGATGGGACACAGGATGTTGAAAAATGAAGATTGGGGTCTCTAACTCTGCACAAGCCCCTTCATGGGGCACATTTGTAAACAGGAACCCTGCCAGGCATCCGGAGCTGGGGATCCCATGATGTCTTGCGGCATTTCCTAACATGTTCCAGCTGGGACAGGCTGACCCCTCTACTATCCTAGAACCTGTCCTTTGCGCCTGAAAGAGCTAGAAGAATTGGAGGGAATTGGAGGCACGGTCAGCTTGCAAAGACCAAGATATTTATGATCTAGCCCTTTACATACAAAGTTTGTGGACCTCCACTTTAAGTCAATGCCTAAAATTTAAACTTTTTTAGTCCTTCACTTTGAACAAGAATATTATCTTTCACAATATTTGTAAAACCAACTAAAAACATTAAATTCAGCTTCCTTGTTTTCTTCTGGTAGTTCAATGTATAATGAATATTAGTTATGCAACGTGACTTTTGTCCCTCCCTAGTGCAATCCAGCTCAGTTGGCTACAGAATATGTATGATTTCTTTTCTCACTATTACTCATAAATTAATAATCTCGTTTGGAAGTTTCTATCCTAGAGAGGGGTTACTTCTTTAATTTTTATCCAAACCACACATTTCAACCATTCTAGCATCAAATTTCAAAATCCTTTCTATTAAAGTTAAAAATGATCCATTATTTCCTGTAAATATTGCACTACTACCTGCCATCAAAAGCCATCACTGTATTTGGCTAAATATTGATATATAATATTATTTCAGGCTTTGACACTTATTTGTCTTTGTTGAATACCTTGACTAGTGGCTGTTTATTCAGCCTTCTGTCAGTTTTAATAAAGGCATGAATGTGTTTGACATGCAAACTGCTCACGTTTAGGGTTTCCAGTTTTTAAAAATTTAAGCAGTTCATCTCTCTGAAGATTTTCTTTTTTCCTTTTCAGGCTTTTTTCTTTTCTGAGCTCTGCTGTCATATTTTCTGTTTTTATCATTATCTTGACTTGCTCTCATGCTTTCAAGGATCTAGAAAAATGAAATGGAATTGTATCTATTTATCAAAAAAAGTAAATTACCATAAATGTAAAAATAAAAATGAATCGGCATCGCACTTTAAAACATGTTACCTCTAGACCTTTACAAACACACATTTAAGAGTCATTTGAATTGTTTAATGTTACAAAATGTTCCTCAGCCACCATATGCACCTGTTGTGAATGCCACAGAATTGGAACCATGACTCAGAACACAAAGCAAGAAAATGGACACTTGGCACCGAGAGAAGCAACACTTTGCTGTGCACAAAACTATTCCTTTGATGCCAAGAGGAAGTATTTGACAAGTCAATTTCTTTTTTCCACCCTAGGCACTGCCAGGGCACAAATCCTTCCGACGTTTCACAACAGGGTCCGGCTCCCGTAAACCTCGGAGTGGTCTACCACAGCCCCCTTTTGTTTTAAAGCCCTAGAACAAGAGACAAAGACAGGCATGTCTCTGATTCCTGACGGTGTTGGTGAGGAGGGTTTCGGGTGACAAGTGACATTGTACTAGCACTGGGGCTGGCATCCTGAGTGACCTCAGTGTTCTCTTGCACATTGTGTATGTTGCGTGGGTGCATGGTTTGTGGGCCCCGTATACCATGGCACCCCTGTTGCTTAGGTTTAAGGGTGGTGCTGCGATTGAGGGGCCATTTTCTTTGGGATCCACCTGTCTCAGGCTGCGCTGGGCACAGAAAAGCAGGAAATCTAGGATGACATCTTGAGAGCATCCCCCAAGCCTGGGAAAGGGGCAGGAGTTCCTGGGTTCTGAGCACAGTGTCCCGGGGATGTGAGGGGACCTCAGAGGAAGATCTGCTAGGACACAGCTGGAGAGGCAGGGACCCTGGTCTGGGCAGTGACCTCCCGGCCGCAGCTCAGCAGGAGCAGAACAAGGAGTGTATCAGATGGGGATGTGGTGACCACAACACCGGAGACCTCCCTGCTAGGACCCCCAGGACATTTATATGACCCTTGAAGGACAGGTGAAAGCCTCAGTAGTTATCAAACTGGAACGCCCTTTGAATGTAGCCAGATCAGAACCCATTAGGCAGATTTAGAGCAGGAAGGAAGAAATGTGACATTTCTTACACACCATTTTGTTCAACAAAATCATAATCTACCACATAAATAAGTTTAGTGAAGCCCGACACTCTTCTCCTCCTTTTCTCTGCCCCACCATCTTGAAGTGAGGGGAGGAGCTCACGGTCTGGAGAAAAGTGGGCATTGGGGCCTTCCATACCAGACAACCTGTGGTGCTTCTGGAACTTACCGTAGGGGAAAAACGATCTGTGTTTCTGCATCTGGACACTTCGCAGATCACGCTGTGGAAGAATCCCTGGTCAGAGAAGCCAGTGCCTGGCAGCTCTCTCCAAGCTCAAGCACCTCATCCCCATCCCTGCTCCCTAATTCTTTCCACACTGGCTCAGGTTCTGGGGGAGGGGAGTTATGGGTGGCAGGAAGTTTTGCCAGCAGTCTGAGGAGAGGAAGATGGAGCCATTAATGCGAAGTCTTCTTTCCTCTGAATGCCTTCTGGGTTGAAGGAATAATGTCTTTATCATTTGCTCAGTGCTCTGAGGATCCCTTTGCTTTCAGGGACCCCCTCTTCTCTCCTGCCCCAGAAACATCCTTGATAGTAGTGCTCTGGGGCTCACCTGGCCCATGAGGGGGTCTCTCCAGCCATTAGCTCAGACACTGACAGAGCTGTGGGTCCAGCACAGGGGTTCTCAGGGTCCCGGGAGAGCCCCTGTCCTGAGCCGAGGCTTCTCGCCTTCACATTTTCTCCTGGCACAGCGCTCCCACACTGAAGGCAAACCTCAGAAGCGGACAGCAGAGGGAGCCAGTGGCCTACTGTTGGCACTCAGGCTGGGCCTCGCAGTCACTGTTCTGAGGGCGCTGGGCTGGCTCACCCTCCAAGGCACTGGGGCACGCAGAAAACGCACGGTCACTTAGGTGAATGCCTCCCAAGGGCTCCCTGTGGTTTCCCTCCAAAATCAGGACCTGCGTCCCTCCACATGTTAAACCCAGCCTTCCACCCTAGTCCTGTTCCTAATCAGCAGGCAGAAATACAGCTCTTGTCTGTTAAAGCTCGTTTTCCTCAGAGACTTACAGAGGGAAGGTACGCTCATGTCCAACTCCTTTGCGGGAGACAATCCTTCCCCTGTCCTGGATCTGACATGTTTGCCCCTTCCCTCTGGCTCTCTTTGAATGGTTAGTCTGTGGACATGTGGGGAAGTGGTAGAGGGACGCCCAGTTTCTGGGGGCCTGGAATGAATGAATCGTCTATAAGAAGCACCTTTTGGCCATGAAGCTAATCAACTCAGCCAACTCTCCGATGCCTGATTTTTGAAGAGGCACTCTTAAAAGTGAAGCACGCTGCACTTTGTGCTGTAGGGATATCATTGCCAAAGAGGGACTGAGCCCCGTCAGAGCAAACCTGGGGTGCAACCCCTGTGGAGCAAAATGTGAAGAAAAAAAGGAGCTGAGGCAACGTCTGTCCACTCCCCACGCCCGCGGGCTCGGCCAGGCCAGGCCAGACCTTCTTCCTTCCTTCCCTCTGCTAAGGCGTCGAGCTCTCCCCAGGGCCCATGGGCTCTCCACAAATTCGCGGGACAGGTGCTGGAGGCTTCTTGCCATCAGCACCAGCCGACTGCTTTCAGAAGCGCTCCCACCTTCATGTTCCGGGAGGTGCCTTCCCCTTCCTCCTCCTCCTCGCCCACCCCTGAGTTACCTGCTTGTTTCCCAAGGCCCTCCTTCTGTCACCTGCACCCTGATCCCCCCGCAGCATCACGGAGGCCTCAGCCACCCAACCGTCAACCTTGTCCAAAGACAGCACAGAGAACATTGACGGGGGGCCCGACACGGACGATGCTTCCTCCCCAAAGGAGTCAAAGTCAGACTTCATCTGTTCGTGCAGACGCAACAAGCCTGGAGCCTGAAGGGCCAGGAGAAGGCAGTGGTGGCCAGGAGGGAGCCTGGAAGGGTGAGCAGGGGTTTGGATTAAGTGGAGGGTTCATAACAGGCTCAACAGTGCTTCCCGAGGAATCCTGTTTGAAAGCGAAGGGTTCCGGTCTGGAGGGCGATGGGTGGTGGCCACAGGCCCTGTCCTTGGCCATTCGGCATCGTCGTCAGGGATGGTGATGGAGGCATGAGGCATGTGGATCACTTCCTGTGACACACTTTGAGGGATAGCTGTTGTCCTAAATGACAGAATCAGCACTGTTAAAAGTATTCAACAGACTGAAATAGTCAAATCGAACAAGATGAAATTTAACTGAGATAAATGTGAAGTTTTGAAGGCAGAAGGAAGAACTTCAAATACCACATGCGAAAAAGTCTCAGGTGTTGGAGGTGCTTTTGAGGGCAGGGCAGAAAAAAAAACGCATGGGAATCATAGGCTGCATCATGAGGGATATTGAATTCAGAATTGGAGAGGTGGTTACCAGCGCTGGAAGATTGTGTCCATTCCTGCCCATCACCCTTAGAAGGGACCCCTAAACACAGTGACCAGGATGGGGAGGGGACTGAGGCCAAAGATGGTAAGTGGCAATGAGAAGCTCAAGGATGCTTGGTCCGGGAGAAAAGACAGGGATGTGGAAAGGCCTTGGGAAAGAGGGGTGACACTTTGGGGTTTTGGAGGATAGAACCAGGCCCAGCAGGCCGGGGGGGCACATTGGCCCAAGGCATTGGGATCCCACAGACCTATATCCAAGCCCATCACTGAGTGACTCAGTGATCTCCCTAGCCCCCCGGGCCTTAGCTTTCTCGGCTGTAATGCAAAGGTCCCATTACCACTGAGCTCCAGAACCACCCCCAGGATAGGATAACAGCCACCAAGTGCCTAATAGAGGGCCAGAGATATTGTAAGCGCTTGATCATGTGTACCTCTGGTTACTCCTGCAGAGCAGTTAGGGGGAGGCAATTTTTGGTTTAAGTGTAAAAGACTCTCGCCCTTGGAGCTTTCCCTGCACAGAGGGCAGCTTTGGCAGACATTCAGGTGCTGATAATACCGAGGACGGAATGGTTTCGTGTCCTGTGCCAGCCTAGCGAGATTGGTTGCAAGTGGTTCCCCTCAAGGGGGAATTTAGTGATTAAGCTCTTTCCTGCCTTTGAGATAAGCACCGTGCTTGGCTCCTCTGTGACCACCCCACGCAGACCCCCTTCCACCAGTCAAAGGGGAGGCGTGGAGAAGTCCCTACCGCTAGACATGGGGCAGCTGTCCCTAACCTGGGCCAGGGGTCCCCGTCCCTGCCAGGAAGTGGGGCGCAGAAGCTGAGAAGGCAGAGCCTGCCTGGGTGCAGTGGGACCGTAAGAGGCCTGTCGGTGTCGGGGGAGGTGGGTGTCCCTTCTTCACCCGACATCATCTTTCTTAAAGAGTCACGGGGATATCAGGAGATGCTCCCTGCGCCCCAGCGGGGGGCTTTTCTTGATTTCCCCCCACTGCTGTGGCTTGTGGCCAGTTGTGTGGCAAGTGATGGATTTGGGCCAGCTAGCAGGACTCGAGGCAGAGCACTAGGTTCACATGAGAAAGATGTTTAGGGGATTAAGCGGACAGATCTCCCCCCTTAAGCTCACCCAGGCTTGAGGCCCAGAAGGCAGGGCAGCCCGGCTGCCTCCCATACGCCGGGACGGCCGGCAGGGGGCGTCACGGCCCCGCAAACTGCAGTTCCCGGCACGTCGCTTCCCTGGCACCGGGAGTGCGGTCACGGGAGCTCCCAAAGCAGCTAGGAATCTTCCTAGAGCTTCGGCCACCTGCTCCGAGCGAGCCTTGAGCCTCGGAGCGGACTGGGGCTTCCCTTACCACTTCCTGCCAGCTCGCCTCCCACTGCCCTGCTTACCCTGCCCTTCTGGGGGCCGTCAGGTGGTCTCTCGGAGCCTGTGAGGGCTGCCCCGAATATATAGCAAAACCCACATTCTCAGGAATGAAGGGCAGGCCCAGAGAGACCGCTCTTTCCCAGCCCTGAAGGTTTGGGGGCCCTCTCGGGACCCACAGCAACTGTAAACCTTTGCGGGGTTTTAGGGCGGAGTTCATGGTCTTCGTGGGAAGAGGGGCTGAAGGTTGACATCCTCGTCCTCCGCCAGCCTATCTGATGGCAAGCCGTGGCCCTCAGACCGAGCTGGGGATAAAAGTGCATTTTCCCGGTAACTGATGATGCCCAACATCAGTGTGTCTTGGTCTTTTAGATATCCTCGTGTGTGAAATTCCTTTTCAGATCTTTGCTCCTTTTGTCTGTATGGTGGTCTTACTGACTTTTTAGGAGTTCTGCATTCTGGATAGGAGCCCACTGTTGGGTATATGTTTTACGAATGTTCTTCCTCTGTGTCTTTTGAGGAATAGAAGTTCTTACTTTCTGTGGGATTCAATCCTTCCTTTTATGATTCAACTAAAGAAACCTCTGCCTCTATCATAAAGATGTTCTTCATGGTATGGTCCAGAATCTTTAGCTCTACACTTAAATATGCAAGCCAGCAGGAATGGATTTGTAGGTAAGGTTGCAGGTGCGGGTTCAAGACTGACTTTCATCTGTGTGTATTCTCTCAGCACCACTAAGATTTGGGCGGTTTTTTTATTTTTGTTTTGTTCATTCGCTTAGCTTTTTAATAAAAAATGTTTGTGTTTTAGAATAGTTTTTGCTTGCAGAAAAGTTACAAAGACGGCGCAGAGAGTGCCCGTGTACCCCCCACCCGTTGTCTGTGGTACGCTGGCCGTAGCTAATGCGTCATTAGTAAGTCCATACTTGATTCAGCTCAGGACCATTGGTTTCTGACGGACGAAGTGCTGCTGGCAAATGCTGTGAGACCACGTCCTGGTAACTGAACTTTCAGTGACCAAGTCCCCTGTGGTAAGAGCCCGTGTCTCTGGTCTCAGCCTAACCTGGAGAACTCAGAGGGCTCACGTGGTGTGGACTCAGGTCCTGTGAGATCCCAGGGGGGGACGTGTGGTAATTCTACCATCGAAGGGCCTCCAGCGTCATAGACCACCTGAACTCTCAGCCCCAGGTTTAAAAATCCTGAGTTTTAATGTGATGAGTAGCCTTTTCCTAGAGTCCTGTAGTCTTTAGTTTTGTAATCTTGAACCAAAGTTTAAAACACATCGATGATGAACAGCTTTGGGTTTTTATATTTAATCACATGCTGTACATCACATCTCCAGGATTCATCTTATATGTGGACATTTGTACCTTTAGATCCTCTTCCCCCATTTCCCTCATCCTCCACCCCTGCACCTGTGGCCACCACCCATCTGTTCTCTGTAAATTCAGAGTTTGGTGTGTGTGTGTGGGGGGGGGGGTGTTGTTAGCTTTTGAGTTTTTTAGATTCCACATATGAGGGAGATTATATAGCGTTTGTCTTTCTCTAACTTATTTTACTTGGCATAATGCCTTCAGTGTACTTCCATGTTGTCACAAATGGCAAGATTTCCTTCTTTTTATGGCTGCATAATATTCCTCCATGTCTCGTGTGAGTGTGTGTGTGAGTGTGTGTGTGTGTGTGTGTATCACATCTTCTTTATCCATTCATGCATTGATGGATACTTAAGTTGTTTCTATGTCTTGGCTATTGTAAATCACGCTGCAGTGAATGCAGGGCTACAGTTACCTTTTGAGTTAGTGTTTTCATTTCCCTCAGATAAAAACCCAGAGGCAGAATTTCCGGATTATATGGTAGTTCTACTTTTACTTTTTGAGGACCTCCACACTATTTTCCATGCGGTGGCATGAATTTATATTCCCACCAACAGCTCACCAAAGGTTCCCTTTTCTTTACACCCTCACCAACATTATTACTTCTTGCCTTTTTCTTTTTTTAATTTATTATTATTATTTTTTAAAGATTTTATTTATTTATTTGACAGAGAAAGAGATAGCGAGAGCAGGAACACAAGCAGGGGGAGTGGGAGAGGGAGAAGCAGGCCTCCCGCCGAGCAGGGAGCCCAATGTGGGACTCGATCCCAGGACCCTGGGATCATGACCTGAGCCGAAGGCAGACGCTTAACGACTGAGCCACCCAGGCGCCCTACTTCTTGCCTTTTTGATAATAGCCATTCTAACAGGTGCAAGGTGGTATCTCATTGTGGGTTTGATTTGCATTTCCCTGATGATGAGTGATGCTGAACATCGTTGGCCATCTGTATGTTGTCTTTGGAAAAATGTCCATTCAAAGATCCCCTGCCCATTTTTAAATCAGATTGGGTTTTTTTGCTATTGAGTTGTATGAGTTCTACATATTTTTTGGCTATTAACCCTTTATCAGATATATGATTTCCAAATATTTTCTCCAATTTGGTAAGTTGCCTTTTCATTTTGTTGAGGGTGGCTTAGCTGTCCAGAAGCTTTTTAGTTTGATGTAGTCCCACTTGTTTATTTTTGCTCTTCTTACCATTGCTTTTGGTGTCAAATCTGAAAAACCATCACCACGACCAATGTGAAGGAGCTTATTGCCTATGTTTTCTTCTAGGAGGTATGGTTCCAGGTTTTACATTTAGGTCTTTAATCCATTTTGAGTTAATTTCTCTGTATGGTGTACGATAGGGGTCCAGTTTCATCCTTTTGCATGTGGCTATCCAGATTTCCCAGCATCATTTATTGAAGAGACTGTCCCTTTCCCATTGTATATTCTTGGCTCCTTTATCATAAATTAATTGACCACATATGTATGTGCTTATTTCTGGGTTTTCTATTCTGTCCCATTTCTTTGTGTGTCTGTTTTTATGTCAATACTATACTGTTTTGATTACTTTAGCTTTGTAATATAGTTTGAAATAGGGAGTATAATGCTTCCAGCTTTGTTCTTTCTCAAGACTGCTTTGGCTATTCAGTTTTTTGTGGTTCCATATAAATGTTAGGATTGTTCTATTTCTCTGAGAAGTCCCACTGGGATTTTGATAGAGATTGTTTGAATCTGTAGATTGCTTTAGGTGGTATGGACATTTTAACAATATTCAACATCCATATTTTGATAAAACTTTATTAATAATTATTTTATCAGTTGTCTTCCATTCCTTGAGGATGGTATATTTTTCTGTTTATTTGTGTATTAAATTTCTTTCATTAATATCTTACAGTTTTCAGTGTACAAGTTTTTCACCTCCTTGGTTAAATTTATTCCTAGGTATCTTTTGATATAATTGTGAGTGGGATTGTTTTCTTAATTTCCCTTTCTGATAGTTCATTATTAGTGTAGAGAAATGCAACAGATTTCTATATATTGATTTTGTATCCTGCAACTTTACTGAATTCATTTAAGTGTTTTATATAGTATCCAGCTTAGAGTTTTTTATATAGTATCAGGCCATTTGCAAAGTTACAGTTTTACTTCTTCCTTTCCTATTTGGATGCCTTTTATTTCTTTTTCTTGCCTAATTGCTCTGGCTAGGCCTTCTAATACTTTGTTGAATAGAAGTGGTAAGAGTGGGCATCCCCATTTTGTTCTTGATCTTAGAAGAAAAGCTTTCAGGTTTTCACCATTGAGTATATTAGCTGTTTACTTGTCATATAAGGCCCTTATTATGTTGAGGTATGTTCCCTTTATATCCACTCTGTTGAGAGTTTTTATCATAAATTGATGTTAAATATTTTCAAATGCTTTTTTCTTTATTGAGATGATATATTTTTTTATCTTTCATTTGTTAATCTGGTGTATGATCTTGATTGGTTTTTAGATGTTGCACCATCCTCGTATCCCTGAAATAAATTCTACTTGATCATAGGTCATAGCATTGGTATTAATTATTCTTTGAATGTTTGGTGGAATTTCTCAATGAAGGCTTCTGGTCCTGAAATTTTCTATCTGTTAATAATTCAGTCTTGGTAGGTTATAGAATTAGGAATTTTCCATTTCTTTTAGATTGTTCCATTTGTTGGCATATAATCGTTCATAGTAGTCTCTTAGGATCCTTTGTATTTCTGTGGTATCAGTTGTAACATCTCCTCTTTCATTTCTGATTTTATTTGAACCTCCACTCTTTTTCTTGGTTAATCGAGCTAAAGGTTTTGTCAATTTTGTTTATCTTTTCAAAGAACTAGCTCTTAGTTTCATTGATATTTCTGTTGTCTTTTTAGTCTTTATTTTATTTCTGCTCTGATCTTTTTTTCCTTTCTTCTACTAACTTTGAGCTTTGTTTCTTTTCCCAGTTTCTTCTGGTGTAAACCTAAGCTGTTTATTTGAGATTTGTTTCTTGATGTGTAGGCTTTTATAACTATAAACTTCCCCTCTTAGAACTACTTTTGCTGCATGGTAAATTTGGATATATTTCCATTTTTGTTTGTCTAAAGTATTTTCTTATTCTGTGATCCATTGGTTGTTCATTTGTTGTTTAATCTCCTTATATTTGTGATTTTTCCAGTTTTCTTCTTGTAACTGATTTCTAGTTCTTACCATTGTGATCACAAAAGATACTTAATATGATTTCAGTCCTCTTAAATTTATTAAGACTTGTTTTGTGGCCTACCATATATGATATGATATCCTGGAGAATGTTCCATGTGCACTTGAGAAGCCTGTATATTATGCTTTAAGTCCATCCGGTCTAACACATTGTTTAAGGCTGATGTTTCCTTATTGATTTTTCTGTCTGGATGATCTATCCATTGATGTAAGTGGGGTATTAAAGACCCCTGCTATTCTTACATTGCTGTCTCTTTTCCCCTTTAGGTCTGTTAGGTGCTCCTATGTTAGGTGAATAAATAAAGAGAAAACTCTTTATCCCTCCTTCAATTGTGAATGCTTTTTTATTCACAAACAACTTAAGTTTGAAAACATGTTATATCCTTATAGGATTGATCCCTTTATCATTATGTAATGGCCTTCTTTGTGTCTTATTACAGTCTCTGTCTTGAAGTCTCTTTTGTCTGATATAAGTATGGCTATCCTGGCTTTCGTTTGGTTTCCATTTGCAGGGAATGTCTTTTCGCATCTCTTCACTTCCAGTCTTCATGTGTCCTTATATCTGAAGTGAACTGTAGGCAGCATATAGATGGATTATGTTTTTTTTTTTTACTCCATTCAGCCACTATGTCTTTGGATTGGAAAATGTAGTACATTTACATTTACAGTGATATGTAATAGGTATGTCCTTATTGCCATTTTGTTCATTGTTTTCTGGCTGTTTTGTAGTTTCTCTGTTCCTTTCTTCTTTTGCTCTCTTCCTTTGTGAATTTTTTACTTTAGTGGTGTGCTTAGAGTCTTTTTATCTTTTGTGTGTCTACTATAGATTTGTTGCTTTGGGACTACTGTGAGGCTTATATAAAAGAATGTATATTTGTAACAGTGTATTTCTAGTTGGTAACAACTTAAGTTTGGAAACATTCTAAAGCTCTACCTTTTTACTGCCGCCTCCAACATTTTTGCTTTTGATGTCACAATTTACATCTTTTTATCTTGTGTATCTCTTAACGTATTATTGTAGTTATAGTTTTACTACTTTTGTCTTTTTAATCTTCATACTAGCTTTATAAGTAATCAATCTACCATTTTTACATTAGATTATTCTGAACTATACTCTGTATTTGCTTTTACCAGTGAGATATATACTTTCATATGTTTTCCTGTTCCTAATTAGTACCCTTTTCTCTCAGTTTAAAGTCCCTTTAAAATTTAAGGCCAGTCTGGTGGTGATGAGCTGCTTTAGCTTTAGCTTGTCTGAAAAACTCTTTATCCCTCCTTCAATTGTGAAAGACGACTTTTCTGGGTAGAGTATTCTTGTTTGGAAGGTTTTTTTAGTTTCAGCACTTTGAATATATCATGCACTCTCATCTGGCGTATAAAGTTTCTGTTGAAAAATCTGATAGTCTTAGGAGGGTTCCCTTGTATATAACAAGTTGTTTTGTCCTTTGCTGCTTTTAAGAATCTCTCCTTCTCTTTAACTTTTGAGACTCTTATTATAATGTGTGTCAGTGTGGGTCTCTTTGAGTTCATCTTATTTGGAACTCTCTGGTCTTCCTGGATCTGGATGTGTGTTTCTTTCCCCTTCCCCAGGTTAGAGAAGTTTTTAGCCATTATTTCTTCAAATTTTTCTGCCTCTTTCTCTCTCTTTTCCTTCTGGGACCCCTATAATGCAAATGTTGGTCCATTTGATATTATCTATAGATCCCTTAAACTATCTTTGCTTTTTTTTTTTTTTCATTCTTTTTTCATTTTGCTGCTCTGATTGTGTGAGTTCTATTGCCTTGTCTTTATTTCTTCTGCTTCATCAGATCTGATGTTGAACCCCTCTAGTGTACTTTTCGATTCAGTTATTGTATTCCTCAGCTCTGTGACTTCTATTTGGTACTTTTAATATTTTCTCTTTGTTGAAATTTTCACTTTAACTCATTCTTCTCCCAAGCTTGGTGAGCATCTTTATGACTAATATTTTGAACTCTTTATCAGGCAAATTAATTATCTCCATTTCATTAAGGTCTTTTTTTGAAGTTTCATTTTGCTCTCTGTATGAAATGTATTTGTCTATTTCTTTATTTTTCTTGATTCTCCTTGTTGGGTATGTGTGTGTGTGTGTGTGTTGGTTGGTTTTTATGTATTAGCTAAAAGAGCCAACTCTCCCAATCTTGAAGGAATGAATGGCCTCATGTAGGTGATGAAGCTTATTGTTCAACCCTGCCTTAGGTCTTAATTTTCTCCCAAACAGCCAATTTTATTTTTAGTGGCTCCCAGTAGATGAAGGTGTGCCAACACTTGTTGGTGTCCCAAAGGGGAGGATCTAAGTCAGTATCTAAATTGAGGCTGATTGGAAGCCAGACCCTTAGGCTGCAGGTTTTAAAATATGCAAGTATACCTCTCTCAGGGGAAGATTGGGAATTGGCAGTTCTCTCTGCTCCCTCTGTCCCGAGCCCTGGGATGATAGTAAAGAACCATTTCTTTCTTGGCTACCATCACATTGAAATGAACACAAGTCCTGCTGGCCACCAGCCTCAGGTGATCAAGGGATATCTCCTGGGTGACAACCACAGAAACCAGGACACTGGTCTAAAAACTGGAGCATCAGACGTGTGCACAGGCTCCCCTCTGGGAAACCTGTGCTCTGGAGCACTGCACAGGGAGAGTGGGAGGACATGCCCAGAGAAGATTACAGTTGACTTTTAGATGTGTGTTTAATTAGAAGCCTGGCCCTTAGGGCAGAGATCTGAAGATAGACTAATAGGCATCTTTCACAGAAAGACTGAGCGTCTGTTTCCTAACTGCTGTGCTCTAGAGATGGTAGCCAGTTAAACACTCTTTTTCCATATGTTACAGTTCTGTGAAGCCCATGAGCATAAGCCCTACTGGCCAGCAGAGCCAAGCAAGTTAGAGGTGTCCCTTGGGTGGCAGCTACAAAACCAGGGTGCCAAATGAAAGTATAAGCTCCTTTTTGGGAGATACTGGCAAACTGGAAGAGGAAGAAGGAGAAGGCAAAGATGGTGCCTAGTGGCCCCTGCCATTGGAGAGTGTTTCTTTCAGTAGCTCTTTTTTTTTTTCCCCCTGAAGATTTATTTATTTATTTGAGAGAGACAGAGATGTAGACAGAGACAAAGAGAGAACACAAGGGGAGGGGCAGAGAGAGAGGGAGACAAGCAGACTCTCCATTGATCAGGGAGCCCAACATGGGGCTTGATCCTAGGACCCTGAGATCATGACCTGAGCTGAAATGAAGAGTCAGATGCTTAACCAACTGAGCCACCCAGGTGCCCCTAAGCCCTTTAAGTAGCTCTTTAGATGTAAAATTAAATGCCTGCTCCTCCGGCTGACACTTTTTTTTTTTTCTTTAAAGATTTTATTTACTTATTTGAGAATGAGAGAGAGCACATGAGAGGGGGGAGGGTCAGAGGGAGAAGCAGACTCCCTGCCGAGCAGGGAGCCCAATGCAGGACTCGATCCAGGGACTCCAGGATCACGACCTGAGCCGAAGGCAGTCGCTTAACCAACTGAGCCACCCAGGCGCCCCCCGGCTGACACTTTTAAGATAAGCAAATAAGCGTCTGCCTCTGCTCTGCATCCTGGGGTGGAGAGTCTGCCTCTGTGAACTTTTTAAGAACTGTTTCTCTTTTGCTATAGTCTTGTGGGTCTCATGGATGCAAGCCCATTGGCTTCAAGGCTAGATGTTTTGGGGGCTTATCTCTCAGGTGCAGGTCTTAAAAGTTCAGATGCCACATGTGGGGTTCAAACCCTTTGCTCCTCAGCAAACTGGTTTGTATGTTCTCTCCTGATTGTGGGTCACACACCACGGGTGGGGTTTATGGTGAGATTATGTCTCAGCCTCTCTCTCCCACTTTGATGTGGGTTTCTTCCTCATTTGCCCAATGTGTAAGAGTCACTCAGCTAGTTTTAGGCTCTTTTTTCAGAGGAAATTGTTCTGTATGTAACCATAGATTCAGTGTCTGTGGGAGGAGGTGAATTCAGGATCCTCCTACATTGCCATCTTGAACAAGAACCTCATATTCTAGTCTTGGTGAAGGATTTAGGAGTCTGAGAGAGAATGACACTTGATCACATGGGGACCAGAGGAGGAGAGGCCAGCTGTGGGATATTAAAGATGGTACATATTCTTTGACAAGCCTGTCCTTGAGAGGTGGAATCTGTTTCCCTTAGACTTGAAAAAACATGGGAAAGTGATACTCTGCCATTTCTGGACCTAGCTTTTAAGAAGATTGGCAGCTTCCACCTTGGTCTCTTGCAGCCTTGAATACCATGTTAGAAGCCCAAGTACACTGTTAGAAAGTGTACATGGAAAAAGGCTCTGAGACTGTAGAGAAAGTAGAAGGGGCCCTGCTGAGGGGACAAAATGTGAGTGAAGCCATCTTGGACTCTCTAAACCAGCCCAGCTGAATACCACTAAGTCACTCCAGTTAATAGCACATGGAATGGATAAATCACTCAACTGAGCCCTGCCTAAATTCCTGACCTGTAGAATTATATATAGGCTTACCCTGGTGAGATTGCAGGTTTGGTTCCAGACCACTGCAATAAGGCAAGTCACATGAATATTTTGGTTTCCCAGTGCATGTAAAAGTTATGTTTACCAAAAAAAGTTATGTTTACATTATACTGTAGTCTATTAAGTGTGCAATAGCATTATGTCTAAAAAAAAAACCCAATGTATATACCCTAATTAAAAAATACTTTAGGGGCGCCTGGGCAGCTCAGCTGGTTAAGCATCTGCCTTCAGCTCAGGTCATGATCCCAGAGTCCTAGGATCAAGTCCTGCATCGGGCTCCCTGCTCAGCAGGGGGGCCTGCTTCTCCCTCTCCTCCCCGCTTGTGCTCGCGCTCTCTCACTCTGTCTCTCTCTCAAATAAAATCTTAAAAAAAAAAGATAAATAAAATAAATTAAAAATAAAAATATTACTGAAAAATGCTAACCATCATCTGAGCTTTCAGTGAGTTGTAATCTTTTTGCTGGAGGGTCTTGTCTCCATGTTGATGTCTGCTGACTGATCAGGGTGGTGGTTGCTTGGTGAGGTGGCTTGGAAATTTCTTAAGACAACAAAAATTTTGCCATATCAGTTGACTCTTCCTTTCATGAACAATTTCTCTGTAGCATGTGATACTGTTTGATAGCAGTTTACCCACAGTAGAACTTCTTTCAAAATTGAAGTCATCCTCTCAGACCCTGCTGCTGCTTTATCAACTAAGTTTTTGTAATATTCTAAAACATTTATTGTCATTTCAACAACCTTCATACCAGAAGTAGATCCCATCTCATGAAACCACTTTCTTTGCTCATCCATAGGAAGCAACTCCTCATCTATTAAAGTTTTATCAAGAAATTACAGCAATTCAGTCCCATCTTCAGGCTCTACTTCCAATTCTAGTTCTGTTGCTATTTCTACCACATCTGCAGCTACTTCTTCCACTGAAGACTTGAACCACTCAATGTCATCCATGAGGGCTGGAATCAACTTCTTCCAAACTTCTGTTATTGTTGATATTTTGACCTCCTCCCATGAATCATGAATTTGTTTTAAATTCCAGTATAGTTAACATACAGGGTTATGTTAGTTTGAGGTATACAATATAGTGATTCAACAATTCTATACATTACTCAGTGCTCATCATGATTATTGTACTCTTTAATCCCCTTCACCTAGTTCACCCATCCCCTACCCTCCTCCCCTCTGGTAACCACCACTTTGTTCTCTATATTTAAGAGTCTGGGTTTTTGTCTTTTTTTTCTTTGTTCATTTGTTTCTTAAATTCCACATATGAGTGAAATCATATGGTATTTGTCTTTCTCTGACTGACTTATTTCACTTAGTATTATTATACCTTCTAGATCTGACCATGTTACAAATGGCAATATTTCATTCTTTTTTATGGCTGAGTAATATTCCATTGTATATACACACTGCATTTTCTTTATCCATTCATCTATGAATGAACACTTGGGTTGCTTCAGTATCCTGGCTATTTAAGATTTTTTTTTTTTTTAATTCATGAGAGGCAGAGGGAGAAGCGGGCTCCCAAGGAGCAGGGAGCCCAATGTGGGACTCGATCCCAGGACCCTGGGATCATGACCTGAGCCGAAGGCAGACGCTTAACCATCTGAGCCACCCAGGTGCCCATTATCTTGGCTATTGTAAATAATGCTACAATAAACACATGAGGGCATACATCTTTTTGAATTAGTGTTTTTGTTTTCTTTGGGTAAATACCCCATTTCTTTGGATCATGTGGTAATTCTATTTTTAATTTTTTGAGGAACCTCCATACGATTTTCCACAGGAATCATGAATGTTCTTAATGCCATCTAGAATTGTGAATCCTTCCCAGAAGTTTTTCAATTTGCTTTGCCCAGATCCATCAGAGGAATCACTATGGTAGCTATAGCCTTATGAAATGCATTTCTTTAATAATAAAACTTGGAAGTCAAAATTACTCCTTGATCCATGGGCTGCAGAATACATGTTGTGTTAGCAGACCTGAAAACATTAATCTCATTGTACATCTCCATCAGAGCTCTTGGGTGGTCAGGCATATTGTTACTGAAGAAGCAGTTAATGAATATTTTGAAAGGATTCTTTTCTGAGCAGTAATCTCAACAGTGGGCTTAAAATATTCAGTAAACCATGTTGTAAACAAATGTTCTTTCTGAATCCATTGAGAGAGCACAGGCAGAATAGAATCAGCATCACTCACTCTAAAGGGCTCTAGGAGTTTCAGAACGGTCAGTGAGCACTGGCTTCCACTGAAATCACCAGCTACCTTAGCCCCTAATAAGAGAGTCAGCCTGGGCTTTGAGGCTTTGAAGCCAGGCGTTGACTTCTCCTCTCTAGCTATGAAAGTCCCAGATGGCATCTTCTTCCAGTGGGAGGCTGTTTGATCCACATTGAAAACCTCTTGTTTAGTGCAGCCACCTCCATGAATGATCTTAGCTGGATCTTCTGGATAACTTGCTGCAGCTTCTCCATCAGCACTTGCTGCTTCACCTTGCACTTTGATGTTACGGAGACGGCTTCCTTCCTTAAACGTTGTGACCCAACCTCTGCTAGCTTCAGACTTTTCTTCTGCAGCTTCCTCACCTGGCTCAGCCTTCACAGAATTGAAGAGAGTTAGGGCCTTGTTCTGGATTAGGCTTTGGCTGGTTTGATCTTCACTCCAGACCACTAAAACTCTCCTTATCAGCAAGGCTGTTTCACTTTCTTACCATTCATGTGTTCACTGGAATTGTACTTTTCATTTCCTTCAAGAAGATTTCTTTGCGTCCACAGCTTGGCTCATTGTTTGGTGCAGGAGGCCTAGCTTTTGGCCCGGTGGCTTTCCACATGCCTTCCTCACTAAGCTTAAACATTTCTAGCTTTTGATTTAGAATGAGAGACACGCCACTCTTCCTCTCACTTGAACACTTAGAGGTCATTGTAGTAGGTTATTAATGGGCCTAATTTCAATATTGCTGTGTCTCAGGGAACAAGGAGGCCTGAGGAGAGGGAGAGAAATGGGGGAATGGTTGTTTGGTGGAGCAGGCAGAACACACATTTATTAAGTTTGCTGTCTTATATGGGCACAGTTCCTGGCACTGCAAAACAATTACAATAGTGACATCTATGACCACTGATCACAGATCAGCTTAACAAGTGTAATAATAATGAAACAGTTTGACATATTGTGATAATTACCAAAATGTGACAGAGAGACCTGAAGTGAGCAAATGCTGTTGGAAAAAATGGCGCCAACAGACTTGCTCAATGCACGGTTGCCAAACACCTTCAATTTGTACAAAATGCAATGTCTACAATGTGCAATAAAGTGAAACACAATAAAATGAGGTATGCCTGCATAATAAAGTGGTAGTTGTTTTAAGTAACTAGTATGAAGTGGATTCAATGGCCATTGATAATCAGAACACTGGCTAAAGGAAGAGATCCTGACCAGGAACCCTGCCCCCCAGGAGCACCTTGGCTGGCAGTTGGGATGGATTTGGACTGTTGCTGAGATTTACACTGGGGGACAGGGCTTGTTCTGTTTCTGTCTGTTTCTTCAGTAAACAGACTGCAAGGACCTTGGGCAGTTTTCTGACAGATGGGCTTAAAAGTAGAAAAGGGAAGTCTCTTTGTCTTTTGATTGCTGAAAATAGGGACCAACTTTGAAATCTCTGACTCCTATCTGTTCACTGATAAGGATACACAACTGGTAGCAGGATATTATAGGAACATCAGTAATGAGATCTGATTAGACCAGAGTGTAAAATTAACATTGTGGCAGTTTATCCTAAGGACAGATAAGTGCTCTATACAATATTTAGAAGTTAGTTTTAAAATTTTAATTGACCTCCACTAAGCAAATGCCTTTTGGTTAGAAAAAGAAAAAAAAAGAGAAAAAATCTGGGTGTAGGGTGGGGTGAAGCTGAGAATTACTAGCCACTGAGTAAATGGCTCTTCAAAGGGTCTCTCTACCCTTCTCTCGTAGAGAATCTACCTGGCCAGCTGGGCTCAGCTAGCTGTTCTCCCATGCTGAGAAGCAGCAAAGTATCCAAGTGTCTCAAGCCTTCGCCTCTAACACCTCGCCTTAACTTGCTATTCCCTGGCTCAGAAGAGCTGGCCACAGGTTTTTGAAAGCTTAGGGTGGAGTTTCTCAAAGAAACGGATCCAGGAATCATCCATGTCATAAACACTTGGTATGCTTATTAAAATGAAGATTCCCTGCTTCACCAGACTTATTAATACGGAACCTCTAAGCCTAGAGCCAAAGAATAGGAATTAAACAACTTGTCCAAGTGGTGCTGATGTCTAGGAACCACTGACTCAGGCTATCAAAGATTCTTTTACCTCTAGATTTGGCCTGGGATTGGACAGAGATGCTTTCTTGAATTGTAATTTGCAGGGAGAATGTCTGTATTGTATGAGAAAGAACGTTGAAGCACTTCAGAGTCCCCTCTCTGTTAAGGGCCCCCAAAAGAGGTGGTTTATTCCTCGTCTTCTGGCCTTTAGGTACACTTTTAGTCATCTTCCGTGGCCCCCCACCCCACCCCATTTACCATCTAGTGTCCATGATGCTCAGTGCCTAGGACCCTGCAGCAAGGATCCATGCAATCAGGCAATGTGGGGGACCCACAGGTTGGACCAATGGAACTGAGATAGTACAGATTAAATAACTATTGGCTCTGGAATCCGAAGAGTGGGTTTGAATCCCAGCTCTACCATTCACCGGCTATTTTACTGCAAACACATTATTTGACCTCTCTAGGCCTTAGTTTCTTGTTTTGTAAAATGGGGACAATAATAGGCCCACCTCACAGGGCAGTTGTGAGGCTCGATTGGCTAATAATGCACGTAGAGCATTTGTGTCCTTAAGGCATATCCTACATGATTATATTATTGTGGGGCAGGGACCGGAATCCATGACCCAGGAGGAAAAGTTGAATGAATAGGGAGTTTTTGTCCAGGGAATAAATACCATTGGGAAGACCTGACATTTTCCAACATATTGATGGTTATTGCTTGGGGAGAGAAATTTCTATTTGTGTAATTTGAAGTGGTAGGACTGGGGGAAGTCACAAAAACGAAAGCGAAATGGACTTTCCCTAAATGAAAGGAATGACTTAAAAGAGACCCCGAAAGATACAATGTGCTGCCCCAGGCAGGAATGAGTTCCCTGTCAGTGGATGTGCTCACGCTCAGGTGGCTGCACGATGACGAGGAGATTCAGTCCTGTCTGGGCTGGGAGGTAGAATTGCCTATCTCTATAGGTCCCCTTCCTTCCTGAGTCTGTGACTCATGACTCCAAGTTCATTTAAAGAGAGCAAGAGTCCACTAGGAAAGATGAAAGGATGTCATCTTCACAAAGAGGTTCCTAGTTTGACTCTAATTCTTGGCTTCGAGCCCAGGAAACCACCCAGTCACCATTGATTAGCTATCTTGGAGAAAAAATCTATTTCCTGCAACAAACATCCACAGGTTCCATGTTTGCCTCTAGAACCACAGATGTCAAAGTTGGTTTCTCCTTCATACCACAGTGTGTCAAATACTTAAAGATGGTGGTCGGTAACTCCATACCCCCACCCTTCCTACCTGCCACCAGGTCTTTTCTTTTTAGAGGGAGAATTGCTTGTTCCCAGGGCCTATGAAGGAAGCCCTAGCTTCGACTCCAGCTGTAATCTTTAGTATTAAACTAGATTGCATTTATGGTGCATGTTTTAATAGCCATAGCCTCATTGATTTGATATGAACCTACCTTGGGCCGAGTTTCTCTTTCTACCAACTAAAAAGTTTGCTAAGCATATTCATTGTTTTAAGATGGCAGAACATTTAAGCAGCTTTAAAAAGTAACTGTGTTCATACACTCTTAAGCTCTTTAGAAAAACTACTAGGTCAGTTACAAATCCGTCCTACCTCTTCATTTTGTTTTTTTTTTAAGGTTTTATTATTTATTTCAGAGAGAGAGAGTGAAAAACAGCATGAGAGGGTCAGAGGGAGAAGCAGGCTCCCTGCTGAGCCAGGAGCCCGATGCGGGACTCGATCCCGGGACTCTGGGATCATGACCTGAGCCAAAGGCAGTCGCTTAACCAACTGAGCCACCCAGGAACCCCTGTCCTACCTCTTCAATAAGATAGGTGACTGAAGGACCACCTCCAGGCAACTTTGTTAGTCACTTCTAGTTTGCTATTTGAACTTGAATAGAACTCCTTCCTTCAGTGTATTTTCTAAGAGCATTCACTCCCAGGAACACCGGGTGGGTGAAGGTGGGCGGGGGGAGTAATGGGGGTGTGTGTGTATGATGGCCGCTGGCGCTGGGGATGGTTAACGGCTCCCTTGGGTTTGGCAATAGGATCCAGGGGACAGCAACTTGAATGCCTATTTACCAGGCCAGTTACATAAATGTGTGCAGTGAGCTGGAAGTGTGGAAGGCAATAGGGGCTGGAGGTGTCTGTGTTACCCTGGAGAGCCCACATCCTCCCAAACCAAGTATATTCTTGCAAAAGAGGCTGGATTTTATTGGTGGATACCATTTTATGATGCTTTTCTTACATGCTGACTTACAGAAATGCATAGGAGAGGTGTGGCTGGGTGGACTCATTAGAGATATCGGGGCGTGCCAACAAATATGTAACACAAAAATGTGGAGGGAGATTGGCCCATTTAAAGGAATACAGAGCACTTTGGTTAAGGAAAAAGAATGATAGATGCACCCCCAAAATATGTGACGAGATCCCTTATGGAAAGCATTGGTCTAAAGATACAGAGTAAGGTACCCAAAGCTTAGGTTATTTTGTCCGGGAGATCATTCAGGTTGAAAAAGGGTCATGAGAGACCCACGCTGAAGGCTAAAACGAGCTGCAGACTGTGCCGGGCAGAGGAGCCGTATAGGAGGAGTACCAGGATGCGCTCAGGTAGAGTAAGTGAGGACCGCTCTCAGCGCTTAGCTTTGGCTGAGACGGGGAAGCAGCACCACGTTGCTGAAATGGATCGGCTGTAAGACTGGAATCTGTTCAAGTTATCATTGTATGTTTAACTAGAGACAAGTGGCTTAAGCTCACTGGGCCTATTTCCTTTGCCCTTGGACTATCAATGTTATCCCCATCTGAGCAGTTGGTAACCCAGCCCAACCCCATCTGTTTATCTTAGGCAGCAGATATGAAGCACAACCAAATGGCCCCTCCAATCGGCATATATGAAGACCTTTCAACCACGTAGGCTCATGGCACCTTCTCCCAGGGACTCCCAACCCACCTCCAAGCCCTTCAGAAATAATGGATAAGCCCTTCTAACCAGGTAAGAATCATGGTCTAGACAGACCCTTTTAGCTTGCTAGTCAGATTTATCTTGTGGCATCCAGTCTTACCCTGTCTTGTAACTCTAGAATTTGTAGAATTGTTGAACCAGATAAAAGGAAGGAACTCTGTCAGTTCTCAATTAGCTGCACCAGTGGAGAGGAACACTGATGCGGTAGATTTTAAAAATTTGGTTCCATTTGGCTCTGGAATGCATTATGATTTTTTCAGTAGATTAACTTTTCTAATTATATTTTGCACAGCCTAGTATTAACAGGCATTTGTATTCCCTGAGCACACAACATCTAACTCAGGTTTGGGTGGCACAGGAGAGGCAGTCCAAAAACGTGCTGGTCTCAGGGAATGACGGTGTTGTTACGGAAAACCCACACGTGGATAATGAAGAGGCAACTAATTAGAAAGTGCTCTGCAAATATTAAATTATAAGCAGAGAAGCCAAATTGGGAATTCTCTAAGGACATGTGAAACGAGAGTAAAAAAGGTTATTAGCATTCTGAGAGGGACAGAAACTTTGAAGAATCATCTTTCAGTGTTAATGGAGCCTCATAATAACATTGGTTGCAAGGAGGGTCAATGAGTTACTGGGTGGTCTTTCAAATAAGAAAACCTCAAGCAATAATACCAAAGCATTTTAAAAGAGCGTTTAAAATGAATTTTATTGTTTGAATTTTACAAGTAGTCTTTAAAGGCTTCAAACAAGAATTCTGTTGCAAAACTCTAATAAATAGCTTGCCCCAAGTCCCCAAACAAATGAAAAACAAAATAAAAACTAAACTCAGAAGGATAAGCAAGACTTCAGAATGCTTGGATGTTAGCGATATTTCTCGTTTACAAAGAGATATCAGGCAATGTAACAATCTCCTTCATACAAGTCAAAGAGAGAAAGAGACAGACAATTGAGATCTTTACAAAGCACTCCGAAATCTTCCTATTTCCATGGTGGAAATGTCACCCGAAAAAAAAAAATTCCATAGAAAAATCACAATCATGAATGAAACCGTAAAAGTCTGGTGGAGGGGGTGGGAGGAGAAGAGAGAAAATCCATCCTGTTTCTTTCAGGGATGGAGGAAGGAGTTGATTACTTGGGGCAGGGAGCTTCCGAGCAGATGACATCGCAGAACGTTCCCTACATCAGAGTTGCCACTGAAGGGACACAGGCGTCAGCTTCGTGACATTTTATGAAGGCAAGAAACAAGGCCACCAGGGGCTCCCCGGGTCCCTTAACACTGGTGGGCCCAGTGTGTCCGTCTGCAGGACTGGGGGCCTTGGGACGATGGCCAGAGGCCCAGAGCAGCTGCATCACTAGACAGGAAAAATAGCACATCAATCATTTCTGCAGCAGAATCCTCTGGCTGGCCACAAAAGGATTCAGAAAATGCCGTGCTGAAATTGCACACTGGGACATGCAGGTTTCAAAAGCCCATTCTATGATCACAGTCGTTGCTCCTAACAAGCAAGTACTAAACAATTTAACATTCACTTTCCCTAGTTATAAATACTGGTCCAGCCTTGCTTTGGAGAGGATTAATTAATATGGCCATTCTGAGTAAGCTAAAAATACAATTTTGCCACATTTTCATCTTTACACATCTCAAACAAAAGCTATACTTTTGACCAAAATACATACAAGTAAGATTTTACTCTGGAGGAATTCTGAAACCAATTAATGTTTGGAGCCAAGAAGCTGTAGAGAGGCTGATTCCAATTTGGTGGGACCCACTTAAACCAGACAGAAAGGGTTCTAGCTCTGAGGAGCGCACCTGGGACCATCTCCAGGGAGAGGCAGCAGGGGGTGCAGGTGGTGGAGTGACGTCACAGTGCAGGAGAGGGAAGGGGCACCGCCCGAGGCCCTGGCTCTGTCTCTGGGGCACTGACTTGCAGGTAACCCCAACCCCGCTATCCTCGGGAAGATAGGGATGCTAGCTCATGCACATGTCATTCAAGGGAGGTATAGGCATTTTCTCCAAGCACCTCCCTCCCCAGGCATTTTAGGAACTAAGGTAAGGAAAGCCCCCTCCCCAAATAAACCATTTGCAAAAACTTTATTTTCCTAGGAGCAATGACATGGGTCAGGATAAGGAGGGAAAGCTTGGGTTACCTGAAATCGATAAGAGCTCATGGAAATAGAGGCAGATGGGCCAGGGCGGCCTAGGCCCACTTTCTTTTTTAAATACGTAACAGATAAAGATATTGTGCAAAAAAATAAAGACATTCACATTTTAGCAGTTAAACTTTTATTTTACTTTTTAAAATTTTTATTTACTTTTTTGTTTTTCTTTTCTACAAAAGGCAGATAATGATTGTTGATCTGCAATAATTGTGTTGTGCGCTCCCCGAGAGGGGCCGGAGTGGGAAGCGAGGGCGGGTTGGCTGAGAAGGCTTTCCGGGGCATGGTCGAAGGAGCGCCAAACCGCAGCGGAGAGCCCCCCACCCCCTCCCGGGGCTCCCCCCGCCGGCCGGCCCTAGCTCATGTCTATGGTATTGAAGACCCATTCCGTGAACTTCTTCAGCTTGTCCGAGGCATTCTGGGACTCCTCCTGCAGCCTTAGGTTGTCCTCCCGGAGGTGCTGGACTTCCGCCTGCAGGTGGGCTTTGTCTTCCTTTTCCTGGGAGGCAGGGCAGAGGAGGAAAGGGCTGGGACCCAGCAGCTGGAGGGGTGGCTAGGGAGCCGGTGTCCCCTTCACCCATTTCTGTTCTTCATCCTAAACCTCTGTATCTGTGGCCTGACACTGGGCATTCGGATACTCAGGCCAGAGGCTCAGTAAGGTTTATTTTGGAATGCAAAGACATTAACGTGTACTTTAATGTCTTCAATAAGGGCTGTCTTAACTTTCGGACTGTTGTTTGGGTGGCTGCCGTCTTAATATAGTCAAAGCCACTAAGAAACAAAACAACATTCAGTTCTCTTGCTGTGAAAGCCCAAATGACAGTGAAGATGGGTGGGTCTGGGCTACTGGCCCATTAGACAAGGGGCGGGGAGGCCCAGAGAGGGCTCCGAGGGGCTGGCTGGGGTTCAACAACTTTTCCTCACCCGCGACAAGGCCTGCTCGCACGGTGTGTGTCGGTGGGAACTGAGCTCCCAGCAGCTCGTGGAGCATGTGTCCCGAGGAAACAGGGACAATGCCCCCATGTTACTCCACTAACAGGGCATCTGCTCAAGGGCAGTTTGCACAGACCAGGCACTCTGCTTTGAGAATGTGTGTTTACCTTCTTCAAATCTTCCCGGAGCATCTTCAGCATCCCTTCCAGCTGGTCCACTTTAGAAGCCAGAGTGGGGGAGGAATCTTTACTGCTGGGGACAAGAAACAAAAGACGGTGTTGGCAGAAGCCTCCACGGCTGGGTCTGTTTGTTTGGCATTTTTAATGAGGCCGCTGTATTTGTAAAATGGTTTTTTAATGTCAAACTACTCAGTACGGTGACCCAATGTGCATGTTCACTCTAAAAAGGAAAATGGTAATTTTAACAAAAGGTAACGCAAGGGTGAACAGCAGCCAATCAGTAGCTTCCTCTGTTAAAGATGCCGGCTCTTCACGACAAAAGAATACAGGACAGTAAGTGAAACTGGTCTCTTTGGCAGCAGGAGAGGTACTTTCTGGCAGGCCCAAGTGTCAAGCCGTGCAGGGTTTCCTATTCTCTTTAGTGGCTGTGAGCAGAAGAGAGCCCCTCCTCTGTGTGCAGAGGGGCTGAGGTCAGCCCTACCCTGGGGCGGCCCGCAGAGGGTAGGTCTCTGGTTCCCCAGAAAACAGTCTGTGGTTACTCATCCAGTTGCAGCTAAGTTATCATGCTCCCATCTTGAAAGCTTGTCTAAATATCTTAAAATATTTTTAAAGAAATAAGACCTGTTTCAAAAGCTTGTCAGTCCAACCTTAATGTCTCTTTTGCTATTATGTTCTGCATAATGAAGCTAGGCCCCCACTGTTCCTTCCCCCGCTTTATGTACGTGCTAGGAAGGCTATATGCTAGCAGAGAACCAAAAAGCCCCCAGGGAGCTAGCAGAGGAGAAGGCCACCCAACTGGCTGGACAGAAGACCCTCGTCAGTTGTTCTTCATCCAACTCCTGTCTACCTGAAGTCAAGCTGCAGGACGTTTCCAAGTGAGCTCTAGCCGGATACACCACCTCAGAGTCACACAACCAACAAGCTAAAGCCTTCCACTGGGAGAACATGCAGGTGCCTCTTTCCAGAGGTCAAAAAGGGAAGACACAGACAGACTGAAGTTTTGGAATCCTGGAATAAAAGGCGGTCTCTACTTGAGCTGTGTTGAAGTCTTCTGCTGATTCTAGATCTACGAGCCCAAAGGGCAGAACTCGCAGTTGGCATGAGTAGCTCCAGGCTGTAAATAAATGAAATGATAAGATCTCCAAACTTCTAAGATGGGATGCCCAGTAAAAACTCTTAGCAGCCTATCTTGACTTCTGAAGGTTTTCAAAGTGAATTACATGCCTGTGTACGCTTTAATTTTTAAAAACACACTTAACTCTACTTGTTCACTGAACAAAGAAAACTGCCAACCATCACCCTCATCTTAGGACTCTGTGAGGATTAAGAACTAGCTGCTGAATAATCCTTTCTGAGGGAAATGGACTTGTTCACTCAGACTTCTGGTGGGAGGGCCCATTCTAAGAAGGTACATTTTGGGTTCACTGCACCCTTGACTCTACGTTTTTTTTTTTAAAGCTCTCAACAGCCAAACTAACTGCCACTCTCCCTCCCAAGATGTCTCAGTGATCGGAGTGAATGCAGCACCTGTCCCTTTTACTCAGGACAAACCACCCACCACTCTTCTGCTTTCTCTGTGAAGAGCATTTCCTTGCAGACTTGCTCGGCCAAGTCTTCAGGAACAAGTCCCACAGGCTATTTGAACACCTAGGCTAACCTCACTTTTCCTATTGCTGTCTGTTTCCTAGATACCTGGATTCTTTCTTAACCATCCTCAAAAGGTTTTAAAAGGAGAGATTTCAAATTGAGGAAACTATTCTGCATCAGGGGGTACATGTATACCACAGCGGCCTGTGGGATGCTTTCCTATATAGTAACAGGACGCATCTACCCAGCATCCTCACCACGTGAAACGGGAAAATGGAAATCCGCCTCTGCTCAGTTCAACAAAAGTCAAAATCCCTGCTCTGAACTCCTAAGGAAACCCTCTGGGCCTCAGTTATTGCTTGCCTTTCATTTTCTAGCGAATCTTACCTCTTCTGGTGACCCGGATCTAAGGTCGATCTGAAGCAGCGTGTTGGGAGCTGCTAAGATGTGGGCACATTTACAAGTATGACCAACTGACAGCAAGGGGCAGACACTCCAAAACCAGGCTCAAGGACATCAGACAAATGATTTTTCTCACCTTATGTGATCAGCCCTGAGAGCATAACTGTATTATGGCTTTAAATAATAATGAATATTCATGATTATGACTAAGTAGTCATCAAGAACAGTTTAATTATGTTTACAGGATTGAGTTACAAAGCATTCTAAAACGTGAAGAGTCTGGCACTGCGGTGATGAGCTTCAGTCAGCTAATCCATGTGGCCTCCATCTCTTCCCCACACCTGCTGTCACGAGTGGAGGGGACACATGGTGCAGAGTGCTGACCTCCCTACTGGGTGACCAACCTGCTGTAGGACTTCATCTGGGCCAGAGCCTGCTCCTCAAGCTGGTCACTGTTGGGTGCAGCACTCAAGGGCTGGTGGCTTTCATCACTAGCAGCGAAGAAGGAGGCTCTTTGGACTGGAAGGGAGAGGAGAAGCCATTCAGTATTTTGGAGAAACATCTGGGCCCGGTCTATCAGCCGTGTAGGGAAAAATTACTGTTTCAGCTCTAAGAGGATGGTAGCAGTTTAAGATCCCTTTTGAAAACACTTGTGAATCAATTGTAGTCTTCTTTTTCTTACTCATCAAAGTAGCATTCTGTGAAATGTTTCCCTGGAAACAGGCATTGTGCCAGATTTCCAGACCAAGGCTTTTTCCACTCAGTGATGATAGAAAATGCCCTTGTAGAAATATGTTTTCCACAAGATCCCTGGCTACCTTGGTGGGTTTTAGCCAAAGTGCAACCATATGTTCTTCAAAATACACCCAACTTAAAACTTGAGCAAAGAAAACAATCAAATTTTCAAAACCTCTCATTAAAAATACGAAACTACTACCATATCACATAAAGGAGCGTGACCAACAAGCTGAAATTTAAAATCGTCTGTACTGGGGAATTGCCACCAGCTCACATGGGGATGCCCTGTGGGCTACTCCACTGTCGACTAATCAGGTTCTCCTGAAAATCGTAGCTTGGGCAGAATACCCACTTTCAATTCTTCAAACATGAGAGAAAAAAAACAAACACAAAAAAACGAACTCCACCTTAAACCACTCATTTGCTATCATTGTTTTATAAAGAACATTTTAGCACCAAAGAATTTGGCATGATGACCACAGAGGGAAGTCTATTCACAAAAGGCATCTGACAACCTCACGTCCACGTATGCGGATAGCATTAATACGTCGAGTTTCCTCCATTCCAGCACGCCCGCGTAAGGGCCTGCAGTGAAGCAATCACAGACGGTGGGTTGGCACAGGAACAACGTGGACAGAAAACGTGCTACCAGAGTCGGGAGAGGCGAGTGAGCAGCACAAAGAGGATACCCAACAGCTGTCAAACCTGGGGCAGGGCCAAGTGGGACAAGCATCCCTAACAGATCCAACGCTGCACTTCACAGTGAGGTCCTCATGATCAGGTCAAAGACTCTCTGGATAGGTGTTCTTTTCAATCAGGTGACAGCTGGGATGCCCCCACTCCCTGCCCTTCCCACATGTGGGGAGGGGAGACATCCATGCTATGAATTCCTATGCAGAGGAAACGTCAGGCCCCATCGGATTAAATCATACAGCATGTGGCCCTACTGAGTGCTCGGTAACGGTTCGGCCAACTGGTTTCCAGCTGCATGGGCTCCACCCTGTGTGGTCCATGTGTTCAAAGCAGCAGAGCGGATAGAGAATGACCAGAGCCTCGCACCCCCCAGCCCTGCCGGTCCTGCCCGTCCTGCTCACATCGTCCACGGACTCACCCTCATAGGCCTTGGCAGCATCCACCAAGTTGGACCAATCTAAATCCGCAGCAGTGTCGGGCAGGGGCATCAGGCCGGGGTCGGGCATGGGAGGCCTTCGGGTCTCCTGGACGTCCGTGAGGGAGCTGTCTGAGGCCGAGAACTCTCCTGCAAGAGAGGAGAGGTAAGATCCTTCTCATGCCCACAGGAGAACCGCTCGAGATCTTACCCAAGCAGTTGTTATCTGGAATCCATATCTAGTCCAGCAGACCATCAGGGCCTATTCTGAAGCTGACGTGAACTAGGATTTGGCTTCCTCCAGGCTTAACTCACTTTTTAATCATCCTCCACTGTCTCACTTCTAGTAGCATGGAGACACAGAAAAGTTAGTTTTGCATGGAGACAACACGTCTGCTTCTCTGGGAGCTGTCTGTCTATAGGGGGGCCCAGGGCAGCTCTCATGTCTTGCTTTTTGTTTTTGTTTTTTTTTCCCCAGAGTCAAGGATCCAGGCTAGGACAACGGGGCCTGTTTCAACAGACAGCTGGATTTTGAAGCCAGACCGGAGAAGCTTGTTGATCCCTGTTCTAGGGGATAATAAGGCTTATTCTCACTGGACTGGGCCCTGGGATCTGAGCCACCTGCTGTGGACTCCCTGTCCCTGGGGGATGGCCCACTGGTTTCCGCAGCTGGATGTGTCTGCAGGCTGATGTGGGAACCAAAGCAGATTGTATGAGAGTGCTTGATTACCCGAATGGAGTTACTACAGGAAGGTGATTTTAGGATTGGTGTTGGCATTCTTCTCCTTCCCAAGGACAGAAGAAGCAACTCTTGGGATCACTTTTGGATCACAGCAGTCCAAGAGCCTGAGCTTCTTCTAAGGTGACAATTTTAAAAACACAAACATGGAGCCATCATAACGACGAGCCTTTGCTCGGCCTGGGGCAGAAAGGAGTGGGCGCAGGGGGCCGCTCTGCCATTGGAGGGCATGCTGCTACCGCTCAAGTTCACGCAGGCAGAGAAGAGAGTGGGAGGGCTGCTGGGCTCAAGACACGTAGGTGCTCTCAACAGGGCAGAAGCTGGGGCAGGGACAAGGGCAGAGTGTGCGACTCCAGGAGAAGGGCCACCCTCAGAATGGGACTATAACACTAAAAATCCATGCCACCACAAGCTCAAATCTCAGTTAAAATCACTGAGTGACTCCAGAAACACCTGTTTACAAGGAGTTAAAAAGTTTCCCCAAGGATGATAGCCTGCGAAACCAGAGTATATTTAGTGCTTGTTTCCCTTTCAAATGACATAAAGAACTGCTATGAAGTACAGCTGCTAGTTATTAATGTGCTTAAATTAGCAAGATGATGAGTAAATGGAAATCAACAAATACTGCCAGATATTAAATGCTCTGATCTATTTAAACATGCTCCCACCAAGGGTAAGTAGGTGGAACAGACAATTCTGTGTGTCACTCACAACCCTCCTGCCCTTTTTTATCTCTGGCACCCAAATTGCCATATGTACAAAAGAAGTCACTCCTCGCCACTGCCCAGTGACAGTGGATGAAACAAGGCCAGGGCTGAGGGATCAGCCCAATAAGGGTTGCTCCGTTTAGGACACGGGGTCACCGTGCTGCCTGACTTTCAGGAAAGCAAGAAGAGGGGATGGGAGGGGGGTCACAGAGGGCAGCCCATTCCCTCCCTTCTGCAGCTGGACAGTGACCAGGTTGCTCTCTTAGAATGGAAACCTCTAGAAGACAGGGTCTACTCTGATGGGACACATGCAGACATGCCTTTACGAAGGGTTTATTGCTGCAGGAGCAATGGTACTCAGGGGAGAGTGGCCCCCGTGTGGAGACAGAAGGGGAGAAAAGATTAGGGCCTATTTGGTCACTACCAGGAAGTTTTCTTCTAGAGTCTAGGTGGTAAAAAGTGGTCATTTCACATGTTCACTCTGGAGGGTGCCCTCGTGGAGAAAAGAGAAGCCAGAGTCCAGCTGTAGTCAGATGGGGGAGAGGGGGTAGTGAGAAGCTGGCATGCTCCCGAGTGATGCCTGCCATTGGGGAGAAGGGGAGCAGTGAGCAGGACAGAGGTGGTGGACGGACATGCACAAGAGTGGGTTGAGAGCTCATGTGCGATGCAGGGAGAAAGCAAATGAGGCAAGCAGGAGAGTCGAAGAAAATACGTTTCCAGAGAAGCAGCAGAAAGGACAAGAAACATGGGTATGAATGGAGGCAGAATGCCCGGAAGGAGAAAGGGCAGATGGGAGATAAAGTTATAGCATATGTCTAATGAACAAGCAGGACCCCGGGTTCCATAGCAGGTGTCTGCTGGGCTGGGTCACAGTGGGGCCGGGTGGGTGTAGAACCCTGGAATGGAGGTGGACAGAGAGAGGAGAAAGGAAAAGAACGAATATAAACCCATAGTCCCAGAATATGGTCTTTCATAAAACTGGGACCTAGTTTGGTCACAGAGCAAACAAGGCATTTATGAACCAAAGGCAAGAACATGGAGGTGCCTGGCATCGATACGCCTTTCCCTAAACTAATACTTGCTTGTTCACTGAATGAATGAATGAGTCGACAAACGACTGGCTGACACCACGGTCTAGGAAAGACAGAACAATGGCAAGTCTGGGTTCTTACAGCGGCTGCAAGGAGCCAATGGATACAAGTCTCCAAAAAATAATTTAATGTTAGCCAAATGCGCCCAGTCACAGTAGCAGATAGGATGTTTGGTAAAAATATAATCCCCAAACTACACCTTTGTACTGAAATTCAGCAGGTCTTGGGTAAGGTCTGGAAATTGTATTTTTAGCAAGCATGCAAGGAGAGGGTTGTTATATGTACCTGGTGCACCAGTATTTATGGTTGCCACCCAAGGGATGTCCCTGGACCATATGGCTCTGGCGGCCAGGGATGGGGGGGGCTGCCATTCCTGAGTCCCATGGGACTTTAAAAATTGGAGGGACAGGGCTCAGTCAGATAAGCGTCTGCCTTTGGCTCAGGTCATGATCCCAGAGCCCTGGGACTGAGTCCATCATCGGGCTCCCTGCTCAGTGGGGAGCCTGCTTCTCCCTCTGCCTGCCACTCCCCCTGCTTGTGCGCGTGCAAGCTCTCTCTCTCTCTGACAAATAAATAAATCTTTAAAAAAATAAAAATAATTGCTTCTCGGCCTTTTGGCTAAGATCAAATGTAAAAAAATAAAAATAGGGCACCTGGGTGGCTCAGATGGGTAAGCGTCTGCCTTCGGCTCAGATCATGATCCCGGGGTCCTGGGATCGAGTCCCGCATCGGGCTCCCTGCTCAGTAGGGAGCCTGCTTCTCCCTCTGCCTCTCTCTCTGTCTCTAATGAATAAATAAATAAAATCTTTAAAAAAAAAAAAAAATCGGAGGGACAATTCTTGACAGGCTACCACATGTAGGGCACTGAACACGACGCAAGCCGGAACAACTCCAGTCTTCTGTGAAAGAGGCTCACTTGCTTAATCCAGAGCCTTGGCCTAGGGCAGCCTTCAGTCTGGCACACAAGTAGGGGCCCAAGGTGGCGCTCATGGGGCACGGAGGCCAGTGCATGCTATCTCTGTGCTTGCCCTCTGCCTTCCCCTGGCTCACTGTTCCCTCTCAGAAAGGGACTTACACACTCACTTGGTACTCTGGTTTTTAGGACTGCCACCCGGGACATGCTGAGATCGCCTGGCTCTGGTGGCCAGTGGGGCTTACAGTTGCGGGCCCACAGGACTGTATATATTTGCATACTTTAAGAGCTGCCGCCAGAGGGTCCAGCTTACAATCAGCCTAAATCTAGGTGCTGCCTGAGATCCTCCCTTTTGGGACACTGGTCGTGGCACACCCCCAACTACTGGGATCTATTAAAAATGAAAGAGGCTGTTTGGACCATCACAAAGGCTTGAGAGACAAGAAAGAACTGGGGCAGGGTTGAATGATAAAGGTTCATCTCCAAAACAAGGCTGGGAGAGTTGACTATCTTACAGAACAACACAAGGAGTCCAGAAAAAAGAGGAAATAGAGGAACATGTAATGAACAAAGAACAAGATAAAACCACAAAAAAATCCTTAGTGAAAAGGAGTTAAGTAATCTGCCTGACAAGAGTTCAAGGTAATGGACACAAAGATGCTCGCTGAACTTGGGAGATGAATGAACATAGTGAGAACTTCAACAAAAAGAAAATATAAGGCAATGCCAAATAGAAGTCACAGTGCCAAAGAATACAATAACTGAACTGAAAAATATACTAGAGGAGTTCAACAGCAGATTAGATGAAGCAGAAGAAAGGATCGGTGAATTCAAAGACAAGGCAATGGAACTCATCCAATCAGAACAGCAAAAAGAAAAAAAGAATGAAAAGGAGTGAAAATAGCTTAAGGGACCTATAGGACAATATCAAGCAGACCAACATTTGCATTATTTATAGGGGTCCCAGAAGAAGAGAGAGAAGACACATTATAATTAGTCTCCAAAGTTAGACAAGAAGAACATCTTAAAAGCAGCAAGAGAAAAACAAGTTGGTATGTACAAATGAATCCCCAATAAGACTTTTCAACAGGAACTTTCCAGGCCAGAAGGGAGTGGCTAAAAGAAAAAAACTGCCAACTAAGAATCCTCTACCCAACAAAGTTGTCCTCTAGAACTGAAGGTGAGATAAAGAGTTTTCCAGACAAACAAAGTTGAAGGAGGGGCTCTTGGGTGGCTCAGTCGGTTAAGCGTCTGACTCTTGATTTCAGCTCAGGTCATGATCTCAGGGTCCTGGGACTGAGCCCTGTGTTTGGCTCCCCACTCAGCAGGGAGTCTGCTTGTCTCCCTCTCTCTCTGCCTCTCCCCCTGCTTATGCTCTCTCTTTGTCTCTCTCTAAAATAAATGAATCTTTTAAAACAAAATCTAAAAGAGTTCAACACAACTAGACTGGCCTTACCAGAAATGTTAAAGGGACTTCTTTAAGCTGAAAAGAAGGAGTGCTAATTAGTAAAAAGAAAACATAGAAATATCAATCTTACTGGAAAAGGTAAGCACATAGTGCAGGCAGTAGTAAATTAATGACTTACAAGGCTAGTAAGAAGGTTAAGAGACAAAAATAATAAAAATAATTGTCTTACAGTTGGCCCTTGAGCAACACAGGTTTGAACTGCATGGGTCCACTCTATGTGGATTTTTTCCTATAAATATTTTGGAAACATTTTTGAAGATTTGCAACAATTTCAAAAACTTGCAGACAAACTACACAGCTTAGAAATTAAAAAAAAAAAAGATGTCACGAATGCCAAAAATATATACATATCTATTAGAAAAAGTTAAAACTTTCTAAAACTCACGCATACCGTACATGGCACCACTCACAGTTGAGAGAAGTGTGAACAAAGATGCAGTATTACATCATAATTGCCCAAAATTAACTACGGTACATACTGTGTACTACTGTAATAATTTCGTAGCCACCTCCTGAGGCTACTGCAGTGAGGCTTAGTGTTCAAAGTATCCACTTAAAATGCATGTGAGGCTAATCATCTTCACACGAGCAGTTCATCTCTCCAGTAAATTGGGTATCCGGTAAAAACTGGTCTCCATTCTCACATACTTTTCATTGTGTTTCGTGCAATACCATAAACCTTGAATAGTACCATGGGATCCATTCGAAGTACTACTAGTAATGCTGTAAGTGTCCCCCAAAACCAGAAAAGATATGAAATGACACGAAAAAGTTGAACTGCTTGATATGTAGCACAGACTGAGGTCTGCAGCTGCAGTCGCCTGCCATTTCAAGGTAAATGAATCTAGCATAAGGACCACTGTGAAAAAAAGAAGAGGAAATTCACGAAGCTGTCACTGGAGCGGTGCCAGTAGGCATAAAAACCTTGTACTTTTTGGGAAATACCTTTTGATCTCCTATTGAAAATGCAGCTTTCAGGTGGGTACAGGACTGCTAATAAGAAAGGCATTTCTACAGACTCTAATATGACTCAAGAAAAAACGAAGTCATTATATGACAACTCAAAGCAAACGGAAGGTGAAAGATCGAAAGCTGCAGAATTAAATGCCAGCAAAGGATGGTTTGATAATTTTAGAAAGAGGTTTGGTTTTAAAAATGTCAAGATAACAGGAGAAGCAGCTTCTGCCAACCAAGAGGCAGCAGACAAGTTCCCAGATATCGTTAAGAAAATCATTGAGGAGAAAGGATATCTGCCTGAACAGGTTTTTCATGCAGACAAAAGTACCCTGTTCTGGAATAAAATGCCACAAAAGACATTATTTACTCCATATGAAGAGAAGTGAGCAGCAGGATTTAAGGCAGAAAGGGACAGACTAATGACTGTTGTGCAAATGCAGTTTAGTTTAGGATCAGAACTGCCCTTTTCTATAAACCCTACCAACCCCTGACAACCCCTGAGTCTTGAAGGGACACAAAACCAGCTGTCAGACTTCTGGTTGTACAAGAAGGCCTGGACAATGAAGACCCTTTTTCTGGACTGGTTCCATTGATGCTTTGTCCAGTCAGGAAGTACCTTGCCAGCAAGAGATTGACTTTTAATGTACTTCTGATATTGGACAATGCCCCGGCCACCCAGAATCCCATGAGCTCAACACCAAAGGTGTCGAAGTGGTCTACTTGCCCCCAAACACGACATCTCTAATTCAGCCTCTGGAGCAAGGGGTCATCAGAACATTTAAGGATGATTACACACAGTATTCTTTTTTTTTTTTTAAGATTTTATTTATTTATTTTTCAGAGAGAGAGGGCGCACAAGCAGGGGGAGTGGCAGGCAGAGCAGGCAGAGGGAGAAGCAGGCTCCCTGCTGAGCAAGGAGCCTGATGCGGGACTCGATCCCAGGACCCTGGGATCGTGATCTGAATTGAAGGCAGATACTTAACTGACTGAGCCACCCAGGTGTCCCTATACACAGTATTCTGTGAAAAGGACTGTCAACACTATGGGTGAGAATTGTGATAGACAGAACATGAAATTCTGGAAGGACTATACCAAAGATGCCATCATTGTTATAGAAAAAGCCATGAAAACCATCAAGCCCGAAATAATGGATTCCTGACGGAGAAAACTGTCTGGATGTTGTACATAACCTCATACGATTTATGATAGAGCCAATCAAGGAAATCATGAAAGAGACTGGATTTGACAAAAAAGGTAGGGGTGAAGGGTTTTAAGATGGAGAAGTCCAAGAGGTAACAGACATCACAACTGAGGACTTAAAAGAAGACGAACGGATGGAGATGAGTGCTTCCAAACCAGCACCAGATGATGAGGAACAAGACGGAGAAGAAGCACCAGAAAACAAATTGACATTAGACAATCTGGCAGAAGGATTCTGATTCTCCAAGACTGCTTTGACTTCTTTTACAACATGAACCATTCTAGGATATGGGCTCTGAAACTAAAGCTCACAGTGGGAGGATTGGTACTGTATAAAAACATATTTAGAGAGATGAAACAGCAAAACAGACAGAAATTACAATATATTTCTACAGAGGTACACTGAGTGTGTCTGCCTCTCCCACCTCTCCTTCCACCACTGCCATCCCTGAGACAGCATGGCCAACCCCTCATCGTCCTCCCTCTCCTCAGCCTACTCAGTGTGAAGACAAGGGCGAAGACCTTTATGATGATCCACTTCCACTTAATGAATAATAAATAATCATCAGGCCATACAGTTAATATTAACTTATCTGTTGTGTGTGGGTTTTGTGTGAAATCTGACTGTACAGCAATAATTGTACGAGATGCTTTTGTGTCGTCATCATCATCGCCAAAGTATTCATCATGTAGAAAGGTGAGTGTAAGTCTTGTATAGAAGTGGATACCCTGTCCTTACGTAGGCATATGCGAGTGATATTTAATATAAAAGTAATAATGTTTTGATTTTCTTACTGCTTTATAATTTTGCTTTCAAGGAATTACATTACCTTAAAGTATGCCTCTCACTCTTGTAACTTGGGAAACTGTGTATCAGCCTATCGTCACAGGTAAGCGGTTTTTAAAAAATGTAACAATGTTTCTAAAACTGTACTATATGACTGTAGTACTTTACGCCATAAAAATTTTATAGTGATTCGTTCATTAGTGTATAGGCAAGGCTACTGTGAAGAACTGTATCAATTCCACTAGGCTACCATAGAGCAATCAAACTGCCGCTGCTTCATTATTAGTGCATGAATTGTTAAACCTGTAAGTAAGTCTGCATTCCTTTGCGCTTGTAATGTCTAGTGTTAGCAATCATATAACATCTACAGTTTTGTATCCTATAAGACAAAACTGGCGTAGGTACTGACAGATGGTTACTCATGTAAACAGACAAGGTAAACTTACAGTATTGGTAAATACAGTACAGTACTGTAAATGTATCTTATGATTTTTTAATATTTTCCTTTCTCTACTTTATTGTAAGATTACAGCATATAAGATGTATGACATACAAAATATTTGAAATGACTGTTTATGTTATTGGTAAGGCTTCCGGTCAATAGTAGGCTATCGATAGTTAATGTTTCTGGGAAGTCAAGAGTTACACACGGATTTTTGACCATATAGGGGGTTGATACCCCATACTCCCTTGTTGCTCAAGGGTCAACTGTAATTAGTTAATAAGGGATACACATGATAAAAAGATGTAAATTGTGACATCAAAAACATAAAATGTTGGGGGAGAGAGTAAAAATGTAGAACTTTAGCATGCATTTAAACTTAAGTTGTTATGCACTGGAAGTAAATGGTTATAAATATAAGTTATATGAAAGCCTCATGGTAACCACAAAGCAAAAACCTTAGATACACAGAGGATAAAGGGAAAGGAATCTAAGCCTACCACTACAGAAAGTTATTAAACCATGAAGGAAGAAAGCAGGACAAGAAAGGAACACAGAGGAACTACAAAACAGCAAAAGGTATATGCCTATCATTGATTATTTTAAATATAAATGGACTATCTTCTCCAATTAAATGGGTAAAAAAACATGACCCATCTATACGCTGCCTCTAAGAGAGTCACTTGAGAACTAAGGACATCCACAGACTGAAAGTGAAGGAATGAAAAAAGATATTCCATGGAAATGGAAACCAAAAGAAAGCTGGTGTAGTTATATTAGACAAAAAAGACTCTAAAACAAGGACTATAATAAAGACCAAAAAAGGCATTACACAATGATAAAGGGGCCAATCCAGTAAGAGGATATAGCATTTGTATTTATGTACCCAACACTGGAGCACCTAAATATGTGAAGTAAATGTAAACAGACCTAAAAAGGAGAAATAGCAATATGGTAATAGTAGGGGACTTTGATAACCCACTTTCATCAATGGACAGATCATCTAGACAAGTCAATTAGGGAACATCAACCTTAAATGACACACTAGGCCAGATGGACTTAACAGCTTCTACAAAATATTCCATCCCAAAACAAAAGAATATACATTCTTTTCAGTCACACAGAACATTCTCCAGGATGGATCATATGTTAGGTCACAAGTCTTAATAAATTTAACATGACTGAAATGAAATCAAATTTTTTTCTCACTATAATGCTATGAAACTAGAGATCAATTACAAGAAGAAAACAGGAAAATTCACAAATATGTGGAGACTAAATGACACGCTACTGAACAAGCAATGGGTCAAAGAAGATATCACAAGAGAAATCAAGAAATACTTTCAGAAGAATGAAAATGGAAATACAACATACCAAAGCTTATGGGATGCAGGAAAAGCAGTTTCAAGAGGGAAGTTCATAGTGACAAATGCCTACATATCAAGAAACATCTCAAATAAGCAACCTAACTTTACACCTGAAGGACCTAGGAGAAGAACAACAAATAAAGCCCAAAGTTAGTGGAAGAAAGGAAATAACAGATCAGAGTGGAAATAAAACAGAAGCTAAAACAAAACACAACACACAAAATAGAGATCAATGAAACTAAGAAATGGTTCTTTGAAAAGATAAATAAAATTGACAAAGCTTTAGCTAGACTCACCAAGAAAAAAACAGAGAAAATCAGAAATGAAAGAGCAGACACAATAACTGATACCTGAGAAATACAGAGGATCTTAAGAGACTACAGTGAAGAATTATACGCCAATAAATTGTGCATAAGAAGAAATGCATAAACCCTATAAACATACAACTTGCCAAAAGTGAATCATGATTATGAGACTAACATGCCACCTGCTGTGCTAAGTCATTGAAACAGAATCATGAAGACACCGAAAACCTCAACAGACTGATTACTAGTAAGGAGATAGTTGGAACGGGGGCGCCTGGGTGGCTCAGTCGGTTAAGCGTCTGCCTTCGGCTCAGGTCATGATCCCAGGGTCCTGGGATCGAGTCCCGCATCGGGCTCCCTGCTCCTTGGGAGCCTGCTTCTCCCTCTCCCACTCCCCCTGCTTGTGTTCCCTCTCTCGCTGTGTCTCTGTCAAATAAATAAATAAAATCATTAAAAAAAAAAAAAAAAGAGATGGTTGGAAGGTCTGTGATTACTGATGCAAACAAAAGAGGACTTTACTTTTGAATTCTACCGAACATTCAAAGAATTAACCTTTTTAAAATTCTTCCAAAAAAAAAGCAGCAGCAGCAGCAGCAAAAGGAACACTTCCAAACTCATTTTATGAGGCTAGCATTACCCACCCGGATACCAAAACTAGACAGGGACACCACAAGAAAAAAAAAAATCACAGGCCAATATCCTCGATGAAGGATATATTATTGCATCTATATGCAAAAATCCTCAACAAAATATTAGTAGACCGAATTCAACAATACATTAAAAAGGACCATATACTATGATCAAGTGGGATTTGTCTCAGGGATGTAAGGATGGTTCAACATCCACAAATCAATGTGATATACCACATTGATGAAATGAAGGATAAAAATCATATAATCATCTCAGTAGATGAAGAAAAAGCATTTGACAAAAATCAACATCTATTTATGATTAAAAAAATCAAAAAAGTAGGTATAGAGGGGATATACTTTAACATAATACAGGCCATGTATGACAAGCTCATAGCTGACATACTCCATGATGAAAGCTGAAAGCTTCTCCTCTAAGATCAGGAACAAGACAAAGATGTGAACTCTTACACCACTTTTATTCAACAGAGTATTAGAAGTCCTACTCAGGGCATTAGATAAGAAATAAAAGAAATAAAAGGCATCCAAATATGATGTGAAACTCACTATTTGCAGATGGCATGATATTATGAATCCTAAAGACTCCACCAAAAACTCTAAGAATTAACAAAGGAATGGAGTAAAGTTGTAGGATACCAAATCAATTCACACAAATCTGTTGCATTTCTATACACTAATAACAAAATATAAGAAAGAGAAATTAACAATCCTACTCACAATTGTATCAAAAGGAATAAAATACCTAGGAGTAACTTTAACCAAGGAAGCAAAAGACCTGTACACTGTAAACTGTAAGATACTGATAGAAGACACTGACGACACAAATAAGTGGAAAGATATTCCATGCTCATAAAAAAATATTGTTAAAATGTCCATACTACACAAAGCAATCTACAGATTCAGTGCAATCCCTATCAAAATTTTAATGACATTCTTCACAGAAGTAGAACAAGCAATCCTAAAATTATCTGTAATTACAAAAGACTCTTAATAGCCAAAGCTATCTTGGAAAAAAACAAAGCTGGAGGTATCACGCTCCTGATTTCAAACTATATTACAAAGCTATAGTAATCAAAACAGTATGGTATTAGCCTCAAAACAGACACATTAATGGAGCAGAACAGAGAGCCTTATGCATATGCATAAACATATGCATATGTGGTCAATTAATTTATGACAAAGGAGCCAAGAATATACAATAGGGAAAGGATGGTCTTTAACAAACAGTGTGGGGAAAATGGGACAGCCACATGCAAAAGAATGAAACCAGAGCACTATCTTACACCAAACCGCAAAAGTTAACTCATTATGGGTAAGACTTGATTGTAAGATCTGAAACCAAACTTCCAGAAGAAAACACAGGCAGTAAGCTCCCTGACATCAGTTTTGATGATGATTTTTTGGATTTGACACCAAAAGCAAAGGTAACAAAGGCAAAAATACACAAGTAGACTACACACACACTAAAAAATTTCTGCTCAGCAAGAAAACCATTAACAATGAAAAGGCAACCTATGGACTGGGAGAAAATATTTGCAAATCTGATCTGATAAGGGGTAATATTCATAATATATGAAGAATTCCTACAACTCAATAGCCAAAAAACAAACTGATTAGAAAATGGGCGAGAATATGCACCCCAATGTTCATAGCAGCAATGTCCGCAATAGCCAAACTGTGGAAAGAGACAAGATGCCCTTCAACAGATGAATGGATAAAGAAGATGTGGTCCATATATACAATGGAATATTAGCCATCAGAAAGGATGAATACCCAACTTTTACATCAACATGGACGGGACTGGAGGAGATTGTGCTAAGTGAAACAAGTCAAGCAGAGAAAGTCAATTATCATATGGTTTCACTTATTTGTGGAACATAAGGAATAACATGGAGGACATTAGGAGAAGGAAGGGAAAAATGGAGGGGGGAATTGGAGGGAGAGATGAACCATGAGACACTATGGACCTGAGAAACAAACAGGGTTTTAGAGGAGAGGGGGGAGGGGGGATTGGTTAGCCAGGTGATGGGTATTAAGGAGGGCACGTACTGCATGGAGCACTGGGTGTTATACGAAAACCATGGATCGTGGATCACTACATCAAAAACTAATGATGTATTGTATGGTGACTAACATAACATAATAAAATTAAAAAAAAAAAAAGGCAAGAATCCAAATAGACATTTTTCCAAAGACAACATATAGATGGCCAAGATATAAATGAATAGATGCTCAACATCATTAATGATTAGGGAAATGCAAAATCCCAAACCACAATGAGATACCACTTCACACTTGTTAGAATATCTATTATCAAAAAGGGAAGATACAAGTGTTGGCCAGGGTGTGGAGAAAAGGGAGCCCTTGTGCACTGTTAATGGGAATGTAAATCGGTGCAGCCACTGTGGACAACAGTACAGAGGTTCTTCAAAAGCAGAGCTACCGTAAGATTCAGAAATTCCACTCTGGATATTTATCCGAAGAACATGAAAACACTAACTTGAAAAAAATACATGTACCCAAGTTTACTGCGCCATTATTTATAACAGCCAAGACATGGAGACAACCTAAGTGTCCACTAATGGATGAATGATACACACACACAAGGATATTACTCAGCCTTAAAAAATGAAATCTCATTTGCAACAACACAGATGGACTTTGAGGACACTATGCTGACTGAAATAAATTAGAGAAAGACAAGTAAGTCATGGGGATTTACAGCATGGTGACTACAGCTAATTACTGCATTTGTGGAAGTTGCTAAGAAGGCATCTTAGAAGTTCTAATCACAAGAAAAAAAACAAACTTTGCAACTATGCAAGGTGACAGATATTAACTAGACTCACTGTGGTGACCATTTCACAATATATACAAACATCGAATCATGTTGTACGGCTGAAATTAATACAATATCTTAAGTTATAACCAAAACCAGAACAGGCATCCCAGATGACTTTTAGGGTCTGGTGAGGCCGAGTGTCTGTACTCTGTGGTCTGGGATTACAGGTGCGAGGCTGACCCAGGGAGGCTGGGGAGCCCCAAAGCTGAGCAAGCAAGCCCCACTTACCATGCAGCGACTTCATTCCCAAGGTGTAGGAAGGCCTCCGCAACGGGAGAGACTTGGGCAGGGAAGGGTACGTGCTGCTGAAGAGGACGTCATTGGGCAGGGCTTGGTCCAGAAGCGAAGCCCTGGAGGCGAAGAAGTGCTCCCTCTGGCCGCTGTAGATGCTCTCATCTGACAGCGTTCGGTGCAGGGCCCGTCTTGCCGTAGGGGTGGTAGGAAATGGGGACTGAGGAGAGGAAAGCGCCTGGAACTGAACAACAGCATGCAGACAAGTATTTATATGATAGCATATATCATCATGACAGAGTAGCTCTAGTAGGAAGGGGGGGTGCCTCTTGATACACATCAACTACTAATAGTGTATGTAATGAGTTTTAGAGATTGTTTTTTTAGGACGGATTTCTATTCACTAAAATAGGGAAGCCACCTATATATTTATATATAAATGGCAGAAGTCCCAGATAGCTGTTCTCTCTCGTCTTTTGCTTTTGTCACCAGATTTGATTTTAGTTGAGGTTCTTCTGCAAAAAGCAAGCTTCTGAGAATCCCGTTCATTGAGAAACAACAGACACATTAACAATATTTAAATATCCAGCCTCAGAGCCAACAGAATATTTGGTCTGTTAGCAACAAAGCTATATTTATTCAGTCCTTCCTAGACTAGTGTTCACCTTGACAGGGAGAACAATGTGGAGGACAGGTGAGGGTGTGAGTAGGAGGGTTGAGTCACAGCTGCCAGAAGGCCTCTGTAGGACTTTCTGGGACACTTTGAAGGGGCAGAGAGAATGACACAGCTGCGTCTCCATTTAGGACACCGAGAATAGAGCTGACACTCAGGTTCACTCATGTGCTCTGGGTCTCACAGGCTTCCGTTCATCAAACCAAGGGTTAATCAAGTCAAAGCTACCCACGAAGTGGTGTGCACAGTTGCTGCATAAATATGAACAAATGATTAATCAAATGCAATGTAAATGAGCCCCAGGTGTAACCGACTGTGTAAAAATTGTGCTCACTTCTAAAAATTGATGATGATGAGTTAGGAGCAAGGTACATATATGCTTGCCTAGAAAACGAAGCTGCTGTGATAAATGCTCTGTGAGTCTTTAAGGTCAGGGAACTAGGTATGGAAATGGTGATTTCCCTTTTGTGGGCATTACAGAGATTAAATGGCTTGCTGATAATTTTAAAAGAATATAGCCAGGTCCTCTCTCTCCCATCTGCAAGCTTCTAGCACTATCATGTAAGGCCCTTGCCTACCAGGCCAGGCCCCAGATCTCTCCATTCAAACACTGCCCCCAATCTTTTTTAGCACCTCTGGGCTCAGCAAAGGGATTTCCTTTTCTAGTGAATATCCCCACCCTGATGGTTATACAGGAAGGAGGTTTTCCACCAATTCTAGTTTCAGCCTCTCTGGGAAATATTAACATACTTCAAGGTAGTGAACCTCCACCTTGAAGAGATCCTTGGAGGGGCATGCTTTCTTAAAAGCTGTAACATCTTCCACTAAAGGGAGGCAGGGTAGGAGACGGAAGGCAGCAATCTGCCTTGATGCTTTCCGCCAATTAAAAAGTCGTCTTGTCCCAACACACTGGGGTGGCCCCTCACCCCAACTCTCTTGCCCTCCAGTCTTGAAGGTTCGTGCACACCGATCTGGTTCCAAGAGCGCCCTGGGCTGCCTTGCAGGGTGCTTGCTGGGCGGTGCCCAGTGCTGCCAGCCCTGGGAAAGAACTATCACGGAGTCAATGCTGACTCGCAAGGGATCTGAGAGCACATCAGGCTGGGGGGGTTCACAGATTGCTCCAGGGGACCATACGGGTTCCTCACAGCATCACTGCCTGGGGAGAAGAGATGTTCAGGTGGGACTCAGGCGCCCATGACACCCACCCCTCCCATCAGAGAAACTCCATTTTCTCACTTCTCCATATTAGACTTCTGTGTATAATTTTATTTTAAAAAGCTGGGGGGGTGGTTTCTTGAACTTTAAAATCATCTGGGCACCATGGATCTATTTCAAAGCTGAGGAACAAGGCCTAGAGGAGTAGCATCTTGCTCCAGGTCCAGCTCCTGTTCTCTCACTCTTTCCGGTGCTCCTGGCTTCTGTGTGAGGGGTCACCTGCATCTGCAGTACGCAAGCACCAGCTCTTCCCGAACACTGATGCTGCACGAAGCCTCTTCCTGTGGTCTACGCCTGAGAGTCTGGCTGCAAATCGGGACTACGGGTTTGCACTGTGTCTGTTCACTTGCCGCTGGACGCAGCCCTTGGGGAAGATAAGGTGATCTCAGCTCTGCCTGCCAATGAGGTTTCTTAGAATGTTTGAGCTCTGCCATTTTCCTTGAGGCAGGAGCTCTGCATGGGCTGCTTAGGCCCTGCAGGCCCCTACCTCCGAGCTACAGCCTGCCACGTCCTGCCGCAGACATCGCACTCTGCTGGCAAATCAGCCTGGGAGTGACCCTGTCATTTGATATTAACGATCACTCACAAGAAGCACTTGCTATCCAAGAAAGCCAATGTGGTCCGAGTAGGTTCCAAGTATCACGGCCCAAAGATGGCCACCGCTGGGACCCTGACACCTGATGCAGTGGCTCGGGGCCTTGAGCCAGGCATGGCCTGGAAGACTTCTCAACACAAGGCCTTCCTGACACAGCAGAGCCATGGGCATTCTGACGGAGAATCTCGGAAGACACACGGAGATAGTTAGCTAAAGTCATCTGAAACCAAACCGAAAAGGATGACACTGGAGGAAAAAACAGCCTTATTTCCAGCCCTTCCCAGTAATAGAGTAGCCAGCAGAGCGTCTTCTTTGCAGAGGGTCTCGGTAATGCAGTCATGACAAAGTGCACCCCTGTTTCAACCAGCAATGTTAAAATAATTCATTTTGGAAATAAAAGCCAAGAACAGGAATAAGGGCAAAACAGACATTTGCTTTCAATTATTTCCACGGCAGGAGTAAATCAAACGAATGAAAGCTCTGAGTTCGTCCCTTTCCAAAAATGTTAAACTGAGAACTGGAGGAAAGATTCCTCTCAGGGCAAGTTTTATTCTCCTCTAACCTCAAAGGAAAGATCTGAAAAAATTTTTATTTTGAAACTGGTACTTAAACATTTTAATACACCTCTTTGGGGCCTGACAGCTAAAGAAGTTTCAAGCACTATCTTTTGCGAGGTTGCTAAGGAAACCATTTGTACCCTGCGTGATGAGTCAGAACTGTTAAGTGCTGGCTTATAAAACAGAAATGACAGAATCAAGAATGGCAAGTCTTTAAAATGATTTATGACGTTAATGTTTATGTTAATAAATCTTTATTTCTCAACAGAATGCCAGAATGGCCTTTGGAGTACATTTTTAATTTCTGTAAATGCTGATTTTTCAGTTTAGGGGGGTATGTCTGACCTATCTTGAGGTAGGCGTGCACACACACACCAGAGTGGTGATGAGAAGCCTGAGTGGGAATGGACAAGGCCACACAGTTCATCCTGCTGGGCATGCCCCCTGTACTTTGATCCCAGCTTGAGGACAGCAAGTGGTTAGGAAAATTCTTTAGCTTACCTTTTCAATCAATTGTCAGAGTTCTTCTTAAATTACACTCGCTAGTCACTTCCAACAGACTACCAGTCATTCAACTAAGAACCTGGACAACAGAACATGTCCAAGTTTGCTGTGCTGACCTTCCTGGGGGTGGATTTCCTCCTGCTGGGACTACATGACATACTGCACGGAGAAATGCCTTGGGCTCAGAGCTTTGGGCCCCACTCAACAAAGGCCAGCTCCGAGCCTTGGGAGGGTGGGCACTTCTGAGGACAAGAAAGCAGAGAGCCTCAAGTAGGCTTCAGGAGTCCTCCGAGCTGAGGTGGGCAGAACCAACCCTTCCACGTGGCCACTGACACACAAACATAAACCCTGAGCACACACTTGGGACTTGATGGGGAGAGAGGCTGGCTTTAGAGACGACATTTCTAGTCTGGAATTCTGTAAGGGAAGTGGAGAGAAGGTTTTGCCAAGTAAAGAGAATCTAGAAAGTTCTGAAGGTAAGTATGTAGACCTAGTTTGCTGAGCTGCAGAGGTGGCTTTGGAGGATGGGGTTGGGGGTGAAAAGAGTGGGTGTCCATCAGGCCGTTTCTCTGAGTGACTGAACAGTAAGTACATGGTGCATAGCCAGCAGGCCTGCCTGGCCGGGGTTAGGGGCAGAGGTGGGGCACCCAGGGCAGGACGTGAACTGGGAGCTACTGGTGAGGGGAGGGAAGGGACCCTTTGGACAGAAGGCACTAAAGCATTTACAGAAAACTTTCTGTCTGACGAGAGGGCCACAGGTGCTCTGCCGAGTTCTCTGAAGCAACGTCATTTGAGCTCATGTCTGTGAGAGGATGTGGCTTGTGCACTGGGAGTGGGGTACACTAAAGAAGATAAAGGAAGCGTGGTAGGGACAGGGACTAAGAGGTGTGGCAGTGGGGACAGAATGCTGGGAGAACAATGGAAGCCAATCTTAGGGCAGAGTGGGTGAGGGCAGGAGCTGGGAGCCAACACCTCTGGAGGGTGCCCCTGCGGTGAGCAGCCCCGTCCCACCTGGCCTCCCTAACGGCCATGTGCCCCGAGCTCTGTCCTGTACCTTAAAGTTCTTCTGGGATTCGGGAGTTGGGCTTTCCAGGTCGATGAGTTTCTTGAGGTCCTCCTCGATGGTGGACTTGGAGGCTGGCTTGGGGGACGCCCGGAGGTCCCTGGTTGAGGCGCGCAGCCTGGTGTGGGCTATCTCGTTGCCGTCACTCTGATGGCGCCTTGAAGGGAAGAGATGGGAGAAACCAAGCAGACAAGGGTGATGTAAAGCCACGATGGACCCTGAGGCTGGAAGTCGGGGGGGACATATTAAAGGAGAGCAAAGGACAATCTGCTTGGATAAATGCTTGTGAAAGAAACACAACCAACTGGAAGCACAAAATAAAAATCTGATGGATAAATTGCTCTTCTACAGGAAACCATGACCTCCACTAAGCCAAAATTAGCAAGACTTATTAATAAGACCACAGGCTATGAATACCAAATGTAACTTTTGTACAAACACAAACAACATAACTGAATGAATCATTTAGAATCCCCCCCCCCCCCCCGTACTACTTTGTCAAAAAGGTCTTTATATTCAGGGTAGTCCCTTTCTAATACTCCCTCTGGCGGCTCCTAAGTTAAACATTCCATGGGAAGGCTGTGATTATTACCATCAAAGGGAGAGTGTCACCTGCGTGCCAGAGGGTCAATTATTCTGAAGTTTGTTCTTCAGACATACTCCTTCCTACAAGATCTAAGATTCTCAAATCAATGTTGGGCCACACAATTTATTTAAGGAATGAAGCGCAGAGAAATAATTTAAGGTAAGTTTTCCTTAGGAGGAAAAGAAAAAAAGAAAATCTCCCAACCAAACCCCAGCCGGCCTCCTCTGTGGTAGGAAACTGCCTCAGCCTTTTCTGTTCTCCATCATGTTAAAAGCACACCACCCAAGCAAGAGAAGCAAAAGAATTCTTACTTTCTCGTGTCCATAAATCCCACGGAGTTTATGGTTCCTTCGGGTTTCTTCCACCCAATCAGGTACTTGCTGGTCGCGCCCTGGCGAGGGTAGAAGGTCCTAGGGCCGGACGAGGAGGAGGAGGAGGAGGAGGAGGAGGGGAAGGCAGGTGCGAGCTGCGAGGTGGCAGGATGCAGCTCCTCTTTCGGGGAACTTCTGGCACTGGTGAAGACCACCGGGCTGGCAGAGTGTCGGGAGCCCACGGTACTGAGGAGAGGCATGACAAAGAGCAAAGGACCCCGGTGTGCACGTGTGCATCCCGGGGTCCACACGGCGGCTATCAAAGCGTCGTCCAGGACAGGGGTTATGGCCAGGTGAAAGAACAGGGACTGTTTCATAAGATATTAACGGGGCTGGCTGGCTAGTCTTTCTTGTTTTCTTGCTATAATTTAAATGTCTGCTGTAAAAATGAAACATGATCACTGTGGCTTAGTCTGCACATTAAGTTAAAAGGTAAAATCAGTTGAGACTGTCAGAGACGCTTTGAAACATGCCGGCACACCGGAGGAACAGTAGAACCAGCAATAAAAGGTCTGGTCATCTCAGTGGCTCTCTGCCTTGCCTTCCTCAGAACTAGGGGTCATGGTGATGCTCCCTAGGTCTGAGCCAGATCAGCACACAGTTCTCCAAACACCCACACCCAAGGCCAAAGGGGCACACTGACGTCTCCTTCCCTGTGGCATCTGGCATTAAGATGGACTCTCTAAAAAAGCTGTTCAATGGAATGAAAATGGGCCACTACCCTCCACCATATACAAAAATCAACTCAAAATGGATTAAAGACTTGAAAGTAAGACCTGAAACCATAAAACTCCTAGAGGAAATCACAGGGGTAAGCTCCTTGACATCGATCTTGGCAATGATGTTTCTGGATCTGACACCAAAAGCAAAGGCAGCAAAAGCAAAAATAAACAAGTGGCTATGTCAAATTAAAAAGCTGTACAGCAAAGGAAATGATCAATAAAATGAAAAGGCAACCTAGTGAAGGAGAAAATACTTGCAAATCATACATCCGATAAGGGCACATTATCCAGAATATATAAAGAACTCATATAGCTCAATAGAAAAAAATCTGATTAAAAAATGAGCAAAGAATCTGAATAAACATTTTTCCAAAGAAGACCTACAGATGGCTAACAGGTACGTGAAAAGATGCTCAACCTCACGAATTATCTGGGAAATGCAAATCTAAACCACAATGAAATATCACTCACACCTGTTAGAATGGCTCTTATCAAAAAGACAAGAAATAACAGGTGTTGGCAAGGATGTGGAGAAAAGGGACCCCCGTGCACTGTTGGTGGGAATGCAAGCTGGTGCAGCCACTATGGAAAACAGTATGAAGGCTCCTCAAAAAATTTAAAATAGAACTGCCATATGATCTAGAAATTCCACTTTTGGGTATTTATCCAGAAAAAGTGAAAATATTAACTTGAAAGTATCTACACTCCCATGTTCATTGCAGTATTATTTATAATAGCCAAGCTATGGAAACAACCTAAGTGTCTACTGATGAAGGGATAATGTGATACACATATACAAAGAAATATTATACAGCCATAAAAAAAAAAAGGGAAATTCTGCTATTTGCAACACCATAAATGGACCTTGAGGACATTATGCTAATTGAAATAAGTCAGACAAATACTATATAATCTCACTTATTTGTGCCACCTAAAAAAAAAAAACCAAGCTCATAGATACAAAGAACAGATTGGTGGTGGCCACAGGTGGGGGGGGGGGGGAGGAGGGGGGAAAGGGGGGAAGAGGGTCAAAGGTACAAATGTCCACATATAAGATGAATCCTGGAGATGTGATGTACAGCATGTGACTAAATATAAAAACCCAAAGCTGTTCATCACTGATGTGTTTTAAACTTTGGTTCAAGATTACAAAACTAAAGTCTACAGGACTCTAGGAAAAGGCTACTCATCACATTAAAACTCAGGATTTTTAAACCTGGGGCTGAGAGTTCAGGTGGTCTACGACGCTGGAGGCCCTTCGATGGTAGAATTACCACACGTCCCCCCCTGGGATCTCACAGGACCTGAGTCCACACCACGTGAGCCCTCTGAGTTCTCCAGGTTAGGCTGAGACCAGAGACACGGGCTCTTACCACAGGGGACTTGGTCACTGAAAGTTCAGTTACCAGGACGTGGTCTCACAGCATTTGCCAGCAGCACTTCGTCCGTCAGAAACCAATGGTCCTGAGCTGAATCAAGTATGGACTTACTAATGACGCATTAGCTACGGCCAGCGTACCACAGACAACGGGTGGGGGGTACACGGGCACTCTCTGCGCCGTCTTTGTAACTTTTCTGCAAGCAAAAACTATTCTAAAACACAAACATTTTTTATTAAAAAGCTAAGCGAATGAACAAAACAAAAATAAAAAAACCACCCAAATCTTAGTGGTGCTGAGAGAATACACACAGATGAAAGTCAGTCTTGAACCCGCACCTGCAACCTTACCTACAAATCCATTCCTGCTGGCTTGCATATTTAAGTGTAGAGCTAAAGATTCTGGACCATACCATGAAGAACATCTTTATGATAGAGGCAGAGGTTTCTTTAGTTGAATCATAAAAGAAAGGATTGAATCCCACAGAAAGTAAGAACTTCTATTCCTCAAAAGACACAGAGAAGAATATATGTAAAACATACCCAACAATGGGCTCCTATCCAGAATGCAGAACTCCTAAAAATCAACAAGACAGACAACCCAACAGGAAAAATGAGCAAAGATCTGAAAAGGAATTTCACAAACAAGGATACCTAAAAGACTAATAAACATTAGTGCTTATCATCATCAGTTATCAGGAAAATGCAAACTGAAGCCAAAAGAAGAACCAGTACACACTCCCCAGAATGGCTAAAATTAAAAAGACTTACATCAAGTGCTAGAAAAGATGTGAAGCGACCAGAACCCTCATTCACTACTGATGTGTTACTTGTCACAATCTGGTTGTGACAAAGTAGTTCACATTCTCTGCTAAAGTTGAACGTATGTATATCGTAGGACACAGCAACCCCACTCCTAGGTCTATGCTCACCAGATGCACACATATGTGTACCAAGGGACATGTACCAGAATCTGTAATATCCCCAAACCGGAAACACTCCAAATGTTCCACAGAATGGATACATGAGTTGCTGTATGTTCTCACAATGTAAATATAATACAGCAATGAAAATAAAGTAATGCTACCTGCTACACATGGATGAATTTCACCAACATAATGTTGACTTAAAAGACACTAGACACAGAACAAAGCATATGGTACGATTCCATTTATATAAAGCCAAAAATAGGCAAAATGTGTGTGTGATTTTAGGATTCAAGATTGTGTTTACCTTGGGGAGGAGGTGGGAATGACTGGGGAAGACAAGTGAGAGGAGGGGTGTCTGGATGTTCGTTATGTTCCAGGTTCTTGATTTGGGTGGTGATTACATGGATATGTTCACTTAGTGAAAATTCATGCCGATGCACAGGTATGACCTGAACCTCTTTCTGTATGCGTGTTATGCTTCAATGAGAACACACCCACAAAAATAAATCAAAAGTAGGTGACCTGAAAGGAGAAGGCCCTATCAGTCCATGAGGCTCTGTCACGGATTGGAGGGAACAGAGCACCTTTGTTCCGTGAAGGCAATCTGCAAAGTTCTCCACACTAAAGTGGGCCTCACTGCCACAGACCAAACATGAACATCTTTATTTTTGTAACTAAGGAGGAGGCACCAGGCTCAGACTTCACAAAAAGTATGATAAAAAGATATGACTCGCCATATTCTGATCGCTCTACCAGTTTTCTTTTTCCCAGAGACTTTTGTAGCTAGAGAGGAAGGGAAAGAAAAAAAATCCCTCACAAGACCTCAGAGGGCACCATAAATTTAAAGTCCATGTAATCTCATTTTGTTTTTACCTCTTGATAACAAATACTCCATTTGTTTGCTTTTAAAATGAAGAAAAGGAATGCAGAACTCTTCCATAAATGCCATACGTTAAATCGATAAGAACAAAATAATAGTAGGTCTCGGGAAAACAGACTAAAAGTGGAAAGATGAACCAGAAGGAAAAAGGAAGCAGGAAGGACATAAAGACAAGCTCAGCCTCGGAGCCTGGAGCAGCACCAGAGACATAGCAATACCCGGTAACTCAGGGAGCATCAATGGGAACTTCCCAAGTGGTAAGGGTGGATGTAGCTTCTGCAGTCATTTGCCACAATGTGACAAGCTTGTGGCTGTTTATTGCTTACTTAGGAACAAAAGCTTATCTCTGGCTTGCAGACTTTCCCCACCTGACTATACCTACCTCATGCACACGTATAACACAGATGTGGGGGTGTCTGCAGCCTCATCCGTGGTTATGGTCTGAAGCAGATTCCCATAAAGTGAAAAACAGTACATCAGGGTCTAACATGCACACCTTCGTCTTGGATAATCATGTGTTTGCTTTACCTGCCTTGATTAGTATCCACCAGCAAATGCAAGTGTTTGTGAATTACTAGAGCCAATGCATGTTAAGGCATGTTCTATGTTAAAGGACAGACTGCAGGGATTCTGACTGGGTAGGTAGGCAAGCACACAGGAATCTGCACGCTGACTCATTCCCAGCCGATGCCGTGGTCCTTAACTTATAACCTGGAAACCACTGTACCATTTGAAATGCCCATAGTTTCCATTTCTCAGCAAGTATCTTGATATGATAGCATGGGCATTCAGAACCCTGGGGCTTTCAAAGACTACACATTTGGTCAAAATAGAAATAATTAGCCATGAGAATAAAACGTAAATTGCATAGTCCATTAATTTATAAATAATTTCTCCATGTTTTACAAAATAGCTATGCTGGTTTTAGCCATAATGTCTGGCCTGCGTGAAGAGGGAGGTTATAGGAAAGGCCTGGAAACATCAAAGAGAGAACAATATATATACAGCACATATAGTTCTGGAGCTCTTTGCTTCCTGTATGAATTTAATTAGTACCATTTCCCTGGGAGGCATTCATTAGGTTTTTGTACTAGATTATAAACTCTTTGAAGGCAGAAATTTTTGTGTATCTGACAATGCCAGAAAACAGTGGACTCCCAATAAAATAGCTGGACAAAGGTTTTCTCTTTAGCACGTATGGAGCACGCTATCTGTTTACCTTGTTTATCTTACTGATAGCCTGTCTCCCCCACTTAAATATAAGCCCCACAAGGGCTGATCCTTTTCTCCTTCACTGCTATATTCTCCATGCCTACCACAGTCGCTGGCCATTGTAGGCATTCAATATTTGGTGAAAGAAACTGTCAAATAAATTAGCTATTCATTTTTTTTTTTAAAGATTTTATTTATTTATTTGAGAGAGAGAATGAGATAGAGCGAGAGCATGAGAGGGGGGAGGGTCAGAGGGAGAAGCAGGCTCCCTGCCGAGCAGGGAGCCCGATGCGGGACTCGATCCAGGGACTCCAGGATCATGACCTGAGCCGAAGGCAGTCGCTTAACCAACTGAGCCACCCAGGCGCCCAGCTATTCATTTTAAATGTAGGAGAGAGTCATGTGTGAAGACAGTGTGTTTTACTCGGGCTGTATTTAAAACTGGGTGTGGCTTTATTTTTACTGCGAGAAATAATTAAATCTACAGATTATGCTTCTGTTCGTAAGTGTATTCTTAAAAGGATAATTGCTTAAATAAGACCACAGACTACGACTATTGGTTTTATCTGTGAACATGGTGGCTGGCACAAGTTTCCAGGTATGAAATAACAGCACACTTTTATTCACTAATGGTTGTAATCAAGACAGCCCTACTTAACGATTGATTAGATTTGGGAACAAAGGTAAAAGCAAAAACAAATGACTAATTCATTGGCAGTTCTTCCTTCTTTAATGTATACAACTCACAGCATGAAGCAAGGTGAGCACTTCAGTGCACTTGCCCTCTAATTCCAAGCAGGCATGTGAGGATCACCTGGGAGCTTTCAAAACACACATTCTCGGGCCGCAACTGCAGAGATTTTAATTTGATAGAGGCTGGGGTGGTGCCTGAGTTATGTATTTTTGCAGAATCTCCCCCAAGTGTGCACACTGAGAACTGCTCGAATCATCTGAATTATTCATACTGTTATGACTTCATCAAAATCCAACTTCTTATTGCCAAGATCAAGAAAGGGAAGACACCGGACACCTGGGTGGCTTAGTCGGTTAAGCGTCTGCCTTCGGCTCAGGTCATGATCCCGGGGTCCTGGGATCGAGCCCCGCATCGGGCTCCCTGCTCAGTGGAGAGTCTGCTTCTTCCTCTCCTTCGCCTCTCTCCCCTGCTCCTGCTCTTTCTCTCCCTCTTTCTCTCAAATAAAAATCTAAACAAACAAAAAGAAGGTGAAGCCCCTGGAGCAGTGCTTCTCCGGCCATGGACTATGGCCACCTGCAGGGACTGATATACATGAACATTCCTTGGCTTATGTCAGATCTTGTGAGCCCCAGAAATCTGGGGGAATCCCAAAGGCATCCCATGTCCCTAGAGTTTTAAGAATTACTGTGTTGGCCTCTCACCTCCTGCTCTAAAATGGGTGGTCTCCTCCTTCCTTTGCAGCCCCATGGCCCGGCCCTGCTGGTGGAGGGTCTCCTTGAAGCTGCCCAGCCTGCTGGCCTCAGACCCCCTGGAGGGACGCGCACTGCCCACGTCCCCCGAGCATCTCGGAGGCAGCTTTAACTACAAAACAACTACAATGAAGCCATCGGCTCACTTTTACAGGGGAACTGTCTGGTTGAGTTGTTTCATTATCCTGGAGATTTCTTTTTTTTTTTTTTTTTAAAGATTTATTTATTTATTTATTTGAAAGAGAGAGAACGAGAGAGAGAGCACATGAGACGGGGGAGGGTCAGGGGGAAGCAGACCCCCCGCCGAGCAGGGAGCCTGATGCGGGACTCAATCCCGGGACTCCAGGATCATGACCTGAGCTGAAGGCAGTCGCTTAACCAACTGAGCCACCCAGGCGCCCTATCCTGGAGATTTCATGTTAATTCAATACGCTGCAATCCGGTGGTACCCTTGGCAAATTAGATCTCTCCAGGGGAGTTGTGGAAGAAGGTAATGAGCAAATAATGTGGAACAAAAAGAGAACAGCAATCGATACGTTAGGACATGACAAATACAATACCCGCGACTTTTCTCATCATGTCAGAAGTGAGTTTAACTGCAAGTATGGCCAAACTGAGCCATCTGGTCGGAGGGCTCCCAGACTCCACACGAAGGGGCCACCACCCTTACTTTTTATACAGACTATAGGGCATTTCCCTTTCCTGACAACGGACCAAGCTTTGATTTGTTTGGTCATTCCAGGACACGGATTTTGCAAAGGGAGCGAGGTGCGGGAACACGCACCCACGCGCGCACAGGCCCACGCACTCGCACACTTGCTCCCTCACACGAAGAGAAAGGAGGCAACAGGATAACTCGACATGAGGGGCAGTCTGTCCAGACTTGTCGTCTCAACCCAGTGAAGCCATGAACCAAGTGCACCGCAACCTGGTGATTTTACACTCCCAGCTGTGGTAAAGCTTTCTAGGAGGGGCTGCTGGATGACCATTCTGCTAGTCACGGCAGGTACCGCGTCACGAAGGAGGGGCTACACCTGCTTGTCGACCTGGCAAAGGGATGAACCACGGAGGCTGGAGCAGCCTGAGTGTGAGGAGACAAAGGCCCGAGTCCAGAGCTCTGAGGGCCTGGGGAGCCATCCTGCGCTTCTGCGCTGTCACCGAGACTGCCGCCTCCTAGGGGCACATCTGCCACGCTCTCTGTGCTGCTGAAGGAAACACGTGGAGTCGTCTGCTATCCAGGCGTGACACAGAGGGACAGATTTTAGACAGCCTGGGTCTGCTAAGGATGGTATTTTCAGGAGGGGGAGACCAGCAATTAGTCACCTGTCTAATGGCTATGACAAAATCTGTGCGAAGGCTGAATGCTGGCCTAACACCAAGGGGAGGGGATCGATTACTTGTACAAATAACAAATAAATAAGCCCCTGCGTGACAGATAATGTGGAGGATATGATTGAGGAGGACTCCCGCTCCCTCTGTGTTCAACACTAACCAATTCTGTCCAGTACTGGGCTCCACAATTTAGGAGGGCTTCAGGAGACACTAATTCTAAAGGATCAGGGGAAAATGAAATAGGAATGATTAAACTGGCAAAGGGGATGTCCAAGTAACTGTGGTCAAGAAAACAGTTCATCTAGAACATGAGATATTTATATGATGAGCACTGGGTGCTGTATTAAGTGATGAGTCACTGAATTCTACTCCTGAAGGCAATATTGCCCTGTATGTTAACTAGAATTTAAATTAAAAAATAACATGAGATATTTAATACGTCCAAGGGCACACCAATTCTATATAAAGTGTAGGGAAATAGGTGGCTAGGCATACACAGTAGAAGGGGCTTCGGGTGTCATGGTGGACCACACGCTGAACAGGTCTGCAATGCTGAGCTAGTTAGGAGGGAGCTAACAAGAGAACTACAAATATTATCATTTTTTTAAGCACAGCTGAGAAGAATGTCACGTTTAGGTTTTGCATCTAAAAAGGACAAAAAAAACAAAGCAGAAAACTTGAGAAGCAAAAATGTAATTGTAGAATGAGACATCTAAAGGACAATTACAGGATCTGTGGGAGATCCATGTTTGTTGAAGGAAAAGCAGCAAGATAAAGCTCATTAAGGCAGGTGGATGGAGAGCTTGAAAAAGGAAATGCCAAAAACCTTTCGTCTCAAAAGAACATTTATAGTTTGCAATACACCTGATAACCTTTTCTTATTCTCACAAACATATAAAAACAACCATTTCGTAAGTATTCGATCACAGATAAGGGACACACGTGGTGAAATGCCCCGACTGGCCATAGGGCTGGTCAGTGGCAGAGCTGGACTTGTACCTCCATCTCAGGATGCAAATCCACTTTCCCTCTATTTCCCTCTCGACTTGCCTGGAGGTGGAGAGCTTTCATACAATTTCTTAAAAAAAAAAAAAAAAAAAAAAAAATATATATATATATATACACACACACACACACACATATATATATATATTGCAAATCGTTTCTTGTTGGTTTCTACAATTTTTATAATCTTAGCCTTCAAAAATCTTAATGTTTAGAAAAAACTCAGCTCAGAGAAACCACTTATTCTCTCTTAATTGTGCATTTCAGCTGCAGTGAGAGAAATTTCAGATAGGCAGACACGGGATGAAGTTTTGAAGAGGGAGAGGACATGATAAGCACGGGAATTGCTCAGAAAGGACATGGACTCACTCTTTTTGGGATTATCTCCCCTCTCCCGACTTCTGAGGCAGTTGGAGAAGTTCTCCTCTTGGTAGGACCTTGGTAGGTCCTTTTTAATAGGACAAGGGATGGACAGACTGCGTTCCTTAGAATTCCTTTTGGCCTTATGATTTAATGGCATTTGGAGAATTTGGGCTTTCCCTATTGACTGGATGAATGAGTCAGCCGCATCACAGAAGACAGCAGTGATAAATGTTGTGGCAGTGAGGGCCACATCAAGCACTCTGACACCTGTGGCTTGACAAAGGCCTCATTTTCTCAGCGTTCACTTGAAATTTCAACCACAGTGGTTTGTTTCTCAGTCTTTGAGGTTAGCCAAACAGCACTACACTCTGGATAAAATCATCACCCACTCCCATAAACTGAAAGAAATTAGCTTAGCACAGATCACCTGGAGTTCTGCTATATAAAAGCAAAATACCATATAATCCTGAATATTCAGACCACAAAGAGGAAATGACCAATGAAAATGACCCACAAACTTAAGACAAGCAGAGCCAATAACATGTTGAAGAGAAGTTCTGGGTTTATCATTTCAGAGGCTGCATGTTCAAGTTCTGAATTAGCCTATACAACTTAGAAAAAATAATATTCTCACCTTAAGAAAAAAGTATAGATAGGGGCAATTAATTAATTGTTAGCAATTAAAAAAAAATTCCAGGCAGGAGATATTTGAGAGAGAAACGTTACAGATAAAGACAGCAGAATAATTTCTAAACAAAGGCGGCATACTTCTCATATACACAAGATGCCGAAGAGGGCAAAGAATGACATGTAAACACACAGCTCTAACGTGCACAGAGCAGCGCACAGACAGCCCAGTGCGCTCCGTAGCCCGGGGCACGTCGTGATGTTCGAAGTAAACGCCATCTAAGAAGTCCTTCTTTACCTCTACTCTCAAGAAACATACAGCTTTTCTGGCATGAACAGTGAACTTAGTAAGTCAACCAGAAAAAGCACACTCATGAAATTGAACTGTACTGATGACCACGGGCAGGCATTTTTCCTGGACTTAAATCAGCCCTTTCAGTGAATGTCAGACACTGACCAACTTACAGCCAGATACTGATTGATACTTGCATGTAAGCTATTAAAAAGTCCTCCCCGGTTGTATTTTGCAGATGAAACAAATCTTACATAGAGATGACTTTACTAAACGTTCAAGTTATACCGGGACTTCTGTATACTCTTATATATATACCTATTCATAAAAACACTACAGCTCTGTATGGACCGTTCTACACAATAGGCTTTGAAATACAGTAGTAGCCAGGAGCGGAGAATTTGTTACTTTTGAATTGGATTATTGGTGGGAGCCCTGAGGAGTCATCAGGCAAAAAGTGGGAACTTCAAGGAGCAAGTTATTCCTACTTGATGACCACAATGTCCTGAGCACCTTCCCACTACGCTCATGGTGGCACACGATCCACAGAGGTGCTCAGGATGAACAATGGGTGAGAAATCCTCTAGTACAAGACGTCAGGGGAAAAGTACATCATCACATGGGTGGGAACGCCTTGGCTGCAGAGCTCTGGGGGGGCCTACAGACATCAGGAGGAAGCAGCAGAATGGCTGGCAAATGAGGGTGGTTGTGGAAGCCTGGACCCCCGAACAGGTCAGGTCAGGACATTACAGAAGAAACGTGTATTTGCAACTATGAGTGGGGTTTTCAGCTTTATAACACGTGCTCCTGAATCTAGTTCTGAGGTCAGCAATACCACTGGTTACGTGGGACGAGAGCACTGTATGCTAACTAAGGGGGTCTTTGGTCACCACACAAACCAGCACTGCCCAGGCCAGAACTCTAAAAAGAGACCAGCTGGTAAGAGTCTTTTATTTTTATTTCTTTATTTATATATTTTTTAAAGCAGGCTCCATGCTGGGCATGAAGCCCAACGTGGGGCTTGCACCCACAACCCTGAGATCAAAACCGAAGCTGAGATCTATAGTCTGGCACTTAACTGACTGAGCCACTCCCAGCGCCCCTGGTAAGAGTGTTTTAAAACTGGAATGGTCTTCATCTCTCCTGTGGTCACCACAAACCATTTTTTTTGGGGGGGGGGAGGAGTGGTTTAAGACCTGAAAGTGAAACAGCCACTGCAAAAAAATAAATAAAAATCTCTCCCTAAATTTCCAAACTTCATAGAAAATACATATATATTCTAGGAAGCAACACTTCAGAGCCACTAACAGACTTTTTAATTGTAGGAAGTTATCAGTGTATATGGCTTCTCTTAATGATATGTGAATAGAACAACCCTGTGTAATTACCAACTTACATTAATGCAGTTCTCCTGGGGTGACACAAAAAACCCGCACAATCATCAACAGGGAGACTGGAGGACAGAGGGGTAGGAACACAGCCCAGCCAGAAATACGCAGTGGAACTTAATCACTGTAATTTAGATTTTGTCACCAAGTCCCAGGTACGAGCTTTTTAATGCACTGTCAAGAGATCTCCACATTAATTGCTATTCCTGTCTTCTGAGGACACACACACACTCTAATTTGCAGTGATTTTAGTTTCTCCAGCACTGTGCATTTGGTGGCTAAGTCCCTCTTTCCTCTAGAGAAGGAAGTCTGCTAAAGCTCTGATTATCCAGCTCACTCTGCCAAGATCAACAGACTGAAGTCACAAAGCATCCCTGCTTACCAGAGTCTAGAAATGAATGTGACTCAACCTACCAACGGGTGGGAAGCCCTGCCACCCTCCTTGAAAGGCCACATTCTTCTCTTCTCTACAAAGTTTGACTTTCAACAGAAGAGTTATTTCCAAATGATGATTTAAATGATTTCTGCATGGTCAGTTTGAAGCAGAAAATTCAGATAATCCTTTGAGGCCTTTAGGAGGCCCCAGTCAGCACATTCAGATAATGCAAGCCCAGGCGCCTACTTTTCACGGGGGGAGATTTGTAGCCCTGGGATCTGTTAGATGGCACAGCTGACAGCTTGTGCTCTGGCTTCAGAGGCCCAGCTCTTTTCAACCTTACTCCATGGGGATGCTACTCCAGACAGGACCTCCATAACTTGACTTTCTTCTGTCATCAAGTTAGACCAGACATATATATCTCCAAACGGAATATCATTTTTTAAAGATTTTATTTGAGAGAGTGAGCGAGAGAGAGAGAGAGAGCGCGTGCATGCGCGCACAAGCCAGGAGGAGGCAGAGGAGGAAGAAGCAGACTCCCTACTGAGCAGGGAGCCCGATGTGGGACTCAGTCCCGGGACCCTGAGATCAGGACATGAGCCAAAGGCAGACGCTTAACCAACTGAGCCACCCAGGCGCCCCTGGAATATCATTCTTAAAAAGATAGCCTCCTTTCAAAATAACTGAACACCAAAAAGACAGCAGTCGAGCTAAGCCTAGAAACCACACAGAAACTATTCGGAAATGAAAAACAGTCTGACTCAGGGCACAGGATTAGCTGATGAGATGGTGGGGCATGCCCCAAACAGCAAGTGATTGGCATAATTCTTTGTCATGTGACTCAAGGTCTACATTACATCATTATGGTATTTGATGTTCAGCTTTCTGTTCTACTCTCCCCAAAACATCCTTAACCTATCTGAATCAAACATTCTATTTTCTGAATTGTGGAAAGGTAATCGGATGCCTGGTACTCAAGAATACCGAGATGACTTTCCCAATCGCCTTTCTGCTTGAGGGTCATTTGGTTTCTAGGCAGGCAATGTGGAAGTGGTAAACAGAAATAAAACTTGTGAAATGCTTCAAACGTCGACCTGGTGTTTTCAGATGGGAAGCTCAAGAATCTCATCAGTAACAATACAGGCACAATGAGAGAACGGAGTATTTAACTGATCAAGTTAAACAAATCCAAATTACACAGAACATCCTCTGTCATTTAGACTATCTGGGGTTTACTGACAGATTATGTGCCTAGATTCCCATCAGAAAAGTAAAACTAAATTCAGTTTTTCTGCTACTTTTCCTTAAGGCATAATAATAAAGGAAGCCCAGAAGACAGCAAGGTTAGGGGCTGTCATGCAAACTCATCAATGACTGACAACAATAACAAGTAAAAGGAGAAACCACCACAGGCATCAGTGGGCCCAAAAAGGTAGTGGTGGAATATTTCCTCCTTAAAAAGGAAGAATCCTGTCATTCTTTGGATTTTTGGCTCAAATCCAAAAGAGGAAATGGAAAATGGTATTTATTTTGCCTATCAGAGAGATCTCCAAGGATGCAAGAGAATGTGTTCTTTCCTATTCGGAAAGGTAGATGGGATGTCTAATTTTAGCTACACTTTTCTACTGGACACCCCCGCTCCCCAAATCAACCCATCACTATCAGGAGGCAATTCCTGAAAAAGAATTACCATGCAAACACTGGCTAAGTGATGTTCTCTGACAGGGAGGCAGTGTGGAGGATGTGTCCGGCATCATAAACAAATGCCACATTAGTCTTAGAAGAGACCCCTTTCTTTTAAAAAAAAATGCTCAAGATTTTCTTTCAGTGCCTTCAAAAGACTGTTTCATTCTCTATCACTACCTGAAAGCCAGAATTCTAAGATTCTTCTCTGATTCTGGCACAGAAGAAAGTTTTTATAAAATAACCAAACACAACTTCATGAAGGCTAAAACTGTGGACTTTTCTACTTCCTACCTGCAGTTTAAAATAATGCGTTAGGGTTGTAGGAATCAAGTACTCTGGCGGCAGGTACAAGGCGTACGTAAAAAGAGCAGTCGCTGCATGGAAACCCCTGCTTTGTATAATGGTGAGCGCAAGAAAGTGGGATGAGGGTGGCCACTTGGTTCGGGACCGGGCTGGGCACGGCGGAGGCGGCAGTTACCTTGTGTGGGAAGCAGCGTCATTTATACTGAAAGTGCTGTTCTCCCTGGTCAGGGGGTTTGAGCCGGCCGGGCTCTTGCTGTGGATATCCAAGCTCAGGGAGGATTCTGCCTTCCGGTCCATGCCGAGGCTCTCGGTCTCTAAAGTCCGATCTGCCATGGAGAGCACCTCGCTGGAGCTGTGCCACAGGGGCGCCACCTTCTCCTTGCCCGGCCCCGAGCGAGGTGACGACGTGGCGGCCCCCAGGGAGGCCGTGCTGCCGTGGCTGGGGCCGTAGGAAGTGGTGTCGATGCCGCTGTCAGCGGACGTGCCCTGCAGGTAGTTGTAGCTGTTGAGTTCGGATTCGGTGCGGTCCCCGTCATACCACTTCTCGTCACTGTGCGCGCTCGACGCATTGCTGGAGAGGGTATTGCTGCTGGAGTGGCTCGAGTAGTGGCTATCGGACTGCAAGGGAAGCAAGACTGACTTAAGCGCCAGGAATGCTAGGGAGGAGGACCCCCTGGCATGTGTCTGGTTATGGGGTTCTCACGGCACAAAAATTCCAGCGATAACCAAAGACAGAAGGTGCCTGGAAAAACCCATTTGGAGTGTTAGCGGCAAAGAGTGCTAGAGACAGGTTTTTTTTAGAATGCATTTTTCATTCACTGAGGCTAAAATATCAATAGTATCGAGATTACCCTAATCAAAAAGTGTGCTGAATTCTAAAAGTCCTAGCACTCAGAGTCAATATACGGCAGAATATAAGACTTATTCCTAAAGAGATCTCCTTTTCCTTCCCCAACTGGCATCTCTTTAGAAGACAGCTTTCTAAGGAATGCTTAGAGGTAAAATTTATGCAGAGGTGCCAAGTCAATTCAACGGGGGGAAATTACGGTGCTAGGACAACCAGGTATCTGCATGCAAAAGAAAAGAATGAAGCTGGATCCTTAACCGTACAGAAAAATAAACTCAGAAAGATCAAAGGCCTAAATGCCTGAGCTAAAACTATCAGACTCTTAGAAGAAAACGTAAGTATATATCTTCATGACCTACTTATGCAATTGTTTCTTGGATATGATACCAAAAGCACAAAAGAGAGAAAAATAAACTGGATTTCATCAAAACTAAAAACTTTTGTGCTTCAAGAAACCCAATTAGAAAATGGGCAAAGGATTTGAATCGACATTTCCCCAAAGACGGTATCAAATGGCCAAGAAACACATAAAAAGATGGTCAATATCTTCAGTCCCTAAAGAAGTGCAAAACACCACCACAATGAGATAACACTTCGCACACAAGGATGGTTCTAAGCAAAGAGGCAGACAGTAATGATGGTTGGCACTGTTGGTGGGAATGTAAAATGGGACAACTGCAGGGGGAAAGCAATTACAATGCCATTCTTAGTATCTACTCAAGAGAGAGGAAAACATGTTCATGAAAAACCTGAATGAATATTTACAGCAACATTATTCATAATAGCCAAAATGTAGAAACCCAAATGTCCATCACCTGATGAATGGATTAAAAAATGTGGTATATCCATTCAATGGAATATTATTCCATCACAGAAAGAAACAAAATGCTAATACATACTATAACACAGATGTGCCTTAAAAATGTTATGCTGAGTGAAAGAAGCCAGACCCAAAAGGCCACATACTGTATGATTCCATTCATATGAAATGTCCAGAACAGGCACATCCACTGAGGTAGAACGTGGATGAGTGGTGGTCAAGGGCTGTCTGAGGGTACAGGATTTCTGTTTGGGGGTGATAACAGCATTCTGCAGTTAGACTGTGGTGATGGGCGCACAACTCCATGTATCTACTAAAACCCACTGAGCTGTATACTTCAAATGGGTGAATATTATGGTACGTGAATTATCTCAGTTAGAATGTATATGGAACCCTTTCCACACAGTGGCTTGCTTGGTTGCTTAGAACATTCTATAGTTTACCAAAGAAATAAGATTTCAAAAGATATCTGAATAATATTTTACATTAGATGGAGACAGGATATTTTTACATTCCTGGAGACAGGAAGTCCAGACACCTGGTGGAGAGCGAGTGAAAACAGAAGGAACCACATGTGTGTGTGTGTGTGTGTGTGTGTGTGTTGCCTGAGGAAGAGACCTGCTCTTCAGCAGCTAAGGTAGGGGAAGGAGCAGGAGGGGGACACAAAAATTTCACTTCAAAGTGAAAGATTTCTTCTTAAACAAGAACCAATCAACCCATTACTTTCCTGGTGCCACTTTCTGCAACCACACCATTTATGCTACAAGGCCTTCATTTATTTTTAATGTTTGCAGGCAGAACTTCCTTAGCTCTGGATCTGTGCTGTGGGATTTGGCGGCCTCTCACCATGTGTGGCTACTGAGCACTTTGAACGTGGCTAGTCCAAATTGAGATGTGCTGAGAGTGTAAAATACGTAACAGATTTCTATAGGAATGTAACAGGAATCACATTTGTAATCTTAAACTTTACAGTAGCAATGTTTAAAAAAGTAAAAAGAAACAGGTGATATTAATTTTAAGAATATAATTAATCTAATCCAATCTATTCAAAATATTATTTTACGGTGTCATCAATATAAAGGTGTTAATGAAGGAAGGGGAATTGACAGACTGGGTAATTTATCACTTACAAGTAGAACTATGACAACATCACATTTCTTCAGTAAATCTCTCACCACACAGGCTAGTGCAGGGTGCTCGGCCACGCATGGGCATGCACTCTATTTCTTTAGCTTCATATTCATTTTACTAGAGCACAACCTACATGAGCAAAACCTCTCATTCTTAATTCTACCCATTAAGTGATCAGGAATTATGTAGAAGTATGGTAAAACAAAAATGTGTGTAGCTACGCAAGACAAGAGAAGCAGGAAGGGCAGTTGTCAGGAAGCTGTCTGTCCCCTGGACTGATGCTCCAACCATAGCCCATGCTTGCCATTGTGTAAGCAAATAAAATTCACGTTTAGCACATTTCTGTTCCCCACATTTTAGGACTACATCACATGGCCTTCCATCCAGATCTGTGGGGGTGGCAGGTGCATACCAAGGAGGAATTTGAGTTTATTTCAAAGCAACCTTAGGGCCACTGGCGATAGAAATTCCAGGGCCAGAGCAGTGAACACCCACCTCCCACCAGGATGACTTCTTCTCTTACCACGTGGAAGAAACAGCAAAGCACGCCTGGAAGATACGTTGCTAGGAATCTTATAATTTTTATTATTTTACAGTTAACTTACATGCCCTTGTTTGTTTGGAGATAAATGCACCACCGGATCCTGCCGCATTAATCTCCCGCTGGGGCTCTCTCGAAAAGCAGGCAGAACCTTTGACACTGCTGGGAGATGGCACGTTGGCTCTGGAATACAGCACAGGACATTATGGGGCAGGCACTAAACGGATCCGAGCACATGCTGACAGATGAAGACGGCTTGCCATTGCATCTCTCAGGTCACTGACCAGCAAACTCTGAATTTCAGCGATAAGCTTGTTGAGAGTTTACACAATAGACAGCATGTCAGAAACTAAGTGGCTGATGGGTAAAGCTTGCAGCTGGTGACAGTGTGTCACGTCATACACAGTAGCAGAGCCAAGTACCACCAAACCAAAGGCCATGAACAACGCGGCAAAGTTAGGAATCAACTTTTGGTTTTGGGGAAAGTTGAGAATATATGGATTCAATTTATGAAATTCATTCATTGCCAAGTGTGGCTAACCTAGCTCGGTCTACATTACCTAGACAGGCACGGATGCAATCACGTGTTACTTACCAGGACACTTTGGAAATATTTTACCTGTATATTCATGCTGCTCGAGGACAAAAGAATTGAAATCCTGAGGTCCTCTATAACTGTAAGCTAAGCACAACAGAAAAGACACACAGCAACTAGTTTACTTAAGACAATTGCTTCCTTTTGGACTCCAAGCCGGCATTCAAGGTGGGGTTCCAAAGGTAAAAGGTAAGCGATTTAGCTTCTTTAACACACTGATAGCTAACAGCAACAGTTCTGGACTTCTGCAACACCATTCCTGAACGTAAAGGACTGGGCAACATCCTCTAACTCTGACTCTCAACCACCTCCAAGAGCAGAGGCAGAAAAACGAAATCCGCTGAGATGGGTGAGCCAGTTAAGCTCAACTCCGTGTTTCCACCGGGGCACCAGTGGGTCACACGCAATGTACAGAGACAGGTGCGTCTGGCTCACAGCTAAAAATCTCCTCAGCATTTTCACTCAGTGACCCGAAAGTCATTAGCGAATTGCTTTAAAAATTGAATGTATAAAGGTCGGCCCTTGATACACTCAATGTTAGTACGCGGAGTAATAAGAACGGAACAGTTATTTTTCTTGATTTCTCCCTAGCATGGCTTATACCAGCCAAGCCCCAGATGCCATCTGATGTGCCAGTTAGAGAAAGCAAGGTTATTCCTCTGGAACGGTGGAATATAAAAATATATATATATATGTATATATATAAAATTATTTTAACATTTTCTATGAAGCCTTCGATTTTGGATGGAGAAAGGCCACCCACTGGTGAAAAGGCTTCTCTGGCAGATTCTGGGGTATCTTACTTAAAAAAAAAAAAAGGCATATCTTATTAAAAGGATGAACAGATTTGTTAAAAAGACTCATTGATATTAATTTCACAGTCTCATCTATTAAGAGTGGGATGCCACCAAATGAGAGAAGATACAAAGCAAAAAAGACTGGAGGGAGGTTTATGTGAAAGAATGAATTTAGGTCTAGGATGAACCTTATAATTACCCTTTCCAGTCCCAAGATACCTTTGTGACTTCACATGAGTGGGAAGTGGGGCTCTGAACACTGCACAAAGACCCTGCTCACAGCTCTGCTCGAAGCCTGCGCTAGGAGCCCAAAAAAGCTGCTAAAGTCATGTTGAAGAAGGGATCCTTTTCACGTGTGTCGTTACCATCTCAACAGTATCAAAACATATGGGATTAAAAACATTCTGTCAAGAGCAGAACAGCAGATCGGAAAATGTTCAGGTTTTGTGTGTTGGGGGTGGCTGCCATGAGAGTGGAATGACAGATGGCTCCAGTAACGAGGCACATCTCACTGAAGTTACTGGAACAAAGCAGATCTTCCGAACCTGAGAATTACATTTCTTCTTCCTCATTTCCTGGCTTAGCTAAATACGTCTCCACTCCTTTCTACGTGCGTGGTTATTAGTACATTTACAGGGGAAGAATCATTAAAACAGAGCAAAACAATGTATTTGCAAAAAAAGAAAAAAAGATGGGTCTCTGCCTTAAAAGTGTACCTTTTTCAGCCCTGAAGTTTCCTTCTTTTTACCCCACTCTGGTGGTAATGCTACTAGAGATAGGATAAGGGGGGGGGAGAACCCACCCCACAGTCCAGATTCTATCATCAACAGTGTTGACACTAAATCCCTGAGGCTACTGCTTTGAGACTTAGTCTTGTTTCATGGCAAAATTTTATTGTGTCAGCTAGTGTTACGGTGTCACTGTGGAGCAGTTCCACATAGAGAGATCAAGGGCTATGCCAGAAATCCAAATGAAGGCTCACCAATGAGAATCCTTCCCATCCAGCTGTTACATACTGCTACGACATGTCCTCAGCTGAGAGCTTTCTAGCAGAGTGGTGGGGGGTGGGGGGTACAGCACAGGCGGGAGGAGAGAGGTCCTAACCACACTACAGATGTGACCCAACAGCAACTGCATCTCTCGGGGCACTTACAGTAGGCAACAACAAACCAACAAACAAGGGCCGAGGGAGATACTTAGGACACATATGGTTTGGCAGTGTAGCATTTTAATCTCGGTGATGAAAAGAATTCCTATGCCCTTTCTATTTTTAAACTGGGGGGGGGGGTCACTTAGTATGCCTTGACTTTTCTCTCAGGTCTTATTTGCAGCCCTCACGCGTACATAATCGAACTGAGACTTAATTCTCATTCACGTGTATTAACCAGGGCTGTATTCTATCACAGAACGCTTTCATGACGTCATCAAGAGGTGGCCAACGTCACGCTGGTAGAAAAGCAACTTGCTACTTGTGGGAATTAGTTACTTACCCATTTGGTCAGCAATGCTATCCTCACTTCTTTGCCAGCTGGGTGTAGATTTCCCGCTGCCACCAATATCTGACTGGGTGTTCTGCCTGTCGATGGAGGCTGGCGATCTGCGGCTTACTCCAAACCTGTGGCGATTACCCCCAAACAAAGGCAAAGACGACATCAGGGACCTCACCCAGAAGGGGAAGACAGGCCTGGGGGCAATGGACTAAACTCTAATGAAGGCACATGCCCGCTCATGCTTGTGCATGTGTGCTCGGGTGCCGAAACTGTGTGTGTCACGGTCAACACACAACACTCTGTTCAAGAAAGGAGTGTATGCTCAGTACATACACTGTGAACAAGGGCCGGAGACATGAGCCTAGAGCTAACCCACGAAATACAGAATAAGAAAACCCAATTTTCTAACCCACGTGTAGCCACACTCAGATTCTCATTCACACACAAAGGAACGATTTCACCATCCTCATGTTCCATGTCTATCTAACGAATGGAACATGTCAGGGGTTTCTCTTAACCCAGTAATCTGCTAAATCACTAAGTCACTCATTCTTGGAGCCAATATTTTCTGAACGTGTGCTCTAAGGTCTGAAAGACAAAGATTGCTATCATTTACGTTACAGAGTGACCACTTTCAAGATGTCTAAATTTTAAATTGCCTCTGGGAAGGGCAATTTGGAAGTAGGTACACTGGCATATAAAGGCAAATGTCTATTTCTGGAAAGAACAGTTAGCTATTTAATGAGCCAGTTTTATTTTACCCTGGGTAGAATAATAATAAATGCCTAATTAAAGCATACACCTTGATTAGCAATATCGGCAGGTAAATACTGAGTGAGCCCAGGAAAAAGGGCCAGAGTGTAAAATTCAAAGACTTGTGTGGACATTAGACATTTGTGCGTGGTTACTAATGAGCTTATGAGTAATCAATATGATAAAAAATCACCAGAGCCTGAATTGATCGATGCTTATGACAGGTGTCTTATTTGCTACAGACTGATAAATGCATGGGGAGAACCAGCAAGTGGTGTACTGGAAAGAGCAGGAGACAAGGAGGAGGAAGGCCTGGAGCCAAGTTCTAGCTCCCCACCCAAAGTCACTCGAGTTTTGTCTCCATTTCTTTATTTGTAAAATGGCAATTCCATTTTATGGATTGGGGGAGAAAAATCTATACAAAAGCATTTGCAAAGCAGAGAAGGCTGTGACATTAACTTCCTACTCTAACATCTCCCTAAATTACTTCTGTACAATGACAATTGTTCACAAATTCAATCATAAGCCTCCCTAAACAAAGTTACCCCCATTATGATAAACAAAAAACCTGATTTATGAAAACTGCAGTGAAAGGTGCTCTTTAAAAAACAAAAGGGTGGTTCTGTGGACTGTGTGTGGATTTCAGTTCTGCCTTTCCTGTAAGTTGATCCAAACATCTGGAAGAAAATGACTAAAACTGTTTGCATCTTTGTATGTATTTATTACTTGATGCAGTGATGCTTATTTTCATTAACAGTGACAACAAAAATGGGTGGTGGGGGCAAGTCACTAATTACGATCTTTGCCATCTCCTCCCTAAGTAGGGTCTTTGTTTAGCTCAGAACAGTGAATATCCTCCAACTGACCCTACGATTTTATTCTAAATTTGCAGTAAAGGAAGACTTCTCTGAAAAGGCACAGCGATAAAAGTTAGACATGGATTCAATCTTGCTTTTCCTTTTTGGTAGCAGTGGAAACCAAAGACAACTTTTAAAACCTCTGGATTTAAAGCCGAATGCTTTTCTGGCTGTCTGGTTTTAAATGAACGATAAAGCAAGGCTGTCCCTCAATCCTGCCTTGAGAAGCACGTACCATGCGGCGGCACGAGGCACACTCTGGGACCACGGGCTCTGCCTCACGGAGCCAGTCCACAGCTGCAGAGCCGACTCACAACCTTTCCTCATCACAGAGTGGAAACTGCTCTACAACTTTCCTTTCTTGGTCTCAGTGGTCCTCAGGAACAAGCTTCCTCCCTCACGGAAGAGTGTGGAAGGAAGCTACAGTGGCCTGCCTGCTTCTGTCAGTTTCGTCTTTGGGCTGTGCGCCCACAGTTACGCTTCTGGCCACGATCTCCAAGCTCCTCATTCACCCAGCCCATCCCTCCCTCTGGCCCTTGTCTGACTCGTCAAGTCCTCAAGCATGTGGCCTGAAGATAAATCTCCAAGGATGGTAAAACAGACTCTAGGTCTTTTCAACAGTGTTGCTTTCTACTTATCTCTTGTTGCCATCCCAAACTTGTGCAGGTGCCTTTCTCCCCCACCTGCATGGAACGAGCATTATTAGTCACCCTGGTAAATTTCGCCTCTCAACCAATCTGGATGGTCTGAGCATCCCCGCACCAGGGAGCTGGCAAGGCAGATACTGCGGGCCCGCTAAAGCAGAGGGAGGACAAGGCATCAGCAGATTACACTTGTGGACAACCACTGTGTCCTGCTCTCATCTACTGCTATTACCCCATGCTTTTGAGCTTCTTAAAGTCCAGCATTACTGAGTTTGCAGTGAACCACGTTCCGTCCTGCCCCACCATCAACCAGTACATACCTACATGTACGGGGCTACGCTGTAGAGTAGATGTGATCATCTTTCTCTTGATAAGGGTAACTTTAGAATACAACCTGGCCCACGGGCAATGCATGTGAATCAGAGAGTGCACAGTCTCCTACATCATGGGTACAGGCAAAAACTGCCTGGGGTCCAGAGAACACTGTATCGTTGTCTTCTGGTCAAAGATCACCCCAGGTAAAAAAAGATGTTACACGGTATGGTCAACAATCACTGGGTAACCTCACAAACAATGGAAAAACCCTCAGTATCACCTACAGTAGGGTTGGTGTTACATATCAGGTTAATTACCACCTCATTAAAAACACTGTGCAGGATGGGCACAATAATCATGTTTCTGACATTCACCAAAACACTCGGGTTTCAGCTTACATTTATGGTACACATTGCAAGTGTATCACGGTCACAAGAAAACAGTGCTTTTGTTGTTGTTAGCTCGTTTATGTTTTATTGCTGTACTAACACTGAATTTGCAGTTAATTCTTATTTTTGAAGTCAAACCAGGCCATTTAAAATCTAAAATCTAAAACCAGGCCTTCCTCCTCCTTAAACCAAGAAATAAGCAGTTGGGCCTGTGGTACAGTATGATAATAATAGTTAACTCATAAAACCTTTTGCAGGGACTCATGAAGAGCAGCTAAATTTTTTTTCTCATTGTCACTAAAGTAATTAAAAGAAGAGATGTGCATTTTAGATATACTACCAGGGGAATCCTCCGGGGGACACTGGGATGCGGGGGGGGGGGGGGGGAGTATATTTTTACAATGGTTTTATTGCCTACTTCCTGCTAACATAAATATTAGCAACAACAACAACAAAAATTACACTTAATGGCTGTAAAAACCAAAAAATGCTATAGGATAAACCAAAATACCCATTATGAAGGTATTCTTAGTAAGTGTGACTATTTTGTAACACAGTAAAATCTCAAGAAAGTAACGAAATCAAGTGTGCATCTGTTAAAAATATACATGGGGAAAACTCAGAATAGAAACATCAGTTTTTATAAATGCCTCACATTTGATTTTCAAATGGTTTCAAGTTCTCTACCAACTTCCCCAAAGAGATGGCCCAGCAGGATGTCTTTGATGGTTCTTTTACTCTTCCTCTGGGCAAAGGGGGCATGTGTGTGCCACGTCACGTTTTGCTGCTAATTACTTCCCAGCTTCAGACATCCTGGTGGTGGTGGTGGTGGTTTTTTTCTTTTTTAGTAGCCTCTAAAATCATGTGTATTTGTATTTAGCCTTTTACTTTTAAGTCTTGTCAGAAGCAAATAGTTACTTCTGGGTGTTTGGTATTTTCAAAAAAAGAAAAGAAAAGAAAAGAAAAATGACAAAACCCACAAGCTGAAATCAGAGACTTTGAAAGTGTGAGAAAAATAATTTTAAGCTTTGGCTCGGATAATTGTTTCACCTCCTTTAACAGCAACACCAACTCCAGCCAGTACTATGGAATTTGCTTCGGAGGAATAACAAAGTCTGTACTATAAAACTAGACCATATATACAATTGGAGAAACGAACGTAACCTGATTTCTCTGCCATGGAGCCCTTGGAGGCTAGAGAATGATAAACTTCCCGAGACGTGGTTTGAACCAGACATTAAAACATTTTTCTATCTGGGATATTAACCACATTTTCCCTTTCGCTCCTTTGTAGATCAACTGAGGCGCTTGTCTGAGTTACAGATGAGAGACAGCGACATCACGGGGCCGGGGGGGGCGGCGCACACCTACCCTTCGGGCATGGATTTTTGCCTGTAAGTGCCTCCACCAGAGCCAGTCTCGCTGGATGAAGACAGGTTGCTAGGGGAGTTACGACACTGCTGGGACCTTGCTAGAGCCATGGATGAGACCGTCACGTAGATGTCTGAACCGGGAGACAGCCTGTGAGCACAAACCAAAAATATGAAGTCAATCCAAGGGGAAGTCCCGAGGCAGTGCATGATGGTTAATATCATATAAACGCGACAAAGAAAGCCACTTCGTGGAGGTAGTGAGAATGAAGCCAGCTAGAAGCCTACAAAAGAAACTTCCCCATAAAACGACTCCCTAAGGGAACAGCTGGAGAATGGCCTTGAAGGGGATGGAGATAGGGGACATCAAAAAATAAAAGGGGGGGAAAAAAAAACACGTATGTTTCCAAAAGCTGCCAAAATTCAATGGGCTGAATTGCTTATGCAGTTTCCTAGTATGGCAGTGCAGAGGATAACTGAACCCCGGTGACATTAACATAGCAATTAATTCCAATTTTGCACACTGGTTCTCCCAGAGTGCATGACCACAGTGAGATGAGTGCATTCTCTGTATGTGTCTTTGTTTTCCAATTTTATTACTCAAAGTCTGGAATGAATATTCAGATTTTGCTATTTAGTATTTATAAACGTGATTGATCGTATAGCATCTACCATCTAAAAATTTCCATAAAAAAACACCTAGAATGTCAGTTACTGAATTTAATTGGCATTAGTGAACTTACATAACGTCATAGTAGAGGTGTGCTCCCCAGATTCTGGGGACAGAAACCAGAGCTCTGTCATCGGGACACAGATTTTGTCCTTTACCTCCTCTGTTCCAGTAGACAACAGGACAACCCCAGGGACATCAGTAAGTGATGCTGGTCACTGTGACTGGGTGTGACGTCCCTCTTACTATGAAGATTTTAGCTCAGAAGCGAAAGCTGGCACCAAGCCTTCGACTCCTGTAGCAGGGAAGTCATTTCCGTGGGACAGCTGAGGAAGCAGAATCTAAGGCACTCGTTCAGTGAGCCAGGCTCCTGACTGTGAATCCGCTGCTCTGGGCTAAGCAGCTGCTGTCCCCTAGAGAAGGCCGGCTTTTCTCTCCTTCCTAGGACAGCTTGCAGTGCGTCTGCACGGCCGGACGCTTTTGCAGGGAAAGACATCTTTTACTCAAACCAAAGTTCCGAACCTGGGGACAGAACTCGATGCACTGAACTACAGCATTTTCTAACAGTGCAGCTATGCGCCTTCTGTAGCAGGGCAGGATGGGGTTTCAGGCGCAGGAAGGTGACAGAAGGGAGAACAGAATCACAACGAGCAGCTTTTCTAACAGCAAGAATAAGGACGGATGCTGAGAGTATGACTCCCAAATCTATCTATGCCCAAGACTTGAGAATCCAGATCTCTCTGCTCCGCGACAAGCCTAGACTCTCCCTCTGTCTCCTAGACATCTCTACCCAACACCCTCAACCGCAGCTCAGATTACACCTCGTCAAACCTAACAGGCTTGCTTTGCCATTCCTCCAAACCTGTCCCCCACCCCCCGCCCCATATTTGTTACCTCAAGCTAAACACCTTGAATCCATCCTTTTCCCCTCCCTGCTGCCTCATCTTCCACTTCAATTGGTCTAATTAAGTTCAACTTTTAATGAGTACAATGTGTCAGGCACCCTGGGGCTGGTCTTCACAACACAAAGACTAAGAAGATAACTGATCTTCAACCTGCTGATTGTCCTCCCAACTCCCCCATCTCTGGCCTGGATCAGCACAGCTGTGCTCTAACTGGTCTTCTGATTTCTAGGCTCTGTCCACCCCATCCCTCCAGTCTCCACCTGGCCGACTCATCAGACTACTAATGTGCTCTGCACACCTTCCCTTCGCCTACAGAATAGAGGCCCGAATCCCTGGCCCCCTCTTCCAGGCCTTGGACCATGCTGTCCAAGCGCTTCCTTCTTTCTATGCTCTTTGCCGGCTTCCCTGCACCCTACATTCTGGACACATTCAGTACGCCCTTGTTCTCAGACTCAGCTACCATATGCATACTTTTACTCATCGTGTCCTCTCTACCTCTTTCCCCCCTTTCTGACATAAAATCCTTTTTCTCTGAGGCCTAATTCCAACATCAGATCCCTGATTTCCTAGATGAATCAGAACCTCCTGGAGTCCCACATGGTCTGTTCTTTGCACCACTATAGCACATCCTTGAGCATGGTTAGTTTTATGTGTGTCTATCTTCTCAACTAGATTCGCTCTTAACTTAAGGGGCAGCACAGAGAGCCTTATTTCCCTTTACATCTCTGGTTGCTTAAAACATGTTTGCTGAATGAAGGAGAACCCCTATGAGCAGTGCAGAAAATGAAGAACAGTAGGTGGGTTCAGAGTAAGGACCCATAGTGACATCAGATGCCCAAGCCAGGGGTTCTCAGCCATGGTGGGTCTACAATCAGTTGGAAAGCAGCTGGTCGCTAATAACAAAGTGCCAAAATTTGTGAATATTATACTAAAAGCAATTAGAACAGATTCAAAGTCAATATTCTTCCTTAAATGTGAGAAAAAGGGATGATGGAATTACAGTCAGAAACCCCTGAATATATCATCACTCTGACATATCATGGCAAGAGAACTTCTGATAATGGCTCCTCTAGGTACCATCCAATGTGGCATCAGATGCCAGGTGCTGGGGAGATGGGATGAGAGGCTAGGAAGAGGCAGAGTCTCTAAGTTCCTCCGGTTATTATCACCAATCTTGTTATTGCTACACAGACTCAGAGAAATACTAGCTACACAGCTGGTACTCTCAGGAGGATACAGGCTCAGGAAAGGGGTATGGGTGGGGCAACCCCGGTGGCGTCAGGGACTGCTGGGCTCCTGGAACACCAGCTCATGCCTACTTTGGATAACATGTTTTGGTAAAAGAGAGATCAAGACACTTATCTGGGTACCATAAAATAGACCTCCCTTTATTCTTTTCCATTAAGACATATCCCAAATCTCTATTTATTCTGAAATAATCGGAAGGGGGCTGGAGTGGAGGAGGAATAGGAGAAGTAAGTTACAGAGAAAACTAGGTAGGGTTTAAGGAGCAGCGTGGATCCCAAGGTAACTAAGATACCATACTCCTTTCTGCCTTAAGAATTTGGCTTTTATAGGCTTGTAATACAGAACATCTTCTAACTCTCTTCAGGCTGAACCAGTAATGCCAGCGAATTAAACGTAAATATTCAAATGTTTGTGTTTCTGTGAGGAAGTGACAACTGATTCCATAGGAAAAGTCAAGATGTGACTTCTACATTTGTATTTAGAGCTTACTTTTCTTACTCTGCTCTCCAAAACGTACATTAATTTAAAATATCTCATGCTAGTTCTCAACCTCAGCTCTTTTATTTGGCAAATGTATCAGAAAATTCTACTTGGTTACTGGAGTTATCCCAAAGTGAAAAAATAGCATTTCCAGAAGGCCAGCATTCACTCCCATCCCTCTTTTGCATTTATATAACTCAATAGTGGCTTTGTTTTCTGTCTGTTCACACACATAGAACACACAAACAGAAACTGATGGAATGCCACCCAAATGTTTCTACGACGCTAGATGTATATGTATGGCAGGCAAAAGAATTTTCAGAATTAGCCCTTATTCTGATGACTTACTCTTCTTTTCAAGCACTCAAATGGATACCATCACACAAATATTGTTTGAGAACAGACCTTGTTCAGGGAGCAGGGGGTGCCACCTGCCTGGCAGTCCACTTCTGCCAGAGAGAGCCTGTGGCTGGTCACTACTCAAGCTGGGCCATGAGCTGTCCTGCCACTTTGAAAAGGGGGACGCCCCCAAATTGGCTCACACAGGAAGCCAGCATGCTGACTTCTTGACTCTCCATCCCCCACCACCCACTCTTGTTTTAAGGGTTGCTGAGGCCACTGAAGAGTTAGTGCAAGATCAATAGGCTTTTCCTCTCTTTTGAGAAACTAAGATCTATCTACTTTCTTTTAGTCTTAACAAGCCTCCGACATCTGGATACTAATGCTAAATAGGCTTAGAGGACTAACATTAACACAGCTTTCAGTTGCTGTGAGATTTTTCAGTTCTGTGGAATGTAAGAATTTTCAAGAATGTTCTGGTCACTGTGAGAAAGGAAATGTCTAAACCTTTTCGTGTTAATTTCAGTAGATTCTTTTCCCCTACATTTTTGTAAATTTAGCCAAGAAATAACTAAATGTTTTTAAAGTAACTGATAGTAAATGTTCTCTGGAGCTCCCTATGACTTCCCTCTGCAGAAATAAAACACCAGGGCTTTTTGATTCTATGAAAAGTGCAGCAACTGAAAAAGTCATGATCATCAGCCAGAAAGACAATACCTCCACAGTCCACAAGACTCCACTTAACAACACCAGCTTTTCATTGATATGCAATGCATTTCACTGCAATGACAACACTGAACTGAACGGAACGGACATTTAGGAAGAGATGGTCCAAGATCAGAATCAGTTCCTCATTTTCCAGAAGCATTCTTATACCAGGGCAAAAGGGAGAAGAGACTTACCCACAAAACCCAGATTTCTTTTCTTTTCTTTTTTTTTAAATATTTTATTTATTTATTCATGAGAGACAGAGAGAGAGGCAGAGGGAGAAGCAGGCTCCCAAGGAGCAGAGAGCCCGATGCGGGACTCGATCCCAGGACCCTGGGATCATGACCTGAGCCGAAGGCAGACGCTTAACCATCTGAGCCACCCAGGCGCCCAAAACCCAGATTTCTAATGAAGTAAAACTCTTGCACCCCATCACACCCTTCTAATCAACTCACAGGACCACACACACGGTGTTAACATTAATAGAGTCTCATTAAATTGATCTCTTCAGATTGTGACTGATTATAATTTATCAACTTGTGGATAAAGAATTCTCAGTATCCAAGTGGCTTATGATAATACATTTTCCTGAGTGGTTACATATAGGTTTAATTATGCCTCTCTGTCCTGCTTTGTACTCCAAAGTGACAGCACCGCCTGGATGTGTCCAAGGACACAAGGCCTTCCGTAACCCAAGTGCAAACAGTGGAATGATGGTAAAAACAAGAGAGAGGGTTTCAAATAGCACCAATGACTGACAAATTAGATGCTTGAGTCCATAATTAAGCACAGCACTTTACCACAACTTAGCAATTAAAATGCTCTTCACCCAGGGAACAGGACCAAGTTAAAATCTGTCTTCAGAAATGTTTATCAACCAGGATTCTTCCAGAATTATGTAAAAAAAAAAAAAAATTCTCATAAATGATTCAAGGTACTGTAACTGGGTGCTACCCCCAGACCAGAGTTTGATCAAGCTATATTCTAATTCAAGCCACTCATCCCTTTGCCTTTTCATCTCTTCCTACTGTGTTCTTTGTGAACCAGAGCTACCCCTGGCTTTCTGACCATGTCATAACATCTTACATACCGGTTGTTCAGACTGGATCATGGAAATCCTGTTCTGATGAGCCTCCCATGACAAGGTCACTTTACAACAAGGAGTAACTCCCCTGCACAGTTAGGGAAATACGGCAATTCATCGAACACTGAGATAAATGGATCATCACATCACATCACAGCTGCTAGCAAGCTGTTAGAAGTTCCCAGCCTGGCACCCCATCACGGGGGGCCTCTTAAGAAGAGTCAATTTTTTTTTTTTTAAAGATTTTTATTTATTTGACAGAGAGAGACACAGTGAGAGTGGGAACACAAGCAGGGGGAGTGGGAGAGGGAGAAGCAGGCTTCCTGCTGAGCAGGGAGCCCGACGTGGGGCTCGATCCCAGGACCCCGGGATCATGACCTGAGCCGAAGGCAGACGCTTAACGACTGAGCCACCCAGGCGCCAGAGAAGAGTCAATTTTATATCTAAGGGTGACTCTAAACAGAAAATAAAAATGGACTGCTTGCAGGATCAGCTACATAATTCATGGGACTCAGTGCAAAATGAAAATGAAGGGTCCCCTTTGTTGAAACAGCGTTGCAGACTGTAAGACAGTGACAGCAGAGTGTGAAACCCAGCCCGGACCGTGTACGTGTGGGGCTCTGTGTACCTGCACAGCCTGCACCACATGAAACCGGCTCTGCAGTGCACGTGACGGGGGCGTCCCTAACACTCGCTCATCCGACAAGTCTGTCGTGAGCTCTGGTCTAGGTATGGTGCTAGATTTCATTCATGTATCATAGTGCTTGAGAGAGAGGCCTTGATGCTAATCTCAGCTCCACCACCACCGAGCTATCACTTCGTGCTCATTGTCTCATCTCTCAATCCCGGGGCATCCATATTCGAAGAAAGAGGGTGAACAGCAGCCAATGTACTGGGCTGTGAACTGAGAGAACTCACACAAGGGACTGTGGACAGAGCCTGGCACAGGATATGAACTCAATACCACCTCCTTACAGTTCTTAAGTAAAACACAAGTAAAATGTAACTGGTATGAGGGCAGTACACATAGGGTGTAGGGGAGGCTCAGGCAGCTTAGAAGTCAACTCCTACTGTGAAAACTAAGAGAAAGGAAGCTTTATGGAGAAATGCATCCGAAACAGGTCTTATAGGAAACCAAGGATTTCCAGAGAACTCAGGAGTTAGGACACAGGAGAGTGAGGGTGTTTGTGGTCGCCATAATGACGAGTTAGACTAGAGCATTATCCTTGGGGAAAGATGGCAGGGGTTGTGACTGGAAGGATGAGTGGGTCTTATAGGGTGAGCCCCCCTATGGTAAGCTGAGGAAGCACAACCCTTCTCTGTCAGCTAACAGGGACACACAGAAGGTTCTATAGCAAAACAGTGGACTGGACAGAGCTGATCCTGAACACCCAGGGTAAGCAGGCAAATTTGAGGGAGATACAGACAGATAAGAATCCATTAGTCCACCACAAACACTAGCCTCTTCGGTTAGTCCTACCCTCCACCAATATTCACAAATCCTTCATGAAAAGAAGTTATAACCAAACCCTTTAGTGAGAAGCTAAGTGATTTTTTGTTTGGTTTTGACACGCTAGGATTTTAAAGACTGGAAAAAACTAGACAAGAAAAATTCATTCCCTATCCCAGTTTACAAACAAGAATAAGGGAAGCAGAAGCTGAAATATGGCACGCCATGCTGGCCTCTGCTCAGAGTGGCTGCCCACGGGCAACTGCCTCGAGGGGTCCCTGAGACCCCCAGTCCTCTCCTCACAACTGCCCTAAGCTAGGAGAAGAGAAAAACACCACCACACAACCCACTTTCCTTTCCCATAGGATCCTACCAGTACTTAAGTCCAAACCGTTTGCTGTTGGCCACGGTTCAGGGCTGCACCACATCTTCATCTCTACATCCCTACTTTTATTTTGTGCCATTTCATATGCCATCATCATCTGTCCTTTTAAAAAAATAATGGGACGGGGCACCTGGGTGGCTCAGTCGTTAAGCCTCTGCCTTCGGCTCAGGTCATGATCCTGGAGTCCCGGGATCGAGTCCCGCATCGGGCTCCCTGCTCAGCTGGGGGTCTGCTTCTCCCTCTGACCCTCCCCTCTCATGCTCTCTCTCTCTCTCATTCTCTGTCTCAAATAAATAAATAAAATCTTTAAAAAAAAAATTCCAGAAAAAGGGGGTGCCTGGGTGGCTCAGTCGTTAAGCACCTGCCTTTGGCTCAGGTCATGATCCCGGGGTCCTGGGATCAAGCCCCGCATCGGGCTCCCTGCTCAGCGGGAAGCCTGCTTCTCCCTCTCCCACTCCCCCTGCTTGTGTTCCCTCTCTCGCTATGACTATGTCAAATAAATAAATAAAATAAATAAATAAATAATGGGACACCGAAAGAGTCAAACAAAAAATGACAGACTGGGACACTCCGGGCTGTTTCACCAGGCTGGGCTCTGATTCTCTCCAGAGACAGCGGACTCTCTGGACAGCGAAGACCAGGCTGCTAGAGCTAGTGCGGTAAGCGGGGCACAGGTATAGGAGTGGGCCCTGCCCCTGCCGGCCCTCCTTACGTGTCTGCACTGTGATCCTTATAATGAGCCTGCAGCTCCACAGCCAGCAGTCCAGGGCCATCTTCGTGTGGCCAGAAGGAGTGTCTGACCAGCCCTCTCGCAGCACGGCCCAAACACACCCAACACACAGGAACACGCTCTCGAGCGGGAGAGCAGCTCAACTCTGAAGACCAGCCCTAAGGACACTCTGCCCATCTCATGGCACACGGCAACTGTCTCTGCAAGTAAAAAGGACATTAAGTCTACTTTTGTCAGCCAGCACTTTAATGACAGGCAGATCCCGAATGGCCACTCTGTGACCATACTGTGTGATTCTCACAAGTGGAAGCTGACCTTAGACCATTCACTGTCCAGGACTCTGAACAAAAGGCTTAGGGGAAAGTGTCACACAGATGATTGTGGCAGTGGGTCTGGTAGCTAATTTGCCTTCATTATCACCAATTTCTACAAGTTCATATATATATACTGTGCAATCAACAAATCTTAAAGAAAAATATCAGCGGTTTCGAATACAAGGCAGCAGAATATACTTTTTTCCCGTGAGTTATTTAAATTCTCGAGAAATGTATTCAAACAGCTGATGCGCCTCCATCAGGCAAAGGCCTAACTTCTCCGCAGGGAGGAGGGTGACAGCAGGACATATGTTAGATGTGGCTTCTAGGAACACCATCCCCGTCTCGTTGTGCACACGAGTGTGTACAGGCTGAGGAAGCCTCGGGGCCATCACGGGCCCCTGTAGCGCCTCCCATAAGGTGTGGCCAGGCCAGGCCTCCTGGGCAGTCCTAAGGCAGCAGCCCCCTAGCGCCGGGTCGGAGGGCAAGACCCCGCTGCTGGGCACTCCCAGGACAACAGTTCCCTAGAGACGCGCAGAGCAGCATGGTCATGCGCCCCCTCACTGCTCTTCCCAGAACACAACTGCTTTTCATAAGATCCTCTCGAAGGTCACTCTAATTTGCATGGATGGGTTTTCAGAATTTCCTACACTTTCTGCAAATGCACAGCAGGCCTCCTGAACTCATCCTCTGTCTCACCAAAGGGAACCATGACACTGTCGCTGAAGACAACACAGCCTGCCTGTGCAAACACACTGACCCACCACATGCTTAGCCTCGGTTAGGCCGCAGACAGCCTCACTAGCCCAGGTTGGCAGCACTACCAGAGCCCAAGAGTGCTCCTTGGGAACACGGTCTGTTCCCCCCCCCCCCCCCCCAATGAAGCTCTGTCTGGAAGAGCATCTACAAAATGACAACAGTCCCAAACAGCAACCATCATTTTCTAAGCCTCATTATGTGGCAGGCCCGTCCTAAAGCTCAGATCAGACACAGAGTAACCATATTGCCTCAATCAATCTTCCCATCAGCTCTGGGGTGCCCATTTGATTCTCAGCACCCTGAAGTACAGAGGGGACAGGGAACTTCCCACTGTCACACTGCTCCCCTTGTCCACATGCGAACCCAGGCCTCTGCACTCCTGGCACCTCTGGGAGTTTTCTGGTGGTTCACGCTGCAACTCTGGTGGCCCCATAGGCGGGAAGCCCTGTGGGGACATGTGTCTGGGCCGAGTGCACGAAAGCTACTTAGCAGGCCCGAGGAGTGACTTCTGAGCACTTGGAGAGCCTGAGCTGGGGGCCATGCTGGAGCACTCTGGTCTCATTCCCTGGGTCTGTCTGGAGTGCATAAAGGAAAGGGAACGGGGGGTTATGAGGACCTCCAGCACTATGCCCATTTCCCGAATCCTTAAATAGAAAACATCACTGCACTATCATCTGAACGTGCGAGCATGCATCCATCTAACTCTAATCCCAGTGTGGATGCCACGGGACGCCAGCTCCTTTGGAGGGCTGGGGGAAAAGGAGCCATATGAGCCCCATGACTTTAAGTCAAGCATGGCCCTCTGCTTTTCCTCCTCATCTTGGCCAATAATTTGGTTTCAAATGAAGGACCAGTTGTTAAGCTGCGGAAACAGGGAGCGGAAGGACAGATGGAGCAGGGCCGCTCGTGTCAAGGCATCAAGGAGAGAATACCCGGCCAACAGAGTCCTTCCCAGGCCCGGAGCCTGGGGCGGTGGGTGGAAGGCGAAAGCCAGCTGAGCAGGAGCTCCCAGGGAGGAGGACTCGCACTGGCAGCCGCGATGAGGGGCGCCTCCACTTCTATCAGCCTGCACACACCACCCCCCCACCATGCTGTCCGGGCCAGAACAATCTTAGCGTGACCTAACACCCCTGCGGCAAGGTCGGGGTAAGCTCAAAAACCAAGAACTCAGAGAAGTTTAGGACTCCTAACTAGATGGGGTGGGGATGGGGCTGAGGGTGGACAGGAAGGCAATTAGGAATCCTAGCGCCACCCTGACACTTGGGGGGCCGGTCACTGCGCTGGGTGACACGGCGAGCAGGGGCGTGACCGAAGGCCACTTGGGCTTGTGGGGAGGAGACACTCGCATGACCTTCAAGGGCAGACTCAGTACGTCGTCAGGCAAATGGACATGAAAAGTGAAAAGGAGGTCAAGGCAGAGCTATACTGCTGAGGAACTGCCCACACAAGGGTGACGGCGGCCGACGCTGCGGAGAAAAATCAAGCCACCCCACGGCACTGCCCGGCATGGGATGAAGAGAAAAATGAGGAAGGAGTCTACAGGACACACCGTTTGGGGGGGGGGGCAACGAGACAGGTGCAGAGAGCTGACCAAAAAAAACTCAGGAGTGAAGTTTTGGAAGACAGGAAAAAGGAGTCTGAAGGAGGGAGCAACGAACAGTGTCAGGTAAACTGAAGACAGCCACATCCAGTGGGTTCAGCTCTAGAAACACGGAGGTCAGGGATGTAGGCGGAGCGAGCCCAGCGAAGCTCTCAAGTTCTAGGGCTCAAGGGTCCTCAACTCAAGCCAAACAACTATGACCCAGGCAGACGGCATCTGGAATGCACGAGTCCTGAACCGTCTAACCACAGCTGAGGGATTAAATGGGCGCTTGCTTTATGTCAAAGCAGAAAACGACACTGAAGACTGCTGTGCGACTGCTCAAATAAACTTAGCATCTCCTTAAAAACGAAGACTGAACGGGCACATGACCGTGATGCTCTCTGTGGGGGGCTGGTGGCTGCAGAGAGGGCACGGGGAGGCTGCACACGTGGCCAGCCTTAACCTCCCAAGTGGGGAAGTGCTCCCCCCAGCTGCTCAGAGCTAAAGGCAGCGGACGCGGGGAATAGTGGCATCCAGGTACAACTCAGAAGTACCAAAGCTGGTTAAGTTCCAACACCAAATATTTGCATAAAGGCTGGAGATGCTTCAACTCAAAAAAAAAAAGGAGAAAGGAAAATTCCTTATGCTAAGACGCCTATTGTCCAGCAAAGCCCCTGAAATAGCTAAACTTTTCTGAGCATATTTTACATACATCAGGGCTTTATGACTGATCCCACACTATGTTTAAACACAGTAATCTGATAAGTTCAATGTGCTACAGTAGATATTTTAGTTCCAATTCTACCCTTACACTCTAGATAAATTTGAGGCCAAAATGGTGATATTTTTGCATCCATCATATTACCTATTTTTGTTGAGTAAATATTAATTCTGTTAATAAATACTACTCTCACAAATACTATAAAATTCTGTACTCAAAAGGCCACCTGGAGAGCATAAAGCTCACATATTTAAGGCAAACAGAATTAGATTTTGTTCTATTTAGATGGCAAATGAATCCTCTTGTTTTTACTGCATCAGTTTCTCTCAACAATGTATTCAGAACACAATTCAGTGAAATAATTCTTATTAGAAACTTCAAACACCAACACATTTTGGTATGTTATAAAAACCATGCCCTTGATATTAGAGAAAAAAGGAAAATCTGTTCCAAAAGTATTTAAAAAAAAAAAAATCTTCCTAATGACCTTCAAGTCTGGGATCTTGCATAAAAATGCAGGAAAAACTAGGCTTCTACAAGCAGTAAATTGGTGTTTTCATGGAAAGTGAACCAGGCTGGAACCAGCCATGGTGAATGAAGCGGGCAGATCTGTGTAGCAAATCTGGGCAGGGCACACTTGAGAGGGCTGCTGGCTTCAGCTTAAATACAGCTGGTTTCTCTACAGTTCAATACAACTTGCCTAGCGCCAAGGGGAGGAAAATAAATAGAATGAAAATACATAAAGGCAGTACTTTGGTCTCAGTATTAGGCTCATGGCATTATCAGTAAGGCAAGATTCCAGGTATGGCAGACCCTGGCATTTATTCTGACCATTTGCAACTCATCTGAAAGGAGTCACACTTTACAGACTGCCCAGGGACAAATGCAAATGGCACCCAGGGCAGGACTGGTAGGAATGGGGAGGCCGAATGGACGATGAGAGCCGGGCAGCCAGGAGCCTCCCTTCACCATTTCAGTGGGGTGTTCCGTTCTCAGTAACACCATGACGGGATGCTTTCCAATAACATTTTACTACAGTTCATGGAGAAAATGATACTTCTGGGTAAATTTATGAATCTGGGGATTCATGGAGGACTCAGGAAGTAGTCCTGATGAATGTCATGAGTATGTTCTATATCTAAATATCCTTGAAACAGTAGCAAAACAAAAGGTTCTCAAATAGCACCTTCTATTTGTGACTCCAAGTTAAAACTTAAAAAAAGAAATAATGCATTACTGAAAGTGAGCAATGATGAGATAGGAAACTGAACTCTTAAGTTTCCACAGAGGAAGAATATCTAACTACTACGTATTTCAAAAGGCAGGTGAGCCAAATAATCCTAATATCCTGCATATGTAGACCTGAGATTTTACAGGTCACATCAACCCTCCTTCGTAAGATCTGAAATACCAGTCCAGTGTCCTGTAGATACCTGAAACTAAGAAGTCTTAATTGAGCAGAGGTTAAATATCTCTGAAACCACTGGCAACCTCGCTCCTGCCACTTTCATCTGTAAAGCGTGGAAGGTCCCAGGGCTACTCTGATGGTCTTACAGGGAGAGCATTCAGATTCCCCTGCCCCCAGGGGTGGGGGACTGTGTAGTGGTTAAGATGAGCGGCAGACACACGTACCCTCAGAAATCACCTCTCAAACTCAGAGAGCTCCATCTGGAAATGAGGGAGCTGATGCATTCTCTAGCACTAAAAGCCGCTTGCATCATATGGTGATAATTAGCTACAAAAAATATTTCCACTTTTGAGGTCAGGATGTTCAGCAACAGGCTTTAGTTTCTGTGGCAGAAATTAAATTCAGCATGGAATCAAAATATATCCTGCTCTTTTATTATATGGAATATTGTATAAGAAAACCACACAAAACAATTTAACTTATAAGTCTCATGATTGTCTTGAAGGAGAAAGAAAATAGCACTGAGAAGGCCCTTCTGCAAACAATGAGTTCCTACAGTTCATCTTTCAAAATGTGGGCCAAATCACAAATTCCAGTTCACACACACCTCAGGGAGAGCCAAGTTTGGAATGTGGAGAACAAAGAGTTTATTCAGAGATCTCTTAGATATTTTCCTCCTCAAAAATGATGAAAGTAAGAGGAGTCCAGATGGTAAAGTAGCCAGTTTGCGAGGAATCTTTAATTGAGATAAATAGTAGAGTTCCGTAAGTAGATCTCCAGGATTAAGTGAGGACGTTTAGAAAGACAACTAGTTTTTTGTTGTTGTTGTCTATAAATTATTTCTACATGATATCCTAAATATTTCTGAGCTAGTTAAGTGACAATGTTTTATGCAATAGCACATAAAACACATAAAGGCACAAAAGTTAGACTAAGATAAGAAACATCACAGTGTGGTTTTTAAAGCCTCCAGCTTTCTGCTCCCAATCTGAACCAACCAATGACTATTTAAGCAAAGCTGGGGCCCATTTTCCTTGGCACCCTGTCTCTGCTGCTCCGTTGAGCTAGACTCACGTTTTGGCTCCCACCTTCTTTCTGCCCCACACAGCTCCTGGAACAGAGACTTCTCCCCAGCTCTGGGGATTCCTGATCCCTCTCCAGGGTGGGGGCCACAAAAACATTGTGAGATGTGATCAAGACAAGCAGAAGTGATGAGGAAAGGACAGTGTATAGAAAGAAGTTGGCTTCTTCTAGCAGGTGACTATCAGCTTACTGAATTCAACTGTCTCCTTCATTAGCATAGGTAATTTACAGTGCTATTACTTAAAATATTTTACAATCTTTACTAAACAAGTGACACAAATACAGACACTCAATCAAAAACCTGCATTCTTTAGCTACCATCATATTAGTTCTCCCCCAAAAGACAAAGGCTGTCAAAGATGAGAATATGGTCAATAGCCCCTCAAAGAGTCAGCCAACTTCTAACCCATGTTGCCACTGAGTGTGCAGTGATGGTTTCTGTTGCTATCGTATGAAAACGAAAGCGCAAAGCACACGTACATTATTCAGAGCTGAATGCTTTGCTGAAATACATCCTTATGCATCCTTATGGCTTCAAAACGCCACCATGCTTTGAAAGCCACCAGGGCACGCACCTGTTTCTGTTTCAAGTCCTGACTTCGTTCTTTTTTTCCTTCTTCTTTTTAGAGAGGGGGAGGGGAGGTAGAGGGAGAGGGAGAGAGAGAATCTTAAGCAGGCTCCATGCCCAGCAAGAAGCCAACGCAGGGCTCGATCTCACGACCCTGAGCTGGAATCAAGACTCGGATGCGTAAATGAGCCACCCAGGCGCCCCACAATTCCTGATTTCTCGTAAAATATGGGAAGGCCTAAAGCTAGTGCTTGTGGGTCTGGGGCTCTTTAAACCTGGGGCGGAGATTCAGAGCGAACCTTTGGAGGCACACTCACCGCCTCTCCAGTGGGCGTCCATCGCTGGAGATGCTTCGAGGGATGTTGGCAGCTCTTTCTGGAGGAGGCATCTTCCCGTCTCCTTTCCCAGCATTCAGCCTCGAGGTCATGGGACTCTGCACCTGGGAGGGGACTTGAGGTGAATGAGGCCCCTTGTTGGCATTCCTCTGCCATTTGTTATTATTTCGGAAGGGAAACTTGAATTCGTACGAAACCCCTTCGTTCATTTTGTATTCCACCACTGGCATGCGGTAGGTTTCAGAGCAACTCCTATGAAGGGCACAGAAAGAAGAAAAATTAATATTGTTTTTTCTGGTGGGTGGAACCACACTGATTCTCATTAACAGTTAATGTGGATCAAACACTTCATCCTTTGTTTTAAACTGTTTTTTAACCATTGGGCCCTCTAATTACTGGCTTTTCAAAAACCAGAACCCCAGGAAGTATTATACTGGTATGTTTTCCCTTGCTCAGTCTCAACAATGGAGTCTGAGACACGGAGTCCTGAAAACACAGTGAGACCCACAGTCATCCTGGTGAGTGGAGGGGGCGGGTAAGAGCAGAGTCAGCACTGAGGCCTGAGGAGGGAAGGCCACCAGGCCGGCAGGGCAAGGGTAGCAGAACCCTAAGACCAGGCCCCAGAGGAAGCAAGCAGTCAGCTTTATGCTCCCCTTCACTGAGCATCATGACTGGGCATCTAAAAAGGTACTGAGTTTGCTGGGGATCTTAATAGTCAAAAAATTAAGGGGGGATAAATTTTGAAATCCAAAATGAGAACCAAATTTAGCTCAGAAGGAGAAAACAAAAAGCCAACTATAGAAATTCTGCAATTATCAAATCACCAGGGAACAAAGCATAATCTGAAATCAGACTCCCCTCACTCCCACCCACCCCGCAAGCTAGAAATCTTCCATAGCAGGACTGGCCCCAGGTGGCAGCCTGAGTGAAACTGATGTCAGGCCCAATTGTCTTTCTGTTGCTTTAGCCCCTTTTTTGGTGGGCCCCTAAACCTTAGGAAATGTGGAAACCACTCTCCATTCCCTTTACCCAAATAACCAAGGAAGGTTCAGTCTATTATTAACTTGACCGATAGACAAATTACTGAGAAAAACCTATGCCCACTAAAGCATTAACTCAAAACTATGCACTTGGATTTTATTACTAAGCAAAAAAAAAAAAAAAAAAAGACTTTCTTGTTTAAAGGAATTTCAAAGACTGAGCAGCAGGTGGGGGGACTGAGAAAGGAAGGGTGAAGAGTGATTATATAACACTTCAGACACAGAGGAAGGAGAGTCCAAACAGTGCTGTCCACTAGAGACATAATGCGAACTAGCAGCCACATGACAGAAGTAAAAGGGAATAGGTGAAATTAACTGTTTATTTAATCTAATCTATCTAAGATGCTGTCATTTGAACATGTAATCAAGAAACCAATATAAAAACAAGGTGATGTACATGCATCTAAATCTGGTGTGTATAGACACGTAACAGCACTGCTCACTTTGGGCTAGCCACGTGACAACGGCCCCTCAGCCACGGGCGACGTGTGGCTCCTGACCGCACAGCATGGGGCCAAAGGCTGGGTCTCGATTTGGGAAACGGGCTTGTGTTGGTGGGAGAGTAAGCACAGTGGAAGGCGTCACCGTCTCAGGAGCTTGCCTACGTGTCTCAGGTCGGTCTCCTGGCCTTTCTAACATGTACGCCACACTGGGCCCTCTCCCGCACCTCCATGAGACAGTCGGGTTTTGAGAAGGGCTGCTTCTGAGGCACGTGCATTTGCTGGGGTCCTTGCCTGCTCAGTCTCAGCCTCAGTTTCCAACAGGCACCGTTTCTTAGAGTTGTCTTACCACTCCTCCTGATTCCCTAAAGCCTAAGTCAACCTTAATCTGACCCTCTGCCCTAAGCTCCGCTGTACCCCTGAGAAGCATTAATGACAGTGGTTTTCCAACTTTTGGGACCATGAACCCAATAAGAAATACAAAACTGTGATGCAGCCCAGCCACACACACACACACACACACACACACACACTTCCATTCTGCTGTTTTCTGTGTTAATCCACTTCATTAAAGAAACACACTGAATGCAGCTTCTTAGGTGGATTTCATGATCTACTTAGGAGTTACAACCCACAGTTTGCAAAACACTGCTTTATGGCACATCTGACATGACTTTTAGCAGCTAATGACTTCTTATGTAATAAACCTTTTCTCTGATAAGAGGGCGTGTCACCTCAGGCTTTGACATAATTTCTAGCTTTGATTCCGATCATTCTGACAAAAAAGCTGCAATACTTTTTTGGTTCTTAATAGAGGCATTACTGTAGTATGGTTTGAAGTCTTCCATTTCTGACCAAATATGGCATATTATACAGTAACTTGTGTCTATAAATATAATGTAAGAATGTTGCAGCTTGCAAAAGGGGCAATAATAAAAACTTGCAATAATCCATGGGAAAATTTCCGTCCACCTCAAAATCAGGACTAGCTTTCACTTCCCCTTAGCACGGGTCTGTTTTAACTTATAAATCCAATGGGTCATGTCATTTATACAGCATATACATATACATATCTTCTATCTTTCTTTTGGGGGCTAGCAACCAGCCCAGGTACAGAACATTGCGATCGTGTATTTTGGGCACCAACTTTTAAAAAATGTTCCTGTAGGCCATGTCATCCCTTCAGCACACCCCACCCTCTGACGGATTCTCCTGTTGGGTTTTAACTCCCCAGTACTCTACATGCACCTTTATAGGCACGGGGTGCCTCACAGCAGACAGTAATAAATAAATAATGATAACAGAAACAAATATAACGTACTCTGAAACAGACAAGCTGCTTTCATCTCTGGGGCCTTAGCCCCTTTGGGAAATGAAAGATTTGGAATTGGTAATCTCTCTCTTCTAGTGCAAAAACTCTTTGAAATAGTCTTTTAAGCTACGTAACACTTCATACTAAAACCGGTTAAAAGACCCCGGTAGCCCAAGACTTGGTCTTCTCTTCGTCTGTACTTCATTTCCACCACCTCTAACGTGCAGCGAGGAACCTCCTGCACAGTCGATGATAACAGGATGCAGTATGATAAAGCCTAAGCAGGGAGAGAAGACTCATTCGTAGAGAACGAGAAACCGCAGATCCGCAATGCTAAACCTCGGCCAACGCGCCGTGTCTCATTGCTGTCCATGACGGGACAGCCCACCCACCAGCTTCCCGTTGCTGACTTATCTCTGAACATGTAGGAATGATACATGGAGTCAAGAAGTGGGCTGTACACTGAAGAACAAAGATAAAAGCTGGCTTTTAGGGACACACATGAAAATTCATAGAAGGATTTTTATTCTGTCGTTCAGTTAAATGCGGTGTTGAACAGTAATGAACACCGACAACGGGCCAGGCGCTCATGTGGCGGTGCCACAATGCTCTGCGGTAGGCACTACCATCATCCCCACTTTTTTAAATGAGGAAACGGAGGCCTGGAGAGATTAATCTGCCCGAGACTGCACAGCCAGGATCTGAACTCACAGAATCCGTCTACGTGGAGGTCAGCCTTACTTTAATCTCCAACTAAAGAATACATCTACTCCAAGTCCCCAGACTTCTTCACTTCTAGGGATTACTCATTTCACTCAGCACAGTCTATGACAACATGGGAAACTCAACAATCTTTAGAGTGATGGGAGACAGGAATTGCAATTTCAGTACTTCAGGCCCGAGAGACACATGGCAACACACTGAAACCCTGTTGGTTGAAAAGCCACTCCTTCTCCCTACTCTCTTTCTCAGCCTTTTTCTTCTTTCTTTCTCCTTTAGGTTCTGATGATCCATTGCTCTCTCCTTTTTCAACACTAGGAATACAGATAGAAGAACCACTGTACAGCACACCCAACAGATCATCTCAACACTGGACTCTTGAATCGGCAGTCCGATGTCTGAGGACAGGTAGGGCCCTAATAGGCCATGTGATTTGGGTTTGGAAAAAAATACCTAACCTCGCTGCCCCAAAGCTCTTTGCCTGAAAGATGAGCAATCTGAACCAGATGAACTCTCACAGCCTTCCTGGTTCCAAAACAGTATGCTTTTGCATTTTGAATACTTGTGTTTTAAAATGAAAACAAAACTCTGTGATCTGTTCTACTTAAAAAGTAATTTGGTCCTTTTATGTAACTTGTTTGTTTTTAGCTCTTCCTCTGAATGGTCCTTGATTGCTTTCTTCAGAAGCTGTAGGCTAGTGGCCCTCCACAGAAGAAAGGTCCACCACTCCTGCACAACACCATTCAGAACATCATGATTTAATGTGGGTGAAATTGCTAGCGGGGTGTTTTTCATCTTGCCAAGAGAACGGCTGCTGAGGATTCAGAGGTCGCAGGCACCAACAGATAAGTGCGGGTCACAGGTTCCAGCACTCCGGAGTCAGGCCGGGGCGGGGGTGAAGGGCCCCTCCTGACGTTGGACATCTCACACTCCCTGGGAAACTTCCTGGTGGAGGCTGTGGGGAAGCACCAAACCGCTCTGGCAGGAAGGCCTAGCTAGTCCTGCTTGCCCCCTGGGCAGCGACAGAACCTCTCCAAGCCTCCTCCTCCTCATTGTGTTAATGGAAATGTAAGCCTTTTTTTTTTTTTTTTTTAATGCCCAATACACAGCAGGGGCTCAGGAATTTTACTTTACTTCCCCTGTCCTTTCTTCTCTTAAAAACTTTAGTGTGAAAGCAATTCATAGAGGATCTGCTTATGTCCTAAAAACAGGGAAAAGAGCCCTATTTCACTTTTATGATTGAAGCCCCATGTTGCTGTTAAACTGTTCATTAAAACAAAAAACCTGCCTTTTCAAAACTAAGGCCTCTCCCACGTGAACACACATGGGCGTTTGTATTTACATCTGGTCAGCACGCCGGGCACCTGTGACCCCTCAGGACCCTGGCCCCCAGAGAAGCAGGTAGCTGAGGGGCCCTGGGACAGGGGGCCTGGAGGAGGCCCGTTCCCTCGCTGCAGGAATAGCTGACAGAGAAGAGAGTGACTGGTCAAAGAACAGAGTAATCAGCTGCTAGGAAAACAGCAGTGGGAGTGTGAAGTGTGGAGGAGAGAAAAATGACAGAAGAGCATTATCTTATTTTGTTGAAAATTACAGCAAGGTGTTTATGCTTCCACTGTTCCTTTGAGGTTGTTTCTAAAGGAGGGAAGGGGAAAGCAGGGTTTCCAGTCCCCCAAAGGCAACCATGGCACCATTTCACACCTGCCCAGAAGGTGTGACTGGAGCTTTTCGGATGGAAACTGTCCTGTGAAAGACACAGAGTGTGCGTCCCAGGCGCAGGGCACCCATCCTTCATCCCAGCCTCCCACTCCGTGCCCTAATGGGGGCAGGTTCCTAACACCTTTCTGTCTGTCCACTGGCTGGGAGAGCGGCAAAGAGGGTCTCGGCAGCAGTGATGGAGGATGAAGACAAACCCGGCTTGTTCATTCGGGGGTGTGCGGGAGGCAGCCTGTCCTGGCTCGCAAGAGCAGACCGTGAGCATCTATCCCACCTCTGAGCTCAGCGCTGTCACGCTGGGAGCTTGAAATCGACCACAGAAGCAATATCGACACCATGGGCAGCAGCAAGGTTCTGTTCTTCAATAGAAAGCCAACGTACCGTACCCGCAGATCCCTGCTTCTGCTGGTATGTGTAAAAAAAAAAAAAAAAAAAAAAAAAAGGACTTGTGCCCCAAGCCTACGAAGTAGTAGTTAAGAGCTTGGATTCTGAAGTGAGATCTAAATTTGCCAGATGAGCTTGGAAAGTTACTAACCTGAGTTTTGGTTTCCTTTAAATAAGAATAATATTAATACTGTTACCTCATAAGGTTGTTATAAGGATTAAAAGCACTAATCCATGTGAAAGTGTTTTTTCTAACCTGGCAAATTAAATCCTCAGCAGATGTTAGTTGTTTTTACCAGCACACCACAGAAGACATATCTGGTTTAGTATATTGCTGTAGATAAACCACCTCCTACCACAGACCTGTCCATCCAGAGTCAGGCCTTCTGACCCATCTTCCCAGTAACAACCATGCACAATTCAGCGTCAGCAATGTCGCCCATCTGCTCATCCCGTATTCACACTCACGTGTACCTCGTCCTCCCTCCCCATACCAACTGGGGAGCCTAGAAGCCAGGGGAAGCGTCTCTGGGCAGACAAGATGGCACCACACCAACTACAGACTCATTCTCAGACCATTTGTCCTTAGACCAGCGTCTTTGATTCTGTACTGTGTGTAATTAAGGTTGGCAGGTTACAAAGCTTGGTTGTCTTCTCCAGTTCTTCTTCTCCAGTTTATAGCTGCCTACTTAGAAACAATCAAGCAGACAATGTGAAGGAGAGACCAAGGGACAGCTGACAGAAGGACCAGAGGAGGAGCACAGAGCATCTGGGGAGTGTTGTAAGGACATAACCACCTCTCTGATCTGCCTCCAGAGTCATTCCTGAAACCCAGTTCAGCAAAATGTTTCACGTTAACGATGATGTGCTTGAGGAAACCAGAAAACATCTGGTTAACTAAGGCAGGGTAGTGTGTAAGGCAATTTCAGAATATACCCCCACCCCCCCAAAATAGCTGAAATAATAAAAAGTTCTGGGTACATATTTCGGTTTCCGAAAAATCCAGTCATCCAAAAGGGAGCATTTCGTGAAGCTATTCGACAGAGGGAGTTCACCATATTTTGACATAGGCAACTAGTCTCTGGGCCATCTAGGCAGTAAACAGTGTTCGGAAACACTACCTTGAGTGCAACATTTGGTCTGAAGAACTGAAGTACCTGTAGATTGTCATTGCTGCTTACTTTTTAAAGAACACACGTAAACCCATTATAATGGTTTACACATTCTACCATCCACTGTTCATGAATCTGCGAGGGTTCAGGTGCAGGACAGGTCATGTTTTTTGGGGAAAAAAACAGGTTAAGGATGTTTTGGCTTCAGAAGGCCTAACAATTAACTGCCAAAGCTTAAGAGAAACTTAGACAATAACGGGCTGAAAGCGAATTAACAGATTTAAAGAAACTAGTAAAAATAGCATGGACATGCCCAAAGGAGAAAAGAAACAGTTGATTAAATTTGTTCCATCAAGAAACCTCCCCAGAGACCAAGAAGTTAAGTTTTCAAGCACGCGCTGGCTTGGCAGGAGCTAGGAGGGACAGGGAGCTTCCAGGCCTCCGTCTGCGAAAAGGCTGGGGGCCCAACCGCCAAAGCAGCATGAGCAGGAGCCGCTCATCTGAAGCCAATTCCCGACACACAGAGATGCACTGGAGAGAACGCTTGCTAAGTCACGTCCAGGGCTCCAGAATGAGAGCGCCGGGGTCAAAACGGCACTCTGAATTTTGGACAGGACGATGAGTAACAGTGTCATGAAGCCTAAGAGCCTGTGTTGCTGAGTGTCTTCTAATATTAAGCACTCCATGTTTCTTAGCTACCGGCGCAAGATATTTAAAATGGCTATTACCAGACTTCTCTATCTGTACTGGCAAGTTTATAAATCCACAGATGTAAATCTGGGAAGGGTCCAAGTCAGTCACTCTTTCCAGCTGCTCTTGCCACAGACCGCAAGGGATCGACGTCCCGAGTCAGACTTTCCATGGATGGAAGGAGCTTTGAACACAGCGCCCTGCTGCCCTGCCCAGCAGGAGATGTTCTACACGGCGCACGGACCCGGCCTCGGATTGCCAGGGTCCCGGCTGCCAGCTTGGACCTACCTCCGTGGGGTGCAGTCATCGTGCGGGGGGATGATGACGACCTTCACTGTGACGGATGTTCTCAGGAGATCGATCATCTGCTCATGGCTCAGGGTGGCCACCGCCACCTTGCAGATCTCCACCAGCCGACTGCCCTGCCTCAGCCCTGCCTGCCAGGCATAGCCGTAGGGCTCCACATCTGCCACGATGCCCTCGTAGTTAACGTGGAAGCCGAGCTGTCCCAGCCCGTTCCTTCGCAGGGTCATCTCCACCGATTCACAACCTTTTGACACAAACTGGACAAGGAAACAAAAGGCATCATGGTTTAACGCCACAGGGTGTCAAGTGGTGGACAGGGAGCTGGAAAAACACCACGAGCAAGGTTATTGCCAAATACCCTGCTGCCCCTGAGGACCGTCTGGTTACTCCCCCCACCACTAACCTCCATTCATTAGGCCAAAAAGAACATACTTGTTGTGTCCAAAGGACTCAATGGCTTCACTGAGCTTACAAGGAAACCTCTAACAGAGACCTACAGGGAGCGGGCAGCCAACAGAGACCGTATTCTGCTACTCGCTTCGCCCTTCAAAAATTCAAGGCAGAGGATGCTCAATCGAACAATTCTTCTCAACAACTAAAGCAGACTGGCTGGGCCACCTCATCAGCCATCAAGGCAGTGGGATCAGGTCACATGCAAATGGTTTCCAGCACAAACGCACCGCAAATGCGAAAGGATGGAAAACGAGTGTGACATAAACTCTGGGTCACTTCATATCATCAATGGAGTTTTCAGAGAAGCTGATAAGATAGCACCGACTTCAGTAACTTGCTTCTAGTCTGTACTGAAAACTTCAGGAAGGGGAAATGGAATGTGGATAAGTGGAAAGAAAATACTCACCTGCAACCTTTTGACAATCTCTTTGATGTCCTCATTATTAATTAAACTCTCCACTGAAACACATTCTCCTCGCTCGTAGAAGATTTTGAGGCTGGTGTCAGTTGAGGTCCACCCTATCACATCTCTGCAGGAGCAGTTGAAAACCACACTCTTGGTTTCCTGCTCGATGAGAACGATGAACTCGTTGGAAACCCCTAACAGGCAGTCGATTTCCATGGCCTTGTGGTAGTCTTTGGCCCGGACGGCCCACACAATGGCCCCCATGCTACTGAGCTCAGCTCCTGGATATGGCTTAGACTTCTCCTTCTTCTTGGAGGCCAGAGAGATGAATGGGAACTTGCCAGATGGGTCAATAGGGGTGTTGGTGACATTCTTTTCTGCCAGATCTTTCAGGTATTCCTGGCGGGTCCGAGTTGCCATGGCCCGAAACTTTTCTGATTTATGAGCAGCATTTTCTGCGTTAATCACTTTGGCCAAAAGGAAGTCCCTGAACACATTTGACTTAGGGAAAGTGACCCCTTTGGGGATGGGAGGTCCAAAGGAAGGCACGTCTCTGGACCTGGTGACGGCCACACTAAGAGATAAAGCAAAGGTGAAAGAGAGGAGCGTCAGGACTTCTCAGTGTCACAGCACGAGAATAAAATACACATTCTCAAAGAAAAAGACATCCCTCAGGAGGAAGAGAACTATTGATGTCCCACAAGAAATAATAGAAATGTCTATTTATAGAACAAAAATTTTTTCTAGTCCAAAAAACCCCAAAAAACTTAAAGTAAAAACTTTCCTTACATTAATGGATAGTAAACCAAATCATAACTCTGTGGGGAAATAAAAAGTGTACTGTAATATTCTACCTTTAAATACCTACTGAATATTTCCAAGCAGGGGTTACTATAATCAGCATAACCTTTTAGAACAAGCACAGATTTTGTAAGAACACAAATGTGGTCTCCATTTTAGGTATGATGCATAGGCTTATAATGAAAGGCAGACAGCTTATAATGAAAATATCCAAAGATGCATGACATAAAAGCTATGGATTAAATTTTTTTTAAAAAATTAAATATTATTTGTTGGCCTATGCAACCAGACCAAAAAGCGTAATTTTAAAATGAAAACTGAAATTGCAGTATTAAAATAATTATGATTTTTATAGTAATAGCAACAGTGCTTTAAAATCCTATTTTTAAACTGAGCTCTTCTTTGGTCCACATTCACTACATTTAGTATTTGATTCTGACAACTTATTTGTGAGGAAATATTTTCCTCTTCCTATTCCTCCAAGCAAGATTGATTTGAGAAAGCCTGCCCCAGTCACTTTTTCTGAATATTGTTAAAACTGGGACCATCACAAGCATCTGTAATAACCTGTTATTTTTAATCTCAAAAAGGAAAAAAAAAATCAAGTTCTTCCTAAAACAGTAACAACAAAAGTTAAATGGAAACAGAAAGGTTGTGTGTTTTCCATCTTGTCCTAAGACCTCATTCTAGGACCTTAGTGAAGTTTGAGAGGGCTGGAAATAATGATTCCAAGAGATAGGATGTCCGTCTTTTCAAATTATCTAATTATTTAAAAGTGAGTCCATTATGCAATTGTACTAAGTATTAGGGAAGCAATACAAAATATTTTTCTGAATTTCCAGAATGGAAAAGTCAATCAGAGAGTATATATCTTTCAAAATAAATTGAAGAGCTCTATTTCATTACTGTTTTTTGTTCTGTTTTGTTTTAAGAAGGGTTTAAGATATTTAGCTTTGCTTTTCAAAAAAGGATTCTCATGAAAATAGGATAAATAAATAAAAATCAGGAAACCCAGGACAGAAGTTAAAGTTACCTATTTTGTCTGAAGATGCCATGGAATGGCCTATTTGTTGGTTTTCACAAATTTAGTTTAAAAAAAAAAAAAAGACTAGTTGGCTTCATGATGAAGAAAGGTGGCAAGCAATGCTCCATTTTCTAACTGGAGATGAAAATTCACAGAAACCTCCATATGCATTATAGCCTAATTATACCAGTATTAGAAAGGCAATTTTTCTTGTCTATTGTGAGCTGTCTGGCTTGAATGCTGACAGCTGTATAATTTTAATTTGATCATTTTTTTTTTAAAAGTCAAGCAAAAGATGCTAACATCCAGATAAGCTAGCTTTTCTAAAGAGGAATCCTGTGAGGATCCAGAAACACTCATTTTTAAATTGGCAATTCCTTCTCTTGCTAATTTCACTTCAAATTGTTATTCTTTCTCAAAAAGCAGCTGTGGTTTTCTTTTAAATAAGGAGAGGAAAGTGCTTACCAGAGGGTGCCAATATGAGCACCATCTATCCACTTGCCCCTTAAACTCACTGGCTTTCTACAGACCTATTTATTAACTGTTAGAACTTTAGACAAACATGTATTGAAAACCCAACCGTAATTAGAAGCCTCTAGAATGAACTATGAGGGAAGAACTGAATCCTTAACATATAATTATCAATGATTCATCATGGTAGGGAGGTAAATGATACAGAGGCTAAAATCAGTTTTGCATCATTAGAAATAGAACCCTTGCAGAAGATGAGGAGGATGATGCCCTGGGATGCTTTTTTCAAACAAAAGGTCTTGTTTTGGGTTAATCTAACGTCAAGGTTTTCTACAAGGTTAAAAACTCATTAATTTAGATGCCACAGATTCTGAACTCCTGATAAAAATGCCTGCTTTAAGCTCAGAAGAAAGAATATTTTTGCCTTATAAGAAGCCTTTCTAGAACTTCAGTTTACTATATATATATAGATCTTTAAGACGTATTAATTATAAATGGTTCTTGCTATTTTTAAAAGCAGATTCCAAAGGGCTTCTGCTTGGACACAATTAGGTTAGCCTTCTATGCAATACTGTATCTCCTTAGAAATGATACATTCTTTACAGTCCTAGCCATGCCTTATGTACTCGGCAGTGCTGAGGATTGGATGTTCTACTCAGGAGAGTTATCCAGCAGACAGAAGCTCAGAGGCTGAAGCAATTATGGAAAGTTAGCACCATAAGAGAACATGGAGAATAATTCAGTGTTCCTCAAACTCTGCCAATAAAATCTTGAGTTTCATTTTAAAAGTCATCTTGATTTTGCATTCTACAGAGGCATATCTGTTTTCATTTTAACACAAAAACATGTTCTGTCCCCCGAATCTTGGGAGTACGATTTACAGACTAGGAAAGTGTTCTGTTTTACTGACGTTAGGCATAGCCCTGAACCTCCATTTGAACGGCTGGTACGAATTCTTCACTTCTCCAGGAAACAGAATCTGAGAAGTAAAATGATCTGCCCAAAGCCTGTTACAGAGAGCCAGGACTGGAACTTGAGCTTCTAGATAGCCAGCAGCATGCTCTATGAGGACCACACTATTCCTCCTGAAGGAACATTTTTGAACCTCCCACTCTTGAGATGCTTGCACAAGGCACCATGCACAAGTGTCACACAGCTGAAGAGACCACCATTTGGCTGGGCTTTGTAGCATTTGCTGGCATCAGTGACCTTGGATAAAGTAGCAGATCTTGACACCCAAAGCCAGTTTCAAGTTGGTACATGGTAACGTTCCAGAGACATCCGAACAGGAAGTCTCAATGGAAAAAAGTGAGAAGACAGCGATGCTTGAATTTCTGAAGTACCATGGAAATGGCAATAAACAATTCCAACCCCAAATTTAGAAGGAAGGGGACTCAGCACCAGAACGGTAGAGGGAGGCTTCCCCTTCTTGGGGGCTGGATCAGACTGCCAGCTTGGGGAGCTTTCTGAGAAAACAGACCTGGGCAAAGGACAGGAAAGATCAGCAACAGAACAAATGAATGCCCATCACTCTCTCCCTGGGGGGCTCTTGGCTCCTACTAGTACGCATTCACTGACGCTCACTGAGCACCTACTATATGTCTCATGCTGAGGATCAAGGATGAGCTGTCACAGGCTCAGCCCTCCAGAAGCTCCAAGTCTCTCGGGGCTACATCCAGAGGTTTGAGTGCTCTTGTGGGAGGTGAGGGGTACTATTGGAAACACTTAGGAAACGCAATTTACCTAGTCCTGGGAGGTCGGGGAGCCCTCCCAGAGAGAAGAAAAGCAGGAATTCATCAGCTGAAGGAGGGGTGTGTAAGAAGAGGCCTTCCTGCCTGGAGAACAGCATGTGCAGAGAAGAGGGGCAGAACACAGTATGTTCTGGGAGCTGTTAAGTAGCTCCACATGGCTCCAGGGGTAGGGGTGTGGAGGAGAATCGGCAGAGGCCCCAGTGGAGGCTGAGAGTGGAAAGGCCAGGCCTGAAGGACCTCATGCAGGAGGCTGTACATTAGGGAGTCTGAACTTCTCCCAAAAGGTATGAAGCACCAAGAGTGACATATTCAGATTTTTGTCTTAAAAAGGTCAGCTACACTGGACAATAGGGATGCTGATTAGGCTTGGAATAGACTTTCTGAAAGATATGTCTACCACTTGACCCACTTTGATTCTTTCTTCCAAGCTGAAGCTTGCATATTTATTTATTTTTATTCTAGAAAAGAAGGGCGTGCACATTTAATATGCATACACCACACTCCCTGCCTACACTAGATACTTTACTTATGGGATTTTACGTAGATGTCAAGCAACCTTCCACTGCATAGAAAGGGAAATTTAAGATCTGAGAGGTTTAACAATCTGGTCGGTCTGATTCCAAGTGCTTTTTTGCACTATATCATACTACCTCCTTTCAACATATTTTAACCTCTGAATATGGAAATCTTTCTCAGAGAAGAAACATACATTTCTACCTTTCTAAACGTAATTACTGACCACAATTTAACACTTGTTTTGAAGACTCAGGTCATTATTATAACCACTTATTACTATACTAGTTTTAAAATTAATAATTCTTTAATTTCATCAAATAGTGAGTCAATGTTCCAATTTTCAGTTGTTGAAGATGTCCTAAAATTTTAAAAATCTTATCTAAAATGGATCCAAATAAGATCCACACATTTTAATTAATCTTATCTTAAATTTTTTTTGTTCTGTTCATTCCTCTCCACTTCTCTCACTTTCTCTTTTATTTCTTACATTTATGTGTTGAGGAAATTGGGTTGCTTGTCACATAGAGTTGCACAGTGTCTGAATTTTGCCGAATACGGGCATGTTCTTCTGTCTTTTCTATTCCCTGTACATTGGCTTCTCCAGAAGTTTGATCAGATTCAGGTTCAATGTGGGGGAGGGGGGTAGGGAACAAGACTAATTCATAAGTGGGGTTGTGTCCTTCCATTATGAGACACATGTTTGTCTCTTTTTGTGATATCTGCAACCTCTGAAGATCAATGCCTAGATCTCCTAATTCACTGGTTGCTAAAAAAAGTGTTGAAAAACTTTTACACTGAGTTTTTACAAAGTGAGGCCCCAAGGGGTGAGTGAAGTATACTTGGTCCTTTGCTCCCAAACCAAATGACCCCAGACTGTTATGCTTATTGGCTTTGTATCACTTATGTGAATAGTTTTTCTGCATCTCTCTTATTAATAATCACTTACTCATGTTTTCAGCACATCCCTGCCACTGAACAGTTCCTCATCTTTCTGATTTATTGCTTCTAATCTGCTCTATCAACCAGGACCAGACAATTAAGCTCAGTGTAATAATACCAAACAAAATAAAGAGACCAGAGGGCTCTCTTAACAGGTGTGGGCATAGTACAGACTTAGTGATTCATTTCTGAGTTCCTGGCTATGTCTACTGTTCAAAGTTAATTGGCCTCTGGAATTAGTTTGAAATAGTTTTTCCTATTATAAACTTTTCAGTCCCCAAGGAGATAACACCCATTGTTTCAGGACCTCTTCTCCATATCCACCATAGGGATTTTTCTCTCTTTGTTTACCTGTTGCATCCCAGGGCCTAGAATAGTGCCTAGCACATATATGATAAGGGGTGTAAAGAACTGGCAAAAAAAAAAAAAAAAAAAAATCAATGAACAGCAGCAATAAGATCCAGATTTGCCTTTTTTTGTATATAAATTATCTTGCATGGTGACACTGGGTGAATTTCTCTAGAACTCTATTTATACTGTGCTACTAGACAGCCTGGCATTCCAAGGGCCTCCACTGCCCAGTAGCCCCAAATACAATAGCAGCCTTCTTCCTGTACCTTCCTTCCTGTGTCTATGCTTCTGTATATAATGCTGGCCACTCTTAGAATTCTTTTCCCCCTACTGAATTTCATCCATCTGTGCTTTAAAACACATGCCAAACCCCATTTTCTCAGTTCAATGTTCCTTATAACTTCAGTCTCTACTGACCTCACACTTTCCTACCCGATTACAACAAAAAGCTCCTTTAAGAAAACAACTTCTGCACTTTCCTCATTACAGGCACCAAGTAGATGTCAATAAATAAATGTGAATGTTCATAGGGCAGAAAGTTCGGGAACAAGAGATTTTCAATGATAAAAAGCATCTGAATCACTCTATCACTCAGGGATAGAATTAAATTAGATTTAAATCTAAGTTCGTATAAATCAATGCAGCTCTAAACTTTCCTACCAAAGTACCTCTAATAAAAGAGGCCCATAAATTCATATACCTAGTAGGTTGGGGAGTGGCTGGGGTATGAGAAAAACTCACATGTACAGAAATTCTTTGGAAGACCCACGTTTTATCTTAAAATTGATACATATTTTCTATTCAGCTTCATAATATGTTTCTTTTCTTTTTTTTCCCCTAAAGATTATTTATTTTAGAGAGAGAGAGAGAGCGTGCATGCACTTGCATCAGGGGAGGGGCAGAGGGAGAGGGAGAGAGAGAATCCTCAAGCAGGCTCCCCATTGAGGACGGAGCCCAACATGGGGCTCAATCCCAGGACCCTGAGATCATGACCCGAGCTGAAATCAAGAGTCAGCCACTAAATCGACTGAGTCACCCAGGCGCCCCATAATACATTTATTTTCATGAGAACATGAACACCTTCACACATTTTCTCCCAAGCATAAACTACAAGAAAGTTGCCCTGTCTGTTCTGGGACTTTAAACATCTCCTGATGTCACCACACACCCCAGAAAACATGCTTACCTCGGTCTGTCAGGGACTGAGAACAATTAATACACTTAAGGTTTACAATAGGAAAAGATCACTACTTTAGTTTCTTGTAATTTCTTTTAGTGATGTTCCAATTTGGTATGTTCTCTTGGATTTACAAAAGGCCCACATTCACAGTTTATAAAGCAGTGTGCTGGGTCTTCAAACAAGCATGGCAACTAGGAAATCCCAGGTTTGCTCATGTGGCATGAGCTGGGGTGGTCAGCGTCCTCCCACAAACCAGCACATCACATGGTGGGGTTAAGAAGATGGGCTCTCCAGGCAACAGATTAAAAATAAGAGACAGCAAAAAAGCATGATTTTCAAGGCTAGGGTGGGGGTGGGGTTTAAAAGAATAAGACAAATATCACTTCCTCATCTAGCGAACTGTTGAAGGCTAGGAGACACTTCCTCCTGATCAGTCTATTTAGACTTGCACTGGCCACATGTAGGCTACTGAGCACTCGAAATGTGGCTACTATGACCAAGGGTATTAAATTACATTGTATTTTTTTAAATTAATTTTATTATGTTATGTTAGTCATCATACATTACATCATTAGTTTTTGATGTAGTGTTCCATGATTCACTATTTGCTTATAACACCCAGTGCTCCATGCAATACGTGCCCTCCTTAATACCCACCACCGGGCTAACCCATCCCCCCATCCCTACATCCTATTTTTAAAAGTCAACTGTTACTCGAAAGCTCTGAAAAAGCAGGTTTGGAAAATCTGAGTATATGAATCTACTTTTCCAGTTACAAATTTTATGAAATCTAAACACAGATTACTTCCAGTGGAAATCAAGCATCCTTATTGACATGAGCTGTAAGTCTAAAACAGACTCCAGATTTCAGAGTCTTAGTCCAAAAATAAGTAAAATAGGCCAATAACTTTTGAAACTTAAAAATCACCTGTTGAAATAATAATATTTGGATATAGCAGGTAAATAAAATATATTCTTGGGTCAAAAACATATTGCTAAAATTAATTTTACCCATTTCTTGTTACTTTAAAAAGTATAAAATTAACATATGGCTTGCATTACATTTCTGTCGAACAGCACTTTATTTAGGCAATGGCTTTTAAAGAAGAATCTCTCCCTAAAACAAACTGCATAGCTTTCCACTCCCAAACTTCGTAGTGACCAATCAAAAAGGGATTAGCTTTCTATCAAAGTTGTATGAAATCCCTTGCATGAATCCAGTACAGAGCATGTTTCAATTGCTTGGGGGTATTTTCTAAATGCTAAGAGCTATCCCTCCCAGTTACAGTCAAATGTTCTCACTTAGTCTGGCATCCCACACCTAAATCGAGCAGCTTTCAGAGACCATATTCCTGGTAAGAGGCTGCAGATCTAGGTCTCTCTTGTTGGAGTTTCCACCCGTTAGCCTGGAGTTCTGGAAGAGCTTGTGTGTTGGCAGCAAGGGCAGCAAAGACCCCTGCTTCACAGGGCATGGGAGTGAGGCAGCGCAGCAGGGCAGTGAAGGGCCCGGCTCTAGAATCAGACCGAGTGCATTACAATCACTTACCGCAGGCAAGTCACCTGTTCGCATTGCTTAAACTTCCTCATCTGAAAATGGGGATTTTTAAAAATAGTACCTAATGCATGGGTTTTCAAAATTAAATGAGGTAACCCACGTAAAGCGCCTAGAATAGTGCTTGGCTTATCACTAGAGGCCAACATACACCGTTATTGTGGGATGTGTGCAGGGATGGTGGCGGCTTGCAGGAGTCCACAGTAACCTTTATTTGTCTTGTTTCCTGAGTTTGCTTGCTCGACTCTTGTAATTAACCTGCACTGACACCTAGAATTAGACAGTGGTGGAGCTCACAACAAACCAATTATCAGTATGCGTTGGCCAGTTTCTGGGTAGGTGGCTGTATTAATTCAAAAACAAATATCCAAAACTAACAAAGCCTAATCTTCCAAATTTTAGGGATGGGAAGACAGGATAAAATTCCATTATTTTAAAAGGACAGATTCATATTAGAAACATCTTGTTAAGGCTAGAATACCCTTACACGTCTTCTTGGTACTATGCCCATGTCAACCCAGCAATTCCGGTTCTTATCCTTGTCAACACCCAAAGGCCTCTTGCAGACAGATGCCTGAATTCTGATACTCAGGAGACCAGGTCAACAAGGAGCACGGAAACAATTCCACCACAGGCGTACTAAAGCACAGAAATGCCTCAAAGACTGCAGTCAGAAATGTTAGAGTGAATCAAATCGGTCCTAAGCAAGGGTTTGAGCTTTTGAAATAATAACAATTAAAACAAAACTTTTCTACTTATTATGATCATTCTTCTCTGCTCTTGCCACACCAAAAGCAAAGTATAATTAGCAGTATGAGTAATTAGTTGGTGACCAGATGGTATGGATGAAGGACACCACCTGAGGAGGCGGTGCAAATGGAAACAGCAGGGGTCTAACCAACGTGTCTGGGCAATGCCAACGCCATCCAGTGACGTCATTGTGTGAATTCAGCCATCTACGCACGCAGTCTGAAGACAAAAATAAATGGGAATGGACTCCCCAATGCCACTTCAGAAAGCGGAGCTGGAGGGGGCCCTCTGTGTGACCACCAGCCAACACCCACGCAGCCAAAGCTGCAGGGCCAGTACCTGTAACAGACCCCCTCAGTGCAGGGGTTGTGGACCCTCACGATGACGAAAACGTGCTGGAAGTGGGATCGGATGTTTTTTGGGCTGAATGGCTGTGCTCCCGGCTCTTGGAAAACAATTGTTACGATATCATTTCCAATATGCCGCTTCCGTAGGAGCTGAAAGAAAAATAAGCAAACCTTATAAATGACAACACTCTGCGTTTTCCTCCCCAATTCCCTTATGTAATTGTACTTAGAACATTCATTATTAATCAGAACATATTAAGGTAGGTAATCGACACAGTTGCTGTCAGTATTTTAGCCTCTCTTATTCCCTCCCAGGAAGAATATAGAAATGAATATTCTGAAATTTGCATAAAATATAGAGCCCATTCAGGAGCAAACCAATATCTGGCATATTATGCCAAGTTCCAGCCTCTCCAAATTCTGTTTCCATAACAACAGTTTTGTTCCATTTTCACATAAGAAACTTGCCAGAGGGGAGATGTTTTAGAGAGGAGAATGGCGGAAGTAATTACAATGCAATTTATGTTCTGGTTTAATTCACTTCATTTAAAGAGTCGCTGGGGCGCCTGGGTGGCTCAGTCGTTAAGCGTCTGCCTTCGGCTTGGGTCATGATCCCAGAGTCCTGGGATCGAGCCCCGCATCGGGCTCCCTGCTCGGCGGGGGGCCTGCTTCTCCCTCTCCCACTCCCCCTGCTTGTGTTCCCTCTCTCGCTGTCTCTCTCTCTATCAAATAAATAAATAAAATCTTTAAAAAAATAAATAAATAAATAAAGAGTCGCTAAGGTGTTTTCTGAGATGCTTCTTGTGTCACCAGCTGGGAATGCAGAAATTACTAATATTCCTAAAGCAGGTTAAATTTCAAGTTTAAACAGCTTTTCTTAATTACAGTGAAAGCTGCTTAAGACCACCTTCTGTTTCACATTAAATGGTGATTTGGAAACGTGGCTTTCGAATTCAGGCACCCCAAGTCAGGCTAGGCCAGTCGCTCTCTAAGAGGGGTTTATTAGATAGTTTAATTCAGTAGTGTGAAAAAAAGTTGAACAAAATTTGCATTTCTTATATTTATTATATAGAGGCTCTCACAAGGAGAAAAATAACGAAATATACCATTTATATCAACTATCTGTTAGGTATAAACTTGCATTTATAAAACTTTTTTTTAAAATTCTCCAATGACTTTAACTTACACAAATTACATACCAGTAGAATCAGTGACCTAGTATTCAGCTGGGAGAAACAATAGCCTTTTAGATTAGGGTTGAGAATTGGGAGTTAGAATGTTCCACGAATGTACTTTTAACCTTAGGAATTTCAAAGCATCCCAAATTATCTTCTAATGAGGCCACTTATTTTCATTTCTAAACATGATATATTATTGGATGTTACAGAAATAAAGGCTGGTCTGTACTGCTATACAGAATATATCCATTATTAAACATTAATCTACTCAGGATCTTGGACACACCAAAAAAAAAATACAATTTGTCTAGGTATTATGTCATTCCTGCACAGATGATGTCATTGTCTTTTTGATGCAATGTCATTCTTTCTTGTTTGGTATGTAACACTAATGTCTTAGTGAGGGACCCAATTAGAAATAAATCCATCTATCCATCTCATATTATATATAATGAAAGACAGTATTTATAAACAAATTCCTGCCACAAGATTTTAAAAGCTATGTTCTTTCTGTTTTTTTTTTTTCCCAAGCAGAAAGTGATCTACATAGAAGAAATAAATTCTCTAGATAGAGAATTAAGATTGTTTTTAAAGATTTATTTATATGACAGAGAGAGAGAGAGAACACAAGCAGGGAGAGCAGCAGGCAGAGGGAGAGGGAGAAGCAGGCTCCCCACCGAGGAAGGAGCCCAATGTGGGGCTCGATCCCAGGACCCCGGGATCATGACCTGAGCCGAATGCAGACGCTTAACCGACTGAACCACCCAGGTGCCCAGAGAATTAAGATTTTTTAAGATGCAGCAGTACCAATTACTCTTTCATTCTGATTTAGGACCATAATAAAATGTTTGCCTTGATCGGACCTCCAAATTAAATAATTTAGATAGCTGTCCAACTCATGTCCAACTCATGCTGCTCAACACACTTCAACTAATTTAGGAGAAATAAACAATTAATTGAATTTTGTCAATTAAATTTTTTATCCTTCCATACATCTTACTTTCTCTGCTGAGCAATCAGGCAGAAAGAATAATCCTTTAAAGATCACCTGTGAATGTCCTGAAATTTTTTTTGTCTACTTACTGGTCAGAATAAGAAAAACGTATTTTTCTTACCATGATGTTTTCCTCTCTGGGTAATCTAGAACTTGGAATTTGCATAAAAAAACTGTCAACAAATTCCAGATCATAGACTTTATCCTAAATAGATTTATTTCAGATTTGTAGCTGATTCACTGCTTTGCTCCCTATTTTTGATTCCTTTGGTAATTATAAGAGGCAAAATTTCGTTACCTCTATTTGTGATTTAATCAAACCTGCAGTGATGAAGTGTTTGATTCCATCCGTGTTTGGTTAAATTCTGGGAAAGAGGATGTGATTCATTCTGCAGCTGGTTGTGTTCTGTTAGCACAACAGTTTACAATAACAAAATCTAGATCCATTTTAAGGTCAGAAGTAATACTGGACTGCTTGTGTTTATAATTGCTATTGAAAGGAGAAGCTGTTTGCTCTCTGGCTCTTTTAAATGTCAGTTTGGTATCATTTATTTTGACATATTTTTTAAAAACAGCAATGACCACATACTTTCTAAAATAATACTGTCAGTTTCCATTTTGCTCTGTGACAATCTGCCACTTCTAGGCTTCTTCATTTACTATGTCAATGACCACATTTTAGTAACAGGCATGGTGCTTTTAGATCTTTTTTAAAAGAAACTGTGTATGATGTACACGAAGGCCAATTGTTTTAATGTTCTTTGCTGTCTCCTGATAAATGTTAAGAAAAAACCTTTTTCTGAGATCCCACTGACATTTATTTTGGTTTTTCTCCCAGTTAGTATACCAAACCTCCTCTGAAATCTGAAATGACACATCAGTACTTTCCTGCTTTGTACCCTGGCCTCTTGAGATGGAATCTCACCCACTCATCCATGTTCTCTGCAACCCTGCAGGGTCACCTAATCACCATGATTTCAACTTGTTCTCTTCAGATTCCATGAAAACCTCAATCTCCGTGGGTGAAAAGCAAAGGATTAATTCCCAAAGCCATCCAGCTGGCTGTTAACCTAGAATTTGTGTCTCTTCATTTGTTTTCAGCTCATTTGCTATTCGTTATTTCCGCAGAGTACAAAGCTTCCGGCTGCCGTGACATGTGCAACATTAAATTCTGGTTTAAGATTTTACAAACTTGCCACTTAGGCTTCTGGGGGAAATGAACAAGGGCGAAGAAACACAGACAACACCAGGGATCTCTTACCTGTTGCTTGTTGTTAGGCGTGTATGGCAGCATGGTGGAAACATGGAACATAATTTCATAGTCTTTGTATGTTGTGTACAGAGAATGGGTTCCAGTGGAGTCAGCTACAGTAAAAAAAATATTATACAATGATGAGATGACTATAAGAATAGGAAAAATAAAATAATTCACTTACAGAAAATCTCTCGGGGAAAAAAAAAGGGAAATGGTTTAGAATGAAAAGATGTTAGTATAAAATCTAGCATCGGTGTTTTTTTTTTGTTGTTTTGTTTAGATTTTATTTATTTGTCAAAGAGAGAGAGCAAGCACAAGTAGGGGGAGCGGCAGGCAGAGGGAGAAGCAGGCTCCCCACCGAGCAGGGAGCCCAATGCGGGACTCGATCCCAGAACCCTGGGATCATGACCCAAACCGAAGGCAGCCACTTAACCAACTGAGCCACCCAAGTGCCCTGAGCATTGGTGTTCTTACCCATTTTTTTGTATCTGATTCTCTTTGGTAGTCTAGTGAAGCCTATGGATCCCTTGTCAGAATAATATTTTTAAATATATAAAATATATATGATTTCAATAGAAATCAACTGTACTACAAAATAGTTATCAAAAATAATTTTAAAATGATATTAGATTTCTCTAACAAGTTTTAGCAACTGATCTAGTAACTACTATGATTCTGAAGTAGTGATGTACAATAAGCAATATTTTGAAGGATCTCCAAAAAAAATACAATATGAAAATATCTATGCTTTCTAACTTGCAATAAAATCATAGGTAGAACTTAAAACAACTGTTTGTTGCCTATATTCATAACTGAAGGAAGTGCTAAATTTTAGTTAGGGGGTCAGTGAAAATAATGTAAAATTATTTCCCATCCAAGTTTACACACCCTGAATTCTATCCAGACATCAAATGAAGAACATCTTTTCCAGAACTTCTGATTTAAGAGAAATGTTTTGTTCTTAAGAAACAGAAATTTAACAAGACTGTAACACTGAGTAACACAGGTATTCTAGCAATGTCCAACAATGTTTTAAGACTGTTCTGCTCTCACCTTCCTTAAGTCAACAGCAACCTCTAACCACTTAATCATTAACAAATCAATTGCCCACAAATAACTGGAAACCAGAGAAGAGAATTATTAATGGTCCAATCAAAAGGGAGTATCTTTAGTCTTAAAGGCCCTGGACTTACTGGCTGCAAAATGACAGAAGTGCGTTCATTCTGGGTAAACTCAAGCCGCCGTCAACCATACTGTTGAGGACCAGAATGCTTTACTCCATTTGAGAAGCTGCAAGACAAAGCCCCTGGCATATACTAAGAGGCAGTAGTTCTCAAATTTAGCATGTACAGTGGCATCTGGGGAGCTAGTTTAAAAGGCAGATTCCCATGCACCACCCCCAGAAATACTGCTCAGTGGGTACGGGGCTGGGGAGGGGAATCTAAAAATAAACACCCGTAGGGTGACGGTAATTCAGGAGCTCCACTGCCCTTAGGCACTGCCCCAAGAACAAACCGCAACAGTGGCTTGCAGATAGACTTGTAGAAATGGTCTAGAGACCAGAGTTTCAACCTCAAGCTTCCTGGAGGACCTTAATTTTTGGAAGCGGACATTAAATGCAAAGGATTAGAAACAAGCTAAAGTGAAATAAAGCACAGACTACTCTTCAAAAATTGCAAAAATATGTACCAACATATAACTTTCCAAGAAAAAATATCCTCTAAATGCTAATGACCACCAACAAAAAAAACTACAAATTACTGCAATAAATAATTGAACTAAGACAGCTCCTGAGTATGAAGAACATATCTACTGTTAAGGATCATTGCTATAAATAACTCTTGAACTGATTAGTACATTTTAAAACCTTAAAGTGAATGTGTCAGCTTTGACATGTACTTACATGTGTTTCAAGTCAATTTTGAGCAAAATTAATGAACTAGAAAAGAGACTGTCATCTAGTATTCATGAATTACATTCCGCTTTCTACATCTGTCTGATTCTAAAAGGATTACTGCCAGAGAGGAAAGCTGATGCGGAAGACAATGCAGAAGGTCATCTGCTTTTCTGCTTCTGGCCCATTCTCGCTTTCCTTTCTGCACACCTCATTTATGTCAGGTACGCTGCTTGACCGTCCTTTTTCTGGGGACTTCTGGAAACCCCCAAGTTTTGCTGATAATTTAAAACAGTTTAAATAGTTTCAAAAGTTTCAGAGATGAAACGAGGGCTGAAATAATGACATTTTCCTTTCTGAGAAGAAAGGAATTCCAAATCCTGAAAATACTATGTACATAACAGAATTGTTAAACTTTATCAGAGAGAATGGAAAATGAATGTTTATTTTCTTAAAAATAAAGCATCCAATATTGCTATTATGATATTTTTAGTGACCCTGAAACCATGAAAAATTTAATAGCATGACAATCAGGAAAATGAAAATGACAAAAATCCTTTTTTTTCCTCTGGCTAAAGAGAATATATATTTAAAAATTTCTAAAGGGAAATACGCTTTGAGAAGAGGAGTGAAAGGAAGATAACGCTCCTTCATACTTGTCAAGGAGCTGTAAAAGTTAAAAAGTAAATTCAGGCATCTTATGGGTCATCTCGATAATCACATGATCTGCCTCCAAATCATACTATCAGCAAGTGGCATCCACCCACTAATAAGGTCGGCATTCTACGCGAAGTCCTAGAAAGTAAAATTTCTAATATTCAACATAGATGATAAGAAGGCACTGAATAATTGAGGAATGGTAACAGTGTATTTCTCTGCTGCTTTGAAAAAGTGTAGACACATGATAATATCGTACATTAGGCATTTCTATTTAAGATGGTATGAACTGGTTAATGAGTTTGTAGAGCAGTTTTAGATACAGTCCGTGTCATAATCATCCTTGACTGCTCTTTTGGGCTCAACGCCTTTACTTTTAGGTAGTCTGAAACTTCGTTGACAAGGTGTATGTGTACAAATCTGAATGAGGAAAAGTAATCAGACTTTTATAACAACCATTTCTCAATCACTAATAGATGTATCAGAGTTAAGAAAAGCTAGATGAAGGAAAACAAGCCTATGCAATTTGATTTCAGGAAAGTTCCTGGTTTTAAATATTTATGAGCACAAGAGAAAAGTAATCTCGTTAACTAAACGCACATAGGCTAAATAAAGTCAACAGAATGAAGAAAGCTTAAGCTCCGTTAATTAAATGTACTCACCACTACAGAACACATCAAAATACAAGATGAAATCAGATAGCTTGTAAGTCTCATTTTTATCCCTTTATTTAATTTGAAATATAATAATCGTCAGGTGGCTGCTGGGGACCATCCCTTGAAGGCCCCCTGATGTCTCATCCATGCAATCTTGCCTCAGGGTCTGGGGAACGCAGAAGTCAATGCTCAGAAACACAGCCAGGGCCAAGTACTGACCTCTGGGACAGCAGCACGGATTCGAGAGGAGACACACTTTGGCCTTCGTGGTACTATTTCACTCACTCACTAGTGGAGTATTTGGGGAAGTCAAGACTTCCACCTGCTCTGGCATCTATCATGTTTACTAATAATTTTTCAAGGTACATTTAGCCGTGGCCAGGAGATGGGTTCTTTCACTTCAGTGAGGGTCAGGATCAAGAAGAGTCTGTCGTCCTGCCTTTTGCCATGACAGGTGAGTCCATACTGTGTCAGCTGAAGGCCTGTGTGTGAGTGTGCAAGTGAATGCACCTGGGACTCGAGGCTTCTCAAAATCAGTAACACACGGAGAGATGAGGAAGGTCGAGACGGTGGGGGCTGGCACTTAGGAGTCAGTCACTACTGTTTTCTGCCAACGACTCACTTGGCAAGACACCTGCAGTTACCTGATTCTCAATTTGGAAGTAAGATCTGAATTTGAATGACAGCAGCATCATTTGCTAAATGACCACAAACAAATCACTTCACTTCTCTGTCCACTGATGCTCTTGCTGCTGTGAGGGTTACATGAAATATGTATATGAAAGTACTAGCCCATAAAAGATGCTCAGGATAAGGATTAGAATTTAGAAATTTGTGCAGCTGAGGTATAAAGGGTAGTTTCCTTAAAGAGGGTCCTTTACATATTTTAATTCCTTTGCCAAGTGCATTCCAGGAACACTCAAAGGAAAAACCTTACATTGTAACACAGGTCAAAGTTAAGGAGGTGAAAAAAGAATCCTTTTCTTCATCAGTGTCTAAACTCCAAATGGCCCCTTGCATGTGCAGAGCATTTAAGCAATGCTAGTTTTATCCAGTTCCCTATCAAAGTTTAAATATTCCAAATAAAAAAGGACTTATTTTCTTTATGAAAAAACTTGTATCTCTTCTAAGACTCTGAATCTCAGTGGTTTTTGTAACACTGCTGAAAAATGGGGGAAGCAACAAGCATTCACTAACATTGCAGCAAATTAATGAAGGTTAAGGCTTTGAAGGAATGCTTTACAAAGGGCTTCTAAAATCTATGTTCTGCCTTGACAAACTAGCCTCATCCAGGAAATGATTTCCCAAATAATCATCCATATGCACAGCTAAAAATGAAGGTGGTCTCCAGCTTTCAAACAACAAACTGCTTGGTGGGAAGTTTATTCTTGTATTTGCTGTAGTGTGAGGGTGGTAATTATCTAGAGGTTATGTCACCCAAGTGAGGAGACAAAGTAAGGAGAGAAAAAAAAATCCACCACTTGAAAAATGTCTTCATTGCAGAACTGTTCCAACCCCTGACACATCTGTAGCTTGTTTGCAAAACGACCTTATTTCTGAACCAGGAAAATGGACTTTGTATGAAAAACTGGGAAAAACAAGAAATGGTTCAAAAGCTCCATCGATCCTTCCTAAAATCTGAATTCTAATACATAACAAGCAGAGCCATTTCTCGAGATGGCTTGGGTAATGTGAACCCAAGGGCTTGAGAGAGGGGGAGACACATCCAGGACACAGAACTCTGGGCTTTGCTGTACTTAATTCTACATTTATGCTTTCTCTGAACACTTAACCACAGCGCTAGGATCTGTTCTACCTCCGCCGTGCTTCCTAGCCATCTAACCTTGGGCATGTCAATCTACAGAAGCCAATTCTGTGAAATGGGGATAACCGGTACCTAGCAAGGCCTGTGAGGGCTGCACGAGAAGACAAATATAAAAAGTATCTGGAACTTGTGCTTCCAGCCATAAGAGTACTTGGTACAGGACTTGTTCTCCCATTATAAATAACTAGAAAAACTGACAAAATATCTGAAACAACTTTTTTCAGACATTGGATAGTGATCCAAGAGAAAAAAAGAGCCAAAGAAGATGAGTCCTCTGATTCCCACCAGGTTCTCTACCTAGAGGTACTTCTGGAACAACAGTACAGAGCATGGCTTTGAAGAGGGAAGCCAAAACATACTGGAGTTCAGGAAGCCTGAGGTAGCTGATATTTGCTGGGCAGAGTACCAAAGAGGAGGAAAACTACACAGTGAAAGAGGTTCAGAAATCTGCATAAGGGTCCCCTTGAGTCTTGGGATGAATAGTAAGCTGCACACAGAGAGAGTAAGATTCCAAAAGCCAGGCAAAGAAAACTATTAGGGTAGTGTACAGCATGGTGACTAGAGTTAATAATACTGTACTGCATATTTGAAAGTTTTGCTAAGAGTAGATCTTAAAAGTTCTCATCCCAAGAAAAAAATTTTTGTAACCTTGTTTGGCAACACATGTTAACTAGACTTACTGTGTGGTAATTTACAATATACACAAGTATTGAATCATTACATTCTACACCTGAAACTAATAGAATGCTATATGTCAATTATACCTCAATAAAAGAAAGACAGAAAAACTATTCGGCAAAGAAAAACTACCAGAGACTTGGAAAGCAAACAATTCTCACAGTTCACATAAGGTTGGAAGACTGTCAAGTTCTAACCAGCCACAGTAAAGAGACCTCACTGAATATGCAGGTATTCAGACATAAGAAAAGTCATGCCTTAATAGTAGAGCTAAATTAGAGGATAAAGAACTGCTCTAGGTATGCTTTAACAAAGCTTAAGAACAAGATTCATTACATCAAGCTGTGTTGTAAGTAACCTATCTGCCCACCAAAACAAAGCTCAACAACACTCCTTTTAAAGATGACAAAATCTAGACACTCAGCCATAAAACATTCGCAACATACACTCTCTAATCAAAAGTAACCAGATGCATGAAGCAGTAAAATGTCACTCAAAAGCAGGAGAAAATCTGTTAAATGGAGACCTCAAAGGATCCACAAGAATGAGAGAATTGGCACAAAAAAAAACCTTAAAACAGCCATCATAAATATGTTCAAGTATTTAAAGGACAACGTGAACCTTATGAGGAGAAAGAGGGAAAATATAAGAAAAGAGGACCAAATGCAGTTCTGGCCCTGAAGGTGACAATATCTGAAATGAAAATTTCATTGGACTGGATTAACAGCAGATTAAGACACTATGGAAGAAAAGAAGAACACACTGAATTTGGAAGATATATTAACAGGAATTATCCAAATGGAAGCATAGGGAAAAAAAAGGTTAAAAAAATCAAATCAATAGAGCCTCATTACCCCCATGGTATCCTAGTGAGTGATCCAATGTATGTGTAATTGGAGATTCAGAAGATGGGGACAGAAAAAAAATAAAGAAATCAAGATTGGCGATTACTATTTTTATTTGATGAAAACTACAAATCCACAGATCCAATCACATCTACACTGTCAAACATAAAGGAAGTGATCCTTTGGGAACACTTGAACTGGAAAGCTTTCTCTCTCTCTCTCTTTTTTAGAGTGGGTAGGGGCAGAGGGAGAGGGAGAGAGACTCTTAAGCAGGTTCCATGCCCAGCACAGTGCCTGACTTGGGGCTCAATCTCACGACCTTGAGATCAAGACCTGAGCTGATATCAAGAGTCATACACTTAACCAACTGAGCCGCTCAGGCACCCCAGCATTTTCTCTTTTTAATGATTATATGGAAAGAAAGGGTTTCCTGACACAAAATAAGTTTGGACAAAATGTGGTGAGATGACCTCCTAGCACACAGAGCCAAGTCTCATCCCTGGGTGTGCCATGGCCAGTGAGAGGCTGCTGGGGTATGCAGGGGCTGGCTTTGACCCTGTCGGCTTGAAGTAAGAGAGATAAATATGCAAACTGCCTCTTTCAGGGCTGCAGAATAGAAATACTCTCTGACTTTCTGTTCCCGGGAGGAAACTTGACCCTCTGAAAGGGCAGAAAAAGAAACTACAGACTCTTCTGCTCATCAGCTTTGCCCTGAAAGGTTACAGGGGACTTAAAGGAGGGCACCGCAGCGAAAAGGAACCCTTCGCTGCTGAACATCACAGAACTGTGAAAGTGTGCCATCAGAGACAGTTTGCTAATCCAGGCTCACCCCCCTCTAGCCTTCATGGTTATTGGGATTTTGAGGCAAAATATGCACAAAGTGCTTATTTTGCTTATTCTAGTTTCTTACTTGATGCCACATTGCTTAAGCATGGTCTTGTTATACATTTCTCACATTGCCTTTCCTCATCAAGAAGTGGCTGGGAATGTGTGAATGCACAAATAATATTCTTATCAATTTCTAATCTGGCCATTCATGCACAAAATCGGGTGTTTATAAGGTCCACAATAGCCAAACTACAGAAAGAGCCCAGATGTCCATCAAAGTATGAATGGATAAAGAAGATGTGTGTGTGTGTGTGTGTGTGTGTATGGAATATTACTCAGCCATCAGAAAGAATGAAATATATGGAAATATATGGAATATATATACATATATATGTGAAATATACGGAATACATATATATAATGGAATATTACTCAGCCATCAAAAAGAATGAAATCTTGCCATTTGCAGTGACGTGGATGGAGCTAGAGGGTATTATGTATGCTAAGTGAAATAAGTCAGAGAAAGGCAAGTACCATATGATTTCACTCGTATGTGGAATTTAAGGAACAAAACAGATGAACCTAGGGGAAGGGAAGGAAAAATAAGATAAAAACAGAGAGAGGCAAACCATAAAAGACTCTTAACTCTAGGAAACAAACTGAGGGTTGTTGGAGGGGATGGGGTAACTGGGTGATGGGCATTAATGAGGGCACTTGATGTAATGAGCACTGGGTGTTTTATGCAAGTGATGAATCACTAAATTCTACCCCCATGAAACTACTAATATACTATATGTTTAAAAAAAAATAACCAGGGTGCTTATTATATTCTCTTCCCAGACCCTTTCATATAGCTCTTTGTGGTGAGGATAATTTATATAACACAACAAATTGGGACAACATGAATGAAGCTTATAGGGCAAATGTCAGAGTCTCTGGAAAAGAGGAGTCTCATGGCATATTGAGATTTAACATTTTATGCAGTTGCAAGCAGAGTATGGAATGTTAAAATAATATTTAAGAGTTGAGGCTATTTATGGGCTTTAATAGTCTCTCTTGCATGTCGTTTCCAAGTTGGCAACAGCAAAACCATGGCAACAGGAAATTCTTCCCTACAGCGGAGTTTATGAATGCTTTTCTGTTTTCATGACTCAACTCCTTATTTAATTTCCTGTGCAGAAAATCAGAGAGATTACTATAGACTGCAATACAGATGTGCTAATCCAAAGACCCTCTCAATGAAAAACAGGTCACAGGTGTCCATGGATGGATTTTGAGGTAAAATTTAAAACTGCCTCCTCACAGACACACAGCAGACGTCAACCTCCTCTAACCTAAATAGATACTTGAGAACTTAACTATGTTATTAATGACTTGGGGAACGGGAGTGTACAGGTATGTTCATGTACTTGTATGTTCATGAGCCATAGCTAAAAAAAAATTCTTCCATCATTGTGCTTTTAATCAACTAATTTCAGGAGCCAATCTAATACCAAAGCTAAGAAGCCTATTTTCTTAGGGATTCAATTAGACTATGAATAATAAAAATAGAAAATAAGCAAACAAAGGCCCTCACTATTACTAGAATATAAAAAATGAGTAAGAAAACCATATGAAGACTGACTGCATAGATAAGCACGAGGATTACGAAAGAACTTCATGAAAGTAAAAAATTCTAGGGCTTACGACCATGTGGTTATAAGATTCTGGAATCTGAAATCACTCTAACATTCAGTTAAATATAGTGAAATTTATGCAACACTATCCAGGAGCCATTCTGCATGATTTGCACCCACCGCTCTACTACTCCGTCGACACTTCTGATAACGCGATTTTTTTTTTTTTTTTTAACCAGTCCAATCCTAGCTATTTTGATTATAGTCTTCAATTGTTTCGGTGGCTCATCCTCCCTCTCCGACTTGCTCTCCCCTATCAGCAGCAGTGTTCTGCAGTAAATGGCAGTGTTGTTTTATGGGCAATTTAGCAGATGAACATCAACACAGCAGGAGGGAAATAAGCCTAGCAGGAGAGTATAAGTATTTCTTACTTTTGGTGTCAAGCTGTGCACGATACTTCTCAAATCCTTTGAGCCGAACACGTTCTCCCAACAGCTGAAGGAATTCCTCAAACGCCGGGCCGGCTGACTCATTGTTATACATCTCCTCTTCAGTGCTCTGTCCAGCTCTGCAGTACATGATGCCCACCTTCTGCTGATAGTTCAGCTGTGAAGAGAGGCAGTACATGCGTATAAATGTAGGCAGGTCCACTATGTCCCACCTAACTGCTCCTAACTCCTGTAGGGCACATGGCCATCAGAAAGCTAACATCTCTCTTCTCTTGAAATCCTTCTGTTTCAATTTTTCTGTCTCTACTCCAAAAAATACAGTAGAACAAGCATCCACAACTATAATCTTCACAAGTTAAGAGAAAAAGCCAGAAAAATGAATTAACACTTTCTGTATGTCAAGATCATGCATTGTTAGAACAGATGTTGATACTTTAGGGAATTTCTCTGAATGGATTACAAAGTACAAAATGAGGCTCTAAAAAACAGCTTGGCAACTAAAGGTAATTCCTTTTTAATCATCTTCCCCTTTTAGGGCTTTACAAATTTAAAAGCAGAGGTCCACTTTACAAAAGATACTTTAATATATATTGTTTCACACTAAAAAGCCCATAAATATACTTGCGAATTCTAGGGGTTTTTTTTTTTGGTAAAACTGGATTTCGATTTCACTCCCAATGCCATTTTTCCAATATCCTAAATTATAAACCTCAGTTATATCTTTGTTAGAGCACAAGCATCATCAACAATATACTTTTCAAATATTTTTCTAAAAGATGAGTGCCTGAATAGAAACTTTAAAAGGGGTTTCATAATGGCACATCAGCTAGTGGCAAATATTCCTTCCTCAGAGACAGTAAAAAAAAATCATTCAGGAGATTTAAGTATCATGTAACATTAATCAAAATATTTACTCATCATTGAAAAGTCTAGTCATTCTGCAAACAAATTTTATGGTGATATTAGTCATTTAACAAGACATTAGTTTTCTTTTTCTTTTAAGATGTATTTATTTATTTGGGAGAGAAAGAAAGAGAGAGCGCAGGCGCACACATGAGTGGGGGGGGTGGGCGGGCAGAGGGACAGGGACAGAGAGCATCTCCAACAGACTCCCCGCTGAGCATGGGAGCCCTACATGGGGCTGGATTCCAAGACCCTGAGAACACGACCTGAGCCAAAACCCAGAGTAAGACGCTCAACTGACAGATGCCCCAAGACATTAGTTTTGGTATAAAACTTCAGACTTCTAATTCTGCAGTGAAATCGAGGCACTCCATACTGCTCTGGTCTCTTTCCAGAGTGACAATGCAGCCAGTGCATCGGTCAATTCTCCCAAAGTGAAAGGGGGAAGGGAGGAGCCAAAATTTTAACAGCTAACATTTACCGAATACCCACCATATGCCAATCGCTGGTTAGTACTTCAGATGCATTAGCTGATCCTCACAATAGCCCAGAGAGCAAGTATCCCTGTGTGACACATCAGCATAGTCGGAGAACGGAAGCCCAGTAGCGAGAGACACAAGACCACAAACTCCGCCCTGTGACCCGGCTGGCTCTGTTAACTACTACCAAGATTCAACCAGGCTTGAATCCACAGCCCCTTATTTGCAATTCTGAAGTTGAAAGGTAAAAACCAAACTTAGGCAAACACATGTGGCAGTAAAACTTGACATGGGCTGACATTAATACTTTTAATTTATCCCAGGTTATATGAATCTTCACATTTTTCCCCTGTGGAAATATTAATGTGATTGTGGGGTGCGGTCTCAGACCCCAGTGGGAATATTACCATATGGTGTATACATTCTCCTGTCCTTCTAAAATGCGGACATTTCTGAATTCTGAAACCCATCCAGCCCCCACCATTCTACATAAGGGACTGTGAACCTTAAGTATTCTTTCCAACTTTTTAAACCAAGGGATTCAGAATAGTAATGAGAAAATGTCAGAGGGGCAAAACTCTCACTTGCTCCCCTCACTCCACCGCACATTACCTCATTGACAAGAAAGCTCCACGGCCTTCATACAACCCCCCCAGACATGAGAGCTCCTGGGAGTGTCCGGCAGAAGGTCAAGTTCCAAGTCGGAAACTGGCAAATAAGCGGATATAGTAATAATGGCGTATTTTCCAAACAGCATGTGCCGTCACATTATTTCTACTTCCTTTAAATTATCGACAGAAACACTTTTGACTTAATTCTTTTTCATATCCCACATGTAGGTAAAACAGAGGAAGTGAGACTCAAACCTACTGCACACCACTGACCTTCCACCCTTCTGTCAGCTGGCCTGCTTCAAATGTCTGAATGTGGCTCATGTTTGCAAGGGGACTCCTATAGGTAGAGATCTCACCTGGGCTTTAGAATTAATCGGAGTACCTACCCTATTAGGCCTCAACAAATCAAAGACAGTGGTGGGCTCTGGGTCAACTACAAAAGAAGTCCTTCATACAGCCACATCTTTCCTGTCTCCCTGCAGGGAGGGCTTATCAAAGACATGAAGGCAGGGGGAGAAAGGAAGGGGTTGTGAGCGATTTGCTGTTTGGCTCTGTGCCTCCCAGATCAGCCTTCTCAGGCCACAACGTAAAACAAAAGTCACCCTGTTCAAGAGAAAGCATCACAGGGACACTGGATTTGTGGGTGGCTTTTTAAAACTTCTCAGGTAAAGGCCTAAGATTTCACTGTGCAACATTCAAAAGGATTCGTTTATAGAAAAAAGCTGCTCACTACAGAGAGAAGTTAAGGAAACTTCCCCCGAACCACTGGAGAAGCTATATCTGAGGACAATGAGACAGTGTGCCACCTTCTTCTGACAGGTTTCTCATCCTCCAGTGAACTCCACCGGCAGCTCGGGGAACAAACTGGGTAGGCCGCTCGTGAAAGGAGGAGCCTTTAGAAGGATTAGGAAATTTGTTAGAATGTTAGATTCCCTGCAGTTTGAAACTGTGCCAAATGTCACTGCTCTATCCTCTAACGTGACAACATGACTGTATTCGTGGCTTCTACTGCAATTAAATCAAGGTAGGTGGTATTCTCTGAACACAGGCTCCTGGCATCCTCAGTTAGCAGCCCTGCTCCCTGCGAGAGTAAGGAGCTGGTAGAGAAGAGTTAGGTAAATATGATACGGGCCACTGCAAGAGAAAGAGCAAACGTAAATGGAGGCAGAGCTATCGTTTGGCGTTTTAAGTTGTTAGGAGGTTATATAAAACAGCACTTTTTTTTTTTTTTTTTGAGACACACACAAACACATCTGTATGGGTTTACATACATGGATATATAATCCTTCCATGCAATGCTCAAAATAGAGTTATGAGGACACCAGAAGCCATCCTGGGAACAGGTTGTGTTTATCCACAGTTTAGGATTCTCGCTTTAGATAATCTCAGGGCCACGCTATACAATTCCATGCTTGTCTATCAACTGTTCACAGGGAGCATTCTGGAAGTGTTTGGAAACCCACAAATGTTTCTACTATAACAAGTAATGATGGTCAATCCAACAGGACAAAGGTTACACTTGACAGGAAGGTCTTGAATCTCAATAAAGCAAAGTGTCCTTAAAACCGACCAAAAGTGACAGGGGCTCTCATAGCCAGGAACCAACAGTAGATAAAACCGCTCTTCCTCTAATAAAGTGGATACTTCAACACAGAATCAAAGAAACAAATACTGCCATCTGATTTACATAGCCCTGAGTGTCTGGGAAAGATGGATGATAAAGTCAGAGCCCTCCGCCAATAGAAACAGATTTGAATAACCAACTTCTCAGTTCTGTATTTTCACCTCTTCTTGCCTGGTGTCCTGGCCTCAGGAAGGCTACTGGGGCAGCAAAGACCAAGAGAAAAACCCAGTTCTCAAATTCTTATAAAATCTTTACATTGTCTAACTTAATCCAGAAATTTCAAACCGTCACTATGAGTCATGGTATTTCATTGTGAGGCAGTTCTCAGAGTGTGGGCCATGAAGGCTTGAGGGTGCTTGAGCTTTGCTCTGGGACATAGATATTTGGAAATAGTTTGATCTTTTCAGTTCTTGCTTTTAAACTCTGTTAGGTCGTACAACACCAATGTTTAACTTAAAGATAATTTTGTCCCACTACTGAGGCAAAACCATCCTGGGATGACTCCTCTGCCATGTGAACTAGGAGGTTCTCCAGTCGGCCTGGTGGAGGCAGAAGCTATTCCTGGCCTTGTGGGAGGACTGAGGATTTGCCCCCTAAACCTGGAAGGTAGTTCCCACACTGGACTCAAGTCACTTCCTCAAATGCATGCACTTACTAGTACTCATCTCTGAAAACCCCACCCTTCTTGGTTTCCCTGGACTCACCTGTAAGTCTCAACTCAGGAGACTGCTGGGCTTCCACGGATGCCCCCCAAACCCCTGCACTGCAGTCTGCAAACTCTTCAGGCAGAAAGCTGGTGTGATCTCACTGTCCTTTCAATCTGCATCCCACCTCCCAGAGATCACTGTCCATTTCTGCCTAATGCCCAAAGTCCTAAAAACCAACTGTTTCATTGTTTTGCCTAGTTTTTTAAAAATTGTTTCTGATGGAAAGGTAAATCCAGTCCCTCTTTCTTAATCTTGGCTAGAAGCAGAAATCTACCTTAAAAATTTTTTCTTTTTTAAAGATTTTATTTATTTATTTGAGAGAGAGAGAAAGCATGAGGTGGGGAGGGTCAGAGGGAGAAGCAGACTCCCCGCTGAGCAGGGAGCCCGACGCAGGGCTCGATCCCAGGACCCTGGGATCATGACCCGAGCCGAAGACAGTCGCTCAACCAACTGAGCCACCCAGGCGCCCTCTACCTTAAATTTTTAAATCAACTTTATTGGTATATAATTTCTGAACAGTAAACTGCATCCATTTGATTAAATGAGTTCTAATACATCTGTACCATCATCAAAATACAAAAAATTTCCATCATTTCCGAGTTTCTGATTCCTCTTTGTAGCCCATCCCTGAATCAACTAACTCAGATGATCACTGTCTCCCCACCCCCCAACTATAAATTACTTTTGCTTACATTTTTAAAGAATATTTTTGTTGGGTAAAATCCACTGTGAAAGTTACTCTTTTGGCACTTAGAAACCTGTGCTGGCTTCTACCTTTTCTTTAGGCTTCAGAGCCCAACAAATGATTGATTTTAACAGCTAATTGGCCTATTCATCTTTGGAGGTCCTTTTCCCCCTCTGTTTATGGTCTTTCTCTTTTTCTTCTATTTTCAGAAATTTTTATCCTGATGGACCTATGCCTGATTTTCTTTATATTTATTGTGCTTAGGGCAGGCAGAGCTCCATAAATCCATCTTAATTCATTATCTTTCAACAGTTTTGGAAATCTTTCTACCAATATATCTTAAAATACTGATTCTATCCCCCAAATAATGCTTTGTTTCCTCCGGGGAATTCCATTACATAGATGTATTTCATTCTGGGTCAATGCCTTTTAGATACTTTTCTGTATTTCTTGTATTTTTTTGTTTCCATTCTTCAGTTACAACTTTTCTTATAACTGCACCCCTATGTTTACTGCAGCATTATTTACATCATCAAACTATGGAAGCCTCCCAAGTGTCCATTGACTGATGAATGGATAAAGAAGGTGTGGATGTACACACTGGAATATTACTCAGCCATCAAAAAGAATGAAATCTTGCCATTTGCAACAACATGAATGTATCCAGAGAATATTATGCTAAGTGAAAAAGGTCACAGAAAGACAAATACCATATGATCTCATTCATATGTGGAATTTAAGAAACAAAACAAACAAGCGAAGAAAAAAAAGGGGATGGAGAGACAAACCAAGAAACATACTCTTAACTATAGAGAACAAACTGATAGCTACCAAAGGGGAAGTGGGTGGGGGGAGTAGGATATGGAGATTAAATAGTACATTTATCATGATAAAAAAAAAAAAAAAAGAAAAACAATTTTCTGGTAATTTATCCTCAATTCAACAATTTTCTCTTTTGCTCTAATATGTTCTTAAACATATCTATTGAAATTTTAACTTTTGGCTATTTTATCCCATTCTAGAATTTCAATTGGATTGTCTTACAGAGGCAGTGTTCCCTGAACTCCATTTTTTATTTCTGCAGCCCTCATGAAATCAAGGCTGGTCTGTCCCTAACTTTTATTTGCAGCTTTATGTGGACTTAAGCCCCAAGCCTCTCATAAAACAGCAAATGTCTAAGGAAAAAAAGCACTGCATGATGCTAATTTTGATGAATACCATTTTCTCAGTTATTTCTTGTCTGGATCAAGTTTTTGGTGTTATGTTTCAGAACTCTTTACCAGGTTCCCAGGTCCCAAAGATTTTTTTCTATGTTACTATCAAAACTTTTATAGTTTTATATTTCAGTCAATGATCCATTTGAATAAATTTCTGTACAATGTGTGATGTTTAGGTCAAGATCATTATTTTGTCTATGGATGTTTAATTGTCCCAGCACCTTTGAAAAACCTATCCTTCCTACATTGAACTGTTCTTACACCTTTGTCAAAAATCACTTGGATACTGGGGCACCTGGGTGGCTCAGTCAGTTAAGCGTCTGCCTTTGGCTCAGGTCATGATCCCAGGGTCCTGGCACTGAGCCCCGCATCGGGCTCCCTGCTCAGTGGGAAGCCTGCTTTTCCCTCTCCCTCTCCCAATTAAATAAATAAAATCTTTAAAAAAAAAATCACTGGGATATATGTGGGGATGGGTGCTATTTCTAGTTTCTCTCTCCTGTTCCATTGATCCATTAGTCTGTTCTCCCAATAATAAAACATAGTTTTGATTACTACTGTCACATAATAAGTCTTAAAATCAGGAAGAATGATTTCCCTCATGTCATTCTTCTTTTTCAAAACTATTTTAGCTATTCTAGTTCCTTTGCCTTTCCATAGAAATTTCAGAATAATCTTGTCTATAATTACAAAATATCTTACTGGGATTTTGATATTGTGTTGACTGTGTATCAATTAGAGAATTGACATCATTCAGATATTGAGTCTTTCAATCCACAAACATGGTATGTCTCTCCATTTATTTAGGTCTTCTTTTATTTTTTTTTTCATCAGTGTTTTACAGTTTTTAGTGCACAAGTCCTATACATGTTTTGTTAGATATATACCCAAGCATTCATTTTTTATTATGGGACTGTAACGGTATTGTAATTTTAGGTTCCACACATTCATTAAAAGAAATCAAATTGAGAACTACACCAAAGTAAAAAGCTTTTGTCCAATGAAGGAAACCATCAACAAAAGGAAAAGGCAACCTAGTGAATAGAAGATATTTGCAAATAATATATCTGATAAGGGGTTAATATCCAAAATATATTAAAAAATGTATAGAACTCAATACCAAAGAAAAAGTAATCCCAAACAAGTAATCCAATTAAAATGGGCAGAGAACCCAAATAGACATTTTTCCAAAGAAGACATATAGGTGGCCAAGAGACACATGAAAAGATGCTCAACATGATTAATCATCAGGGAAATGCAAATCAAAGCCACAATGAAATATTACCTCAGAATGGCTAAACTCAAAACCACAAGAAGTAACACATGTTGATGAGGATGTGGAGAAAAGGGAACCCTTGTGCACTACTGATGGGAATGCAAATTGGGGCAGCCCCTGTGGAAAACAGAATGGAGGTTCCTCAAAAAAATTTAAAATGGAAATACCATATGATCCAGTAATTCCACTACTGAGCATTTTACCCAAAGAAAATGAAAACACTAATTCAAAAAGATAAATGAACCCCTATGATTATTACAGCATTATTTCCAATAGCCAAGATATGGAAGCAACCTAAGTGTCCTTTAATAGATGAATGGATAAAGAAGAGGTGGTACATATATACAACAGGATATTACTCAGGCATAAAAAGGAATGACGTCTTGTCATTTTCAACTACATGGATGGACCTAGAGGGTATCGTGCAAGGTGAAATAAATCAGAGAAAGACAAATACCATATGATTTTTTTATATGTGGAATCTAAAACAAACCAATAAACAAAGCAGAAACAGACGCAAAAATACAGAGAACAAACTGGTGGTTGTCAGGGGTGGGGGTGGGAAAGACAAAATGGGTGAAGGGGAGTAGGAGATACCGGCTTCTAGTTACGAAGTGAGTAAGTCATGGGGATGAGCACAGCATAGGGAGTATAATTAATGGTACTGTAACAGCACTGTAGGGACAGATGGTAGCTACACTTGTGGTGAGCACGGCATAATGTATAGACTCGAATCACTGAGCTGTACACCTGAAACTAACGTAACATTGTGTGTCAGCTATACTTCAATGAAAAGAAACAACAAAGATATCAAATTAATCACTGTGAGTTGATGCTGAATCCTACAACTTTGCTGAACACACCGCTGTAGTTCTAGGAAGTTTTTGTAGATCCCTTGGGGTTTTGTACATGGACTATCATGTCACCTGAAACAGAGACAGTTTTATTTTTTCCTTTCCTTTATCTAACATCTTTTATTTCCTTTTCTTGCCTTATTGTGCTGATTAGAACTTCCAGTATCACGCTGAATAGCAATGGTGACTGTAACTCCTTGCTTTTTTTTTTTAATCTCCTTGCTTCTTAACCCTAAATCTTTCATCAGTAAGTAGGATATAAGGTATAGATGTTTTGTAGATGTTTTTCATTAAGTTGAGCAAGTTCCTCCCTACTTCCGTTTTTATCATGAATGACCACTGGGTTGTTCCTCAAATCCCACAATCCTTAGCCAATCTGCCTCCTTCTCTCCACCTTGCAAATTTTATGCTGGCTTTATTATATACAGTGTACAAGGTTTTTAGCTGTACTTAGGAAGAATTGGCTAAAAATAGATCTACCCCGTATTTCTAGAAGCAAAAGTACAAACTTACTTTTAAAAACTATTTTGTCCAGTGTTCCTGGTTATTCTCATTGGGTGGGCTGGTCTGCAGCAAACTATCCTGTCATTACTGGACATGAAGACCTTGTTCATTTTTTAAAATCCTCATGATTCACACTGATAGCATTTACTCTGGCTTGTTCTTCATAAACATGACAACTTTCTTAACCACTTCTTAAAGACTCATCACTATACTGTCCCCTAAAAAGAATGTCAAAGAGACTGGAAAAATTCAGTGTAGTGGGCAAAAAAATGCTAATTAGAAAAGTTGTCCTCATTGGAAATTACTAACAAAAATAAAATCACTTTTTAAAAATGACATGGATACTGGGTAGGAACGTTATTTTTAAAATCTGAGATGCTGTCAAATTATTTTTATTTGTGCACATATTCTAAGCTATTTTTATTTTAGCATAACATAAAAAATTCTATACAAACATACAATAATCTCTGATGTTGTGAAAAATTTCTCACAAAAATAAAAAGCTTCATATTGGGTATTAAATTGATAATAAATGTACCTGGTTTTGACTTGACATTAAGACAGATTTCTATTACATAGAAAAAGGCTCTTCATTGCAGCATTGTTTGTAATAGGAAAAGATGGGAATCAATCCAAATGTCCATCAATAGGGAAACTGATAAATTATAGTACAGCAACACAACAGAATATTATGCAGCCATAAAAACAGGAAAGCTTTCTATATTGACATAGAAAGATCTCCAAAATACATTACTCAGTGAAAAGAGAAAATGTCCACAGCATGCTATATTCTGTATAAGGAAGAAATAAGACTCTATATGCATATGATGACATCTATATAAAGAAAAACAATATATAAGAAACTAGTAAAAGTGGTTATGTAGGAAGAGAGAGGGGAGGAGATAGAACAGAGTAGGAATGGGATCCCTCGAAGTAAACATAATTAATTTTGATTTCTGCACCATTTGAAGATCGTAGCTAGTTAAGTCCCATAGGAAAGAAACTAGATTTTTGTTCTAAAGCTGAATTGAAAACACAATCTACAATTTAAAGTCAAGACTGAAATATCTGCACTCCATTATTCTTTTTGGACTGTGAACCAAAGCATCCTCACTGCATGTCTTTGCCATGCTCAAATCCACCACTGCAAACTGCAGTCCCACCACAGCCAAACGTCTTCCAGACTTCACCGCTATCAGCTGTCTTACCACTAGAAAGGGCTCCAACCTGTCATCCAGCCCAGGCTCAGCCAGGCAAAAGAGCACGGATGAGCCAGGGCACAGTAATCATTACTTGTGAAGAGACAAGATAAAGCTACCAATGTCACTGCCTTCTTTCCTCACCTGAGGACTGTCACATGTATTTTCCTCCTAATAACATACATACAGATCCACGAGCTGTCTAGAACCAATGTGGTGGTCATCTGAACTTTAATTGGGCATTAGCTGTTATCAATATCAAAGGAAGAATAGAATTTCAGGAATGGTACTTGTTCTGCCAAAGCTTCATTCGTATAAAATGGGTTTTGGGAAAAATGTTTTCCTTATGGTTCATTCTTTAAATCTAGCTGCCTGAATCAAAGAAGAAAGTGGCTGGTCAAACTCATTTATCCTCAGTAAAATAAGGCAACATGGCAATGAACAGGCTAAGTCAGCAGAGAATTTCATCCACATCCTTAATAAAAAAACCAGTGCTATTCATTATCAAATAACATTGCTTCTTTCCTTAACATTTATTCTTGAAATAAATATTGCAGACCTAATTAGATATGATCGTTTTCCCCTTTAACTTCAATAACTTGAAGGGTTAAGTTTTTAAGGAATAGAAAGCCCAATAAATATTTTCATTTCTTCGCATTTTTAATAATTATCTAGAAGAACAGTGGAGATACTCATGTAGGTAAAACCACGACCGTGTACATGAAACTTGACATTTCCTAATGAAAACAGGACTACCAATTTTCCCGACTGCAAACTGGCAACTGTACTTTAATATGTTCTACTTAATACTGGGCACCCAAGCCAGCAGCAGTAATGCTGGAGCCGTCTTTCCAGTTTCTTCTCCCGCTCATGTGAGGGAGAGGGGGATGGGGTGTTCAGTGCCTCATGTAAGAGTGCAGGCTCTGGAATCTGAATGCTTGGATTCAAGGCCCACCTCCACCAGACCCTAATTGTGAATGGTGGGGTCTTTCGGCCTCTTTGTGCCTCAGTGTTCTTGTCCATAAAGCAAGAACAATGACAGCACTGACATCAAAGGATTCTGAGGACTAATTAAAATAATTCATGTAAATTGCTTCACAGGGTGCCTGGCTTGGTCACTGCTCAATAAAAAACACCTACGTTTGTTACTCTCTTACATGTGTCTCACACGCCTGCCATAACCACACTCTGCCTTCATCCCTCTGTGCTTGGCTCTTCCTGTTCTGAGTCTCGACCACCGCCCTGCTGGGTCTCGGGCCCGAGGATATCCTCCTCCCTTCCATGGCCCATCTTGGGAATGGGCCTAACCAGTCATGACTTGGCCCTGTTGCCTGCACCTCCATCGCTCTTTGTTTGCAATTCTCTCATTATATTCATTATATTAAACCTGACTTTCATTATAGTAATTTATGACCTTGTCTCCTTCATGGGCAAGGACTGTGTCTTACTAGCCTATTTATTCTCCATAGTATTTAACAATCCACAAAGAGTGGTTCTCAATAAGCACTTACTAGATTTGAAACAGTTGTGCTTACTTATGACCGTGAACATAACGTATCACACAGCCTGTACGAGCAGCTCTCTTGGGAGGCTCACAAAGGTTAAATGAGATAGTGCATGCAACGGGCTTCTAACAAGCTATTATTTTATCGTTATCAACCACAGCTAACAGTTCTTCGGTACGCACCATGTGGCCGGCATGGCGGCTTTTCATTCCCCTTGCACAGAGTAGATGAGATAAAGGTGTTTTTTAAATGACTGATGAAGAAAATGGCTTTGGCATGGCAAATTTAAAAGTAACTATTATTAAATTTATATTATTAAAAAGTTGGGTTGAATAGATCATGAAATTCCTGGTACTTTACAGCATAGTTTTGCGTATCTAAATAATTCAAGACATGCAGAAGTATAAAAACTTGCAAATCGTAAAAACAAAGGGCAGTATTCTGCAAATGCGTGTACCCAGTGTTCAGGACTAGTAAGGGAAAACAACACTGAGAACCTCTTGAAGTCTCAATCTTCTCAACCGTAAAACAGGCCAATGATCAGAAGCCCTGTGCAGGGCACTCTAAGGAGTAAATCAGGACATGTGGTAAAATGCTTACAGCAATGCAATAAGTAAACATACATGCTGATCTAATTTGTTTTTATCATAAATGATGCTCTCAATTATTGAATAAGTGAAGATCTAGGACCAAGATGGATAAACTAAATCCAGAGTTGATCCCAAGTTTCTGAATCACAGTCTGTTCTAAATTCTTGAACTTAGAATTGAGTTCTAAGTTCAAGTGTGAAATCACTGGTAGGGTATTGCCCTATATAGGAGGATGGAAATGGACATCAATGAATAGTGAGAGGCCCAGAAAGGCAGCAGGAAGGAAAATGTGAAAGCTTGGATAAGCCACATATACAACATGGATTAGCATATATTCGTTTTCTAAAACTTCAGGAATTAAAATGCCTACGTTCAGTTCCTGCAAACATATCAGTCTAATCAAATGAAAAACACATTTTTATGAAATGCTTTTATATATTAGATATAATTTTAATTTGTTCTTCTATTCATTTCAGCTTTTAAAAGTGGTAAAATGAAAAAATAAAGCACCAGAGATCTGAAAGGCAAAATGTCACAATGAAGCAAGCAAATAGTGTTTTCTTTTCCCCCCCAAGCATAATCATATAAGCTGTTTAAAGGAAAAAAGATACTAAAGGAATTGTTTAAATAAAACTTAAGGAGAGATCTAGAAGTCCTTTTCAGTGAGTCTAGTTTCCCGATATCATTCTATGAATCTTTTTAAATATAAGAATGTACAAAGCATGAAATTATGGATGGAAACAGAAAATGCTTTGCAATGATTCAAATGCGTAACCTACTGCACTTATATGCATTTCTTTTTAAAAATCTGTATGAAAGGCATGAAAATAATCATTTTCTCAAAATGATTCCAAGGCATTAATGAGATTTCCTACCAAAAAAATGACTCCCCAGACTAAACACTCAAGTATGCATGTCATCTGCTTTTTATCAGCACAATCCTGGCTTTGAATGCTATGGAGATATAAATGAAAAGACAGAGGCCAAGGGAGCAGGGGGGGTGGTGCCCCTTAGTCCAGATTTAGAGCTGCATATAGAAAATAGCAGGCTTTAAACTTTTAGGTTCTACTGCCTAGTAAAATTTCCAAAATAAAACCGGGGAGACTACCCTAGGTTGCCAAATTTTAATTTCTCAGAGGAAAGGCATTAAAGAAAATAACTAACACATATTATCATCAATAATTTATGAAGGAAAGGATATTTTAATACCCCCTAAGAATAAGAGGCCCATAGTTTTAGAATGGGCAGTTCTGTGAATTAAATAAATTTAGCTTTAAGTTAAACTCACTATATAGTGTTCTTATCTTTTCTACATTGATGGGACCAGAAAGTGTTCATCACTAAGAGAGGGCATAAAATGGGCCAGAGACCATACAAGATGTCTTTAATTAGGGCACCCAGTTTTTAGCGAATATGGGTACAACAAAGGGAAAAATGGCAAAAAATACCTCCCTTCTATAAAAAAACTTGTTCCAATGTAGGATTTAGAATGTTCAATTTGTGATTACATTATCAGTGTCTAAATATAATTCTCCTTGAAAAGCACAGTAACTGAAAAGGCTGAATCCATAAAGTTGAACCTAATCCTCATTTTTCTATTCCTCCTCTGTTAGATTGAATGTTCAGAACATTTACTGGAAAACAGCCCCCAAACAGTTAAGCATCAGCGGTCTTCTGAAGCATTCCAAGTGTGCCCAATTTGCATGTTATAAACATGGACAAGCAGAGCCTCCTTGAAATCTATGTACAGAACAGACATCAGCTGAGCTCTCTGACAAGTAAAATGAATGGACAGAGAGAGCAATGATTAGAGAAGTTGTGTCCAGCCATTGGTTCCTAATATATCCCTACTGGCTGAATGAAAAGAATATACCTTAAAATGGATTTTTTAGAAACTCCTATTCATTTTAATAATGTCTGAATTTTTGGTTAATTAAGGAGATGCCATCGAAATTTGTTCATAAAATGGCATTCAGTAAGTGGAACAATTTTATGTTTGGAGGAATTTTTTTTAATGCAATAGTAAAGCTATTATTAGTCATACTGACAGGATGTAATATGGCTGAAATGTTCAAAGATGTTCAAAGAGAGAGTCAGAGTATATAAATACAGCATCTAACACAACTAGCCCAGATGCTCAAATTATTCCAAGCAGAATGTGGGCATATCCCCGTTTAGTGGATTTTCCAGAGTATAACTTTTCATCCTCTACCCTTATGCTGTTTCTGTATGGATTATCCTATTAACCATCTGCATCTTGACCAAAGGGCCACACATTAAGGTATAGGAAGTATGGAAGTGAGAAAATCTTGAGCATTTTCCTTTTGTGACTAATTAGGACACAAATTTTTAAAATTTTGTATTTAGAAATCTTGGCTAGAATACATCTTTGGTGGTATAAATAGACTTTTCAAAACTGAAGCGTTTTAAGAACAGCGTGGGATAGTGGCTAATTAACTGTGTGAACCTGGGCTTACTACTCAATCTCCCTGTGCCTCAGGGTCCTCACCTCTAAAATGGGGATAATAATGGTGCCATCCTCATAGGGTTGGGAGAGTAAAAGGGGTAACATATTTAAGGCACTTAAAACAGAGCCTCTTATTGCTACTACTTATTCCTAGAGTATCTGAAAAATTCACTGCATTTATGGAAGATTTTATACTGAAAGAGCTGAACACAGTTTAAGAACCGTATCTACCAATTCAGACATAGAAAATTTCATCAGATGAGAAACGTTCAGAGAGTTAAGAAGAAAATGAGTAAGTGCAAAAAGACCACACTGAGACAAATGGTATCAGTTTTCCCTGTCCAAAAAGAAGTATCAAGGTCTGTATTCTGGAAACCTAGCAGTTAATCTGAGCAGCAAGAATATCTTCCACCAGAAGCCAAACTCACCCCTTGTTCATCCAGTTTCATGAGTTGCTCTGTGACCTTTGGAGTGTTGAAGGCCAACCTCAAGCACTGGACGTTGAGCTCAGGAATCACATGCTCCAGCACTTCCTTCAGGGGCAATCCTCTGGCAGTGGAGTGCTTTGCCGTTGAGGGAATGGCATCCTCCAGGACTGAGCCTCTCAGTGTCATGAGCTGAAAGACAGACATGTGCTCGGCTGAGGGCTCTCTCGGTGTGGGAGAGGCGTAAATACATCAAACGCATTGACGGCCTAGGTTAAGGTGCTGCTGAGGAGCAGGGAACGACTTCTGAAGGGGAAGCCGGTGAGGGAGAAAGAATGGAGTGATAGAAGAACTCTGTAACGAAAAGAGGCCAACGCTTCCAAGACCCAGGCAAGTCCAAAGGAACTCATCATCAAGCCTTCCAGGGACACCGACTTAAAAATCAAATAAGGCCATTTCCTTAAAGAGCTCAATAAGATCAGGGTCTATATGGCTGTAACATGCCACTAACCAAATTAAGAAGGAGATATCCCAGAGAAATATCTGAAGGATTTAGACGTTATACCTTTTTATTTTACATTATTTTATTACAGTTATTTTACATCACATTATTTTATTACAAAATTTTATTACATTATTGTTACAAAAGGTAAGGGGAAGGATCAAGTTTTAAATTTCATAACATACTGCTGACAAGCATAAACTCCTTATATCCCCACATGCAATGACGATAAGACCATGACTGTACTTAGTACAGCAGCAGAGTCAACAGCACTGGAAGTCACTTTGGATTTCCGCTTCTTAAAACGCTCTCCATTATTATGAAATACAAACATAACCAAAAAAATTTCTCTACGTCATGATGATTTGTTGGAGTAAATATGAATATGAAATATGAGCAGTCTTAATTCCTAAAACGTGTCATGCGGCAAAGCTGTAATAAATACAATGTAAACACTGACGATGACCTAAGAAGAAACCCCGGCACCGAACACCCTCCCACGAAGCCGGCAGGTCACGAGGCGCCGAACTGCAGCAGGTGCGGCGAGAGCGGACAGAGGACGGCGCGCGGGCGGACGGCCAGGTGTGCGGTGCAGGCGGGGGAGGGGGAGGAACCACAGCCGCAATTCGGACGGCTGTACTTGCTAAGAGTGGCACAGGTTCGGGCCCTAAGAGGGTCCAAGAGCAGGGGCTGGGGCGCTGCGGCTCAGTGCATTAGAAAAGGCCCTCATGGAAGCGTGGCACTAAAAAGGGGCCATGAAGGCGGGGCGGGGGGGGCGAGAATTCTGTAAAAGCTCTGGTCAGAGAGCGAAGGTACGAAGGTCCGGAGATGAGGAAGAACCAGATGTGGGGCGGCAAGAGCCACCGCTATGGCGAAGCCGGATCTGAGGGCGGCTAGGGGAGCCGGCAGGTGGGGGGTGGGGGGTGGAGGGTGGGGGAGCCCGCAGGTGGGGGGCGGGGGAGCCTGCAGCGGGGGGCCTGGGGAGCCGGCAGGTGGGGGCTGGGGGGGCACGCAGGAGTGCGTACCTGAGAGGTGTGCACCCCGTCAGGCTCCAGCAGGCAGCCTCAGACCTCGTTGGAACACGGAAGAAGATGCGTTAAGGTGAACGGCAGGAGGAAGAAGCCGTAGGCAGACAATACAGTTGGAAGGAAGCTGTAAGAGTCTCGGAAATCAGGCAAAGGGGGCATGATAAACGGTTAGCAGGGAAATGGAAACCAAAGGAACAATCACCAGGGAAGTCAAATCTCTAGTTTGCCAACTGATGGGGAAGAGAGAGGAGGGTAGGAAAAGCAAAATCTACCAGCGTCTTGCTCTCAATACAAGAACAAGGTACTATTCATTTAATTAATATCTTTCATTTATAAATAATTTGTTTTCAAATAACACTTGTGTAAAAAACATCATTTTTCCTATGATTTAATACCGAATTTGACCGAAATGGTTTCTGGGCCCTTCTTTTGTGTTTTAAATCATGGGAAACTGCTGGACAAGCACGTTACTGTGCTCCGCCTTCCGTGAGATAACCTGAGCCCGGAGACAGGAAGCTATAGAGGCTGGAAGTCCGTTCCGACGAGAATCCAAGACCGGGAATGCTAAACCTGTACCACAGAAAGACAGCAGCTCACCTCAAGGAAGCCAAAGCAGAGGAGAAAAAGAAGGACTCATTTTTCTATCTGGATCACTAGCATTGCTGATATTGATTGTTAATGATCCAGAAACAAGACAAGAATCCTTATAAGTCCCTGTGCACCTTTGCTTGAAAACACTCACATGCTGTAAGGTTTTGTTCATAAACTGTCAGGCTTACATACATGTTTATGTTTTTCTGTTTATGTTGTGCACTGATGAATCCTACTGAAATGAAAGAGGAAAGAGTGAAGTGCCTGTCGGACACGGATGGACATCCAGAGATGTTTCTCTCGAAGGACTTCTGTTAGTTAATTTTTGTGAAAAGCCTCATTAAGATATTACAGTTAAACCACACTTAAGGGTGACTTTGATTGGAAAGGAGAAAGTTACGCGAAAGCTAGGGACACTTCATTACATACACATTACAGAGGAGAGGAAGGGAGAGCACGACTTGCGATTCTAGGCATTAGACATGTAGTCACGAACCACTCAGACCAACAGTCCCTACCCTCATGGGGCTTAAATTCTAGTGGGGGAGACAGAAAACAAAATAAAAAGTACAGCATGTGAGGCAGTATTAAGTGTTCAAGAAAAAAATAAAGCCTAGCGTTAGACATGAAATGGGATGTGTGGGAATAGAAATTTTAGATCCGTGGCCAAGGAAGGCCTGTGTGATTTATGCATAAAGGTCAGGAGGAAATGAGAGAGCTCCAGGCAGGAGGATGCCAAGGGAGAAATATGGCAGGACAGAGATATAGGGAGTAGCCAAGCCCTGAGGCAGAGGCGTCCTCGAGGTGGCCCTGAGGGGAAGGAAGCCAGAGTGGATGGTCTCCTAAATTAGCAAGGACACTGACAGGTTTTTACCCAGGAGATGGGTAACCATTAAAGGATTTTGCACTGAGGAATGACAGATCTGGATTACATTTCTAAAGGATTCCTGCAGGGCTTAAGGGCAGAGTAGGAAGAAGGGTTCTCGGAGAAAGATGATGGTGGCTTGGCCTAGGCTGAGGTGGTGGGATGAAGGAAGGAGTTGAATTCTGGGCATATTTTGAAGACAGAGTCAGCAAATTTTGCTGACAGACCAGACTGGGGTTTAGGAGGCTAGGAGGAGAGAGGGGCCCGGAGTGACTTTAAGTTTCTGGCCTAAACAACTTCAGTAACAGAATTGTCAGTTAAACATTAATTTGAACATAAACGTTAGTGATGATGGTGTCTTGAACCATGAACAACATGTCACTTGGATGTTCCAGTCAAAGGCTAAGGTAACGGACCCAAGGGACATCAGATGGGCTGGCAGGAAAAGGACCCAACGGTCAGACCAGAGAAGTGTTGGGGGAGGGGGTTGCAGGTTGAACACTGGGCCCAGGTAGCAAGGGATGAAAGGACAGAGGTGGAAAAGGCAGAGCCACCAGCCATGGCGGAGGGATCACGGTCACTCAGGACAGCAGTTAACGCTAGAGACAGGAGAGAGGCTAGGACCAGACAGGAAAGAGCCAAAAAGCAAGCTGGAGGGTATGTAAACCAGTTGATGAGGGAGCAGAAGGCTGGCTGAAGACAAAGCACAAGCTGACAGCCTGCAACCTTCCCCCACTCCTGGGTGGGACAAGTGTGACATTCTTCTAGGAATCTCCCAACTATCTTAATGTTAATGCCTTGCTACATGGGGAAAAACCACCTTAACTTGACAAGGGCAAGGCCTCTGGTATCTCTTAGGTCCTCCTTACCATATGGAAAGTTCTCTTGAAACCTCCCTTCTTCCTTACCTCCCCCAACCCCATAGTATATAATCAGCCACCCCTTACCACCCCGGTGCAGCAACTCTTTCTGCCCACGGGTCCTGCTTTAATAAACCACCATTTTACACCAAAGACTTCTCAAGGATTCTTTCTTGGTTGTGGGCTCCGGACTCCACCCCACTGAACCTCACCTATATTCCAAAACCCCATCACAGTGACAGGAGCGGGGGAGGAAATCCCTCACTTAGAAAACTCTGACCTCTGGCACGAATGATGGTAGGAATTGGCGTGGCCCAGGGGGGGGGGGGTGAGGGGGAACAGGTGACAACAGGAGGACAAAACCCCAGAAGTAACAGGCTGACAGAAATCCAGGAAGCCAGAAAGAGGCAACCACCTGCATCCAATTTCAAAAACAGTTGTGTTCTCTGTGCTTTTTATGTTCAACAAAAGCATTCACCCTGCTTAATGATTAGCTCTGGTGTGGACAGAAAGCATAGTAGAGCATGTGAGCTCTTAATTCTCTCTGGCCACTACATACAACCCATTAGATACTGAAGTCATGCCTTTAAAAATCCTATTTTTAATTTCCCTGGAGTTCAAGCTGAGGAACAATTACAAAGTGAAGCCAAACCCTGAAACCTGCCTTGTATCCAAGGAGGGAAATGGAGTAAATGTCCTATTGAAACTGGTTTCAAAACCATTATTTTCTAGATACCTCAGGGGGGTATTAAGCATTCATGTGCAACAACAATCCTGAAGTGAATTTGGCACAGAGAGGCAATAATAAATTCGTAACTGGCGCAACTGTACACATGTTCAGAAAGAAAACAAAGGAGAAACCTCATTGTCCCAAACTTGTTCATGAGTTTATACCACCACCACCACCAACAAAAACTGCTTTGTTGGCTATTTTATTTTTCCTTTTCTTTTCTGACCTGAATTTCATTTTAAAATAAAAACTCATATATTACATGTGCTTCGAGTCCTAAAGAGCCCTGAGAGCCGGCCTCACGCGCAGTGAGGTAGCCTCGAGTTCGCCGGGTCACTCTGGTGACAGCGGGGGGAGCAGGCCCGGGGGAAAGCCAAGTGGAAGTGGAGAAGAAAATTCTCTTTCCCTCTTCTTGGATCAAGAACTGTCCTAAGCAACAGTTTGGAAGAGCGAGTTAACTCTTGGGTGACCCTCTCTCTTCTGTAAGTCCGCTGGCTAAGTGCTCCCGGCCGGCCGAGCAGTAGATGCAATATCCACTTTGGAATCCTGAGGACCCAGTTTCCTAGAGCCACACTTAACTGATGCATCTTTCTCCGAATCAAAACTCCCATTCATTTATTGCATCTACCCAGGGGTCAATAGAAAGGAAGGATCCAAATCTAATCATGATGTCCACCCCCATCACCACCAGAATGAATGAAAGGGGCCTTTGTTTATGCTAAGACATTTGTAGCTATGTGCTATTACACTGAATTGTTTTGCTACTACGACTCCCCACTCCAATCAAGCCTCAATCTTTCTGGTTTGCAACTTACCTCACTGGTTCTAAAAATTATTCGGTAGTTGTATGGAGATCCATTTTCCTTCGTTTCTTCTGGTTTTTCCCTTCGAATGCTCACAGCCACCGGACCAAGATTCTCGTCGGCCCCAAAATAGTTCCAGTGTTCTTAGGTGTAAAAAAAAAAAAAAAAAAAAAAAAAAAAAAAAAAATTAGACAAAGCAAAATTAGAACACTTACACAACACTTTAAAAATGTTATATTCTGGGTGATATTCAGATCACTCAGAAGTTCTGTCAATAAAATGTAAACACATTTAGCAAATATTCCTCAATGAGTTATAAAACAGAGACTTAGCTACACAAGTTTGGTCTCCGAGGAGGTAACACTGAACAGAGGTGGTCTGTTGCATGTTTTTTTTTTTTTAACTACTCTGCAACTTACTACTTTACTAATTTTTTTTTTTTTTTTTTAAAGATTTGTGTTCTGTCCCTACATTCTACTATTTAGGTAGGCTATACTGTGTGGGCTTCCTTGCCTAAGGGAAGGTTTGTGCCAATGATTCTTAGCTTTTGTTAAAAAGCAAAAAAACCAGAAAACAACCCTACACCTGTTGAGAATAGAGTTTGAGGATTGAGGGCTTTCCCCCAGATTAAAAAAGACTTCCCAGGGGGCACCTGGGTGGTTCAGTCGGTTAAGTATCAGGTCATGATCTCCGGGTCCTGAGTTCAATCAAGCCCTGCATCCCCAGTCTCCCTGCTCAGCAGGGAGTCTGCTTCTCCCTCTCCCTCTCCCTCTGCCCTGCCCCCAACTTGTGCTCTGTCTCTCTCTCAAATAAAAAGGAAAAAAAGAAAAAAAGAAAAAGAAAAGAAAAGACTTCCCAGAACTGGAGAGAGGAGAAAGGCCTGTGAGTCACTGAGCCACACTCTCTATCAGCTAGAGTAGGGTCTACGGAGGAAAGAGCTTCTAAGAGCCCTTAGGAGACAGAAGCTGAGTGAGGCCCGGAACTCTGGGCCTCACCAATAGTTCCCAGGCAATAAGCACTAGAGGCATCCTGCAGAGCCAAGAACCCGAAGGGCATGTTGGGCTGGGATAAAAGGTCTCTCCTAGGTAGGCAGTGTGGCCAGATGACTGACGATTCAGGGCCCTTTCCTCAACATGCTGGCACTGCAAAAGACCCCAAACCTTAGCATAACCTGGGGTTTGGGGGAAAGTCTCCAAATGACTGGTGTTGAATACCTTCCTCTTGACCAGATGGGAAGTCAGGATCAAAATTAAATTAATTTACAGAAGAAAATTTTAAAAATGATATTCACTATACACTAAGCATATACTTCTTTAAAAAATTAAAATTGTTGATACACATAAGAGATGTTCACAGATGAGGCAGTCCATAAAACACAGAAATGTATGAAAAACTAAAGTAGCTAACTTATTTTTCAAACCTCCACAATACTTTACATTGTCCTAGCTCACCTACATGTGACATGGTGGATGGTGGAGTCATGACATGGTAAGTTATCCTCATACAAAATGCATACATTTGAAAATACGGGTCGTTCCCATACAAGATATAAAAGCATTTGAAAATCCATGAGAATAAGAAGAAATAAATAAATAATAAAGATGTCTACTCATGCATTTGCAAATACTGAAGAGTGATTATATAAGGATAGCGTGAGGGCTCTCTAAGAACATTATCACAATCCATGCAAGTTCAAATAAGAAAACGCAATGGGACCACAGGCAATGAACGTCTCCCGGCTGGACACCTGAGAAGCAACCCAACAGGTGTCACAAAGTTCATGTACAAACACTCATGTACACTCTCCAAGCACAGCGCCTGAGAATCCTCACTCTCAGAGGCTGTTTACTACCACTTTGCATATCAGTTTAATAAGCTTGGCTGTCTGGTCTTCAGGCTCCCAGCTCATCTCAGAGGTGTGATCATCGCAGATGCTGACCACGTCCGGAGCGTGGGGCTGACACAGACTCACGTGCAGACAGTGATGTGACAGCAGAACAGACGACCAGGAGGAAAGCAAAGGCAGGAGGCAGAAATCGTACAAAAAAGCGGACGAGAACTTGAAGAAAAACAAGCCCACGGTCTGGGGCCATTTGGCGAAGGCGCACTTGCGTGACTTGCGAGCGCGCCTGACCACGGCCGCGCGGAACGACACAGCGCGCGTGGCGGCGGGCAGTGCAAGCCTCATGCATCACATGCTATTCTTTGCACTTTGTGGACCGGACTGACTCCCAACTCTCCAGAAAGTCCTCCAACACACCCCACACCAGGAAGGGCAGGTGAGACGGCCGTTCTCTGCTGCTGGAGACGTTCGGGGCTGCTACAATTCACGGCCAGTAACCTCAGCCGCCCTCAAGCTGTCCCCGGGCAGCTCTCGCCCCCTTTCCCCGGAGCAGAAACTGCAAAGGTCCTCTGTTCTCCTTCCACCTCCCCCACCTCCCCCACCTCCCCTCCCCTCGGTCTCAGCGAATGACAACACTTTCTACACCACAAGGAAAATAAAGAAGCCACGTCAGAAGCAAGCGTTCTCATTTTCTACCATCATAGGCATCAACTGACCTGGATCCAGACTTTTGCTTCCTTTTCCTTACAATCCCAAACCCAATCTCCCCCTCAATTCTGGCCTCCACTCATTGCACCTTCCCTGGGACTCCAGATGCCTTGATCCCCCCACTTCAACTTCAACGTCTACTTGCTCATTCCCATCATCACTGAATCAGGCTCATGTCTCCATCTTTAAATGTAAAACTTGTCCTCAACTCCTTATCACCCTTCGGGTTCTCTCCTCGGTCTTTGCTTCCAGTAGCAACTTCCTGAAAAGGGCTGCCTAGTTCCTCACCTTAGAATTACTACAATCCGACTCTCATTGCACAGCCACCAATGACAGCTTTGAAGTGAAAACAAATTGATACTTTTGGTCCTTATTGTGCCCCAATTCCCCCTAACATCTGGCACAGATGATCATTTTCTCTAGAAACACGTTTACCTCCTAGCTTCTGAGACACCACCCTTCGCACATTGTCCTTCTGCCACTCTGGCTGTTCTTACTCTGCTGCCCTTCCCTTCCTATCGTGAACATTGCACCCACGCTCAGAACGAACTTCTACTGTCACCTCAAAAAAGTCTAGATGCCCCCTGTAGACGTCTCAACCCCCCCCTCCACCCCGTATCTTCACATCCTCCCAGTGGAACTCTGTCCATGAGCATCTGCACACATGAACTCATTACCATCCTCAGAAACCTGCACAGCTCTCTGCAGTCCCGATTTCAGCAACCACTACCACATGCACCTAGCTGCCCATGCCAGACCCCCTGGGAATTCCAGCTTCTACATAGCTCTCAAATCTACCTACCTTCTTTCCCACCCCACTGCCACTGACTAACCCTCATCATCCTCTATCTGGATGTGTGTAGGTCTTCTAACTGGTTTGCTTTTACCCAAATCACTCACACAGTAGCCAGATGATCCTTCTAAGATGCAGACCTGATCATCACTATTAAGTTTTAAATGCTCTGGTTTCCCAAGGGTCCTTGAATACTTTCCATGCCTTCCCGAAGGCCCTCTCAGCCTGTCGAGAGCCTGTCACTCCAGTTCCAAGTCAGATCGCTCCATCATCCTTCCAAACCCGCTATACTGAATTTTTCTCAGTTGCTCAAACTTCACTATGCCCTTTCTCACCTAAAAGACTACCTACATTCTTCCCACAGCTCTACTTTATTTGACTAAGTCTCTTCACCCTGCAGGTCTCAAATGAAATGCTATCTAGACATCCTCTAAAAAGTGACAACACTGGAGCAAAATCAAAGTGTTTACTCTGTGTGTTAATTCCAATACTTCGTTTTAAAGTAAGAATTCATAAAAAATTATTGAAGTCAAATATTTCAAATACAAAAATTTAGAAATATTAGGACACAAAAAATATAAATTCATAAAAATGTAAATATTAAACACTACCACTTTAGTATAAATTGGCAGATAAAATTAAAATAGTGTTATTCTGAAAAGAAACTAAACCCTACATAAAACTGAAGAATGTTTACAAGACAGAAAAAATCTGGGTGGCTCCGTCGGTTAAAGATCACTTAAAAGTTTTATGTGTGGCAATCATCAAATCCTGACCATATTTTCTTTGCAGTTTTTCACAGCTGCTAAAGAAGTACATTTATGAGTTGGAGAAATGTCCATGAGATAACTATAACTAATTTCTAATACTTTCTTCAGACTCTATCTTCAAACAAACCCATCTCTGGTTTGATAACTCTAGGAAGAACTTTTTAAACTTACAGGTGTATCTGTGCAGAAACCTCCATTTTTTTTTTCCTTGAAAAAGAGCTCTAGCTATTATTTCCAAGAAAGCACGTCCATTTGTTGGTCTACTTCAGTTTCATCAGGGTAGATGGAAATCCTGGTCTGGCTTCTGGTGTTAAATTCACTACTATCATGATCAGACACTGCTTGTTCAAAACGTCTTTCCACTTGAATGAGATTATTCTCATGATAAAAGCCTTGTTTTTTGTGTGTACTGTCCGTTTCCTGCTCCTGAGGATCACAGAGGTCTAAAAACATACCTTCTCTACACGAACATAACTTTATTCAGTTCAAAATCCTAATGCAGTGTGTAACTCTGACAGATGTTCAGAACATCACCTTAAATTCAATTTCTGAGTCCTTACACTTTGATCTCAAGACAAATGACTGATTTTTTTTTTTTTTTTTTTAACCAAAACACCAGCCTTTGGGGGGTCTCCTCTCTGGTCCTTCTGGCCAGTCTTGGCTCTGCCTGTCCTTCAAGCTCAGTGGACTCAGAACCTTCCCCCTAGCAGCCATCTACCTGCACACTGAGTTATCCATCAGCTGCAGAGAGCTCTTCCAACCAGACCCACAAATCAGCTTTGTCTTTTGCAGGAATGGAAGGGGGCAAAGGGGAACAAGAATGGAGGAGTTGCAGAAGATGAGGCTTACAGAAAGGCCAGAAGCCTGTGATGAGAGAAATCAGGATGATGAAGTCTGAGGGAGGAGAGGGAAGGGAAGAGGAATTGGGATATTCAAGCAGGGTGGATAAATTGACTGATGGAGGAGTTGAAATACAGGTATTACGCCACCAAAACTAAAGACATTTTAGCGCCAGCATAACGGAATGCCAAAAACCAATACTGCAAACACTCTATTAGAATGATATAATGCGGGGAAGTGAGGCACTTTGCCAAGCATTCTATCCAATATGCGTGTCCACCATGACAACGTATTTCCTTCTTTTCTACGGATGTGGCAGCTGTGATTTAGAGAGAATAAGTCACCGCCCAGCCATAACCAGCAAGTAACAGTACCAGATTTCAACCACATGATTTTAACTACTGATTTCAAAGCTCATTTTTTAGCCATTTTATATTAACATTATCTTCCCAAAGGTTTCCAAAATTATATTATGAATACAAAAAAGTCTAATAAAATGTGATGCCTAAAGGGATCAACTAGCCAGATCATGCATAGAGAAAGCTTTCTTGAGCTCAAATTGCTTAAAGTGGCCAGAAGGGCAATTTTGGTATTTTGTGCAAAATAACTGGATTTTGGATCGGTTTCATATTCCCAGAAAAGGTTTAGATTAAAGCATCTTAATCAGAAATCTCTGAAAATATCTAAAATCAGATTTTTTTTAAAAAAAGAGCTTGTATCAAAACAAGAGCTTAATTCCTTGATGTGCTGTAAGTCAAGGCTCCACTGTGTTTAAAGGGAGAGATATTCACATTTTACCCATTGATGGTTGATTCCCCGCTGCCCTCATTTTCCATATTTAACACCTAAACAAATGTTTAGCCTGAAGTTCTTAGTTCTGGTTCCTGAGTTTTAACAAAGATGATACAAAGAGTGTCAATGAATAGTTCTGCCATCACTAGAATATTCCACATAGATAACTGTATTTTTGGTTGACACATTCACAGTAATAAATAATTTCACCTTCTGAGAAAGGGGAAGTAGTAAGTAGTTCAAAGCTCCAAGTAATCAGATCAAGTACAGTCACATCTCCTGGTTATGAGCTGCGTACAAGGCAAAAAAAAAAAAAAAAAAAGATAAGCCTGGTATTTTATCTGTAAAGAGGGAAGGGAAAAATACAATCACAGGAGTTACAGGGTTCAACCAGCAATTTTTGGATCGTTTGTGTTGCTCTTCACAGTATTTGCAGACTCTATATTAATACTTCAGTTGTACATTTCTCTAGGGAGACCAGCAGAATCTGCACTGTGCAGAATTATGAACAAAATACATTTTTTATAAATAATTTGTAAAGTTAAAGTGTTTCTTTAAAATGGGTAACTGAGAAATTTAAATAAGGAAAATAGACACAAGAAACACAAAACAAAGAAAGAGAAGCAAATGAAATGTAGCTACTATCTCACACCTAACAAACTAGCATCCGCATTTCTCAAGCAAAAACCGGGGCTGGCTGGAGTGGACGCATTCATACTCTGCTGCGGGCACTGTGATAGCAACATATGCTAATGTCGCAAAAACGGTCCTGTTCTCATCTTGGCTACCCCAATCGACTGTGCAGAAGGAAAAACGAAAACCCTTCCACTGTCCCTAGAAAAGGCATCTTAAGTCGCTGCAGAAGGGGCCCCTGATGATACTGGTGTTGAGCAGACAGACCTGGGCCTCCCTCCATGTCAGCAAGTCAAAGAATGGAACTGACAATGACCATTATTTCCCCATTTTCAGTATTTTAAGCTATTTTTTCCTAGGACAGTCTACTTGCTGGGCTACAAGCGTGCTACGTGGTAGTGTTGTGGACCCACATGCTTCCGCAGAGCTGCTCCTCTCTGCCTGTCAGGGCCAGGTTGTTCCGATGTTCGGTTTTCCCAATAACGAGGTTAGAAAGAGAGGACAGATCTAAAGTTAGGAGAAAAGAAAGAAAGGAAAGAAGGAAAAAGAAAGAAAGCAACAGTAGCATATTCTGCTCTTAAAAAATGAAACACAGGTTTGGCAAAGTAGAGGTAATAAGAGGCCAACTTTTTAAAGAATGGTTCTTTCCGAGAAGTGCACCACTCAGATAGTCTCTGGTCCCCAAAGGGCTCATCCTAATTATAAGGGTGGAGGTTCCATGAGAACTAAATAGCCCAGGACTTTGCATCATAATCAAAAGCAGGTCAGAGTAATGGATGGGGACATTTACAAAGGACTGGCCACATGCCAGAATTATGGCCCAAAGCACTCCACTAAGCTTATAGTTATTGTTGCATATGAGTAATTGTGCACATTTACAAAATACAGAGTGCTCTGAAGTTCCAATTCTTTTTTCCATAGGTAATTCTTAAAAAGTTGGGTGGTCTACTTGCCAAAATTGCACAAAGTGGTGGGGCTTAAAAGAGCATGTGACTGAGCAGCCCACAATAGCCCCGTAACTTGCCAATACAAGGTAGATTTTAATATGAAGTTATGCTGACATTAATAAATTGCATCAAAATGATTAAAGGGAAAAAAACACAAAGAAAACTATTTGAAACAAAGGGAAAATAAAGAGTAATAGAATCAGGGGTGCCTGGGTGGCTCAGTCATCAAGCATCTGCCTTTGGCTCAGGTCATGATCCCAGGGTCCTGGGATCGAGCCCCGCATCGGGCTCCCTGCTCCACAGGAAGCCTGCTTCTCCCTCTGCCTGCCACTCCCCCTGCTTGTGTTCCCTCTCTTGCTGTGTCTCTGTCAAATAAATAAAATCTTAAAAAAAAAAAAAAATCTAAAAAAAAAGAGTAACAGAATCAAAATGGGGGAATTTTTATTGGTCATTATCTATGACAACTAGCCAATAATTATAGCTTTTAAAAATTCAAGCTCACTAGTGATTAAAAGAACTAAAAATGTTTTGGGCCTATAGTTAAGTATTCAAAAATATAAACTATAAGTATTCCAAATAGGCAAGAAAATGTTCAATTGTACAATCTCAACATACCAGGCAGACCTTTCTGGTCTATGCTTTCTTAAGAACAACCAGGCAGTAAAAATTCAAGGTTCCCGTAAATTTCACATCATTAGATTTACAGGACTCTACCTTATGGGTATATGGGGGGAAAGTTACATAACAAGATTTACGTATGGCCAGAGGTTTTTAATCTTATCTATGGATAGAAATTAGGGGGCCCACGAACTTGAATGAAAAAAATATGTATCTTTATTTTCACCAACTTCAAAACAAAATGTAGCAGTTCTATCAATGATAAACAGGCCACAAACTACAGTACTATTAGCAGTGCATGTGACTTTGACACCAAAAGAAACCACAGATATTTTCGTGTCACGTGATAGTTGTTGCAGACATATCAAAATGTCAGTTATGCTCATCACTACTCTGAAAGTTATCAGAGCTGATACTAGACCATTTTGTTAACACAGAAAAAAGAAACATATTTATTGGTAGGTCACAAAATTTTAAACACTTTTGCAATTGTATTTTAATATGCTTTGTATTTTTTTTTTTTTTTAAGATTCTATTTATTTTTTTTAGAGAGCGAGCGAGAGAGAAACAGCACGAGAGGGGAGAGGGTCAGAGGGAGAAGCAGCTCCCCGCCGAGCCGGGAGCCCGATGTGGGACTCGATCCCAGGACCCTGGGATCATGACCTGAGCCGAAGGCAGACGCTTAACCATCTGAGCCACCCAGGCGCCCTGCTTTGTATTTTTATTTTATGGACTTAAAAACATTATTCTAATTTGAGTAAAAAAAAATTTATTCTAAGGTGAAACCATAGGTTTTGCCCAACTGCCAAAGAGGTCAAACGGGGAAAAAAAAAAACCACCTTAGGAATATCTGATATAAACATTATGTATAATAATGAAAAACTGGAAAACCTGAATTTGCAGCAGCTGGAAAACTTTAAATAAATGATGGCACAGCCAATTATGGAGTCATGAAAAAATTTATAAACTGTATCTAATGATCCTATCTTACTGAAAACATGAATAGGCATGTATTAAAAAGATGAAACAAAATCACTAGTAATCCCACAAGATTAATTTTCTGTAGTTACTAATTTTTCTGTAATGAATATATGTAACTTCTATAATGGGAAGACTTTTAAAAGTATAAAAAAAAATGTACTTGGTTTGTAAATGGCCAGTGAGTATAAAAAAACTTTAAAAGGCTGCATATTAGTGTAACTCTTTACTTTTAATGTTAACACTAATTCAAATGCCAGCTCAGAAAAAAAAAAAAATGTAACATCTAAATGAGAGAAATTACAATGAAACACCAATCTCTAAGTCAACTTTTTTATACTTAAAACACTCTTTGTCCCTCCTTACCAGGGATACTGCAGCAAGAGGTCTTCCTACCTAAAAATGCTTTTGAAGGATCTGGAATAATGTCCCTCAGGGATAGTCAGAAATGCAGTCAAGGGAGAAGTCACTGCTGCCCAGGAGGTCAGGGACAATGCAGTGTGTCTCAAAAAATAGCACAGCCCACAGACTTGTTGGAGGCCTACACCAGTTGCAGACGTTGCTTCTGCTGATGCTCTTCTGCCAACAATTGCTTCCACTTGACTTGAAAGCAGTTAGAGGTCGCCTGGGTGGCTCAGTTGGTTAAGCACCTTACTCTTGACTTCAGCTCAGGTCATGATCTCGGGCTGGTGGGATGGGGCCCCGTGTTGGGCTCCTTGCTCAACACGGAGTCTGCTTAAGGATTCTCTCTCCCTCTGCTCCTCCCTCGCCACTCATGTGCGTGCTCTCTTTCTCTTAAATATATACATACATAAAAACTTAAAAAAGAGGTCTCTTGCTGCCCCGAAGATCAGATGAATGGCCTCCATATATAGAGGAGGGGCTCCATAAGAAGCTCAGGAAAGGAACTGATACAATAAAGCAAATACTTCTTGAGCATCTGATTTAGGAGCTCAGGATGAAGGGCTCACTGGGTGTCTAAAGTTATAATGAGGTACACGTTTGGAAGATAGGCGAGACAGGCTTTTTTATTATGTGTTAAGTTGTACTGAAATAATAGATCTGAAGAGCCCTTCTTCCCTTGACTCAGCAAAGAGAAGAGCGTATGGGAATCTAAGCATGGCAGTCATTTTGACACACTTTGATACAAGAAGTTGGGGAAGCACCCCTCTTCCCAAGTGGATGGCTCCTATGTTAGCTACCGTAATTGACTACACCTGAGGTTGTTTTGTTTTGTTTTGTTTTTTTACTTTTCATCTTCACTACTTTATACTTAGAGAAAAGCTGCAAAAATGGTACAGGGAGTTTCCATAGATCCATGACCCAGCCTCCTCCAATGCTAACATCTTCTGCGACTCCATAACAGTACAATTATCATGATCAGAACCAGGAAATTCACAATGGGACAATCCCATTAACTAATGATTTTATTCAAATTCCAACAGAGTTTCCACTGTGCCTTTTTTGTGCTGAAATCCCATTCAGCATCCCATGGTGTACTTAGTTATTTCTCCTTAGTCCCCTGCAGTCTGTGACAGCTACTTGCTCTTTGCTCGTATTTCCCAATCCACTGGGGTCTGCCTGGTGGTCTCACGTGATTGGACTAAGAGTGTGTACTTTGGGCAAGAGAGCCACAGAAATGTCACCTTCCCAGTGCATCAATTCCTGGGGTCCCAGGTATGGACCCTTATTCAACTCCATTAAGGTGGCATCTGCCAGTTCCTAGCTTTCTCCTTGTGGTTTACAAATACCTTTGGGGAGATAACTTTGAGATTATGCAAATCCTGCTTCTCCTCACCTGTCACTCACTGATTCTGCCATCTATTGGTCATGTCTAATACAGTTCATAATAGTAAAATTCAGTCTCAATACGGGTGTTCTTGGCCTGTGGGGACCAGCTGGTGGTCCTGGTTAATTCCCACTAAACCACCCTGACCACACACAGATCTGTTTGTGGTCTCATTTCCTGAAAAGAGAGGAAAAGGAACGGCCACATATTATTCAGGTCTGCAGTGGAACACGAGGTCATGCACAAAGAGGGCCCTCATGGTCTCTCCCTGATGCTATAAATATGGGACACACTCAACTCAATAAATCTTAGACTTCACATCCGCATGGAACATTCATTCAACTGCGGAACATTCACAGAGCCTGCCTAGGCTGGGGTCCCGGCCTTCAAGGCCTGCACAGACTGGTTACGAACCAGCGCATCACAGGAAGCGCTGTGCAGAAACAAGGGCACGGGGCGACTTGGGGCAGTGCTCGGGGAAGGCCCAGGAGAGGCAGGAGCCTGTCAGGTGGGTAAGAGAGGAAGAGAACACAACATGCGTGCACAGAGGTGGAAGAGGAAAGGCAGCTCCTCGCGGGAACGGAGCATGACAAAGTCTGCCCCATGCTGGCACCCATGTGGGTCCCATCCTACACCATGGTCACTGCCCGCTCATGCTCCAGGAACATTTCTGTGTTAGGAGGTCGCCCTACTGTTTCAGCACTAGCCCTCTGTCCTCCCTGTCCATGTCTGGCGAGGCCGGCTGGGGAAAGGGACGCACAGTGCTGAGGGGAAGCCTGCCGCCTGCACTGATCCTTCCAGGCCTTGGTTCATAAACAAGATTACCAGACAACTAAGGAAAACCAATATTAGCATGAGAGAGAAAAATGAGAAAACAAAAAATACAACCCAAAAGATACAGATCATTCAAAGAACTTAGGAGAAGAAATTTCTAATGAATAGCAATGGAGGAATGTGAGGTATACAAAGTAAGGATAAGCTATTACCAAACATAACTATAGGGAAACAAAAATAATGAGATCCTGGGGATTAAATATGTAACTGCTGACATAAGTGAAAGGCCTAAATAAGAGGATGCAGAGAGGTGCATACCAATCCCTTGTCCAGGAGATAAAATAAATCCAGAACAGAAACAAAAAGAAACTGAAATTACAACAGAAAAGCACAGAGGATAAATTCAGAAGTTCCACCATCCATCTAAATGGACTCCAGAAAGGGGGAAAAAAATAGATTGTAGGTTTTTAAAACTATTCAGAAAAAAATATAATGGTTGAATTATGTCTCATGATTCTCAATTATTTCTCATAACACTCAAATGTTTCTCGTTTGTCTCAACAGCACCAATCGCAGACGTCAAACACCAGGAAGACAGGTGCATGCGCTTCTGTCAGGCACAGCAGACGGCACAGAGTGGATGCTTAATCAATACTATTTAATCAATGAAGATATAAATATGTACTTTTTCCCTAGTAAGCTCTATGCCCAACGTGGGGCTTGAACTCATAACCCCTAGATCAAGGGTTACATGCTGTACTGGCTGAGCCAGCCAGGCGCCCCATGTGTACTTGATTTTTTTTTCATTTATATATTTTGAGAGAGAGAACGGGCCCCATGTGAGCGAGGGGAGGGGCAGAGGGAGCGGGAAAGAACCTCCAACAGACTCCCCACTGAGCACAGAGCCCAACTCCAAGCTCTAGCTCAGGACCATGAGATCATGACCTGAGCTGAAACCAAGAGTCGATGCTCAACCCACTGAGCCACCCGGGCGCCTCTACTTGTTGATTTTTTTTTTTTTAATTTTTTTTTTTTTTTTTTTTTTTTAAGATTTTATTTATTTGAGAGAGAGAATGAGATAGAGAGAGAGCATGAGAGGGGGGAGGGCCAGAGGGAGAAGCAGACTCCCTGCCTAGCAGGGACCCTGATGCGGGACTCGATCCTGAGACTCCAGGATCATGACCTGAGCCGAAGGCAGTCGCTTAACCAACTGAGCCACCCGGGTGCCTCTACTTGTTGATTTTTAAAACTACTTTAAAAACATGAAGAACACTCTTGTTAAGACTGAATAGGATAATGAATTTGTGTGTAAGATATAGAAGATTATAAGCCAAATTATTGGAATTAGGAGAGCGATTACTTTCTCCACTTCTGTATTATTAATTTTTATAATAAGCACATGTATACTTTTGTGTGACTTGTTGATTGTCGGTGTCCTTCGCCCTCCATGACAGTGGTCTGTTTCGCTTACCATTCCAGTGCCCCACACCTCACCAAGCATGATGTAGGCATTCATGCCTATGTGGCAGCCATGGACATGCAACACTCGGGTCTCCCTTCCAGAAAGGGCTTGCAACCGATTCAGCCACAAGAAATGCAATTAGTTGGAAGTCTCTGGCTGTAGCATCTTTGGATCTGCTACAGTTTTCCAACCCAGCCACTCTCTTCCTGGACAGCCCCCATCCACAAACCGAACATGCTGGAGCTAAGAGGGCCTGGACATTATTGCCCAACACAGGACTCCTCTAAAGCTTACTCTTCATGCCACTGTAGGACTTTGTTAGATCTGCATCGTGGTTTGAGGCTCCCCGTGTCCAATTCTGCTCTTTTCCTTTCAGGGGTCACATCTGCATCATGGACTGAAGACTTTCCCTGCTCAATTCTGCTTCTTCCCCTTTTTTCTGTCCCAGGCATCACTCCCAAGCCCCAAACAAAACACTTGAAAGCCTATACTGTCTCAACATCAGCTTCTCAGAGGACTCCACTTACATATTTGTTACAGGATTAAGTTTATGATATAATACAAATTTACACTATTGCAAGGTTGGACTATATTTGGCAAAGGCAAGAGGTTGGATTTTGAGTACGGCAGACTAGAGATGGAGAGACTAAGACACCTGTGCTAGAACTTGGGTAGGAGGCAACGAGGACCTACGGCTATAGCACTGGGAACAGGACAGAACAGGAAGTTAGCAGCAATCTGAAGGTAGACTCAAGGGGCCCTGCCAACTGATCGGAGGTGGACAAGGGGAGAGAGGCATCAAAGAAGCTTCCATGCTTCAAAACCAAGTAACTGATGATACAGTGGCACTTACAGCAAGAGGGCAGTGATGAGGGAGACTTGTTTAGGGAGGAAAAACTAAGAAGTCAACATTTGTATGCATGGCTTTGAGTTGTCAACTTGACAGCCATCCAGGTGGAAGCAGGTGACAGCTGGTGAGAAAGATAGCTAGGGGGCACCAGGGTGGCTCAGTCAGTTAAGCTTCCAACTCTTGAGGTCATCTCAGTCTTATCTCAGGGTCACGAGTTCAAGTCCTGTACTGGGCTCCATGCTGGGCATGGAGCCTACTAGAAAGAAAGAGAAAGAAGGGAAAGAAAAGAGAGAAAAGAAAGGAAAGAGGAGTAAGCCTTGGAAAGAAGTGTATGTATGCTAATTATCCTTTCCAAGGAGAGTTTTTTAGGTCATTAATTATAAAGGAAATATATAAATCATGCTGATGAACTAGAAATAAAAGATGCAAGTGGAAACAATGTGCTAATAATGAAGGTTGCATAGCTGAGAATCAAATGTGGCTGTGGGAGCTGAAGTCAAACAGGAGACACAGTCAACAAAAGAAGCAAACCAATAAAGCACACCTATCACCAGAAAGCAGGCATTCAGTAGCTACCAGAAAACAAGTCCTGGCATCACATCCTAAAATAAATTTCTCACATGGAACTTTCCAAAGGGGCTAAAGAATGACATAATGGGCAACGCTTCATCACCAGTTCTATTGCAACAACAAATTCTGTTTTTATATGACTGGATCTTAAAAAGATGACCCTGAATAAAGTCAAGTGTTTGCACAAATGCGACCTCTGATGGTTTATCTTGATTTAAAAATAGAACAGAGGGAGGAACAGCTAAGGCACATACCCTTTTAACCAACTTCCACAAACCTCTGGGTTGAGATGGTTCGGGTAATACGGCATCCTGAATGCCTTACAGATCAGAGTCCAGATCACCAGTGTTAAAATTCAGGAGATCACAGCCGAGAAAGAAGACGACCATTTTCAACGGAGCAAACATGCAAACCTCCATACCTAACGGCCTCCTTGCTTCTGGAAGCCCTGAGCAGATAAAAAGACGGTAGCAAATCACACTCCTGGTTAGCTCAAGGAGGTATTTAGTGCCCAAACTCTCCTTGAAAGGGCTACCTAAGTAGAGAGCTACCTTCAAGCCAATCATATACAGTTTACGTGATCTCAGTGAAAAATAAAAAACAAGGGTATTAGAACAATGAATTATTATGCATGTATAAAATCTTCCCCTATTAATGTTGGCCAAAATTAGCTGTTAAGTTCAGGAACACAGAGCACAGCGTGGTTCAGTGAAGCAGACTTGTTGGCTTACCACTTCCCCGAAAAATAAAACTGTCCACATCAAAACACTAAAGAGCATAATTATCCTTAAAGAACTCTGAACTATAAGACAACCCAACTTTCTCAAGTTTAATGTTGCAGTACTTATAGGAGGATTAAAAAACAAACTAAACACAGATTTTCCAAATAAGCTTAGCTGGATGGTGTTCCCTGATGATCTATACACACCACAGTATAATCCACTAAATCTTCTCAACAGCTACTTGACCTCATCTAACAAACTCGAGCTTCAAGACCAGCTCTTGATAGCAAAATTGAGACTAGATCAGACTGCTAAAACTGTCACTTCCAAGTATGCATGAAGTTAAGGCATATATTCTGAAGAAATGATGCTAAAGATGGCTGATTATTTACCTCTCACCCTCTTATCAAGAAAACTGGACATTACAAGAGTATCTGAAATCCAACTATCAAGTGATAGTTCTGGGGCCCAGCATACTGTTGGAACTGGTGTGAGTGTGTGTGTGTGTGTGTGCGCGCGCGCGCACACGTGCACCTCTGAAAACAATCAAATCTGATGGTTTAACATTATCAGAAGAATAATTAGATATACAAGCATTAGGAGTGGAAAACTAGTCTCAGATGAGCTTCAGACCAGATAATGGCAGTTTCTTCCGGCCACTGGGCAGTAGGGAGAGGCCTGTTGCTGACACAGCATCTCCAGCAACTTTGAGAGGGACACCCCACCTGGCGTAGAGACCAGCCTATCAACACTCTCGACCAATGGAGCAACAAACACCGCTGCCAAGACCGTGGGCCCCGCTTTTCCACAAACACATCACTCTGAATGGGACTCACAGACAACTGCACACTCGGAGCAAAAACTGGAGAAGTCCCGTGCGGCCACAGAAAGTGAGGTGAGCAAAGGCTAGGAAAGTTTCCTCCTAAACAAGCCATGCTGGCTCTAGGCAACATCGTAACTTTAACAGTTTTCTCCACTTACAAACTTCGTGGGTACCTCCATCACAGTGACTATCCAAATAAAAACTAAACACAAAATACATATATGGAGTCAAGGGGAGATGACCCTATTAATGTTAATGCGATCCTTCTGCCTGGTTTGGGTCTCTCTAGGAAGGCAGCGGTTGCATCACTTGCACTCATCACGATGACCGCTTCGCCTCGGGGTCCTGAGAGCATTAAGTGAGGAAGTCCACATAAAACACCAAGGAAGGACACAGTAAATGTTAACTATATTATTCCTGTCCTTGAACCTTGGGTGAGTGTCCAGCACGCTAGCAAACCAGCAAAGGGGAGCGGTCAAGAGAAAGGGGTGGGGAGCAGAACCTTGATGCTGTGGTGCTTATTTTATTAAGTGCAAACAGTGGGCTTACATGGTGTAGTCAGATAAGCTCTGTAGCCTAAATTCTCAAAATAATGACCTGCATAACAACAGTATGGTATCAGAGAGGGACTGCAGTTTCACGAGCCCAATATAATTTTACATACAATGTTGACTGCAGAGTATCCTTGAAGAAAGGGAACTCCCAGCCCCCAACCCCCACCCCCAGACTTAGCCACATGAAGTCAGGAATGCATGAAAGAGCAGAATGCCAAGTATCTGGTCATGAAGAGGCTGGACTGACAGCCAGGCCAGTAGCCTTACACCCTGATGCACCTGACATCAATGTACTCCTTCAACAAGAGGACTCGCTTTCAGTTTCTGATCAGGACAAAAGGAGTTAGCCCATGAATCTCAACGAATCAAGTTGTACAGTAAAAATCAGAATACTTTAACCATATCCTATATGGTGACTAAGTACAGATATCTAACTTTTTAAGTATACAGTTATACTTTAGGGGGCTTCATTTCAGCTTCAAATGAGGTTACTCAGAGCCATAATTTGTTGTTTATTATCATACTGTGACAAATGACCTGCCTGATTTGAAAATTCTAAGTTGTGTGGCCCAAGAAAACACAGCAGGCACTCTGAAACCGCCTCCCACTGGACCGACTTCCTGGATTAACTATTGCTCTGAGTTCCCTCCGTCCAGCACAATGATGAATGCCCAAGGACACCGGCAGGCCCTCTCCAGGGCCACACACACTTTGTTCCCACCAGCTGGACTTCATGCTGACAGAGTCAGGCGGTCTCTTCCCAAACCTGTTTATGCTAGTTGACTTGTTATTGTAATTATGAAATTTAATTAAATATTATGAAAGCTGATGGAATACGAGTATTAAAGATAAATCTTGTTTCTATTAAAAACTAAGCTGAAGGCTTTAGAAAGACTTAATAAAAGCAAGTCACTAAAAAGAAAGCTATTGGATTAGATGTGGGCAAGACAACTATAAAAAAGGAGAAAAAAAATGAAACCTAAGATTCTATAAGACTGGATTGCTTTGCTAGTTAGTCTGTTGTAGCTCTTACAGTTTTATACTATTAATACAACCTCAAATTCCAAATAGTACGATCACTGTTAAAGAAAAACACTCGGCCTCACAAGAGTTTGGCAATACATTCTTACATATTTTAGTGAAAATAAAATATATTGGGCATGTATAACTTTTAAAGATTCCCTACTTTTAACTGGTATTTTCAATTAACCCAGTTCCAATTATGCTGCATAAGAGGGTATTTTCCATACTTCAAATTAGAAACGACTTTGGATTGGTGGCTTTTAAATTTATGAAATGTTATGATCTAAGCTGGATTCCTCTGGAATATAGATGTCCAAATTTTTTATGCCATACAAATTTCTACCAGATTTAAACATAAAAACATCCTCTTTCTCTTCAGTCTAACACAGCAGAGAGAAGAGCACAGTGGTTAAGAACAGGACGCCGGTGAGACAAGCAGAAGTGGAATCCGGGCTCCCACACTACTAGCTCCACTTAGGTCCACTTAACCTGTAAAGCCCCCGTCTTCTCGTCTGGGAAATGGCATCACGGACGGTACCCTACCTCAGTGGGCATTTTGAGGTTGAAAGGAGAAAAATGCAGGGCATAGGAAATACTTACTAAAAGTTCCTGGTACATAATAAGTGCTCTAAATTGTTCATTAATATTATTATACTGCCTAATGGATAAAGTGCCCACTACTACATATGTAAAATTATAACCAGTATGTTCTTAATGTGTCTGTTTTTAGCAAGATGGCCCCCACCAACAGACCGCTCAGGAACCCCTGTGGAAAATGTCCCCAGGTACAATAAAGCAGGGGTTCTCAGCTAGATGCAACTTTACCTCCCAAGAGCCATTTATTTGGCAATGCCTGCAGACATTTCCGGTCGTCACAACTGAGGGAGGGGTACCTACTGTCATTTAGGGTGTAGAGGGCAGGGCTGCTGCTAATCTGATCCTACAGTGCACACAGGACAGCCCCCTCCAACAAAGAAGTATCCTGGCCCAAATGCCAAGATGGCAACACTGAGAAGCCTTGTCAAGGTATATAGGACAGTATATAAGGAAAAGGTGATTTCTAAAATCAGAACTCCATAAAATTATTGAGAAAACATTGACTGCTTAAAAATGGAAATGGCATTTTCATTATCACGTTGTCAAGTATTTATGACAGACATTTAGAAGACATGGATACTTAGCAACAAGACAAGATTCTTACGGTCAATAAACCCTTGTGAATACAGTCTATCATGTAATGACCTTAGGATAAGTTTTATTCCAATGTGAACAATGTAATACAGCTACCAGGAGCACTAGAAGTGGAACTTCATTTGGAAGAAGAAGTCTAAGTAAGATTCAAAAACGCCGAAGCAGTATGTGGAAAGTCAAACTGCTCTAGTACTTTGCATCCAGGGGACCACTCGGTCAGGCTGCAGAGACTTCTGAGCTAGCTAATGGACCACAGTGTAGGTCCTTCCTTGGCGAGCAGCCTGTTTCTCAGCTTGGGTACTTGTGGACTTAAGCTCACTCTTCAATGAATAATGTGGCTCAAAAACATTATTAGATTGCTCCTAAGACTTCGTTTAAACTACTTATTGTTCAGTAAATCAGAGGGCCTTTCTTAAAAGCAGGAGATGAAACATAAAGTACAATCCAAAAATATATATTTCTCCCCCCACCACACACAAAACAGAAAAGACTAAAAAGGAAGTTACCAACATGTTAAAGGTATTTATCTCTTCAGCCCCTTTTCTACCCCATTCTATAAGACCTAGATTTGACTCTTGCCTGAGACTTATTGGCTCTGCAACTTTTGTCAAATAACGTAATTAATGTTCACTAAAATTCCTATCAAAAGGATAGGAATGTGTAAGCCCCATTTACCAATGAGAACATTGAGACAGAAAAGAAATGGTTCTGTACTAACTATAAAAGTGCTAAGAAAAGGCAGCATTGTTTTTGTAGTCCTTATAAAAAAAAGCTATCTTTAAAATATTTTCAAGTTTATGGCATTTATCTCTCAAGGTAACGGAGCAAGTCTTTTATACAAAGACTACAATTTCATCCACTAAATTAAAAAAACCATTAATATTAAATATACATTTTTATGCCTGAAAGGAGGAAGTAACTCAAAAACGCACAAAGACATAAATGGTAGCAAATACATTTAACTATTTTAACCATCATGCTACAGGATCTCCACTCACCCTTCTGATAGAAGAATTTCCTGTAATAGTATGCGCCCAGATCCACGTGCTCCACGATGTACCTCTTCACCCTGTCCAGATGCAGCACGAGGCTGTCCTTGGGCACCTCGAGTACAGCCACTCCTGCGTTTGTGCAATGGGAACTAAGCGTGGACTCAAAGGAGGCACTTTCACACCCACTAAAGGAACCAGAATTTGATTTTGACAGGCTGATCTTCCTTTCACCTTCTCCACCGATCTCGTTCCGAAAATACGGACAGCTCAGTACCAGCTCATTGCTCTTATCGTCTCCCTGGTCCATGCCGAGGCTCCCCTTGGAATTCAGGTCCTCCGTGCTGCCCATCGGGGAGCTAAAACTGGCCGAGTGGGACAAAGGCCCCGAGACCAGGGAGGCCACGGCAGCGGCCGATGCCCCCGTGGTGGTGTTTCTCCTCTTGATAACATTGTGCCTGTTCATAATCGCCTCATTCAAGTCAAATAATATACTCTGGACATCGTAGTGGGCAAAGCACTTTGGGCATGTCCAGGGCCTGACAGAGTCTTCCGACCGGTTGTCTTCCAGATCCGACGACTTCCCAAGTTCCTCACCCTTGGCATTGCGTAATTTCCGAAAAATGGACGAGTCTCCGGTTTCGGACTTGGAGCGGCGCTTGAGTGGTTTTTCCCTTTCCTTAAAGAGCCTGAGGTTGTCTCTCTGGGAGATGGGCCCGTCGATAACATCCAGAGAGAAACCGGAGCCCTTGCCCCCGCCGGTGATGAGGAAGTCGCTGAGCTTGGTCGGAGTTGGACCTCGATCGGACTTGTCGTCTTTGTAGCCCTTCAGCAGATCGAAGAAGCTTTCCCCAGACGTTCCCTGCTTGTCAATTGAGGAGGTGCTACCGTATTCCCTGTGCAGAGACGGCCCAGTCTTGTAGGTGGGCGAGGCACATTCATCGAAGCTATCCACGTCCAGCTCACTTATGGTGATGTCGCTATTGCTCCGTTGCCGGACCCTGCGGAGAGCCTTCCTGGGGGAGCTGGGGTAGGCTTCGGGCAGCAGAAACCTGCAGTCCATGCCCTCCGCCGGCCTCGTCTTGTTTCTCAGCGTGTTCTGTATGCTCTTCAGCATGGCTGAGTCACTGGAATTGAGGCTCACAGAACTTCCCTGACTCACAGGACTGCTTTTGGAGGACAGGCTCTCAAGGCAACTTGAGGTTTCTACTTCCTGGCTTGAACGGCTAGATTCTTTGACGTTTTCCTTTCGTGGGGGCCAATCCGCAATCCTAGCCCTAACCCCCATCTTGGGGACTCCGGGGGTGGAGGTTATATGGTGAGAACCTTCACTTCGGGGGGGCCCTACCGGAGCCATGACTGAGGACCCTAAGCTGCCATTCTGGGACCTGAAGCGCCGCATGTAGAAGTCGTCGGTGTGGACTTTGGGAGCGCCATCCGTGGCGACAACCGAGGCCCTTTCGGGGACAGCGGGCCGCTCTGTCTGCGACCGTTTCAGGCTGGTCATGATGGAGAAGCAATCAGACTCAAATCCCTGCACAAAGGACCATCATAGCTAAGTTTTAAATGTGCACTTCCCTTTTGGAGAACGGCTTCCAGAAAATACAGCAGTTGCATGAGATCTGAATCGTTTTCATTTAAAAGGTAAAATGACGCCTTATTTCCAAACCTCTGAAAATCCAGATCTTCAAAACATTATAATCCACAATGGTTCCCTTTGCTTTGCTTTCACAGACAGCTTTCTTTCAGAAAAAACTGAATGGAACTTGTATTACTGGGACTCTGTGATTGCCACAATCCCATGCTTTCTCTAAAAGAGAGAGGAAGGACAATTAGAATTAGCATTTGATAAATACCTCTAAAAATAAATATGCAATTGCTAAAACCAGACACATGAAAATAAAAGACTCAGTAATGGACTGTGGGTCACAGTTCACAGCCTCTCTTTTTGGTAAGGTTTGAAAGAAAGTGAAAGCATTGAACAAAATCAAATGATACGGATCTTGAAAGACTATTAATACGTTAGCTTCACTGAACTGATTTCATGTAATAGGAGGGGGTGGGGATCTTGTCCCAAGACATCAAGGCTCCTACCCCAAGTGCGGACCAAGTCAGGCTCCAGTGACCTCCAATAACGTAGAACATCACGAACCACTGTGCTGACCAGAAGTTCGAAACATGACCAGCAGAGTTCACTAATTAGAGCAACGTATAGTCAGTTTTTAAACAAGACTAAGAATCATGTCATCCAGGACACTGCAACACTCACTTTTTAGTGTCTTTCCTCTTTCAAAACCCTGCTTGCTTTTTTGGTTTCTTTACAAACGCTTAACAGGGTTGGCAAGAGCAAATACAAGAGAGAGAAAATAAACAGGGTTTTCCCGGAGCCATTACATCCACTAGCACTCCTCTGTATTGCCCTCACTTTATTACTTACCCGGCGAGGAATAGCTCAGGATGAATCCCGCATTCACCACCACCTCTTCCCCAGCTCTCTTTAGTCTACTCTTGAAGCTAGAAATATTCCGCTAATTAACAAAACGCCTGCATTTCCTTACGCATCGCATCCTCCCCCACCCTCCGGTGCTGATTTATGAAGACAGCAGAAACAAAACGCTGCTCTGGACAGACCTCTCCATATTTTCCCCGACAGACGACAGAGGAGTGTTAGCATCCTTGCAGGTGACGGGTGAAGAGCACCAACTTCCTTGCGAGCCCGTCAGTCAGGAGGCAAGAGGCACACATTCTGAGTACAAAACCCCGCATGGTTGCGCACATCCTGAAAATAAAGGCAGAGGACCCTTTTCCAAGGCTCCACAAATTACACAAGAGGTGGCCTTTAAATTCTTGCCAAATCCATGTTTGGAAGGATGCTGCTGAACCAGCACTGCGCTGACAGGGCTGCATTGTCTACAAATCACGGCTGACACCCCGAGGACGACCCGCGCTCGCTGCACTCCGCTCGGCGGTAACAAGCACTTACTTCCACGATAATTAAGCAGCTCGCTAGTCGGCCTCCTGCCTCCGAGGCAGCCGCTTTAATTTCTCTTGCAGTACGCAGCATCGTTTTAGAAGGCTCGCTGCTATTTAAAGGCTGGAACATTTCGGGGAGTTTCAGAAACTGCGCGCTGCCTGCAGAATGCAGGGCCGGCTGAGCTCCAGCTGGGCTCAGGGGCCGGGCGGGCGGCCGGGCCCAGAAACGCCAATTGTTTTCACTCTGGCTCCTCTCCCCCCCCCACCCCCCCGCTTTTGTGAAGGGGATAGAGGCTTTGCACCGCTACCTAATTAAACCTGGCTTTTGAGCTCTTGAGATACTTCTGACCTCAGATTGCTCCGATTTCCCTTACAATTCAAAACGTCGCGTGCTCCTCTTGAACTGCAAGCCTTCAAGTGGAAGAACGTGCTAACTGTTGCTTCCAGAGGCAGAGGGGCAGCACATGTGGCCGCAGCTGAGGTTCGAGAAGTGCTCCACAGAAAACGGGAGGAAAACCAGCCAACTGAGCCAAAATGCAAAGTAACCTCCAGCCCATCTCCAAAGAAAAAAAATCTTTAGACAACCAAAGCTAGAATTTATGAGCTGTTTTGTAACTGGGGTGGGGGGTGGGAGGTGGGGTGTTGATTTCAATGAAATATCTTTCAAACAAAGAATACCCTAGCATAAAGAACAATTCCAAGTAGATTCTTATAAAAATCAGATGTTTTCAACATTTCTTACAAGCTCACAGAAATCCAAATAAATCTATTCCCAGAGGTTTCAGTCTCTAAAAGGCCAACACACTAATGCCACTGGGATAAAGACATTCTTGTCGCGTTTCATTTCCCTTAGAAAATAGTTTGTGGCAGAACTGTCTTTTTTAGGATATGTGAAGTTGTATGCATTGTAGGAGGAAACTGAAAGCCAGCACTAAAAGACAATAAATAGAACTGACTTGGAAATGCCCAGGCTTGGCTGTCTCTACTACAGACCTCCTCCTCAGAACCATCTCAAAGCCTTCCTAGATTTTTTGATGAGTTTTTATAAATCTTATATTTCATAAATTTTTTTTTTGCAGTTTGAAAGAAATGCCAAGACTCCTTTTACATCTTATAAAACAATGCAATGTTTTCTTTTAATTTCAAGATATAGATGGGGCACATAGGGAGAGAGCGTGCCCACAGTTTAATGACCTGTAAAAACCGAGGAGTTGAAGACAGACAACTAAGTTAAATAACAGGGTTTTTTTTCCTGTCATAGGACCTTCTTTACTATTCTCATTCCCTCCCTGCCCCACCTCCCTCTCCTTCTCCCCATCCTTGTTTATAGCATAGCATCAAACCCCTTTCAGTGCAATATAAACTTTGGACAGATGCTAGTGTACGTAGAAATATATGTATGTTTTGCATTTGTTAAACTAGTCAAAAATAAAGGTGTCAACCATGTGTGTAATATTATGACAGATCAGTAACACCTAAAACCTATTCCTTAGGGTCGAGAGAAAAGCAAACATATGCTGACAATTATTAGCAATTCCCTTAATTATCAGCAAACCTGCTTAAACATCATTAAATACAGTAAAAAGCAATAGATTTAAATAGGAGAACAATACTAATTTAGAGCACATCACCTCCATCTGTTGAAAGAGTAAGTAATATAGAAATTTCCCTGGTTCACATTTAGTTTTCCACCTCTAGGTACTACTACTTGGCGTCTATGTTAGACCCATTTAGCAAGAATACCAATCCACTGTTTAGTTCAGTGACTTCCTGCAAATTCTATCAGAAAATGAGAAGACACATTCAAATCCCACTGGTTGACAGTCTTTTGATCACTCAAGGTCTATCACAACGTAACCCACCATCCTTTCCCGATAATGTCAATTTTCCAGAAGTGCTTCCTCCTCTCTTCTAAATCATTCCCACCATTTCTCAATTTCTTTCTGGGCACTGACCACACACTTGGGTGCTAGGAGCATTTGAGGAAACAATCCCTCCCTTCAAGGGAAGCTACAGGTCTAAAAACAGCCCTTATCATTCTGGCTCCTGGAGACATTTACACTCTTGACCCCTCCCTCCTTCCTAAAACACTCTTCTCTAGATTTCCATGATAACCATGTTCTTCATTTTCTCCTGCCTTTCTCTTTTTGCTCACTCTTCAATATCACCGGTGGGCTCCACTGAAAAGCTAGTGATTCCAGAGTGGCAGCCTTGGTTGGCTTCTCTTAGCATCCTTCATACTTTGAGGGAGCTATAAAGGGTATTAGCACTGGGATGTACGCAGCACTGAGTGCATGAGGATGAGATAGCAGGCATGGGGACACCCAAGTAAGAATATCAGTCTGGAAAGCAGGATATTCTTGACTTGGTTGGGTCACAGATGCCTGTGCAGCTGAATGAAGAGAGAATTACGGAATTATGTGGGGAGATGGCTGCACGGTAGCCAGTCCATTCTGGTGAGGCCACAGGTACCTGAACCTTCAAATACAATCTCAGTGCAGTAACTCCGAATCTCTACTCATGACCCTCTTTCCTAAACTCCAGAAAAATACTGCAAGTACTCATTTGATATCTTCCTTATTTACCTAATTTGTACAGTGAATTAACTACCAGAAAAATGGAAAAATGATTTTTTTCCCAAGAAATGAATGAGTGATAAGGAAGTGAGAACAATAAATAATTGAAGGAACCAAACAAAAAACTTTCTTTGTGCCAAGGACATAAAAAATAGTTTGAAGGCTACACAAGAAGATGTGGGAAGGGAAAAAACAAAAACAAAACCAAAAACCAAAAAACCAATTATACTTCCTGCCCTAAAATAATTTACCACACAATACAGTATATTCACCAAAAAGATGTAGTGCTTGTCATCAAATACATCCATTTTCCAAAATGGGATGTTGTTAGGTTCCTCCACCGGTGTTTATATAATATTAATTATGAAATTTGAGTATTTAGGAAAGTATCAATGTAAATAGTTTACAAAGTTGTATATATAGATTTAGAATGCTCATATTCTTTAGTAATGCCCATAAATATATTTTAGAATGTAATAAGCTTTATTTTAAAATAGAAATATAAGCTCACAGTGCTTGAACATTAGGTTAGCTAAGATAACCAAATAAGGTAACCTCTTCTTTACATCCTTTCCTGGCTTTCCTGAATTTCATTCACTTTACATAAAAGTAACATCTCAGTTGGAAGGGCTGTCTCATTCTTTCAAGAGGGTTTGAAATACATACAAACATCTCAGTGCAATCAATGTCATGTATAATTTAAGATTTATGAATCAGCACATAACTTTTTAGACAGGAATTTCCCCCTTTTTTCATTTCCGCTCTGTCCCTTCAACAACAAGCAGGAAGGAATGCGAAGAACAGGGTTGATAAATCTAGTACCTGTTCTCAAAATGTTCACTATCTGAAAAAGACACCAGTGATGGAGACAAAGTAGATTCAAAAAAACCTGCCCTGAAATTAACCAAGTAAAAAAGTTAAGGGATACAACATCTATGTAACAGATCAAGTTACATTTGAATCTGGAGATAAGAAAACAATTTAAAATGTCTTTATTAGGCCAGAGCAAGAACCAAAGGGGGAGTAACATTTGGCTCCTACCCACCTGCCCAACTAAAAAAGTTTAATGAAAAAGTTACATTTCAAAGGCTTTGTGAAGGAAATGACAAAATTTGGCAGAAAGCTTGATGGCAAAAAAGGGATGACAGAATGAAGCAGGTACCGAGCAAGTCATATGGTAGAGTTATTGATGAGCAGTGAAATGAATCAACAGCTGGCAAAACAAGAAGAGAAATAAATGGGAATATTTATCTGTTATGCTTAAATATGACTAACATATGTAATAAGCAATTACTATAATGCCAAAGAGCTAGGTTTGAGGAGCTCAAGGTAGAAATTAAAGTAAAAGGTAGGAAGTAGGAGGGTAACAGCGAATCACAATTATTAGAGGGAAAATAATAGGTTTTTGAGGTACAGCAAACTAATACTTTCAAGGAAAAGAAATCGGAGCTCACCCACTTATCAGGGCATTGAGCGTTTCCATGTCTGGCAGCAGGTTATTAAGAGACCAGACTAGGGGCGCCTGGGTGGCTGAGTCGTTAAGCGTCTGCCTTCCCCTCAGGTCATGATCCCAGAGTCCTGGGATCGAGCCCCGCATCGGGCTCCCTGCTCTGCGGGGAAGCCTGCTTCTCCCTCTTCCACTCCCCCTGCTTGTGTTCCCTCTCTCGCTGTGTCTCTCTCTGTCAAATAAATAAGTAAAATCTTAAAAAAAAAAAACAAAAACCCCCCACTGTTTTAAAAAAAAAAAAAGAGACCAGACTAGATCAGTGAAGCACATGTGTTTTTAATGTACTAATTTGTACATTCATTTAAAATACATAAAAATTGTGTTCATCAATATGTACACTGTGATCTACTACTGCACAGCTGATTATCAAGCACGACTTGGTACTAAACCACTTAATACCAAATATGATCTAGGGAAAAGGGAATGTGAAAAATGGATGCCAGGGAAGAACCAATACATGTCTCATATGCAGGGGGAAATCCTTGTCAGCTTTTCCCAAATTCTGCTTCAAATTCTGCAAGTTATTAATCCACAAAAAAGGCTCCCATAATTAAATAAGGCAGGGATGCACTATATATCACCTCCCTTAGGACACGATAGCACTTTTTAGTAGATTAAAGATTCCATGAGAAAAAAAAAACCAACTAGTTTTATTTAAACTAAGCTATATTAATGGATATGACCATGGATTCACTGTTTAAAAAATAGAATATCTTTATACTGTGCATCCTACTGAACGTAATTGGGGACAAGAATTCCCGATTTTCGAATAATCTAGGATACAAACAAAACTGTACATACATTATAAATATAGCTGTTTTTTAAAAAAGTTACATATAGATTTATAAACAAGCCAAAGGGAGTTCCCCAAAGGATTTACAATGTTTGTCTTTAGACAGTTGGATTAAGAATAACTTCTGGGCTTTTTTTTTCTTTTCTTTCTCTCTTTTTTTTTTGTACTTGTACTATTTATTTTCTAAAATGAGCATGTGTAACTTTAATAATCAGAAGAAAAAACTTAAGAGAAAAAATAATCATTCTGTTACTAAAAAAACAAACAAAAAAACCCTGGGAATATAGTACAATGCACACACATCTGAATACTAATTATAAGACACTGCACTATGTTAATGCTCCAACCATTCAAATCACCAAACAAGTCAGAGTTCAACAGACTTGAGGTCCTTTCTAGATGATCTTGCACAAACTGCCTGATTTAAATGAAATCAAAGAGGGCTACATGAAGTATAGAGTGTTCAAGACTATAGGATCAGCAGTATTTACAGACTTGATTAATTACTTCATACACAACTGCCTATACTTCCTCATTTACAGAAGATTTCTTTAAATTTAATATCGATATAAAATCCCCTCCTGCCAACAGGTCTCCAGGTGGTAGTGAACTGGAAAACCAGGTGAGGCTGCCTAACAGGAGTGAGGCTGGGCCGTCATCACTCACCCCCCTTCCAGGGGCGCATCTAACTTTCCCCACATTCACAGACATCTCACCTTTCATCCTCACAGTCCTCCTGCAGAGATTCAGGCTCAATGTAAAAAATATCACCATTTGACTCTGCTTTGAGATGTCAGTGGCTCAAGAAACTGAAACTGTTTGTAACCTGGAGAGGAGGAGTCTAATAGTATTGATCTTCTCTTCTGGGGACAGAAGGAAAAAAGGTCTGAACTGTATTAAGTCAGATTTAAATCAGATAAGCTACGAAAGCTGCCTCTGATCCACACACGAGGAACCCCAGCAGAGAATCCGCATCACTGAGACAGCTTGTCAGGCTGCCAACATGGACACCGGGGCACCGGATGGTGCTTTGCACTATGCTAGTCACCCTCCCAGGAGGAGACACAGAGGGAACATTTCCACCTTCAAGTCCCTCAAGTGTACCTGGAACAAGAGGAGAGGAGTATGGGAATCCAGAGGGTTCAGTAAGATAGAACATCACAAATGGCTTTAATAAAGATATCGTGGTTCTCTCAATTGAGTATTTATATTCCAAAAAGAATTTAAGAAAGTACACTTGAAAAAGCACGTGTAAATTCACCTTAGAAAAAGAGTAGAAAGTAGCATCAGTAAGAATAATGGATAAACATCAAGTTATTTTTTTAACATCAAGTTACTTCTACATATAACTCTAATATCCAAATAACTGTTAATCATGATTAATATCAACAGTAACCACATTTCACTTAGCAGATTTTAAAATACCACCCAAAGACTAAGACTTAAAAGAAAAAAATTAGGGCGCCTGGGTGGCTCAGTTGGTTAAGCGACTGCCTTCGGCTCAGGTCATGATCCTGGAGTCCCAGGATCGAGTCCCGCATCAGGCTCCCTGCTCGGCGGGGAGTCTGCTTCTCCCTCTGACCCTCCTCCCTCTCATGCTCTCTGTCTCTCATTCTCTCTCTCTCAAATAAATAAATAAAATCTTAAAAAAAAAGAAAAAAGAAAAAAATTAAATGGGAGCCTGGGTGGCTCACTAGGTTGAGCGGCCAACTCTTGGTTTTGGCTCAGGTCCTGATCTCAGGGTCATCAGATCTAGCCGTGCATCCGGCTCCGTGCTCAGCAGGGAGTCGGCTTGAGATTCTCTCTCCCTCTGCCCCTCCTGCTCATGCACTCTCTCTCTCTAAAATAAATAAATAAATAAAATCTTTAAAAAAAAATAAAAAAATTAAAATCACCCCACACTGCCTTAGCATTTCCTTAAATACAGATTGCAGATGGCTCATTTGTCTGTTTTATCATACCCTTATTTCTGACTATAAGCTCCCCCTACAGGGCCTCGAAGCATCAGGACTCCCATCCATTTCACTCTCCAACACATGTTTATGCCTTCAGTCCTCATGAGCACCCTGTGAAGTTACCTCCATTTTCAGGGAGGTAAGGAGATTGCGTATGACACAAAGTGCTCACACCCAGTGGGCTTACTCCCAGTAAATACTGGACTGGCAAAGAATTTATGGCAGAAAACTACTTCAAAAATGTATTATAAAAGAAAAAAGGTCTCCCTTTATAGCCTTAGTTATTACTTTTAAAGTCCAACTCTGGTATGAATCTCTGCATCTAGCAGAAATACAGCTAGTGGGAGAAAAATTTTGATAATTAACTTCCTTAAAATGCTACAGTGGTCGAATCACTTGTCTTTTGGAAACCGTCCTCAATCGCCACGCTGTTACTGTGTGATTTAGGTCTGGAAATCAGGACAAACTGTATCACCTCTCCATAAAGATCTATGGGATGACTGATTCAGATCAAGGGTATCCTTCTCTGACCTTATATTCAGAATTTAAAACTGTGAGTTATGAGAAAGAATACCTTGTCCAAACCCTTCATCTTCCACATGTGGTCTCTCAGGGTTGAAACTGTAAGTTCACCAAAGGCAAACAGGGTGCAAAGCCTATGTATGAAGCCAGATTTCTTCATTCCCAGACTCCTATCCCGTCTGCTATGCCATGATGTTTTCTAGAACATGCTCCTCAACAATCTGTTGCCATCAGTTTTAACCACAGTCTGAGCATCCTTTATGCACCAGTTTCTACACACAACCTTGTTCACTCCCCACAGCAATTGCTGGGAGGTGTGATCCACAAAGTTCATGTGTGAAGACCTTGCCGCTCCGAAGAGACCAGGTCACTGCTCTAGGGGTCTGATTCCTAAGCCAAGCTGCTTGCACTAGAACACCCTCTCTCCTAAAAATGCCTCTCCTCCTATTACTTTCTGAAATTTGTGAGTAACCCTACACTTGGTTCGACCTTTTCTCCCCAATTAGAGCTCTAGGTTCCTGAGGGCTTTCTTTATCCCAAAAGCATCTAAGCTCAGTATCCTTGAAATGAAATCATTAAGAAACAGAAATCACTTGATCTCAGTTAAAATGGACTAGAAATTAACAGATAGATGAACAGAATTCATATTGTAATCTAAAATGTAGTTATGGTTAGCTCATAAATATCAGTGTTGAGGGGGACAGGTCAAGGGAAAAAAAAAGCCCACTTAACCAAAATTTAATACAGATTTCAGCTTCATCTTTCTCTCTTTAGGAGTCTTCACAACAACAGAAGTGAATGAAAAATAACAGCAACTTGACCTTCTTTCCTTCTATCCAGTTACCATGAAAGGGCATGAAAAATAGCCACACAAATGAGCAAATCTTTTAAAAGAGCAACCAGAAATGCATCCATTAGAACTGGACAAGGCACCGTCACAATGAAATCACCAAAAGGTAAACTAATGTACAATAGAATCAGCTCTTAAAAATCCTAGCAAAGTAAATAAACACATTCACAGGAAAAAGGAGGGCTGGTTAGTACAGCACAAGTGGGAAGGATAACAGAAACCAGAAATTACAAATGACCGCCACCAAATTCATCATGTTCAAGATAATCTTCTTTTATGCTCATGTGATTTTTCTCCCATACAAATCTTCCCATTGCTGACCCCTTTTGCAATGCTGTTTTTTAAGTGCATGAATTATATGCTTAAAAAAACAAAAAACAAAAACGGAAATAGTGCAGAAAAAGTGAAAAATATATCTTCTTGTTCAGGACACCCCAATACCAACTCCAAGGGTAGCCACTCCTAATAGTTTGTGTATTCTTCCAGACATTGTGTGGGTTGAGCACCGACAGTAAGACAGGCATTGAAAGATAAGGGCAGAGGAGAGGAAGGATCCAGGTCACAGGACAGTTCTCTTCTGAAGAGACTTAATCCAGTACAGAACCAGAAAACCACGGCAGAGGGGCGGATGGTGAACAACAAAAGAATCTACTTGCATCCAGGAGAGGCAGAGGACCTCATAAAATACTTGATGAAACACTTCACAACAATCATATATACAACTGATCACATCATATATATATATCCTGGTTCTGAAAATAGGAGTCCTCTACAAATGTTTCTGGCAACTTGTCAACCGCAATTAAGACAAGAGCAAATGAAATAATTTTTTCTTAAACCAACACATACCACATTCCCCCAGGTTTTTTTGTCTTTACTAATTATGCACATATACAAATATTCATACACACTTATACACAGCCCTCAAATAGAATTATTTTTATTGACTCCCCCAAACTTAAAAATCCCTGACTTCTAAATGAGATTTACTGACAGATTTATTATTTTTAAAAATTGAGGTAAAACTGACATAACATTATGTTAGTTTCAGGTGTACAACTCAATGATTCAATATTTGTATATACTGCAAAATGATAACGGCATGTTATCTGTAAGATCAGTTAACATCTGTCAGCATACAAGATTACAGAGTTTTTTCTTGTGATGAGAACTTTCAAGTTCTATTCTCCTAGCTACTTTCAAATATGCAATACCATATTATTAACTACAGTCACCATGCTGTACATTAGATCACCATGACTTACCCATTATAACTGGAAATTTGTACTTGTTGACTACGTTCACCCACTTCGTCCCATTCTCCCCAACCTCAGGCAACCACCAATCTGTTCTCTATATCCATGAGCTTGGTTTTGGTTTTTTGGGTTTGTTTTTAGATTCCATGTTACCTGCAAATTTATTAACTTTATCATTTAAACTTTCATTTACAAACTAGAAAAAAAGCTAACTAAAATGCAAACCAACCAAGTATTCAAAGATAAAACCTTAAGGCTTTGGAAGTCTTCTGTTTCTTGGCCATGCTTTTCATTTTTGTAACAAAGTGAAATGAGTCCCCTAGCTGAAACGGTAAGTTTGATCTTCAGATGTCATCTTGTGTGTCTGCATTAGCAATCACACTTTAAAATCTCATCACTCTGCCTATTCAGTACTGAGTGTTTATAAAGTGCATGCAAGCACAACACTTACACTCTCCTGCTTAAAACCTCACAATAACTTCCTACCACTTTCAAGGCAAAAGAACAATCTCCCAAATGCATGATAGATCCCTCTAGTTAGCTCCAGTCAAAGGGAAAGAGATCCAGCTACAATTCTTTGAATGTACCCTGAATGAGCCTTCAGGAGAAACCAAGTGGCACCCTGTGCTGGGACACAAGCTCATACAATTCTCTTTCCTCATTCTCGCGGCTTGTTCCTCCCCATCCCTCTTCCTCCTGTCCAACTCTTACTCTTCAAGACTGCATTTTGGTATAGTCCCTCCTAGGAAGTTGGCCACACCCCACCCCTGCCCCAGTCATGCTGCCATGTTCTTTTACACAGCATCCCTTGAGAGTACTGCATGTAACTTACGGTGATTCAGAATCAAGACAGGAATTCTCTACTTTAAAGAAATTATCACTTTACTATGCATCATAGTACCTTCTAACACCAGCTCTGCTGGCAATAAAAATGAGGGATTCTCAGTTTGAAGTTTTCTGACAAAATAATTGATTTTGAATTTTTTTTGTGACAAAACTACAGTTAAAAAAAGTTTAAAAGAAAAAAGATGTTGGAGTAAAGAAAATTCCTTAACAGAACACAAGTGCAAGAAAAGGCCTAACCAGTGTTGTAACAATCATGGGTATAATAAGCATCAAAGACATTCAAATCAAAACAACGCTACATCATTTTATACCGATTAGGAAAAATCCTAAGAATGCCAGGATTCACAGTTAATGGTGCACAGTTAAAACAGACATCCTTATGTTGACAGAGTCAATAAAAATTGGTAAAACCCTTCCAGGGGAAACAAACAAAAAAAAAAGCTAAACCAGAAAATATTCATATTGTTGGGCTCTGTAATCTCTCTTTCAACATTTGGAAATGTATAGTTGTCCAGGGGCAGAAGGGATTTCCTCTACTGAGCCCCAGAACTCTTTATTTCTCCAGCAGGCCCTGGAATCTCTGCCAGACTTTCCATTCCTTGTGAGTTCTAGGCATCTACTCCTTCTCTTCAAGTCTCTAACACTCCCACGACATCCTTGGTTCCCAAAAGACAATCATACAAAATATCCCAATGTTTCAAGGTTTTCTGATGCACCACCAACTAAGCCACAAGTGGGCCATGAGGCGAGGGACTGTGCCTTATTTAGCTTTAGGATACTTAGTTCCTACAGAAGTTTAATGATAAATGTCATCCATGTTTGAATACAACAAGTGGGACAACAAACACTGAGAAGTGATTTTACAATCTATAGAAGGAAAATCTATTGTACAAAGATACTCACTGCTATGCTATTTAGTTTTTCATTTACATTTTTATCAAAGTACTGCTTACAACATTTAAAGGCAAATAATACTACAACATATAAAAAAACAAACAAGAGTGCTTTACCCCATATTCTCCATTCGCAGGAGCTACCCCTTTCATTTCATACCACTGTTCTCTCCAGTATTTCCATATTTCTCAATAACATGTTCATACTGCTATTTCTTGATTTGTCTTAGATATTACCTGTTGAAGTTCTGTTGTGGAAATGAGAAATAAGCATACTTCAGTAAGTATCGCCTTTCTTCCCTTGCCCTATGCTATGTATATATTTTTGTCTGTGCATGTGTGTACATGTGTGTATTATAGCTATACATATAGCAGGATTTGTATTACTATGGCTATATTTGCTTAATTGCTTCCCTTATTTTTCCTGGAGTTAATAATTGCTTCATTTTTTCCCCCATTTGCTTAGTTTCTATATATGTAACATTAATTCTCCCAAAACTCAACAAGAGAAGAAAAAAAAGTTTTCATTACTCTTCCATATGGTTAAAAACAACACATACCCTCTATCAAGTCCATTTCTCCTTCCTGGAACCCTCTCTCCTTGAGCTCTCCATCCTTCCACTCCTGTCTGACCCGACTGATCATTAGGTCTAATGCACTGGCATTCTCAGAAGCATCCATCATTATCATCTTGACAGTTCCTTCCCTCCTCTCCTCTGATGGGTCCCATGCTTCCCAGATCTCACATCTTCCTCATTCTTAAGTTTACTCCCTCATTTTGATGACCATTACCTTCATTCAGCAACTGCCTAAGAAGAAGTACATATGGACAAGCTTTGAGACTTGGCATGTCTAGCCTTAAACTGACAGTTTGGCTAGGTACAAAACTCTGGGTAGGAAAACATTTACCATTGGAATTTTAAAGGTATTATTTCATTATCCTCTAGCTTCCATTATTGGAACTGAAAAGTCCAGTGATATTCTGATTCCTATTCTTTTATATGTTACATATTGTTGTTGTTGTTGTTTTTAGGAAGGATCTTTTCAAATACTGGAGTAGCCTTTCTGTGAGTCTTTTTATAATCCTTGTATTGGACACCCAGTAAGCTTTTTAATATAAAAACGTATCTCTTTAAGTGAAATTTTCTTCCTTTTCTTTCTTTTTTTTTTTTAAATAATTCCCCTCCTTCCTTTTCTCTTTCATTTTGAAAGTTCTATTTATTTGATACTAAATCTCCTGAATAGTTGCTTATCTCTTCTCTCCCACCACCCAATTCTTTTTCTTTCAAGTACTGGGGAGAATGTTTTTACCTTCATTTTCTAACCATACTATTAAATGTTTCATATTGACTCTTAGATTCAATTCTGAAAAAAATTTTGTGTTCAATGATTGTTTCTTCCATTAAAAAAAAATTGTATTATTTCATAACTGCAATACTCTGTCTCATCCCCACTAACGGTTAAACTAATTTTTAAAGCTTCTTCTTCATATTCAGTCTAAATTTCCCCCACATACACTTTTCTTCTGTTTGTTGTGATCACGGTCTTTCTCAATTGGAATGCTTTTGCTCATCTGTCTGCTAACATTAGCTATCCTTTTATATTTAATATTCAGGCATTAAAAAGGAAGGCTGAAACTCTGTGTGGAAGCAGGGCTTGTTGATTACTACATAAACTTTCCTACAGGGGACTGACTGGTTAGGTACCCAGTTGTCTTAGTTGTGGAAACTGAACATAGGGAAAAATATAATTATGATTGTCTAGTATCTGTTTAGTTTTGGAGTTCTCTTCCTATACCCAGGGAAATTCCTTGCCTTATATAGACAGTCTACCTTCCACAATAGAAGCTACAGGTGCCACATTGTCACTTAACCAGACATTCTCACAGACAGGATGCAGACATACAACCTGCCCCTCAGCCAGTGAGACATGGACATCTTTAACTCTGAATTGAAATGTAGTTATCTGCAGAGAGCAAGGAGGCAGTGAATCCATTTACATGGAAAGTGAGGATAGCGTACTGCCTATGGTGCATAGTAGTGCCCTCAGTAAAGTGCCCGTGGTGGCAACACAAATCTGGACATGCAGTGTTCAGGGCAGTACCACACTGGCTTTCTGTGGGACTCAGTGTCCTCTCAGCCACTTTCCAAACCTCAACCATTTTCCAAACCTAGTTCTGCAGCCTTCCCAGTGATTCTGCAAGTCACTAAATATTATTTCCATAAATTCTTTTCCAGTTTAAATTAGACAGAGGGTTTTCCCTATATACTGGGGAACCCACAAATGCCAGGTGTAGACAGGTCATTTTAGGTCATTCATCAGGTTCTCTAGAGAAGAATGGTTCCATTTCCTCCCTAGCATTCAGCATTCCAAGAACCAAGCTCAGCAAAAAATGTTTCAAATAATTTCTCCTGCTTTCTGGAGGCTTTATGATTATACCAGGTTAGGGAAGGGACCCCAGTATCTACCTACAACTGGTCCCAATTCTCCAATCTTCCCAGCAACTTGGGTCCTCCAATTCTGGGGTTGTACAAGGTCAACATTCCCTAGTACCCCTCTATAAAGGCATTCACTCTCAGCTCTGTCCACATCATTAAATTAGTTATAAAACATCCATCCCTCTCTGCTGACCAAAACTGTGTTGACAATTCTAATCTGCTCCTATTTTTCTCTTGTCTTTGCATATTTATGTCTTTTTATATTTCTTTAATAAGCGATAGGGCTTAAGGAGGGGAAGGAAATAACTGTGGCATATGTTCAATCTGACATGTTTAACTAGGGACTGTGATGCTATTATTCTAAACTGAAAACCTTCAATTATGAAATATTTGAAACATGTAAAAACATAGAGATACCTATTACCCATCATCTGGATTTAATAAATGTCAGTATTCTGGAGAGGCGGAGCAAGATGGTGGAGGAGTAGGAGACCTGGATTTCGTCTGGTCTCAGGAATTCAGCTGGATAGGGATCAAACCATTCTGAACACCTACAAACTCAACAGGAGATTGAAGAAAAGAATAGCAACAACTCTCTGAACAGAAAAGCGACCACTTTCTGGAAGGTAGGACGTGCGGAGAAGTGAATCCCAGGCGATATTTGGGAGGATGGACGGCAGGGGAGGGGGCCTTCAACGGCCGCTTCTGGCAAGTGATAGAGCCCCGGAGCACAAAATCTGAACTTTTAGAAGTCGGCTCTGCTGAGGGACGTCACTCCAGTGGCTAAGCGGGGGGTGGAACCCTCTCGGGACAGTGTGGTCTCAGGACCCTCGGGGTCACAGAAAGACAGGGGGTGCCTGAGTGCAGCAGAGCTCCCGGGTAACGGAGCAGGGAAGCCGGCTGCAGAGACGGAGCCCAGGCGCGGGCTCTCAGCTCGGGGTTGCCATAAACCGGGATCCAGGGCACAGTCAGGCCACTGCTCCTCCAGCAGGGACCCAACAAGCGGCAGATCCAGGGAGACCCCCCTTCCTCCCCCGGGAAGAGCGGCGCGGGAGCGCACCGCAGGGATCTGCTGGGTTTGGAGACTCCACATGGGGTCGGGTGCCAGAGATAGAAACGCTTGGTCACAGGCCGGGTGAGCACGGAGTGCAGCCGGAGACCGGGGAGACAGGAGTGACTGACTGCTTTTCTCTGGGGGTGCACTGAGGAGCAGGGCCCCCGAGTTCTCGGCTCCTCCGGGGCGGAGATTGGGAGGCCACCATTTTCACTCTCAGCCTCCAAAGCTGTACGGAAAGCTTGCAGGGAACAAAAGCTGAGAGCAAACCCGAGCAGATTACTCAGCCCAGACCGGGCAAGGGCGGGGCAATTCCGCCTCCGGGCAAAGACACTTGGGAACCATGGCAACAGGCCCCTCCCCCAGAAGATCAGCGAGAACAGCCAGCCAAGACCAAGTTTACCGATTGATGAGAACAGCAGAACTCCAGCGCTAGGGGAATACTGCACATAGAATCCATGGCTTCTTTACCATGATTCTTTAGTCTTTCAAAGTTAATTTTTGTTTAATGGTCTTTTTTTGAATTTTTCTTTTTCCCTTTTTCAACCAACATCTTATCAATCCCTTTTTTAAAAAACATTTTTATTTTTCATTTTTAGAGTCATATTCTATCCCTTCATAGTAGTTACCCTTATTTTTGACATATATATATAAGTTGTTCTCTCTTTAAAATTTTGAGATAGTTTCTTCTAACAGATCAAAATATACTCTAAATCTCTAGTGTATGGTTTTGTTCTACTCTCCTGCCTGATCACATTCTCTCCCTTTTTCTTTTTGTTTTAAATCCTCTTCTTTCTTTTCTCAAACAACTTATCAATTCCTTTTATAAACTTTTTTATAATTTTCATCTTTACAGTCATATTCCATCCCTTCATCATATCAACCCTTATTTTTGTACATATGTAAGTTTTTCTTTCTTTAAAATTCTGGGAGGCACTTTCTTCTAACAGAACAAAATACACCCAAAATCTAGTGTGTGGCACTGATATATGCACCAGCCTGATCATATTTGATCATGTTCTGGGTTTTTTTTGTTTTGTTCTGTTTTTGTTTGTCTTTATCTTTTTCTTTTTCTTTTTTCTTTCTTTCCCTTTCTTTTTCCCTGGCTTCAGGTCTTTTCTGATTTGTTTAGAGTATATTTTCTGGGGATGTTGTTACCCTGTTAGCATTTTGTTCTCTCATTCATCTATTCTCCTCTGGACAAAATGACAACATGGAAAAAATCACCTCAAAAAAGGAACAAGAGGTAGTATCGACTGCCAGGGACCTACTCAATACGGACATTAGTATGATGTGGGATCTAGAGTTCAGAATCATCACTTTAAAGATACTAGCGGGGCTTGAAAAAAGCATGGGAGTTATTAGAGAAACCCTTTCTGGAGAAATAAAAGAACTAAAATCTAACCAAGTCGAAATCAAAAAGGCTATTAATGAGGTGCAATAAAAAATGGGGGCGCTAACTGCTAGGATAAATGAGGCAGAAGAGGCAATCAGTGATATAGAAGACCAAATGATGGAAAATAAATAACAGTTGAGAAAAAGAGAGATAAACAACTACTGGATTACAAGGGCAGAATTCGAGATCAGTGATACCATAAGATGAAACAACATTACAATAATTGGGATCCCAGAAGAAGAATAAAGAGAGAGAGGGGCAGAAGGTATACTGGAGCAAATTATAGCAGAGAACTTCCCTAATTTGGGGAAGGAAACAGGCATCAAAATCCAGGAAGCATAGAGAACCCCTCTCAAAATCAATAAAAATAGGTCAACACCCCGACATCTAATAGTAAAACTTACGAGTCTCAGAGACAAAGAGAAAATCCTGAAAGCAGCTCGGGAGAAGAAATATGTAACCTACAAATGGTAGAAACATTAGATTGGCAACAGACCTATCCACAGAGACCTGGCAGGCCGGAAAGGACTCGCAGGATATATTCAGAGCACTAAATGAGAAAAATATGCAGTCAAGAATACTATATCCAGCTAGGCTGTCACTGAAAATAGAAGGAGAGAGAAAAAGCTTCCAGGACAAACAAAAACTAAAGGAATTTGCAAACACGAAACCAGCCCTACAAGAAATATTGAAAGGGGTCCTCTAAGCAAAGAGAGAGCCTAAAAGCAACATAGACCAGAAAGGAACAGAGACAATATACAGTAACAGTCACCTTACAGGCAATACAATGGCACTAAATTCCTATCTTTCAATAGTTACCCTGAATGTAAATGGGCTAAATGCCCCAATCAAAAGACACAGGCTATCAGATTGGATTAAAAAACAAGACCCATCGATATGCTGTCTGCAAGAGACTCATTTTAGACCCAAAGACACTCCCAGATTGAAAGTGAGGGGGTGGAAAACCATTTACCATGCTAATGGACACCAAAAGAAAGCTAGGGTGGCAATCCTTATATCAGACAAATTAGATTTTAAACCAAAGACTGTAATAAGAGATGAGGAAGGACACTATATCCTACTTAAAGGGTCTAGCCAACAAGAAGATCTAACAATTGTAAATATCTATGCCCCTAACATGGGAGCAGCCAATTATATAAGGCAATTAATAACAAAAGCAAAGAAACACATTGACAATAATACAAAAATAGTGGGGGACTTTAACACCCCCCTCACTGAAATGGACCGATCATCTAAGCAAAAGATCAACAAGGAAATAAAGACTTTAAATGACACACTGGACCAAACGGACTTCACAGACATATTGAGAACATTCCAACCCAAAGCAACGGAGTACATTCTCTAGTGCCCATGGAACATTCTCCAGAATCGATCACATCCTAGGTCATAAACCAGGTCTCAATTGGTACCAAAAGACTGAAATCATTCCCTGCCTATTTTCAGACCACAATGCTTTGAAACTAGAACTCAATCATGAGAGGAAAGTCGGAAAGAACTCAAATACATGGAGGCTAAAGAGCATCCTACTAAAGAATGAATGGGTCAACCAGGAAATTAAAGAAGAATTTTAAAAATTCATGGAAACCAATGAAAATGAAAACACAACCGTTCAAAATCTTTGGGATGCAGCGAAGGCAGTCCTAAGAGGCAAGTATATAGCAATACAAGCCTTTCTCAAGAAACAAGAAAGGTCTCAAGTACACAACCTAACCCTACACCTAAAGAAGCTGGAGAAAGAACAGCAAATAAAGCCTAAACCCAGCAGGAGAAGAGAAATAATAAAGATCAGAGCAGAAATCAATGAAATAGAAACCAAAAGAACAGTAGAACAGATCAACGAAACTAGGAGCTGGTTCTTTGAAAGAATTAACAAGATTGATAAACCCCTGGCCAGACTTATCAAAAAGAGAAGAGAAATGACCCAAATCAACAAAATCATGAATGAAAGAGGAGAGATCACAACCAACACCAAAGAAATACAAACAATTATAAGAACATATTATCAGCAACTCTATGCCAGCAAATTAGATAACCTGGAAGAAATGGATGCATTCCTAGAGATGTATCAACTACCAAAACTGAACCAGGAAGAAACAGAAAACCTGAGCAGACCTATAACCACTAAGGAAATTGAAGCAGTCATCAAAAATCTCCCAAAAAACAAAAGCCCAGGGCCAGATGGCTTCCAGGGGAATTCTACCAAACATTTCAAGAAGAATTAATACCTATTCTTCTGAAACTGTTCCAAAAAATAGAAATGGAAGGAAAACTTCCAAACTCGTTTTATGAGGCCACCATTACCTTGATCCCAAAACCAGACAAAGACCCCATCAAAAAGGAGAATTACAGACCAATATCCTTGATGAACATGGATGAAAAAATTCTCACCAAAATACTAGCCAATAGGATCCAACAGTACAGTGAAAGGATTATTCACCACGAACAAGTGGGATTTATCCCTGGGCTGCAAGGTTGGTTCAACATCCGCAAATCAATCAACGTGATACAATACATTAACAAAAGAAAGAACAAGAATCATATGATCCTCTCAATAGATGCAGAAAAAGCATTTGACAAAGTACAGCATCCTTTCTTGATCAAAACTCTTCAGAGTATAGGGATAGAGAGTACATACCTCAATATCGTAAAAGCCATCTATGAAAAACCTACAGCGAATATCATTCTCAATGGGGAGAAACTGAGAGCTTTCCCCCTAAGGTCAGGAATGCGGCAGGGATGTCCACTATCACCACTGCTATTTAACATAGTATTAGAAGTCCTAGCCACAGCAATCAGACAACAAAAAGAAATCAAAGTCATCCAAATCGGCAAAAAAGAAGTCAAACTCTCACTCCCTGCAGATGATATGATACTTTATGTGGAAAACCCCAAAGACTCCACCCCAAAACTGCTAGAACTCATACAGCAATTCAGTCAAGTGGCAGGATATAAAATCAATGCACAGAAATCAGTGGCATTCCTATACACCAACAAGAAGACAGAAGAAAGAGAAATTAAGGAGTCGATCCCATTTACAATTGCACCCAAAACCATCAGATACCTAGGAATAAATCTAACCAAAGAGGCAAAAGATCTGTACTCAGAAAACTATAAAATACTCATGAAAGAAATTGAGGAAGACACAAAGAAATGGAAAAACGTTCCATGCTCATGGATTGGAAGAACAAATACTGTGAAGATGTCAATGCTACCTAGAGGAATCTACACATTCAATGCAATCCACATCAAAATACCATCCACTTTTTTCAAAGAAATGGAACAAATAATCCTAAAATTTGTATGGAACCAGAAAAAACCCCAATAGCCAGAGGAATGTTGAAAAAGAAAAGCAAAGCTGGCGGCATCACAATTCCAGACTTCCAGCTCTATTACAAAGCTGTCATCATCAAGACAGTATGGTACTGGCACAAAAACAGACACATAGATCAATGGAACAGAATACAGAACCCAGAAATGGGACCCTCAACTCTATGGTCAACTAATCTTTGACAAAGCAGGAAAGAATGTCCAATGGAAAAAAGACAGTCTCTTCAACAAATGGTGTGGGAAAATTGGACAGCCACATGCAGAAGAATGAAACTGAACCATGTCCTTACACCACACACAAAAATAGACTCAAAATGGTTGAAAGACCTAAATGTCAGACAGGAGTCCATCAAAATCCTAAAGGAGAACTCAGGCAGCAACCTCTTCGACCTCAGCCGCAACAACTTCTTCCTAGAAACATCGCCAAAGGCAAGGGAAGCAAGGGGAAAAATGAACTATTGGGACTTCATCAAGATAAAAAGCTTTTGCACAGCAAAAGAAACAGTCAACAAAACCAAAAGACAACTGACACAGTGGGAGAAGATATTTGCAAATAACATATCAGATAAAGGACCAGTATCCAAAATCTATAAAGAACTTACCAAACTCAACACCCAAAATACAAAGAATCCAAACAAGAAATGGGCAGAAGACATGAACACACATTTTTCCAAAGAAGACATCCAAATGGGCAACAGACAGACACATGAAAAAGTGCTCAACATCGCTCGGCATCAGGGAAATCCAAATCAAAACCCCTATGAGATATCACCTCACACCAATCAGAATGGCTAAAATTAACAAGTCAGGAAAGGACAGATGTTGGCGGGGATGCGGAGAAAGGGGAACCCTCCTACACTTTTGGTGGGAATGCAAGCTGGTGCAACCACTCTGGAAAACAGTATGGAGGTTCCTCAAAAAGTTGAAAATAGAGCTACCATACGATCCAGCAATTGCACTACTGGGTATTTACCCCAAAGATACAAATGTAGGGATCCGAAGGAGTACGTGCACCCCGATGTTTATAGCAGCACTGTCCACAATAGCCAAACTGTGGAAAGAGCCAAGATGTCCATCGACAGATGAATGGATAAAGAAGAGGTGGTATATAGATACAATGGAATATTATGCAGCCATCAAAAGGAATGAGATCCTGCCATTTGCAATGACGTGGATGGAACTGGAGGGTGTTATGCTGAGCGAAATAAGTCAATCAGAAAAGACATGTATCATATGACCTCACTGATATGAGGAATTCTTAATCTCAGGAAACAAACTGAGGGTTGCTGGAGTGGGGGGTGGGGTGGGAGGGATGAGGTGGCTGGGTGATAGACACTGGGGAGGGTATGTGCTATGGTGAGTGCTGTGAATTGTGCAAGACTGTTGAATCACAGATCTGTACCTCTGAAACAAATAATGCAATATATGTTAAGAAAAAAAAAAAGAAGAAGATAGCAGGAGCAGAAGAATGAAGGGGGGGAAATCGGAGGGGGAGACGAACCATGAGAGACGATGGACTCTGAAAAACAAACAGAGGGTTCTAGAGGGGAGGGGGTGGGGGGATGGGTTAGCCTGGTGATGGGTATTAAAGAGGGCAACTTCTGCACGGAGCACCAGGTGTTATGCTCAAACAATGAATCATGGAACACTACATCAAAAACTAATGATGTAATGTATGGTGATTAACATAACAACAAAAAAATTAAAAACAAAAATAAATGTCAATATTCTGCCAAATTTGCTTCAGATTACAAAGAGATAAAATGTTACAAATACAGCTAAAATATCAATCCCATTCTGCTCTCAGCTTCTCTGAAGAAAGTTCTCTCCCAAAGACGCTATGCACTCTTCCCATAAGTATTTTATGTATTTACAAAATCTACAGAGATGGTATCATTCGGAACTCATCCTTTTATAACTTTTTTCACACAGAACTTGTTTTTAAAGATTTATTCATGTTGATACAAAAAGATATAGAGCCTTTAAAATAACTTCTGTATGTTTTCCATTCTTTGTATATGTTAGATTTTATTGAGTGAACTCTACGTTGCTTCTAATTTTTTGCTATTACAAATAATGAAAGAACGACCACTGCTTTCATACCTTCTTTGGAAAGATGTGTGAAAGTCTCTCTAAAGGATTCTAGAAAGGGAACTGCTGAAACCTTGAGTTGGAGCATCTTTCAACATTATTACATACCTCAAACTGCTCTCTAAAGTGCTTGAAACAATTTTATAACCCAACAGTAACATATAGGACATCACTTGCTCCGCCATCTTTGCCTTTAAATTTAAATACCAGTATGATGGTATAAAAATGTTACCTTGTTGCTTTCATGGGTATTTCCCGGATAACTAGTAAGAATTTTAATTCATTTAAATGAGTTGATCTTACTTACTTATGTTTTGTCCACTTTTGTTATGGACTTGTAGGATTTCTTTACATGCTATGGATTGATCCTTCATGAGATCCTTCACATGTATCTGAATGTATTATCATATTTTTTTTTTTTGCCTTTTACCTTTAAGATATATTTTCTCATATACATATTTAAAATTTTTAACACAAATTTATCACTCTTCCCCTTTGTATTTTGGGTTTTTTGTAGCTTGCTCAAAAAGAACCCTTCTGGGGCACCTGGCTGGTTCAGTCAGTAAGAGCATCTAACTCTTTTTTTTTTTTTTTAAGATTTTATTTATTTATTTGACAGAGAGAGAGAGATAGCGAGAGCAGGAACACAAGCAGGGGGAGTGGGAGAGGGAGAAGCAGACTTCCTGCCGAGCAGGGAGCCCGATGTGGGACTCGATCCCAGGACCTTGGGATCATGACCTGAGCCGAAGGCAGACGCTTAATGACTGAGCCACCCAGGCGCCCCAATAGCATCTAACTCTTGATACCAGGGTCATGGGTCTAAGCCCTAATCTCCAACACCACACAGAGGTTTTCCTATATATTCTTCTAAAAGTTGCAAAGTTCCTCTTTTTTTTTAAGTAGGCTCCATGCCAAACATGGGGCTAAAACTCACCACCCCAAGATCAAGAGTCGCATGGTCTACTGAATGAGCCAGCCAGGCACCCCAAAAAGTCTCTCTTTAAAATGTAGTCTATGGGACGCCTGGGTGGCTCAGTTGGTTGGTCATCTGCCTTCGGCTCAGGTCATGATCCCAGGGTCCTGGGGTCAAGTCCCACAGGTCAGGCTCCTTGCTCTGCGGGGAGCCTGCTTCTCCCTCTGCCTGCCACTCCCCCTGCTGTCCTCGCTCTCTCTCTCTGTCTCAAATAAAAATAAAATCTTAAAAAAAAAAAATGTAGTCTTTAATTCATACAAAATTTGCTTATAGGGCGCCTGGGTGGCTCAGTTGTTTAAGCGACTGCCTTCGGCTCAGGTCATGATCCTGGAGTCCCTGGATTAAGTCCCGCATCGGGCTCCCTGCTCGGCAGGGAGTCTGCTTCTCCTTCTGACCCTCCCCCCTCTCATGTGCTCTCTCTCATTCTCTCTCTCTCAAATAAATAAATAAAATCTTTAAAAAAAAAATTAAAAAAAATTTGTTTATAGGAATATATTTTTAATTTTACAATTCTGTCCTACCATTATTTTTTGCCTGCTCCTTCCATACTGATTTCTAATACTATGCCAGATACAAGTCCTCTTGTATGTGGAGGTTTCTTATGGTTTCCCTGTTTAGATGGTGTGTTTTTCTATCTGCCAATGCCGAGCCAATTCAAATATCATAATATTATAATAAACCCTGCTGACCCCATTAATTTTCTTCTTCAATTAATTTTAGTATTCTTGTCAAGTTTCATGGCAAACTCTCATTTTGTTTTCAAATTGCATTAAATTTAGAAGTTAACTTAGAAAACTTTAAATTCTTTGTAATATTGAGTCTTCCCATTTGTAACATATATAGCTCGTATTTATTTAGAACATCTTTAAGATCTTTTAATCCAAAGGTCATTGCTTATCATTTGTTTTTTTTGTTTTTTTTTGTTTTTTTAAGATTTTATTTATTTGTTAGAGAGAGAGCACAAGCAGGGGGAGCGCAGCAGGCAGAGGGAGAAGCAGGCTCCCTGATGAGCAAGGAGCTTGATGTGGGACTTGATCCCAGGAGCCTGGGATCATGACCTGAGCCAAAGGCAGATGCTCAACGACGGAGCCACCCAGGCGTCTCTGCTTATCATTTGTTATATTTATTATCAGGTACATTATAGTACTTTCTTATTCAGTTTAGGATCATTCATGTAATCATATTTTCTAATACAGTGTTGCTAGTATACTAAACAGCTACTGACTTTTAATTTATTTCATATCCAGGAATCTTACTAAACTCTTATTAGTATAAAAATCTAATGATTCTCTTTACTTTTTCACAAAGTGATATTTTTTTCCATTTTGTTGCCTTATTGAGTTGGCTAGTGGCTAACATGGCTTCAATTCAAGATACAATATTGAGTAGAAAAACAGATACACTATATTCTACTTTGGAAACATATTTATATATGCAAAAACACAAGGACTTCAAACACAAGGGAAAATGAAAGAGTTGATTTAATTAAATAGTTGAAATAGTTGATTTTTTGGAAGGAAGGATTTTCTTTATAAATATTTGCTATAAAGTAGTTTTAAAAAAACACAATTACTTTGGAATATGCAAGAAAATAACATACACCCCATAATTTTTATTAAAAGTAATGAGAGATCGGTAAGAAAGTCATGAAAATATGCCAGAATATGTAAAGAAGGGATAAATCTTGCCACATATGGGTATTTGTTCAATGGTAAAGGATTTGTCAGCTAACAAACATGACACTGCTCCACACAGCCCATTATCTTCACTAAAGCATACGGCAAGGAGTACACTTAGGTTGTGTTCTTACATTGCCTTTGGTATGATTTTGGTAGGGAAAAGAGATGGATTATACTTTCAAAAGCATTTCTGAAATGCTATTAGTTTGGACTTGATTATAAAATCAACAAAAGATCTAACCTCCAATGAAACCGCTAGTCAGGGTTACCCACCTCCTTCCCAAAACCAAATTTAGGATCTTTCTAATTGAGAGAACACACAGGAAATGAATTTTAAAAGGTCTCGTGTAAGACGAGGTGTCCAAGACCCAGTGACTTAATTAGGAAACCGACAAAAATGAACCCCTGACCCAACTGAAAAAGTTGTGTGATACAAGTGAAACAAAAACTGGACAATAATGTGAAGGGAAAACTGTCAGAGAAATAAAGTGAGTGAGAGACATCAGGGCATATATGAAAACGAAATACACTAGAATAAAAATGATAATTTCCAAATAGAAACTCCAGAAGAGAAAATACAAAGAAAAGAAAAGCACTAATGTTCTTTAAGAGAGGGCCCATTTCTCCACATTCTCTCCAACAGCTTTTAATTTTTGCCAATTTGATGATGTGAAACCCAAGTACTCTCTCTACAGAGAGAAATGGAAGGGCATGATTCAGAGAATGAAAGGAAATGACAGAAAGGTACCTTTTAAGTCAGGAACTGGGGTATGGAAAAGTACTGATAAAAAGCTATGGGGCTCTTGGCTGGCTCAGTTGGTAGAGCATGTGACTCTTGATCTCAGGGTCTTGAGTTGGAGCCCCGTGTTGGGTGTAGAGATTACTTAAAAAAAAATTTAAAAACTGATGAAAACAAGGAAGGGAAAGAAATATTGCTCATATTTCTAATTGGAGTACATGTTGGAATAAAGCAGGCCTTCATGCATTTGAAAAAAAAAAAAAGCTCATAAAAGTACATCGTTTATTCACATGAAGCCAAAGAAAAGTGGGTCTAGAGAAGAGAGAACCAAAAGGTGCAACTACCTTATAAGTTACAAAACAAAACAGCATTAAGGAGGAAGAAGGAGAAATACAGGTAACCTAGCCATCCTGCTCCCTTACACCCTGTTTGGGAACAGGATGTGGTATAAATAATAAAAAAATAATAATATAAAAAAATATAGATAGCAATATTTATTCAGCACTTAGTGAGTATCAGGGACCAAGGAAGGCACACTGCATTAGAAGACACAGAGTGCGGCAAGAAGGCCCAGGAGAAGTACGTAAGATTTGCAGAGGGAAGGCTTCATGGAGAAAAGAGTGAGCTTGCTCCTGAAGGTAAAACAGGAGGGAGCTGGGATGCAAAGCTTGGAGACAGCAGTTCAGTAAAAAAGGAAGAGGTGCTAAAGCAGTGAGGAATCAATCAAAACATATACTGCACTTGAGGTATACAGAGTAATTATGATGGGATCAAGAACATGGATATAATACACAAATAGGTCATGAGAAATGGTTTGGTCCAGAGATTATGTTCCAAGTCACATGAAAGTATAAAAGGAAACAAATCATGGTCCAAATATCAAAACGAACTGATTATAATTCTTGAGGGGTCAAAGTTTTTAAAAGTACCATACAGGTTCTCAGATTTTTTTAAAAACTGAGTAATATATGAAAATGAAAGCAAACTACTTCAACTTATAGAAAGAACCCCAATTTGTAATAAAACAAAACAAAAATTCCCAACATGTTTCCAAAATGTGTAAGCCCAAAGAAGACAGAAAGTTTTAAAGGTGGTATTTTACAAGACTGGATTAAAAAAACAACAAAGGAGGCAAAGCTATTAGATATCAAGTTTAAAATAAAAACATCAAGCTAGTGCTATGATAAAAGAAACATCTGTAATAAAATAAGACATTTTATGTCAAGTCATAACAAACGAAATCAAGGAAAAAACTGAAACATAAAAGGAGAAATCAAGTGAAAATAATCACATTCAGTTATTAATTAGACAAATATTTACTGTATGTCTACTCTATACCAGGTATTTTTCTTGGCACCCAGGCTACAGCACTGAATGAAAGTGACAAAATTCTTTGCCTTCCTTGGAGTTACAGTCTAGGGAGAGAGACAGACAAAAAAGAAATAATAATATTTTTGACATGCTGCAAAGCACTATGAAGAATAAAGGAGGAGAAGAGAGAATGAGTGCTGGGAATCTCAGTTCTAAACAAGGTCGGGGAAGACATAAAGTGAGGCGTGGACATTTCTGCCAAGAGCATGAGGAAAGGGAGTAAGGTAGTCACAGTGTCATACAGATCTAGCATGCACAGTAACGACAAGAGACAATGAAGGTTGAAATTCATGAAACAAATAAAGTTATCCTCACTTCTATGTCCTAAAAACAGAATTACCTTTCTAGTCAGTTCACTGTCTATGGTATGTATATATAAACTGAGCTAACAGTAAGTATTTAAAAAACCCAAACTTGGATTATTTTTAAAAACAGAGTCTATACACTTGGATCAAAGTTTAGTTTTTAGGCATGTCCAATAAAAACAAAATAATAACTACATATAAGAACAAACTGAAACATGAGAAGACATTGTTTAGAATTCCTGAGAACTGAGGGGTGCCTGGGTGGCTCAGTCAGTTAAGCATCCGACTCTTGATTTCAGCTCAGGTCATGATCTCAGGGTCGTGAGAGGGCCCCCCATTGGGCTCTGCTCTGGAAGTGAGTCTCTCTCCCTCTCCCTTTGCCCCTCCCCCTGCTTGCATGCTCATATGCTCCCCCTACCTCTAAAAGAAATTTTAAAAAAGAAAGAACTATGAGAATTCCTAAAAATTGAGAAGTAAAATTTCTAATCTATTGAATTAAGTCAAAATCATATAGAGATAAATCTATTAACTTTTTTTTTTAAAGATTTTATTTATTTATTTGAGAGAGAGAGAATGAGAGACAGAGAGCATGAGAGGGAGGAGGGTCAGAGGGAGAAGCAGACTCCCTGCCGAGCAGGAAGCCCGATGCGGGACTCGATCCCGGGACTCCAGGATCATGACCTGAGCCGAAGGCAGTCGCTCAACCAACTGAGCCACCCAGGTGCCCCAAATCTATAACTTTTAATATAAATGATAAACTGAGACTTCAACTCATAACCTTCAGAAAAGTACAGGAAAATGTAAAGAAAAAAAAGTAAAGTTTAAATAAGCTATAAACATACAATGATAAAATAAATAGGTCTAAAACATGATTCTTTGATAAAAATAATAAAATCTTTATGTCCCTAGAAATCATATAAGGAAAAATAAAAGAGAAGCAATTTGGAGATTAGAATATACATATATAAACCAGTGAATATTTTTAAACATCTGAAAATGAATCAGCAAGGAGACAGGTGATTTCCTATTAAAACTAACAGTATAGGAGTGCCTGGGTGGCTCAGTCGTTAAGCGTCTGCCTTCGGCTCAGATCATGATCCCAGGGTCCTGGGATCGAGCCCCGCATCAGGCTCCCTGCTCTACAGGAAACCTGCTTCTCCCTCTTCTACTCCCCCTGCTTGTGTTCCCTCTCTCACTGTGTCTCTCTCTGTCAAATAAATAAATAAAATCTTAAAAAAAAAAACAACAAAAAAACCCTAACAGTATAAAGAATTAGAATACCAAAAAAAGGCCAATAGAACAGTATAAAGAATTAGAAGAGCAAAAGAAAACCAAAAAAGAAGAAACAAAAAATTATCAATAAAATGCTTCCAAATATGAGATACAGAAATAGCTGGAAATTCTTTCCAACTTCAAGAAATTTTGATTTCTTAATTAAGAGATCATGCATTATATATTCCTATGCAAAGGAAAAAAATACATGCAAAATACAAACCACAAAGTAAAATAAAAGCTGGCAGGTCATCTAATCAATTCTAAGTTAATCAGGGTTCCAATTTCAACACTCAAGATATAAGAGAAAAGAAAACTAAACTCTTGCATTTTATTTATTGAGAAATTACTATTTGCCAAGCACTGTAATTAAAACTTTACATACATTATCAACATACACAAATGAAATTTTAGGCAGTATTATTAAATCTGTTGGTATTTCACATAAATAACGAAGACAAGAACAAAAGTATAAGATCACTTAGTAGACACAAAGTAGGAATTTAATAAAATTCTATATAAGAATTCTATACGAATGGCTTCCATTTTTGGAAAGGTACTTATCTTAGACAACAAAAAAACCCATAAATTATTATTGGAAATTGGATGATTCACTATGATCTAAAATGAAATGACACAAATATTAGAAAAAAATGAGACAAATGTACCATTATTTTTGTACCATTATTTTTTTGATACCATGGACATGATAGCTGTTATAGTGACCATAGTATTCCTGGGGTCTAACATTATCAGGCACATAGACTGAACCAAATGAATAGTATATATATTATGAATAAAATATATAATCACTTACATAAACAGCTTATACAAATTGTTCAGAAAGTATTTGTAGTTGTTTGTGAGATGACAGCACTTGGCTGACAAATGTTCTGAAGTGAAATGTTTAATTTTACAATGTAAAAAATGTATTTTGTTATTTAGAAAAATAACAAATTGAAAAAGAACAGGAAGAGCCTATTCACAAGACAAGAAAATATGAAAGAAAATGTTTCACTCTACTACCATAACAAAAACAAAAAAACAAAATTCAAACTAATTCCTTAGTACAATGCTATGAGGATGCAATTAGCCAAATGCTTTAAAAGCCATGAAAATGTGGGGATTTTTAAAGAAAATAATCCATAACATTAAAAATCAATCTATACAAATAAAGATGTAAATGAAAGCATTACTAATAGCACAAAATGAAAGTAAACTAAATGTGTAACTGGAATATGACTACATAAATTAAGACACCAAAGGATTATTTATTTATTTATTTTTCCAAAGGATTTTTTTAAATGGCATAATACTACAAGGGAAACATGATATAATATTAAACTTAAAAAGTAGAATGTGAATTTGTAAATACATAGTGATTGTTGTCTATGCATTTTGAAAATGAATCATCTTCAGGTTTTAATCACAAATAAGACAAAATTAATCCTGTAGATAGCTACTAAAAAGAACTCCTTTTAAAAAGTACAAATTCTTCAAACAGATTTCAAAATCCAATTTTAGGGTATTACCCTAAAGTCCCATTTTTTTCATCATAATATTAAGGAAGAGTCTAAAACATAGCATTTGCTGTCCTAATATCTGAGTCATCCATGAAAATGACAGGCTGTGACTAGATAAGAATATCTGAAATGAAATTTTGAAAAAATATCTATAATTTATTCCCAGAAATCAAGGGGTCCAGGGAATTGAAAATGCACAGGGTTTCTAAACTTACCTAGTATATATTGTACTCATTCCAGCAGGTATGGCAGACACTGTCCATTACCTGCCTCAAATTTATCCTTCCCAAGTCTTCCCTAATGATAGATTCTCAGTCTGTTCAGGCAGCCATGGAGCACCCTGGGAGGCATCCTCTATCCTAGCCCCAGGGGAGAAAGCAGGAATTCTCTTAAATCAATCACGGACTCTGAGGCCCCCTGGCTAGTGACCAGTCTCGAGGTAACTACCTAATCCAGTTCTGACCACTAAGAAGCAAGGAGACGCCTGCTGCCAAACAGATTTGGCTAGCATGGCCTTTGCCTACCACACCTTCTTCCTCCTGGAAGTACAGGAAGCCAGGAAGAACAACAGGCATCTTACATTAACAAAGGCCAGCCTGAGAAAAGACACTCATGGAATGAAGGACAAAATCCAGGGTCCCTTCATGGTGTCCCTGAGCATGTACAGCAGACCTGAGAAGTGTTGACTTTATCGAGAAAATAAACTTCCCTTTGCTTAAACCACTAGAGTGATTTTCTAATGCTTGAAGCAGATCACATTCCTAACTGATAAAAGAAATAAATCTGCATAAAGGTGATTTCTATTTATAAATACTTGCCATTTAGTTTTTACCAAAAGCTATTTTGGTCAAAGGTATTTAAACAAGAGGTTGTAGGTAGAATAAAGAAATGAAGAAACAAATGAATAAATGGAAGATTATAACAGGACTTTTAAGATATTTCTCTAAATTTAGCTCCTACAGTATTAGAGTCCACTAGAAAATATATGAAAAATCTTACATGTGAAGTATTAATTTGGGGTGTTAATAAAGAAGTCTCCTTCTTTCAGCCTATATTTTAATGATTAGCCAAGAAAAGGACTCCACATCAAATCTTGCTCAGGAAAATGGTATGAATCTTCACACAGAAAATAAATTTACGTAATTCTTTCCTACTTTAAATGGGAGTTGGCTTCTTATTTTTCAACAGTTAGAAACCTGCTTTTGGAAATCTCCAAAATTAAATTTTACATATGGTATGAAAAAAATGTGGAAAACTTTGTATTGTCTGTAAAGGTGAATCAGGCTCAAAGTATTGTACTGAGAATCAGGAATGAGGTCCAAATTTTTTGATTAAAAAAATCAAGTTGACTGTAATCAAATGATTACAGTAACCAAATGATTGCTCTACATTAATTTGTCAGAGAAATTCAAAGGTTACGGTATTTCACATGGCTATCTCTATAAGATTATTACAGTCCTGAATGATGGCACCATGATCTTTCATGATGTTCTGACACAATCCTGGTATCCTGGTATATAATTATTCTTGGGGGAGTCTGATGTCACTGGAAAAAAAAAAATCCATGAACAGTGCACATTAAGAAAAACTTTTAATACTTTTTTATCTTGCTTTGCCTTTCTCAACAAAAAGTGAAGCTGCAGTGAAATGAAAATGTTGGCATCTGCTGCTACCTTGCATACATTAAAAATGCTTCAGAAAATAAAGCAGGTGACTTAGATTATTTAGATTCATAAACTAAACCTTCCTGAGCAAATCACCTATCTGTGTGTGGATGCCAATTCCACAGCACCCACCAGCTCTGACCAGCCTTCCACACCACTGCGGATTAGTCAGTTAAATGGAAGCACAGGAAGTGGTTCGTTGAGGCTCCTGACACACTTTCTCTCAGAACAGAAGTCCACCTTCAAACTGGTGGGCACTCTCCACATGTCCAGTTCCCTACTGTCTCCTAACAACCTACTGCTCATAATGTATCCAGAAAATTAACAGAAAAGGTAAAAACCAGGTTCATCGTCAGAAAAGCAAGGCACTCTATATAGTCATAAGAACAGTGAGTATCTAGTGCAATGCTTGGTACATTCTGGACACTCAAGCAAAAGTATTGCTTTTCCCTCTATTTTTTCAGTCTGTGCCCTGGTATTCACTTGCAAATATCTATTATCCAACAAATACCTGAGGCACTGTTCTATGTGCTTTAGTCACTGCCCTAAAAATGTTTCCATTTAGTGGGAGAGATAATAAACAATAAACAAGTAAACATGACATAAAAGCAACATACGGTACTTAGGCTTTGAATTCAGTATTTTTTTGGCCTATTGCACTGGAATGCCACCAATGATCTTAATTCTAAAAGTGGGTATTTGGCTTAAAAATCACAATAGGCAACATTAATATGTCACAAACCAATACTTTTAATAATTACCTACAATATAGTACAGCAGTATGCATTTTCCAGCAAATTGGAAGTATTTTCATTTCAAATGAGTTACACATTTTTTAAAAACTGAACTTGTACAAATTAGAAAATCAGTAGCTTACATCATAAAATAAGTCAGAAATACTATTTTACATTCTATCTGGCAGTCAACTCAAGCCTAATGTTACACTAGTCCCACCATGGAAAAGTGAAATAGGTTTCTTTCTATCAGGTACACCTGACAGGAGCCAACTTTCATTGCTGGGCCTCTTAAAACAAGTATGAACTCAAGTAGGAGTCGATCATGACTTTAGTTTAATTTTATCTCACTTTGTTCATTTTCATTCCTTGTATACAATAAAGTCCCTCCACAAGGGCCCAAGTTTGACAGAACCACTCATGTGAATTAACTAGGCACTGCCCTATTGAGAACCCGAGTCAGAAGGTGACAAACAGCTTCAGCAGTCCCTCTGTGCACAGAAGCAGAGACACCAACCCACAGTAGCCCTCAGGGGCAGCAATGTCCTCCCAGTTTACAAACAGCAGACCTCCTTTCTTATGAAATCAATGACTGCAAAGAACTTCACTAAAAATATAATAAAATGGCAGGGGGGAAAATTATATATAATAGAGAAAGACATTCTGTGTAAAGAAGTAATGAAAGAAATCAGAAATGAAAGGCTGATATATTTGGTTACATAAAACTTGAAGACATCTGTGCATTAACAGGCAAACCGAAAATCAGCAAGAAAAGTACAACAAATACAAAACACATTTACATACTGAACATCTATAAAGAGTCCTTGTAAATCAAGATAAGATACTAAGACTCCAAAAGAAAACTAGGAAAAGAAGTTGTAACAGGCAATTAACAAAGGAGAAAACAATAAAGAACTGGCTAAACATTTAAAAAATATTTCTCTTCAGTAATAAATAGAAATGAAGAGGTTTTTGGGGGTGGGGATTGTTCTTGTTTTTTTTATAAAACGTGCTCACTGGCTACTGGGAGGAGTGAAAAATAGTTTAGGGAAAAAAAAAAAAACTTTTTGAAATATGTACCAAGAGCCTTTATAAAATGCTTACATACTTTTACCCAGCTATTTTATTCCTGAAAATTTCTTAAGGAAATAATCCAAAAGACACAATCTTATGGAGAAAATGTTCATGACAGCATTATTTACAATAGAAAAGAAGTATATGGAACCACAAAAGCCCTCAAACAGCCAAAGCAATCTTGAAAAAGAAAAACAAAACTGGGGGTATCACAATTCCAGATTTCAAGTTACATTACAAAGCAGTAGTATTTAAAACAGTATGGTACTGGCATAAAAACAGACACATAGATCAACAGAATAAAACAGAAAATCCACAAATAAACCCACAATTATATGTTCAATTAATCTTTAACAAAGGAGGAATGACTATGGAATGGGAAAAGTCTCTTCCACAAATGGTGCTGGGAAAACTGTCTGGACAGCAATATGCAAAAGAATGAAAATAGACCACTTTCTTACACCATACACAAAAATAAACTCAAAATGGATTGAAGACCTAAATGTGAGACTTGAAACCATAAAAATCCTTGAAGAAAGGACAGGCAGTAATCTCTGACATGGGGCGTAGCAACCTTTTTCTAGAAAAGTCTCCAGAGGCAAGGAAATAAAAGCAAAAAAAAACTATTGGGACTACATTAAAATAAAAAAGGAAACAATTAGCGAAACTCAGAGGTAACCTACTGAATGGGAAAGGATATTTGCAAATGACATAACTAATAAAAGATTAGTATCCAAAAATATATAAAGAACTGATACAACGCAATACCCAAAAAAAAAATAAACCAATTTTTAAAATGAGCAGGGAGCGCACCTGGGTGGCTCATTCGGTTGAACCTACGACTCTTGATTGCGGCTCAGGTTATGATCTCAGGGTCGTGAGACTGAGCCTTCATGGGGCTCCGTGCTCAGCGGGAAGTCTGCTTGAGATTGTCTCTCTTCCTCTCCCACTGCCCCTCTCCTGTGGGCATGCGGCACGCTCTCTCTCTCTCTCATAAATAAAATCTTTCAAAAAAAAGCGGGCAGAAAACATATAGATGGCCAAAAGACATACGAAAAGATGCCCAACATCACTTATCATCAGGGAAAACAGATCAAAACCACAATGAGTATAACCTCATACCTGTTAGAATGCCTAACATCAAAAACACAAGAAACAAGTGCTGATGAGGATGTGGAGAAAAAGGAACCCTCATGCACTGTTGGTGGAAAAGCAAACTGGTGCAGACACAATGGAAAACAGTATGGAGGTTCCTCAAAAAGTTAAAAATAGAGCTAACTTATGCTCCAATAATCACACTACTGGATATTTAGCCAAAAAATACAAAAACACTAATTGAAAGGGATACATGCACCCCTATGTTTATAGCAGCATTATTTACAATAGCCAAACTATGGAAGCAGCCCAAGTATCCATCAACAGATGAATGGATAAAGAAGATATGTGTGTACACACACACACACACACACACACACACACACACGATGGAATATTACTCAGCCATAAAAAAGGAATGAATTCTTACCATTTGCAACGACATGGTGGAGCTAGAGAGGACAATCCTGAGTGAAATAAGTCAGTCAGAGAAAGACAAACACCCTATGATCTCACTCATGTGGAATTTAAGAAACAAAAGAAGGGGGAAAAAAAGAGAGAGAGAGAGAGACAAACCAAGAAACAGACTCTTAACTACAGAGAATAAACTGGTGGTTACCGGAGGGGAGGTGGGTGGGTGGGAGGGAGGGAGGGAGAAATAGGGGATAAGGATTAAAGAGTACACTTAGCATGATGAAAAATAAAATAAAAAAATAAAATAAAAAATTGAAAGAACTATAAGCAACCTAAATGTCCCCAAACTAAAGCAATTATGGGGGCACCTGGGTAGCTCAGTCGGTTGAGCATCTGCCTTCAGCTCAGGTCATGATCCCAGAGTCCTGGGATCAAGTCCCGCATTGGGCTCTCTGCTCGGCGGGCTCCCTACTCAGCGGGAAGCCTGCTTCTCCCTCTCCCACTCCCCCTGCTTGTGTTCCCTCTCTCGCTGTGTCTCTCTCTGTCAAATAAATAAATAAAATCTTTAAGAAAAAAAGAAATTATGGAATGTCCACAAACACAGTATTATATACTCATTACAATTATGTTCAAAGTGTTTAACTACATGAGAGAACACAACATGATGTTAAGTTTAAATTTTAAAAATTATGTGTGTAATATGATCTCAACAAAGGAAAGAGGAAAAAAGGGCACCTGGGTGGCTCAGTTGGTTAAGCGACTGCCTTCGGCTCAGGTCATGGTCCTGGAGTCCTGGGATCGAGTCCCGCATCGGGCTCCCTGCTCAGCGGGGAGCCTGCTTCTCCCTCTGACCCTCCCCCCTCTCATGTACTCTCTCTCATTCTCGCTCTCTCAAATAAATAAATAAAATCTTTAAAAAAAAAAAGGAAAGAGGAAAAAATCCTAATACCAACAGCACATACACATGAGAACACCACAACAAGCAAGAATTCAGGGTTGGTAATGTCAACAGAGATTCCCTATGCAGGCTACTCTGTACTTGAGGTTTTTCATAGTCTCTAAAGAAGACAGGGTCTCTACCAGCTCATCACACTCCCAGAACTGCACTTGGCACATAGTATCTGTTGCTTAAACTGAAAACCAAAGGAAAAACATTAACATAGAAAAATGAACACACATGCACATATACATACATATGTAAATATACATGTATGTGGGCGGGTGTGTCTATATATACTTGCAAACAGAGTAGCAATACTAAAGAGGTCAGAGGGAGAGTAACTTTTCTGCATGTATGTTTATACTCATAATCGGTAAAAAGCAGGGTAGTCTGGATACCGCGGGCAAGAGGAACAAGAAAGAAAACATCCAAAAACTTGCCAAAAATACTTTTTTAAATAAAATCAGAGGATGTTGTAATTTGTGAATTGTTATCTTTGTTCTGATCAATACACAAATGAACAAAGAAAAGAACACACCAGGATTTATACAGAAGGTGGGGGGGAGGAGTTTTACTCAAGAATGCAAAGAATGTCTCCTTACTTTTCATCCTGGGGGTAACTGATAAGAAGCTAAAGACGTCAGGAAATAGAGAAGACGTCAGGAAATAGAGAAAGACAGTCTTTTCTCACTAGCCCATAGCACAAAACCAGATACAAGTTTTTAAACTTCCTGTTTTTTAATCTTCGCAGTTATTTTTAAGTCTGATGTTTAAATTCCATAGTTTAAGAGTCATCCACTCTTAAATTCAATACCATGTCTTCATTCATGCAAAAGGAAGCAGTAATATTGTTTAAAAACAAATGAGGCATCTACGCATCCTGAAATTAATGTTTGAAGGTTTCAGCACAGTGAAACCACCACTGGGTTATTAACTGATATTAAAAGACATTAATTTGTTTAGAAAAAATGCAGTATTTAAACAGAAAAACTCTACAAACCACCTTTGCTGAACAGAAACAATGTATCAGTTACATGTTCCTAGAAACTCACAGAAGATGCCACTGTTCATAAATATTAGGGAAAAAGAACTTTCCCCCACTTGATATTAATCCTTGGTACATGTGAAGGTACTGAGCAGAATGTTCTACTCAGACAGGTCAAGGCTCAAAGTATGCAACTAGGTGAGGGCATGAATTTCAAATAAAAACCCTAACCTGAAAAATACAAAGGCCAACCAGAGCCATCTTTTGTTTCTTGCGGGTAAGAAATGATTGATTCCAGCATGTGACATCCAACAATCTGTAACATCTCCACTACTAACCAAGGAGATCAGAAAGTCAGATTCTTCAATTAATAGATTATCTCGGAGTACTTAAGGCTTCACATACAATACTGTGCTAAGTTCTCAGTTTAAGAAAGCTGGTAAGAACTGCATTTATTCAAAGAATCAGTTCTACACTAAAAACAAGCATACACACATTTTGATATTTGCTTTCCATATGTAAAAAAAAAAAAAATTCTATATGATGGAAAAGAGTCCTAAGCAATTCAATATAATCACTGTTGTACATAAATCTATAGAATGGGTGCAGGCCAAGGAAAAAGACTCCCTCCCTACACAGTTCTGGTACATTTTCCCTTATCTCAGAATATCATCAATTCATAGGCCTGCTCAAAATCTGATGTGAGCATTTTCCGGGGGGTGGGGGGGAAACACTCTGAAAAACATGCCTTTTTAAACCTACCTTGATGCCCAATTTAAGAACATTCAAATTAAAGATCCCATTCAGTTGACTAAGGGGTCAAGAAGAACTGGAGAGAAGGAAAAATGAAGCAGAAAAAACACATTTTTTCCTCTTCTGTCATTACTGTTTTTAACCTAACTTGTCTCTCAAAGCGTTTAGCTCCATGGTGATGGGAGCAGGCGAAAAATATAGAAACACTGAAAGAACAAATTCCCTCAGAATATTTTAGGGTTTTTAACACAAAGCTTACCGTGGAATTACAGAGGCATACTAAGTTGAAAATAGATTCTTATAACTTAGTAATGATGTAAGATGAAGAATCTTTCTTTATAATAGCTTTTTAAAAATCTGCTACATTCCCTCCCCCCCGCCCCCAAATCAGCCATCGATTTGATTTTTTTGCATAGTAATTTCCCAAAGTAAAGAACATAAAAGAAAACACAGGGCTGTTTCGAAGAGTAGGTTTCAGTTTTGTCCCCAAGGGGCCATTTGGCAGTATCTGGAAACATCTGTGGTTACAACGGGGGAGCACCGAGCAGAGGCCAAGGGAGACTGCCGACATCCTCCGCCTAAGACAGCCTCTCTAACAAAGAATCACCCGGCCTCAAGTGCCGGGGTCCAGAGGTTCCGACCCTGGTTTAGAAGTACCTTTAAGACTGAAATGCAACGATTTCTAATCACCCAAGTTCCAAACCTAGTCCCTTAGGTCAAACAGGTGAGGAAGGCTCCCAGGCTCTCTGCACCGCCCACACACTGGTGGTACACAATGGTTCTACGTTTACTCTCAGGGGTACGGTCATTCAAACTGCTACCAGAGGCGAGTTTGCCACGGAAAAGAAATATGGGACATAGGGAAATATATTTGCAAATAATCCGGAAAAGGTTCTGAAAGAATTGTAACTAACATAAAGCAAAGGATGATGTCATTAAATGAAATTACATCAACGATATTCTATACATGTTGTAGCAGCAACGACAGATGCCCTCAATTTCCACTTACTGATCCTTGCTTGCTAAAAAATCTTTCAAAATCTTCTTTCCCTCAAAGTTTTAATTAGATGTCTTGAGGTGATGAAGTTTATTCTTTAATTAATGACATTTCCTGAATACCTACCTACTCTGTGAACTGTTCTAAGACCTGAAGATAGGCTGGTGAACACAAGGGCAAAGCCTCACTCAAAGACCTAACATTCTAGTACGGAAGAGCGAGACCAAGCCAATCAATAAATAATATAAAGGTCACAGAGTGAAAAGTGCCATCCAGAAAAATAAAATTAAAAAATAATATGGTCAAGACGGCTGTCTAGCTACTCTCATCAGTTGGTTGGTCAAGGAAGGCCTCTCTGTGAAGAAGCCATTTAAGATAAGACCTAAATGTCACGAAGGAATCCGCTACCCAAAGGAAGGACACCCCTAGAGTGCCTGGGTGGCACAGTAAGTTGGGTGTCTGACTCTTGGTTTCAGCTTGGGGTGTGATTGCAGGGTCAAGGGATTGAGCCCCTCTTATCCCCCTCTCTAAAATAAACAAATCTTGGGGCACCTGGGTGGCTCAGATGGTTAAACGTCTGCCTTCAGCTCAGGTCATGATCCCAGGGTCCTGGGATCGAGCCCCACATCGGGCTCCCTGCTCGGCGGGAAGCCTGCTTCTCCCCCTCCCACTCCCTCTGCTTGTGTTCCCTCTCTCGCTGTGTCTCTCTCTGTCAAATAAATAAATAAAATCTTTAAAAATAAGTAAATAAATAAATAAAATAAAACAAATCTTTAAAAAACAACAAGAACAACAACAACAAAGGAAGGACATTCCAGGCAGAAGGAAGAGCAAGTAGAAAGACCCTAAAATATGAACAGATTTAGCATGTCCAAAGTAAAGAGAGCCAGTATGGCCGGAGGGGACGGGGGTGACTTTGGGTAGGAGAGACAGATGGCATCATTCTGTAAGGAAGCTTGGAGGCCTTGGTAAGTGGTTGCAGGGCTCCACGGCCTTGTCTCCTGACATGACCCGGCATGAGATGCATATGGAATTTTTTTTTTTTACATATGGAAAGCAAATATCAAAATGTGTATATGCTCGTTTTTAGTGTAGAACTGATTCTTTGAATAAATGCAGTTCTTACCAGCTTTCTTAAACTGAGAACTTAGCACAGTATTGTATGTGAAGCATTAAGTACTCCGAGATAATCTATTAATTGAAGAATTTGAGTTTCTGCATTAGGGTGGGATCAGCAGAAATGGAGAGAAGTGGAGAAGAAGGGTGTTTCTGACAAGGCATGCTGCGAGATCAGATGTCGGTAATCCACATGACACTCTGCTGGATGCAGAACTCGATGAATCAAGGGTAACTCTTCAGTGTCTAGATAGATGGACGGTTCTGGGTGGATGAGTCTCCTGAGAAATTCGGAGTGGCAGAGAAGCAGGTTAAGGACTACATGTAGGATGGCCAACCACGCTGGTCTGCCTGGTCTGCCTGGGACTGAGAGGTTTCCCCAGAAGGTGTTAAAACCAAGAGAGTCCTGAGAAACCATGATAAGTTGCTCACTTGACATACAAATCAAGAGTTTTGTGTTGACCACTAGACATCTATGTGGAGATATCGGGGAGGCTGCTGAAAATACAAATCTGAAGCAAGTCTGAGCCAGACATAGAGAAGTGGGTATCACCGAGGGACGTGGATGGCAGCGAAAGTCACAAAACTAGATGACATCTCCTTGGGAGAGAAGAGAAGAGGCCCCAGGATGGAGTTGGTATTTTTTTCACGGATAACCTGTTTATAGTCCAGTTCTCCGCCTACATGGCCACTGCCTTCCAGACTTCACACTCCATGTTTTCGACTCTTATTTTCCAGATCTCCCCAGAAAATCAGAAACACAAAGTAAAATGCACATTTTCAGACGCTTCGGGCAAGCCGTTTCCACTCAAACCCTCTGTTCCGACTTCCCCCATCCTACCCTTCTGAGCTCCTCTCCTGAGCCACAGAAAAGCCCAAATGTACAGAACAGGTTTCTTGTCCATCCTCTCCCGTGCCTTTCCCAAAGCTTCCCAGCAAAGAAATCCACTATTGCTACTGACAAACGTTTGGCCTCTTTTTCCTACTCCCAATCCCACTGCTCCCTTTTTCTAATTATCCTCAACAAGCATGACCTTCAACTTTTACAATCCAAAACTCTCACAATTAAAAAAAAAAAAAATTCTCACTACTGAGGAAAAGGAATACAGGAGCAAATAAGCAGACAACAGAAACTCTCCAAGGGCAAGTTTCGGTTGAGAGGGGCCCACAGTTCAGTGCATTAGTCTCTTTGAAAAGACTCCTAACACCCTCAGCTGAAGCTTAACTTGGGTACAGTGGCATTCAAAAAGGGAACAATTACTAGGGTGACTCAACAGATGGCCCATTTAAACTATGGGATTAACACAATGTGTCTGGTGACCTAGTTCAAGTAACTAAATAGAAACCTCCCGATTGGCCAACTTGTGATTGAAAATACCACATGTCTGCAGCTGACCTTGTCAGATCCAACTCTATCTGGACAATGTGGGCAGAGAGAATAAGAGGATAAATAAAACATCAGAAAAAATCAAAAGAGGTCCTATGGCTTGGAAGGGTTATAGCAGAATTACCTGGCTTCCCTGTGGGACAGCCCCTTCCCTGTGAGGGCAAGCAAGCATCCTGCCTAGGGAGGACAAGACTCAGGACATAACAGCGGGGGGAAAAAAAAAAAAGATGATCTCTCACAAAGAAGGCTCTGCCTAAAAGTGGTAAGATAATTGAAAAGGTAGGATTGAGAGAGAAGTAATCGATGAAAATAAATTATGCCTACAAAATCCCAATCTACTGATAAACGGCCCCTCCATTGTGAGGCCCTCTATAAGGCCAAGGGAGCCACCGTGACTGCCCTTCAGAAGGACTTTCCAAATCTTTCACCAGCATTGAAAAACACTCATACTGAATCACTATGAACTCTTATTAGGTATAATAAAGGTGAAGCTTTTTTTTTTTAAGATTTTATTTATTTATTTGAGAGAGAGAAAGAAAGAGCAGGGAGAGGAGCAGAGGGAGAGGGAGAAGCAGGCTCCCCACAGAGCAGGAAGGCCGACACAGGGCTCAATCCCAGGACCCTGAGATCATGACCTGAGCCGAAGGTAGATGCTCGGGCACCCCAAGGTGAAGAATTTTTAATCATATATTAAGAAAAAGAACAGAAAAAACAGACTTGAGTTTAAAAACAAGAACAAATATACAATAATACAAGAATAATACAACCTCTGAGGAGTAAGGCTCAATAATTGCTCCTGGTCAAATAGTTTAAGCAATATCTCATTGTCTAATCATGTCTTTTCACTTCACTTTCATACTGAATACCAAATTTATTTTATTTTTAATTAAGAATATTAGAAATGTTTACATTCTAGTGTAAATTATATTTAAAACACTGCTTCTCCTGTTGACTATATGTTGATAACTGCATTTTTAGGGCACTTAAAAAATCACAATAAAACATACATCCATATACACTACTTTTTATCTGATACATAAATACCTTCTATCATCAGCACATTCCTCTCTGTAAGGATATAAAAAAAATCCATTGGTAATAAAAGATAAGTTCTTTATCTTTCAAAGTAATTTAAATTTTGTAAATGACAGAAACTCAGTGAATAAAATGCTGAAAACAGACTTTACATAATTGGGTTTACAGACTTCTGACATGATGTTTAAGTGCAGTAAAGCTATGCAGACACGTTTAATGGATACTCAGTAGCATACATTTGCCTGAAAGAAGAAATATGTAATTCAATTTGTAGATATTTAACGCATTTAATTGCTTCACCTTCATGCCAGTGAAATCACTAAACAACGCTTTACGTATCTATTCCATTAGCATTAAGACACTATTCATAGCTTTATAATTTAATGATCTGAAAATACATTAATCCCTAGTTGGTACCTCCTTTAAGAAATGTGTTCGGTGGCATCATTATGGCTCTACAAAGAGAAGCGGAGCTTTTTAATAAGAGAAGCATTCTGACAAACAAAGGAAAAGAAACAGACATTGTTTGGATAAAGAAACAGAATGAACACCCTAGGTTGGAATCCTGAAAAAGTGTAGCTCATGAACATTTGCTCATCAAGGAAAGACAGAGTCAGCTCTGCCAACAGTAACAAGCCAGGGAGCCATCCTACTGTCCAGCAGCTCAGAGGTAAAGGAGTCCTGCACGGGAACATTCCGACAAAAAAAAAAAAAATTGTCTTGGAAAATTAATACATTCCCAAATCATTTTCATAATTCAATTAATTAAAAAATCTATCTAGCAACAAAATACAGGATACAAATAAACAAAAAACAAAGTTTTCAATGAGTTCATTTATTCAAAAACATTGTTTCTGATGCATATAAAATTCTACAGTCTCTGAAGATAAAAAGCAAGTTACTACCATCAGGTGCTAAAGAACTATTAGGCTAGCTCTTTACATAAAGCCACAGAGGACACAAAGCAGTAAGCAGCACAGTAATTCCGACACCTGTGCTTCTGGCTGGACGTGCAAACTGCCTGGGGATGGACATGACGGAGAAAGGTGTGACCGCATGCAGAGGGATAGAGAACCACCCCTCCTCTCGGGTGACTGCACAGAAGTGCAGCCCCCTCGGAGGAGGCCTTCTCCCTGACCTCCAGACCAAGTGAGAGGCCCAGCCCTGCCGAGGGATTCCAAGGAGCCATTCACTCTTTCAAAGCTCGCTTTCAGGTGAGCTCTTTGGGGGCAGAGACCAGGTCTCATCAATCTGGAGAGCCCCAGACACCAGCACAGTCAGCCATACTGTACCTGCTCGATAAATATCTGATAGAAGAATAAGTGAATGAGAAGAAGAAAAGCCAGTGAAAGAGAAGAAGCTGTTTTCATGGAGGTAGGATAATGAAGAAGAAAAGGAGGACAAGGAGGAGGAGAGCCACTTTTGGGGAAACGAGGCAGAAAACAAAGAGAAGAGTGAGAGTAACACAAATGTCACAAATGAAGGAAAGCCCAGGAACATGCAGACTGAGAACTCCACACCTGGAAGTTAGGAGATCAAAGAATCACAGGCCTCAGCCACTGTGTAAAAAATTTAGGTATAAACCGAGCAGGGAAACACTGAATACTTTTTTCCTGAGATCACAAATAAGGCAAAGATTCCATTCTTACCACTT